>NW_024067565.1:1583529-2183529 GCF_015533775.1 Penicillium roqueforti | reverse complement strand
TGGTCTGGGTGCTTCTTTATCGCAATGTCGTAATTTGAAACGCGAAAGTTGTCATCGCCAAGGCCCTGTCGCCCCTTCAATGGCAACAGTTTCCAAAATGTTGTACTTACCTTTTCCAAACCTTTCAAATTGAATTTTCATAGCCACTTGGTGGCTTTCTTTTATTTCGATAAACCATGCGTATAGAGAATCATGACAGGGGGAACGAGAACGCCCCGCTGTTGGAGTCCAGCTTCACTCCGTCCCCTGTCCAGAAACCGCGCCTTGCGACTTTTCTCTTATCCTTATGTATCTTCTTCTTGTCGGGAGGAAGTGCGATGATTCAAGTTCGCTCATTTTACTTGTCTTATTCCCTGGGATATCAAAGCTACTTTCAAAATACTTGCGGCCAGCTGTCAATTCTTGGACGCGCCTCGGCTTGCTTGGTGATTTTTGGGAGTTTTCTTACAGGGGCTCCGCGCATTGGCCTTGTGATTTTCGGATTAATACTTCAGACATCAGGCGCGGGCTTGAATGCGATATGTCGATCAACAGCTATGAGCTACATGGGAGCACATGATAAGTCGAAGATGAATGCGATGATTGGGATCTTTGAAACATTCGGGTCTATGTTTGCCGGGTCGACATTGGCATAGCTTTTTTCGCAGGGTATGAAGCTCAGAGGGATTTGGTTTGGGCTCCCATACTATGGCTTGGCCGCATTTTCTGGGCTCTGTCTGGCTGGATTATTCTTTCTAGGGCCTTCCCAGCATCAAGACCTCAATGATATAGATGAACCCCAGCGTTCAACTGCATCTGATCTGGATTAAGACCTCCCTACTACCTAGTTTGACAGAAGCAATTGATAGAACGGTGTTTGGGGATATTTGTTCTCATTCTTGAGTATTTATTGATCAATTTGATTTCCACTGTGTTATCTGTCCTTCGGTGTCCCCGAAGATACTCCGTACACGATGGGATAGCGCCTTTATCCTATGTAAATCCAAGTCTCCTGGTCATGGATCGGCAATATTAACCAACGATGGTTATGCCCCGGTGGCATACTTAGTCGCCCGTAAATGAGACAGCGAACTCCATTCTATAGCTTTCCCCGGTTCAAGAATCGCACAGGGAGATCAATATGCCTAGCCCGCAGATATTCCGCCACATTCTTTCCCAGGAAATCGACGGTGGTGGTCACACCAACGCCCCGGTCTAGTAGATTGCGAAACAGGAAATGCACGGCATGAAGACGAGGTAGCTCGAAGCGCTCAATCTCCAAGTTCGTGTTCTCGCGGGCAGTCTCTCCTAACAGCTCTTGCACCTTATCAACAGACAGCAACGCCTGCAGCCATTCGTATTCGTCACTGTGACGCACCCAGAAGCCGCAGTTAGCGTCGGTACCCTTATCTCCAGAGCGTGCATGAACGATCCAGCCTAGCGGGCCGCGACTCGTCGGCTCAAAGTCTCGGGCAAGGTCGACGGGTCTGTCGGTGCGCGCGGTCGGCTGCGAGGGTTGGCGTGATGGATATATCCTAGTGTTTGCCGGAGGCGAAATATCCAGGGTCTGCGCAGATACCGTCGGCTTCCAGGGCATATGGACGCGGTGTTGGACTGCTGATTGTGGCAGCAAGGTGACATAGTACTCGAAAATGGCACGTGGGAATCCTTGGCGCATATCTAAGTGAAAGGTAGCACCAGGATAGCCCTGCATGATGTTATCGGTGATATGTTTGAGGAAGCGTGTCGGTGCAAGGTCCTCTGCATGTCGTGCCTGTGCGACGATGCGCAACGGCACGGTAGCGCGGTTCTGGTTGGGTGGGTCGGAGAGGGAAGAGCCCAGTAAATCGAAATTGAGTGACGTATATCTGCCCGAATAGGGTGACAACAAGTGCCGGACTTGTGCCTCCAGCATGCGAGCTTTGGCTTCGATATCCAGACCGGTGAGAAACCACCATACCTCAGCCTGGAACCCTCCTCGCGCAGTGATGCCAACCTTGGTGGTGGGCGGAGGAGGGCCGCAATGGACCCCATGAACAGCGACACGATTGACGCCGCACTGCAAAAAGCGTATATTATCGAGGACCGCAGTGACATCAGAGTTGTAGTACCAAGGTCCTTGTATCTCATAGAGCAATTGGGATGTACAAGTATCGACGGTTACCGCACCACCGGTGGCATGCGCCTGCTTGGTGATCACAACGTCACCTTCGGCAGATATCTCGGCGATGGGATATCCGATATTGGTCCAGCCATCCCCGTCTGCGTATTCTAAGGCTTTGAAGCCTGTGAAATTGCCACCGCAGACATAATTGCTACACTCAATCAGATGGCCTGCCACGAACGCATTCGCCAGTTTGTCAAGCTCGTCACGCTGCCAGCCATGATACCAGTAAGCAGCTCCGATAACAGGTGAAGCATCCGAGACCCGCCCACATAATACAATGTCCGCACCACCTGCGAGTGCACCCGCGATCCCGAGGCCGCCAAGATAGCACTGGGCATATATTGGCTCGAATGGCCAATCTGCCAACCGATCGCCTGTGTAGACGTTGCGAAATTCAGACCCGGAAGCCAATTCCTTCTGGACGGTAGATAGTACTTCATCTCCGGAAACCCATGCAACCTGCACACCCAAATCAGCAATTGTTGATTAATTTTGGGTAAGGCGCCGACTGACCTTCAAGTCCAGATTCTTTGCCTCAACCATACGCAGCACCACCTCGTAGAGACCCTTGGTGTCAGTCACTCCAGCATTGACCGCGAGCTTGATTCCATACTTGGCCAGATCATCCAGAGCCGGCTCAAGTGCTTCTAGAAAAGAGGGCTCGTAGGCCGGGGCTGTTGGTACTCGGGAAGTCGTCTGGTCCACACGCCGACCGGCGGCAGTGGCCATGTTGAACTCGCTCATGAAATCGGCAATGATGACATCGATAGGATCGGTCGGGTGGTGACGTGCAAAATCAGCGATAGCTTGCCGCCGGTCTGAGGCAGAGCCCGAGGCACCTAACAGGTTAGCTCGAGTACATCATGAGTGCAAGTAAACTAACCTGCAATGCGAACGGGTCGACCTTTGTATGCCATTGTGCGTTAACCAGTATTGTCTTGTATCCTTGAACACAGAGGTAGGATAGTATATGATGCAATAGAGGATTGAGCTTGTGTTGCACCGAGGTGGTTGTGTCCCTCGGCTGGGAATGCGGGGTTGATAGAACAAATGACAAAGAGATCTACGTTGTCTCTGGTGTGTTTGACGAAGTAAGGGGGAATCTGAATCACATTCTGCCCCCCAAAAGTGATCTCGTTCGGTCATTGGCTTATCGAAGCCTCTGGGTCTGAGCGGTAGGGACAAGAGCCCAAGTTCCTGCGATTTAAGCTAATTACCGTGTTGAGACTAGCTTGTTGGTATACTTCATCTCCAAAGGTCACAACTTCAAGTACTGCCTCTTGTTGATTGATTATGATTTATTGTATCATCTGACATTTGAGAACCATATTTTGAGGATATCATTGAAGGATTGAAGGCAACAACGCTGATGGTAACGCTCGAGTGATTCTTGATAACTCCATACATGCATAAAGGAAACATCCATGGCGGTAAATCGCAAATTACTTACGACGCCTCGAGTTGGTCGGCATTTCTTCAAAGGCGTCATCGTCATCGTCATCGTCATCAATACCATCGCTGATGACACTCATGTTACGGGTGGAGCGGCTAGGTCGTGATGACTGAGGTGCGCTGGCCTGGGAAGCGGAGAAGTTGAGCGTAGACTGAGCTGTCTTACCACGCGCAGGGGCTCGCCGAGAAGCAGTCCCGCCAACGGTAACCGATGATGGAGCTGGCGAGGCAGCAGCATGTCCACCGCGACGCTGGGTCGTAGTTTTCGCAGGGGCAGCTTTTCGTGGCTTCGCGGTAGTAGTAGATCGAGGCTGCTTAACGAACAGTGCCTGCGAATCATCATCATCATCATCATCGGAAATGACATCGGCTATAACATCGTCGTCATCATCATCCAGTATAATCACGTCTGATTCTTCGTCTGAGATGGCTTGCTTTCTGCGACCCTTCGTGGTCGTTTTTTCTGGAATAGCTTTGGTCTTGGTGGTTCGCGCACTGGCCGCTGCACCTCGACCACGACCCCTACCACGACCCCGAGTGGGAGCCGCGGCACGACCACGAGCGGGCACTGTCCCATCTTCTCCAGCCTCTTCCTCTGCTGGATCCCCACCTTCGTTGTCAGAATGAATAAGTGCACCAGGCTGATCTTCCCACACGCCATCAAACTCGGAATCCCAACCATCTGGCTTGGGCTTGAAGCGCTTCTTTCCGCGAGTTCGCTTCTTCACGCCCTTTGAAAACATGGTTTCCATCTGACTGCGATATTTCTCCATAGCAGTCACTAGCGAGCTTTGTTCTCTCTCCTCGTCATCCATCTCGTCCTCCTCACGATCCAAGGCCAACAGGTGTTTGACCTGGCTCTCGAGGGATTCATTGACGAACATCTCCATTGCATGCTTATCATCCTTGTCAATGAATTGGGCAACAGCATCTCCGAAAGAATTCTGCGGCAGGATGCTTAATGACTGTGATGAGAGAAACTCGCGCACTAGCTGTTCGACTTGCACAGTGTCAAGAGCTGATAGATGAGAAATGGTAGATTCATCAACAGATTTATCATCTTTGCGCGAAGTAGAAGCAGCTTTTTTCTTGCGGTAGAATTGCACCACATCGTTCACGTTAGCGACCTTACCAATGAAGCGATTGGAAAATCGCTGTGGGTTTTCACAATCGTAGCTACCTCCTTCAGGCGTAGAAGTTTCCACGCGGAGGCGAACGAGAGGAAGCGGAGCCTCCGATGTGCCATCCTCATCCTCATCGATGCGGTCCCCTTGCATCTCTAGCCATTCTGCATTGGCTTCTTCAATCAGCTCTTCAACAATGGACATGAGGAACCGAGTTACTTCTGTGCGGTTATTCTCCTTGCGCGCAAGCTTTTGGGCTCTTTTTTCTTCGGATAATATAATTTCCCGCATCACAAATGGTCGCACCGTCTTCAATCGGATAGGTTCGTTTTTAAATTCTCGGCCCGTTATGCTCAAAATAGAGACTTGCTTTGGAACAGCCTCCCCGGGTACCAAGGATGTTGCGACAGAGGATCCTGGTTGCATAACATGAAATTTAGTCTCTGGATTGAGCCTAGGATCAATCAGGCATTCATGTTCGTGACCCCAGACGACCAAATCAAGAAATTCGGGCAGAAAGTTCTCTGGTAGGTAACTAGTTTCTGTATGGGCATGATGGTTCTGATGCACAGACATCAAATTGAACCAGTCACTTTTCTGCACAGACGGTTGGAAGAATTTAACCTTGCCATCGCGAAAGGTACGGAACAGTCGCTCGTCTCGAACGTTACTCATTCCGTATAGCGCAAGCTTTGTCCGGCCTTTCTGTAGCAAGACAGGCTTGATTTGGATGTTATCTGACTCCGGAGTCCGGCCGTAGTAGTTGAGAAGGCCGGACACTTGCAGTAAATCTAGTGCGGCCAGATGACCCTCTCCCGAGGGGTCGTCGTGATTCCCGTGGATGGAGAAGATAGGAATCGCCACGTTGATATCCAGGTCCTCGTAGTTGACATGATTGAATGCCCCCTGGAAATTCTCACTTGCATCGCTGAGCATCTCCAGCTCACACGGCTTGTCTCCGAAACAGTTCATGCGAATCGACCGCATGACCTGGTACATGGATTTTCGCGACGGCTTATTCTCATGGAACAAGTCTCCAGCCAGGAGAATCATATCGACGTCCCGTTCCTTGGCCAAACACATTATTTCGTGGAAGCTCTTCCAGCTGTCGTCCCCACGGATGGGATCTCGCTCGTTGTAACCGACATGATTATCGGTGGAGATGAGAATTCGAATAGTTTCAGCCTCTGTACGGAGATCAGTAAGCTGAATATAGATTCAGTATCGGGAATGTCTTACCATTTGCTCCAGGCATCTTAGTCTACCGAATTCACGTGTCTCACCCAGCTCTGGCGTTTATGCGGGATACTGGGGTTCATGCGGCACCAGAAGGAAATAACTCGAGAAGATACAGTGGATCAATAAGTTATTCCAAGGGGATCATATCAACCTCACAACCAAGTTGTACTGAGATAGTCGATGATACCTGAGGGCTCGTTGGTTTGGCTTCTGTCGCGTCGTCACGTGCTGAGCGCGTCTTGGATAGTGGCCATTCAGTATAAATATTCCTGAGAGAAGGTAAAGGAAAAATATTTGAAGGTTTTTTAACAAGATTATGACAACAGTTGATAAGATAGTATTACACTCAAAGTAAGATAATAGCTTTTCTTCTCCATCTCGCATAGCTCAAGTAATATCCAAAGTCGAACAGAGCCGCATATCGCATACCGACGCTTTTATTGCCAACAGAAAATCGGATAATTTGCGACTGATATCAAAAGACACCGGAAAGGACACTAGAAGAGACACAACAAACACACTCAAAAGCCATTGGAAATGACATTAGAAAATTCATTTAAACAGATCTTGAACTAATTTAGCATCCAAATTATTCATGTCCTCTACCGCCAAGTACAGAGGTCATATAAGCGGCTGACTATTCTACTTCTATATAAATGACAAATCCACTACAAATGAGCTCCAAATACGGAGTATTTGACTACTACGGAGTAGTTAGTTATCCATCTAACTAGTCATAGAAAATCTCAGTCAGACATAACAATTGAAGTATAGGAATTACTCGGAAAAAGGCGGAGAAGAAGGCGGTGAATTGTAAAAGCCAATAGGACGCTGCGGTCGCTGCGCATCTGCATAATGTGCGGGATGGCCACTTCGCCTCGCCTCCGGCATCTTTGCTTCTCTCCCATCCTTTCTCTTCAACATCGCTTCGCTTTCACATAACTCCTTTTCGTCCCGCATTTCCTAACTCGACTGACCCAGGCTTTCTCGCTGGCTCGGTCGCTACCACTTCACCTTTCCGTCAAGACCTTTTTATGCAACCAGAGCCTACTGCCGTGTCTCAACATACGCCTCCCGTCGACTCATACCCAGTCATTATTAGTCCCACCCAGCATGGACATGACCTCGACGAAACTCAACCTCAAGTCTCTGATTTCCTCGAGCGAGAGGCGATCAGAGACTATGCGGACGTCCCGAGCATGTCGACACAAGACGCGTCCTTGAAAGAGGCCGACGGTCGCCATGCCCCGCCCTCGGCCGATCGAGTGAGCCAGCATGAAAATGCTCGCATTCCACCCGGACAAGCAGAAAATGCTGGATCTTGCTTAGTGGCTTCTATTGAACAATCGCAAACATCTTTGGAAACATTTCCAAATGGTGGGTGTCCTGCAAACCTGCTGCGCAATTATTACTGACAACCGTAATCTCCACAGAGGTTCTCACCCATATTCTCTCGCATCTACCACCCCAATCTTTGTCCGCCATCACATTGGTGTCCCATCGATTTCATGCGCTGGTGACCACTCCTCATGCTTGGAGGATCGCCTTCTCACGATTCTTCCCCGGACCCCATGCCGTTGAGGATGGTCAGCGTAATACCGATGCGGTGGACCTACAGTCGGACAGGCGATTATTCGCAAGGCTAACCGCGCTAGCCTCCTGGCGAAGCGAATACATATTGCGTACTCGCTTGATGCACTCGTTAGCCAGAGGCAAACCGGCGCAGTTCAACCCGTCCAAGAAGCATGGAACTGTACACACGGCGAGTGCTCGCCATGGTAGTGCCATAGCTACGTATACGTCGCAGCTACTCTTTCCGATCAGTCACATACATGCCTCTTTCAGGCCGGACAACAACCCTCTCTTCGTCCATGGAGCCGCAGAGCAAGGGATTGCGTCAGCTAGTGACCCATCGGCCGTAAAAGTTGGCACCTGGGGTGTCACCGACCACCAAATGTTCCGCCACTTTGCCGATCTGTTTCCTGGTGAAGCGCAATACGGCCTCGGATCGGGTGATATGGTCGGTGTGCCTAACTCGATGGACGTCAGTCAACCATATGGCATGATCTATGGTGAGGGCTGTCCCCAAGGGCGTAGCTATTTCATCTCAAAAACGGAGCAGCATGGTCGTTTTGTGGGAGCTTCGAATTTGGGTTCTCACCCACCACTCGGCATACCTGCCATAAACATGATCACACATGCCATCTGTTCAGTGTGGATTGCCAAATCCCCTCAGATCCTCAAGATCACTCAGGGGCTGGTGGGGATGATGTCTGGATCGTCTTCAGGCGTGTTGACCGCGTATTCTATAGGCCCTCATCCAACTTACGAAAGACGGTATGACCTAGGTCAAGTGACTGCTAGATGGGTCCTGTGCCCTGGTGTTCCTATCATTTCCATTGCGGTGGATGATCACTATTCAGCCCAGCGCCATTCAGGAAACCGAATTTGGGCTGTTGCTCTCAATGCCCTAGGGGAAATATTCTACCTCACAGAACTTCCTCGAGCACCTGAGATCCCACTCACAGCCAAACTCAACATCGAGCAGCTTGACGAGGTGGCTTGGAAGACTGGTAGAAGTGTGCATTGGGAGATGGTTGAAGCAAGCAGACGTGTGGCACGCCCAGACCCTTTCAATCCTGAGTTGGTCGATGGAAGCTACAGTCCGCGATCATCGTCGGATTCCATGGGTCTCAATGAGCACCAGGTTGCCGCTGAAACGAAGGAGATTGAGAATTTCTTTTCTTTGAAACCCAAACACTTCCGCAAGGTCTGCGAAAGCTGGGATATGCAACGCGATCTTAAGGTGGACTTTGCTGGCGATGACGGGTGCGGGGCAGGCGAGTCAATCATTATCATCGCTACCGGCTCGGGCGATGATACAAAAGCGTCGATCCGGCGTTTCATGCGCACTGCTCCTAGGCCTGTCCTTGGCTCATCGGCCATGCCAGGGACCTTATCGGGTACAGTGGAAGTTCCACCGTCACTTTTCGGCGGCCCAGTGGACATAACAAGCCCGACTGCCACCAGCAGTTTTCCCTCCTCTCGGTCCTCAGGGCTTACGGCATTGCCTTCGACCAACTTCACGTGGCGTCTGTCGGATTTTGTTTTTGACGATCGCAAGTCGACGGAGGTGAGCAGTAGTGCGTTGGATACGTCCACTTTCGCCACTCTCACAGCCGAAGAGGATCCTCTTCTGGCCATGTCTAGGAGCTCTATGTCGTCTGCCGCATCCTCCCCAATGTTACCACATATGGATCTGCCGCGGTCGGGTCTAGAAATTCCCGGCCAACGCGCTCGATACCTAGCTGTTGGAACTCGCACTGGGATGGTTTTTGTTTGGGACATCCGAGCCCCGGCGGCGAAGTCTGGGGAGATAATCAACTCCATCTCCACATTGCGCACAATCCAAACCGACTCCCCCCAGGTATCTTCCTTGGCCATCACATCTTTGTACCTTGTTCATGGCGGTAATGATGGCCTCGTACAAGCCTGGGATCCATTAGCATCGTCTACCAAGCCAATGCGAACGATCAACTCGCGTTTTTCAACGCGGGCCCGCCGTCGGCTTGTGCAGGCTGAGTCGTCTTTCTTAGGTGTTGGAAACAATTACTATGCCGCAGGCGCTATCTGCCTTGATACAGACCCAACTGTTCTGCGTGGAATGGTCTCACTTGGCACCCACTTGCGATACTGGTCTTACAGCTCTTCCGAAGCTGATCAATACAAAAGCAACAAGCGACGCCTTCGCCACTTAATGCGTGGCAGCAACGGGGCTGGCGAAGGCCAGCGCTTTAACAACAGTGGTCGGGGTGCAATCGAGGACTTTATCCACGACGAACGCGTGGATATGGAGCGTCAAAGGATTGCCGATGAGAAAGAACGAGCACATCTGAGTGCGCGTTTTGGAATTGATCTTCTTGGTCCGGATATCGACGAGGAACAGCTTTTGTTGTATGCCCAACTTCTGAGCGAGGAAGCCTGCTCTGGCGATGCGGCGAAACCTAGGGACAGCGCCGCGGTCTCCAGCTCGGCCACGAGCGCTTCATTCGACACTGCTGGTCCTAGTTCATTTGGCCCTGGCGGGATTTCATCCTCTTCGTCTCCTTATCAAGATCCCGCGGACGATGATGTTGACGATGAACTTGCCGAAGCAATTCGCCTTAGCCTGCTTGATGAGCAACAAACATCGTCTATCCCTATCAAGTATGCCAAGGGAGTACGCCCACCTCGACAGCCATCCCCTGGAGCAGAGGAGCCGGAGAGCAGTAGACAGCAAGAGATGGATGATTTAGAGTTTGCGATTCAGCTCAGCTTGGCTGAGGGCAAGAGTCGCGAGGATGGTGAGAAGGAGTGGGAGGAATTTCCATCGCTCTCGCCAGGGCCAACGCCTGTCTCATCATCGTCAGGCAAGGGCAAAGGGAAAGCGAGGGCCATTTAGAATCTCTTGAGTTATGTTGCATTTTTCATTTTAATTTTTGTGTTTCGTGTTATTGCTTAATATTCTCAAGTCTTTGCATTTATATCAATCGAGACATTCTGACTCATGTTATGGTACTGAGCAAGCCGAATTTTAAGGTAAGTAGTCTTTGCCAGTGAAACCCTGCTGTCTCTTTTCAACAGAAGAAACCTAGTGAAGCGCAAAATGACAGGCCACGCCGCAAAGTCATTCCTTAATTTGCCAGCAACGATCCAAACGGAATTACCAAGATGTTGAAGCAAGTCTTGAGAACTAGGGCTAAAGGCTTCGATCAATGGGTGGCCATTGGAGCTACGATATATGACGATCCTTCTTCTAAGCTGTGATGTTGATAAAATGTGGGATAAATAACAATGTTAATGACAACTGCACTAGCAGAAAGTGGAAGGATTTTTTGCTATGGTGCATTTTGTCTCTTAACTCCTTCCCAATGTACATGCGATGGCTTGTTGCTGAAAGTTTGAAGACACGAAAGAAAAAGCAACGACACGAATCATTCCGAAGGAACCATGTAAAGAATAACAACTGAATCACAAGAAAGCTGGGCAAAGAATAAAATAGGATAAGCCATACAGAAAATAGATCCTCGAGACCGATAGCAGCCTCTTGGTCATGTCGTCTGAACTGTGAAACCCAAGAATGAAATAATTACAAATCATCAAGGCAATTACAGAAGGGATGCAAGCAGTATGAAGAAGCCTCCTGCACCACCAAGGGCAAGTGAGGGGGCGCCATTAGGAGAGGCGCCATTGGTGGCGGTGGAAGTACCGGAGCTAGAGGAAGAATCGGAGGTACTGGAAGCCGAGGAAGAAGATGGGGTGTTGGCACCGCTCTTCACCTCAAACTTGACATTGGTAATCTCTTTGCCGGTGTAGTCATACACCTTCTGGGGAATGGTGGTAGCGGAGACCGAAACCAACTTGCCAACGGGGGCATCGGGCAGGCCGTTCTTAATGTAGTCCGAGACCTTGGAAGGGACCTCGGGCAAATCCCAGGCGTTGTAAAAGGACTTGCGCTGGATAAGTGAGGTACTGCACGTCTCGGCCTTAACACTGGTTTGTGTGGCGTTGCTTGACATGATGCGGTCAATATCCAGCTTGTTGAGCTGTTTCTGGAAGTTGTCATAGTCGATAAGAGTGGTCACGGTCTTGGAGTCGTTGATCTTGACCAGGCCGTAGAGATTATTCTCCTGGGTCCATTCGTAAACGAGACCACCAGAGAAAGCCTGGGTCATCTCCACGCCGTAGAGGGCCTGGACTTCGGTGAAGATACGGGGCTTGACATCGTTACAGCCGTACTCGGAGAAGAAAACGGGGATAGTGGCGTTGGTGAAGTCCTCGGTTAGGACATCGAAGCCGCTGGTCTTGTAGGAGGAGTCACCGCACCAAGAGTAGGAGTTGAGGCCGAAGAAGTCGGCACGGGAAGAGGTCGAATTCTTGAGATCACACTCGAAGTAGTGAATAGTGTCCATCAAGATGTTACGAATATCGGCAGCGGAGTATCCAACGGGGATGGCGCGCTTAGAGTTCTTGGCAATGTAGTCCTTCATATCACGAACGATCGCACGGACATACTTGGGAGCCATGTAAGTGGCATCCTCATTAATCACCTCGTTGCCAGCGAAGAAGCCCAGGACGTTGTCGTAGTTCTTGAAGCCCTCGATAACACCGAACACCTGCTTGTAGTAGATGGCACTGTATGTGGTCCAAGGGGCACTGCGGTCTAGATAACCACCGGGCAGGGGGTTGCTGACATCAAGAATCATGTAGATACCGGCAGCGTTGAAGATTGACGCGCACTTGTCGTGGTTGAGAGAGGGTTCCAGGTTGTACACACGGATGGTGTTGACCTATGGAGATTAAGTTGCTGTCTGGCAAGGAAGACGGGGTCCAGACTTACACCCAGGCGCTGCATGAGGGCAGCATCGCGCAGGCAGACATCTGCATCGCTCAGAGGATCAAGCTTCGTAGTGAAACCAGATTCACCACCGGGCTGGTAACTATTGAGGGGTCAGCCACTGTAGAATGTGCGGGGTAAGAAACAGGCAAGAAAAAGGCAAGGAAGTCTTACTCAACACCGATAATCTGGAAACGATCCTTGGTCTTGGAGTCAACAAAGTCCTTGCCGCTGACTTCGAGTGGATTTAAAGCAGCCGCGGCGCTGGCGAGCGCACACACGGATGCGAAGAGACGAGTGTAAGACTAAGAGGTCAGCTTTTGGTCATAATAGAGTTGCGACAGGCACATACGATCATTGTGAAATCAAGTGGGTATAGGAAATCAATAAACTAGAGAGGGAATGACTTGAGGCGGGGGATATACGAGATGATATGAGATAACGAGGGACAGCGCAACGGCGCGAAATGGGGAAGGAACGACTGAAATCAAAGGAAAGAGGAAGAAAGGGAATCAAAGGAGTTAAATGGCTTTGAGATAATTTTAATCTACTCTGTAGAGCTACCCAATTGATCGTCAGTGTCAATTTTGTGGAGAATCGCAGTCCCTGAACAAATAATAGGGGTCTTGGGGGGTCTTGGAGGGTCTTGGGAGAGCCTTGGAGGTTTCACATCTTCGTTTCACTATATCCAGTATTTATTGCTATGCAGTCCTCTATGGTAGTAGTGGCATACTATTAATTACATTCATATATTCCAAGCGATTAAATGTCCATTTCTATTTTCTTTCCCATTTCCCTTCCTTTTCCTCCGAAGACGAATTGGTGGGCCAAGTCCGGCCAAGAATCCCACTCAGGGCCAAGATGTCCTTGAATAGTGATTGCTTGGACCACCTCTGGGCAATCTAGGCTGTATTGAAATGCCAAACTCAGGGGTATAGACACGGAAATAAGTCTCGATGCTGTAATTTATAAAGTTAGTGGTGAGATTATGCCCAAGTGTGGTAAATTAATCCGCAGTTATTTAACGTAATTCACATACGAGCCGCCACCACATACGACCCGCCACCCCATTCAATAATCTAGTTTTTAAATGCATTTATCTCAACCATAACGCCATTAAATTAAATCAACTAACTAAGTGGTCTATCTGGACATGTTTCTCTTCTATGCCCTGGCAATCTACATATTCCACACCCCCGGGGGGGGCGCGTACGTGGTTGAATAGTCGATTCTCTAGGTATACCGGGGCCGGGGGGAGGTACTTCAATTACTTCTTATTGCTGTATAATTAATACAGATACTTCTTAAACAGAGAGGCCTTCTTCGGCGGGTATCTGCCTTCTAGATCGGGTCCGTTTTTACTTCTTCTTCTCATTTTCATCCTATAACTCCTTATTTTCTTTCGCTAGTAGAATAGCGTTATATATTACAACTTAGCAGCCTTTAATAAGTTAGTTTAATATACGTTTAGAAGGACTTATTAGGCTTCGAGATTATATATAAAGTAAAGCATTGATTAACAAAGCCTATCGATATAGATCTTTCCCAGTAGCAGGGGTTTTTAGTATAAAATTCCAGCTTAAGTCACTACCCTGGCTTAGAGGGGGGGTAGGTATTCGAAGCTAGATATTTAGCTTCGAAAGTACCTAATTAGGTAAAAAGGGTACTAAACCGGCTACTAAGAAACTATTTTTAATCGTCTCCGATTTAAAAGCTTTAATTCGTATAGTAGGGTATACTTCGAGAAAGTCGAGTTTATTAATATAGTTAATCCCATACCGCATTTTCGTTTTAACTAACCGACTATATATATATTTTAAGACTGTAAAATAGCCGATATCGAGTGGTTATAAAAGGTAAGAAGAATACGGTAGTATACAAATTGGTATAATATCGTTTTACTTACAAATTTCATTAAATTTTAGTATTAAATAGCTTCTATAGCCGTTAAGTATTAAAAGTCGATACCTTCCTACTATATATAATAAAGTCGATAGTATAAAGAGTTTCTAAAGCTAGTAAAGTCTAATTTTATCGGAAGTCTAACCGTTTAGACTAATTTTAAAACGCCAATTATCTAGAAGGCCGTTAAACTAAGATTTAATAAAGACTTTACCTTTAAAAATCATATATAGAGGAAGCGCCTACCCTACCGCATTTATACATTTAATTACAGTTACCTACTCGTAATTTCTAGGTTATAAAAGTGATCTCTAACTGTAGTATTTACTTCTAGTTATAACTTTTGCTATTACAGTCAATCCTATAGTAAAACCTGTCTCGTTAAAGTTATAAATATCGTCTGGATCGATTCTATACTAAAGAATGGTTTTTTAAACTAGATTAAACCACTTTCTAATAATCCTTAGGTCTTCACATTTCGCGCACTTGTAATTATAATATCTTAAGAATCGGGATATAAGGGTAGGGTACCGTTTAATAAAATATGTAACCCAATTTTAGCCAACTAAAATAACCGGGGTGGTTCCGCGTTATTTAAGAAGAAGATCCGCTATTTCTTATACTATAGAGGGCCGGGGGGCCGATCCACGAGAATCCATAGAGATTATCCATTTTCGAAGAGATTCCTCTTCAATTACGGCCAATTTAGTTAAGTTGGCGTGAGAAGTCGCGCGTTATTGTATACCACTGAGGCGGTCCCGAAGGGTTGAACGCGGTACGTTAAAAGTGCGGGCGGTAGTAGAAATATTGGAAAATTCTTGATTCTTAAAAGCCTGGATAGCTAATAAGATCCTACCCTCTTTCTCTATTGAATCTTTAGAGGATTGAGAGCGTTTTGGTGGCATGGTGGGTGGTTGAATTAACTAGGTGCTAATTCATGGACGCGTTTTTGGATGGGGTGGCGGGTCGTATGTGGTGGCGGCTCGTATGTGAATTACGTTAGTTGGTTGGTTAGTTAGGGCTTGGAAATAGTGGCCTTGTCTTTCGGGTGTCCAATGCCACCTGTCTAAATTGGAATATCTACTTCATACATAACCTCTTATTTACTCTTCCTTTAGATACTACTCTCACTCTATGTATCCTCTCCCACTATGACCGTTTCCAACTGGAACAATTCAAAGTTAAAAAGTCTTGGAATCAACATATGTCTTGGCAATAGATAGCGGACGGAAAGCCCCCTTGGCTCCGGACCTCCTATCCAACCAGTGTCTCTCTGACCTCGACTCCGTACTACTCGTACTCTTCCATTCGCTTAGCTTCCTCTTCTTCTTCTTCTTCTTCTTCCTCTTCCTCTTCCTCTTCCTGCTTTCAATTCACATCCACATATCAACTGGGGACTAGAAATTGCATAAGATGTCATTACTTACCTGTGGAAATTCCTCGTCTTACATAGCCGCTGTGGCGTACACAAAATGGAAGAATCATAAATTATCTTATTTTTTTTTCAATGTACGCAGTACTCACAGCCATATTACTGTAAGATTAACTTTCTATGATTGATGGTGGAAGGTTTTGTAGTGAAAGAGAGGATGTTATGGAGTAGTTCTAACAATCGACCAGTCTATAGATGTCTCATAGAAAGAAAATAAAAATACCTATACTACTTCATAGGACAGAAGCCAAAATCGAGAGGTAGCTTTAGATTGGTGGTATCTCTTCTGCTCCATCTAATTGGAATGTTTGGCAATGGATCGCCATCAATCCGTCCAACTTACATAGTAGCCTTCATCCACACCTCTTTATCCGCTTCCCCCACGGCTCTTGGGTAACGAACGTACTAGTTCTCCGCGATATAAATTATGTCATACAAATTTGAGAATTCCATCTGTCTAAAATACAAGTTGTTGAGGGGCGGTCAGGTCCAGTTGTCTATTCGATGTTGTCGTCGGTGCCAGTCTTGGGGCCAGCAGATTGACCACCATCAAGTGCGATAAGCTCGGCGAGAATTTCGAGGGTTTCTCTGGGAACGGTCTTGTCGTAAATTCCGATCAAATCCTGAGTAATTACAGCAGTTAGAATGATGAAGAGGACGATGAAGGCAATATGTGACATCCGCAATGGCTTGTACTTACCTGAGGCTGGGGGTAGACCTTCAATGCTTTCCAGAAGGCAATGGCTGCTTCGACTTGGGAGCCTGGAGATGTAGTTAGCGACCTGTTGATTCCGATTGCGACGTGTAACCGATATCTCCATCCCATCGTTCGATATGGAGATAGGATGAGTAAATGGATTCAATTTACCTTCCGAGGCACAAAGAGATTCGCCCAATGCGACTTGGCTCATAAAGAAGCTTTCTTTTTCTTCGAGATCCGTTGGAAGTTCACCGTTCCTCTTCACTTGTTCGAGCGCATTCTTGAGCTCTGCGGCCCTAGCTGCGGCGCCGGCCTCGGCTTCCTGCTTCGCGGTTTGTGCGACCTTCTTGTTGTTCTTCTTCAGCGATTTGCGGAAGTTAGGATCGCTTTGACGCTTGTAATCGAAATAAACGGCGTAGGCTGGTATAAAGGGTTAATAATTGAAAAACGCGGCGAGACGAATGCTACATACCGAGAACTCCCGTCAGAAGTGTGCCGGCGACGATGGCGGTGTTTCGGAAAGCCATAGCGAAAATGTGGGATGATATCTAATTAAACGTATCGGATTTTCTCAGCCTGGCAATGTATGGGACTTTGAGAGGCGATAGTGGTTGAGTAGTAGTTGGGTGATAAAAATGTTTCGAGGATGTCCAGATGTCCGGAGCCCATGGATTATATAATCATACCCACAGCCCGAGCGTCATCCCCTTGACCTCCCGAGACGACTCCATTCCTTGATTATTGCTGCATTGCTAAGTGAAATCACCATGGAAGGCCGAGGATTGACTCTGAGGAGCAAGACTCGTCGGCAGCGCCCTCAGATCAGTGCTCCTAAGCCCATATCCGGTCCTCTACCTCCCAATACCAGGTCTCCCGATGCAGGCCCATCCGCAATCCCCACACGTGAGCGGGCACCTCAGAACGATGCGACCTCGGATTTAGTGAAACGGCGATACTCGAGTCGATTCAATGGCGCACCTGAATCTGATGGCAATGTTCCTCCTGTTCCGACGCTTCCAAATCAGATGCCCGGAGGACATGGCGGATTAGCACCGGCATCTATTCCGAGACTACCATCACCATCGGACCCGAATTCACCAGCACCGAAAGTCGACCTGCATGCTCTACGAGATCCCAGTCTTCCAGTCGATCGATGTTAGAGCTCCCTGGCCGCCGCTGTGTGCTTGTTCAAGCTAACCAGGAGTTTCCGATATTAGATGTGGCCAGTCTTCTCGCCAACGCGTCCGAGGAAGACATCCAAAAGTACCAAGAAAGCCTACGCAAAGTCAAGAACCGAACATCCACCGATCTACAACAAAATGTCTATCAGAATCGCACACAATTTATCAAAATCAGTAAAGAGGCGGAGAAGCTCAAGGATGAAATGCGGACTCTCCGTACCCTCATGGCGGAACTAACAACGGCGCTCGGACAAACAAGCGTAGGAAACTCACCTAATCCCATGTCACCGATGGAGGAGTCTTTCCCCAAACGAAATGCGAATCGGAGCTCGGTCGCCAACCTTGAGAGCATGTGGAGCGTGCAGCTGCAAACGTTGTGGAAGACAGTGGAAGGGTCGCAAAAGTGGCTTCCAGCTGCACCAGGACGGCACATTGTCCTAGAAACAGGTAATTGGGTTGAGCTGGACTCAGCCACATGGAAACCAAAACGGCCCGTTCACATTGTGTTATTGAACGATTACCTGCTCGTGGCTGCGAAGAAGCGTAAGCGGGTCGACCAAAGCAACCCCAACCACCGAGGACCTGTTCCGACGAGGCTAGTGGCAGAAGATTGCTGGCTTCTTAATGATGTTGATATGATTGATCTTGGAGCCAATTTGGGAACGGGCCAAGCGCGCGAAGAGGCTTTAGAGCGAGGCATTGGGAGATCGATCAGTATCCGTGTGGGAAACAAGCCCTTTACATATCGCCATGACGACGTTGCAGCGAAACAGGAACTACTGGCAACATTCCGCAAAACAGTCGAGGACCTACGTCGAACCATGCGCTCGGAAACCGAAGCGGCCAGCAAGCCCTTCGAAGCATACGGATATCTGGCTGGTCGGCACCTTTCCCATTCGCAAAAGCCCGAGTCTTTTGACCTCTCTGATACTCCAAGAGACAAGCCTGACCTGCGCATTGATGTGGACGGGAAACAGCAGAATCTCCGCTGGGTTGAAGGGCAGGTGGACGAACTTGATATAGATATTGCGCTCCAGCGATTTGAGGCGTCTGTGTACAGCATCGAGCGACTAAGAAAAATGGCCAAGGGTCTCAAGGGCAACAGCATTGCACAAGACGTCATCAATTTCAAGGTCGATGGGCGAGCGACTCGGCTTGCTGGCATTCTCTCCCGGGCACTGGTCGACAAACACTCATTCCCGGTGGCTACCAAGACTCACGTTACCTGGTTGACACGGTTAGGGTTTGAAGACCAGGCACGTGAGACCTACCTGAAGGCACGTTCGGACGTGATTGGCCAACGCATCCGGTATGTTCTTCGTCCTCCACCACACAAGCTTATGTTTGCATACTAACTTCTTTTCCTAGTGCCTGTATCTTTGAAGGTGATCTACCTCTTTACATCTTCCAGATCTCCTATGTCTATTTTACCCTGATCAAGAACACGATCGGTATCTACCAACAATGCTTCCCTGTGGTAATGAGCAGCTCTTGCATTCGTTGGGCTAAACATCACCTGGACGGGTTCAATGCTCTGCTCAGCCGACAGCTTAGCAGCGTTCAGCGTGGCACATCGGTCTGGCAGAAATGCCTCGACATTGTGCACGACCATGCCGCTCTCTTGGTGGAAGTGGGTGTCGATTTCACAGACTTGGTGGCCCGTGGGCTGGAAGAAAATGGCGAAGGATCGTTTGACGGGCCTCGCACCGTCCAACCGGGCGAACTGGCACAGGCACCATCCGCGGTAGCCATACTTTAGTTTATTAATGTAATAGCGAATGTTGAATTAGCGACCTCGGTTTGAAATTTGTTTTGTTATTATGTCTAGACAAAACAAATTATTCTTTTCCACCCTAATACCGAGGCAGACGGACCTAACATGCGCTATCCCCCGCTGCTCCAAAAACCCTTGTTTCGCGTGTCACTCTCCTAATGTCTTGTTCATCCTGCGATCACGTCGATAGTGGCACTTGGCCGACGATATTGTTTCGCCGATTGAGATGTAACTAATGTGCGATATTCTTTGCGCTTTGTAGGAGGAAGAGCCACAATGACAAAATGCCGATGATCAAAACAATGATGATTGGCGGCAGAACCTGAACACCACTCCTTTGGGCAATAGCACCCACTGCAAACGGCAGAATCGCAGCTCCAGCTCCTCCAATGGCTGAAGCGAAGCCGACAGCGCTCACATGTAAAGCCCGGGGAAGAATCCTGGTGGCGACTACAATCGCAGCAGGGAAAAATGGACCTAAGAAAAATCCGAGGACTGTGACAGCCACTGCTGAAACTGAGAACACGGGCACGAGCCAGAGAATGAAACCGCAGAGAATTGAAAGCAGGGAATAGATCTGCGTAATTATTAGTAAGTATGAAAGCCTCCTGACACGCGTAAAAGATATCAAGTCAAGGAATTAACCCGAAAGGTTGAAGGAAAGATGAATTTAGTGTAATATACCACACAGGGGAACTCACAATGACGGCAAACTCCTCCGTTAGCAGCGGGGTAACGAAGCCAAGAATCATTCTGCCACAACTGATTCCAAGCCAGAACCCTGTGGCAGTCATACCACTGGCAAATGCCTCCCCACCTCTTACTTCCCTCATATAAGTAACAATCCATCCACCTAGCGCGACTTCAACCCCCATGTAACCAAGGAAGAAAAAGGAACAGATCCAAGTTATGCGTGCATATGGGGGTTGAGCGATGGCTCGACTCATATTCCCATCTTGGTGCTCTTCGGTCTGATTGGCAGCCCGGAAAGCAGCTGCGGTTGAGTCTCGAAATACTCCCAGGCAGAAGATCAATTCAATTATTGCGCAAGCAGTCTGCTGATCAGTTACCAACTTTTATTCGCCGAGACCGAAAGACATACCATAAGATAGTAAAAGTAAAACCATGGCAAGTTAGCCTTGGTCACAAGTAACGTTGCTGCAAGTGGACTTAGAACAGCCCCAAATCCATACAGCCCGTGCATAATCCCGAGTATTTGATTTGCGTTGGTCATACTGGCGACCCAGGCGTTGTACCCCGAGTCTGCCAAGCCATTTCCAAAGCCCTGAAGGACGAAAAGAGCGACTAGAGCAGGGTATGGAGGATGTAAAGATACAAAGAGATGGCCGATGAAATGGTTACCGGAGGAAATCCAGGCAACGCCACGACGACCTAGCTTAGTGTGAATTGTGTCGTTTAGAACTGCAGCAAGTACATAGCCACAGACAGGTGACAGGAAAAGAAATGAAGCCACTGTGTGGGAGATGCTGTAGTACGATTCGAGCTGTTCTTTTCATTAGAGTGTTCATAAGGACGGTTTTAGATAGGTACTTACATATGGTAATAGAGGCTTTTGCGTGTTAGCAATATCGCATTTCGATTCTTCGCGAAGTACTTACGCCATATGCTGCATCATTTGCCCCCATCATTAAGAAAGCCAAAAATATAGCCAATATTTTTGATATATTAGCTCGAGGCTGCTTCGATCGGTCGAGTTCAGGTGATGTCTGGGTGGTATCACCCAAGGAGCTTTGCTGTATGTCATTTTGCAGTAGCGGGCTATTGACAGTGGCCATATTGCCAGCTCTTTCAGACACAAGGTGCTGTGAAGGACCAATTCCCCTTACATCTTTAAATAGCTGGTGGGCGATATATGAACCGAGATCGGAGTGGAATATCTTATGACCGAGTATGCCAAGACCTAGGGGCGGGGGACCTTGAGCATAATTACATAATCATCCGGGTGCCGCCCACCCGTCCATGGTGGACATGGCGTTTTCTCCGCAATCGGCTAAATACAGCCCTGGGGGATTCCGTATGTCCCTCAAATTCTTCGACTTTACCCCTCCAGATTATTAGACTTATATTGAATGATTCATCTTTAGAGTCAAAGTGTCCAAGAATCAAATTAATTATGCCCATCCCTTTGCTACCCCTCTTTGCTGCGGCGGAGCAACATGCACGACAAGATCCGGACAAGATCGCGGTCGTTGATGCTACCAAACAACAATCCTTCACTTTCGTTCAATTACTAGCTGATGCAGCAGCATTGAGGAAGCGCATAATTGAGCAATTGAGATTGACGGACGATTTGGAAGAACGACGCATTGCCTTCTTGGTCCCCAATGGATATGACTACGTTGCGACACAATGGGCCGTGTGGGCCGCGGGAGGTGTCTGCGTCCCACTTTGTAGGTGAAAGCGATGGCAGCAATGCGCAACATCTTCTATTCGACGCTGACATTCGCTAGGCACAAGTCACCCAGTGAAGGAACTGTTATACACCATCGGTGATTCGGACCCCTCATTGATTATCGTGCACCCGGAATTTGAGAAGATCGCACCATTACTACGCGAAGGATGCACCACTGATATACCCTTTATGGGACTGGAGCCATTCTCTCGAAATGAGGCCCCGACCTTACCTTCTTTCTCCCCGCCGTTTGAGCTCACTCGACGCGCCCTGATGATCTATACCTCTGGAACCACATCAAACCCCAAGGGCTGCGTGACAACACACGGGAATATCACATTCCAAGCGAGCTGTCTGGTCAAGGCCTGGGAGTACTCTCCCTCAGACCGTCTCATTCACGTGCTGCCACTCCACCACGTCCACGGCATCGTCAATGGCCTGGCTGCCAGTTTCCTGAGTGGTACCACAGTGGAGATGCATCCAAAATTCGATCCGAAGGTGATCTGGGAGCGGTGGCAGGACGCTGGCTCCTCAACCTTGTTCATGGCTGTGCCGACCATTTACTCCCGTCTGAATGACTACTTCGATGCTCATATCCGCGGCACGGAACAAGAAGATGCCGCGCGGGCTGGAGCTCGTGCTCTACGACTGGTCGTCAGTGGATCTGCGGCCCTACCCACCCCCATCAAAGAAAAATTCGCGGAGATCACTGGTCAGGTTCTATTGGAGCGATATGGAATGACCGAGATTGGCATGGCGATCAGCTGTGGGCTGGAGATTGAAAAGCGAATCGATGGCAGTGTGGGATGGCCATTGCCTGGTGTCGAGGTGCGACTGACCGAAAAAGAAACCGGTCGTATTGTGGACGAAGTGGATGAGGACGGCATGATCGAGATCAAGGGCGGTAATGTCTTCTACGAATACTGGCGGAAGCCGGAAGCGACGGCCTCGGAATTCACAGTGGATGGATGGTTCAAGACCGGCGATGTCGCTAAACGCGATTCAAGCGGCGCATACTTCATTCAAGGCCGTGCTTCTGTCGACTTAATCAAATCCGGTGGATATAAGATTTCGGCGTTGGAAGTTGAGCGCAAGATGCTGGCCATTCATGCGATTCAAGAAGTTGCTATAGTCGGATTGGCCGACCAGGAATGGGGGCAACGAGTTGCTGCAGTTGTCAAGTTCCGAGAAGGGGTACGTTTTCGTTGAGTCCATGAAGGGCAACTGTTCTTTTTGCATAACTAACAGTGACATAGACTACACCGCTGGATCTTCCTACTCTACGCGCTGCGCTCAAGAACGAGATGGCTCCTTATAAAATCCCAACTGTTTTGAAGGTTGTGGATGGAATCGAGCGCAATGCCATGGGCAAGGTCAATAAGAAGGTCATTGTACAGAAGTACTGGCCGGATAAGGCATGAGCTGACGGATGAAGGGTAAGACATGGCCAGGTGTGTCAATTAGCGAACATACATTCTGAGAGTACCACTATAGACTGAGCATAGACATGAGAAATACAAAGATCCAACTAAACAATATAGTACATTTCATCCGCCTTCTTTGAAGTAATTTCTTACAGTATGAAGTACTCTGATCGTCATATCAACCTCCTGAGAAATTTCCATGGATTTGTAGTAAGTAAGAATAAGAACAGATGGCCGCTTATACGACCTCTATACTTCACGGTGTAACATAGGACTCGTAGAATACGCTATTCATGCATCTTGCCGATCTTCACATGGAATCAGCTCTCGTCATTCCAGCCCCAATGTTGCTCATTCTCTTTTGATATCACCTATATCGGTGACCTTATTCGCTCTCTCTATGGAAGAATGATTTATTGGCGGGGTAATGGATGGTGTGCTAAATGTTATATATTTCTCCTATCCCCCTCTCTCCATATATGATAGCCTTAATCCAAGCCTCAATTCAAGACTAAGTCCCCCGTGAGTTACTATGGCTACTTCAGAAAAGGACGATGTGCGCACTGGCGCCGAGATGGACGCCAGCGATTCTCCAAGTATCAAGGGCATCAACGAGAAGGCCTTGTTACGGAAATTGGACTATCGTCTTTTGCCACCCCTCACATTACTCTATTTGCTCTCCTTTTTGGATCGCAGCAATGTGGGAAATGCCCGTCTAGAAGGAATGACGACCGACATCAAAATGTGTACGTTTTGTGTGTCTTCATATTGATCCGAGGATTAACTGGAATATAGCAGGAGACCAGTACCTTACAGGCCTGACTCTGTACTTTATCGGCTATGTTATTTTTGAGATTCCTTGCAATGTGAGTAACGCCTATGAATATAAATGTCCTGTACAAAGACTAACAGCTACATTCAGATCGTCTTGAAGAAAACCACCCCGAGAATATGGCTTCCGACTCTCACCCTGGTCTGGGGAGTAGTAGCTACACTTCTAGGAGTAGTACAGAATTACTCTGGATATCTGTCTTCGCGATTCTTCCTGGGTGTTGCAGAGAGCGGATTGTTCCCCGGTGTGGTGTTTTATCTGTCCATGTGGTATAAGCGGAACGAGCAACATTATCGCGTGGCTCTGTTTTTCAGCTCTGCCTCGATGGCAGGTGCCTTTGGTGGTATCCTGGCTTGGGTTGGTTTTCTTCTCCTGGTAGATAACCAAGCTAATGGGTTTCTAGGCAATCTCTCACATGAAAGGTGTAGGAAACTTGAATGGTTGGAGGTGGATTTTCATCTTGGTGCGTCCCGATCAACTATACCATGCACTATCATAGCTGACAATCAATTTAGGAAGGACTGTTGACCATTGTTGCTTCGATCATCGCCTATTTCTGGGTATACAACTACCCATCAACAGCCGAGTTTCTATCAAAAGAAGAACGGGAGTTCATCCAATTGCGTCTGAAGAACGACAGCGATGCCACTCGGGATGAGGAATTCACCTGGTCGGCAGTACAGGATGCCTTCAAAGACCCCAAAGTCTGGCTATATGGACTTGGCTTCCACACAATGTCCTTGCCACTGTATACTTTATCACTTTTCCTTCCGACCATCATCAAAGAACTCGGATACTCAGCCGCAAAGGCGCAGCTACTGTCCGTTCCACCGTACGCAGTGTCGTTCTTCTCAACTATTGGTGTTGCGATTGCTTCTGAGAAGACTCGCAGTCGCGCCCCGTTTATCATGGGATCATCTGCCGTTGGATGTATCGGATACATTCTCCTGCTGTCACAGCACCGGGCTGGCGTGTCTTACGTTGGAACTATCTTCGCTGCGGCAGGCATTTACCCAGCTGTGGCTATTGTGCTGTCCTGGCCCGCCAATAATGTGTCCGGCCAGACTAAGCGTTGCATTGCCAACGCCATGCAGATCTCAATTGGGAATCTGGGTGCGGTCCTTGGAACACAGCTTTACCGCGCTGAGAGTGCCCCGCGGTACTTCCTGGGTCATGGATTTGCCTTGGGATATCTAGTTGCCAACATTGTGGTTGTTGGGATCCTATGGCACGTTCTCCGACGGGAAAATGCTGAAAAGGAGCGTCTGAGGGAAGTCCGGGAACTGAGCCCGTTGATGGGAGACGTGGGTGATGCGGAGGGAGAGTTCCAAGGGGATAAGGATCCTCGCTGGGTGTTCCAAACTTGAAAAAAAGTTCGGGCTCAGATGAATTAATGAAGTATATTGTCAGAGTGGGTATATAAAATGCAAAAAAGACGCCAAGTCCCAAAAGAATCCCCGAAATCCCCGAAATGACCCCGAAAGAATCCCAAATGACCCCAAAAAGGAAAACACGACACACACACAACACACATAACGCATAACACACATATGACACATATCACATAACATACACACATAGAAATAGAGACATACACTGAACGGGACCGTCAAATGAAACGGAGATTCATCTAATCTATACAGCGATTTATCACGCTGATTACGGAGTATCGAAAAACATAACTTTTCAAACAACAAGGAAAACAAAACGTCTCACGTAAATCCATGGCGCTTTTGGGATCCTCCTTTCCCACATAATTAGAATGGCAAAAGAGTATCATATTCATGGCGCCAAGACGAGAGCAAGGAGAGCCATGCGGCAGTAGAGGCCGTAGCGCATCTATAATGCAATTAGTTCATTGTTCAGAGACAGCAAGGGAAATTCAGAAACATACCTGGCGGAAGTAAGCAGCCCGCTGGTCGAAGTCGACTTCCTCAGAGATCTCGGCATTGCGAGGGAGGGGATGCATGACAACCATGTGGCTCTTGGCGTGCTTGAGCAGAGCGTTGTCGATGATAAAGGTGTTCTTGAGACGCTCGTACTCAAGAATGTCGACGAAGCGCTCCTTCTGCACACGAGTGGAGTACAGTATGTCGGAGCTGGCGACAATCTCAGGAGTGAGCTCCTCAGACTCGAGGACCAACTGGCCGGAAGCAACGATCTGCTGGCGGACATCGTCGGGGAGAGCGAGAGCCTTGGGGGCAACAAGCTGGATGCGGACATCGTAGAACTGGAGCAGCTTGATGAGGGAGTGCACGGGGCGGCCGTACTTGAGATCACCAGTGAAGGTGATGGTCAACCCGGTGACAGTGCCCAACTCCTCGCGGATGGTGAACAAGTCTAAGAAGGCCTGGGTGGGGTGCTCAAGGGCACCGTTGCCACCGTTGATGACGGGGACCTGGGAGTATTTGGCCGCGATCTCGGTGCTGGTCGAGTCGGGGTGGCGCAGAACAACAGCGTCACCGTAGCAGCCGAGAGTGCGGATGGTGTCCTGGAGAGACTCACCCTTCTGGGTAGAAGAGTGCTGAGTGGAGATGGCAATGGTACGTCCACCGAGGCGCTGCATGGCGGCGTCGAAAGAGGCCGAGGTGCGCGTGGAGGGCTCGTAGAAGAGGGTGGTCAAAACACGGCCCTTCAGGAGGTCAAGAACACCGTGGCGCTGGACTCCAAGACGCATCTCCTGAGCGACGGTGAACAGCAGGTGCAAGTCGGCGCGAGAGAACTGGTTCACAGACAGGATGTGCTTTCCCCGGAAAGCAGATCGGGAGAGCATATCAGCCAGCGAGGGTGAGACCTGCGAGGAGGCGACGTAAAGAGGAGGACCAAGTTCGCCGACAGCGCTGGACAGGGCCCGGAAGCGGCGGCCAGGAGTACCACCGATAGACCCGTGTTTGTCAAGGGAACTCTCCGGGCGAACCATGGGGGTCACGGGCTTCAGCACAGGCGAGGTAGGGACGATACGGTGAGTGGACATGTCGGTACCCTTGATGGCATCCTTGGTGATCTCGCCATCGAGGCAGGTGGTCTTGCCCTGGAAAACAACACGCTGAACGGAGCCACGCAACGTCTTGCCGTTGAACGGAGACCAGGCTTGGGGATTCTGGAAAACGTAGGGGCGGTCAACCTCGACCTCGAGCGAGCTATCGGCCTGGTCGTGCAGCTCGAAGATCTTCTTGGGGTTCTCATAGAGACGAGCGGTGATGTCCTCAATGGTCAGGCGGCCCTCGGCGACAGCGGTGAACAGCAGAGGAATAGCCTCAGCGATGCCGGACTCGGGAGTAGCCTGCTTGCCAGCAAGCTGGAAGGGAATGCTGCCAATAGAGAAGATATCGATGGTGCTCATATGGTCCCATAGAGCCTGCTGGTCCTCGGCGGTGGGCAGGAAGCTGCAGGTCGGGAAATCCTCGCGGGAAAGGAAAAGGCAGTAGATAGCAACATCGCAGGTCACCTTCAGGCCCTTCTCCTTGCTCAGAGCAATAAGGCTGATATCCTCCTTGGAGGTAACACTCATGACGTGAATGTTACGGCTGTGGAGGCTGGCCAACAACAGAATCGAGGCGAGATCATTGCTCTTGGCATCCGTGATCAGGGGTTTGCTTGAGGGCCAGGAGCTGAAGTGGTTGGTGACAGTGGCCACCTTGTTGATGTTACCCGACAAGTGGTTGAAGGGTACGAAGAGAGAGCCAACCTCACCAGTCATCTGGATGATCTGGTCTGAGTTGGTGGCAGTGGCAGCAACAGAGATGTTGAAGTCGCAGAGCGACTTGCCCAGAGCGTTCTGCTGGACAATCTTGAGGTCGCGGGCCGATGTGACCGAGCTGTGAACACCGACAGGCATCACACGGATCATGCTGAAACCACCTGAAATCGAAGCCTTGGAAACAGCTTCGAAGTCCTTGGAACCAACGGAGACAAGGTTCGGGACGAACGCAGCAATATTGATCAAACCGGGGAGGACCACAGTGCGGTGGCTAGTCTGGTAGTCGGCGGGGATGATGTTCAGAGGGAAGTGGCGAGCAATAGCCTCGATCAAGATCTTCGCATTCTTCACGTTGGTGACCAGAGGAGTCTGGTAGTCAACAGCCATACGACGAGTACGGTAACCCTTGGACATGTAGTTGGCAGGGCGGCGGAAGCGGTTGTTGGACGGCAAGTTGATGTACAGATCGATGAGGTTGTTGGACAAGTGCTGGGTGAGAGAGTACTCAGACTTCATCTGCTCCTCCTCGTGGTCCGGAAGATGCTCAAGGTACTTGACAGGCACGCCGTTCTCCTTAAGGAAATCAGCGGTACCAGCAGTGGCGAACAGGTTGTAATCAAGATTGTGGAGCTTCTTGATCGAGGGTAGCATCTCAAGCTTCTCCTTGTAGGAACCAATGGAGAACAGAATGTTGCGGCGGGGAAGACGGAATCCAGTGGACAACAGAGCCTTCAGGTAGGCCTCGTACTTGTCACGACCGAACGAGGCAACCTCACCAGTAGAGGCCATCTCGACACCCAGGACGGGGTCGGCACCGGACAGACGTGAGAACGAGAACTGGGGGACCTTAACACCGACGTAGTCCTTAGGAATTGACACAGGGGGGTACTCCTGGAATGGAATTCCCATCATGGCCTTGGTGGCCATCTCGATGAGGTCAACACCCATGACCTTGGACACGAAGGGGAACGATCGCGAGGCACGAACGTTACACTCAATGACCTTGATGTCATTATCCTTGGCAATGAACTGAATGTTGTAAGGGCCAGTAACGTTCAGAGCATTACCGATCTTCCGGGTAGCCTCCTCAATGCGACGCACGGTCTCCGGGCTCAAATCCTGGGGAGGTAGGATCAGAGTAGCGTCACCAGAGTGAACACCAGCATTTTCAACGTGCTCGGAGATGAAGTGGCCAACCATAACACCGTTACGGGCAACAGCGTCCATCTCAATCTCCTTGGCGTTTTCGATATACTTAGTGATAACCACAGGGTGCTCACGCGAAACATCGACAGCCTGGTTCAAATAGCTGGCCAGATCGTGCTCGGAATACACAGTGTTCATGGCAGCACCAGAGAGCACGTATGAAGGACGGACCAGCACGGGGTAGCCGACCTTGTCACAGAAATCGCGGGCCTCGTCAATGCTAGTCAGCTCCTTCCAAGCGGGCTGATCAACTTCGATACGATCCAACATGCGGGAGAACTTGTAACGGTTCTCAGCACCATCAATCATCTCGGGGGAAGTACCCAGGATGTTGACATTGAGGCGGTGAAGAGGCAGAGCGATGTTGTTCGGGGTCTGACCACCCATGGACATGATCACACCGCTGGAAGTCTCCAGCTGGTAAATGTCCAGAACAGTCTCCAGGTTGATGTTCTCGAAGTAAAGGCGGTCGGCCTCATCGTAATCGGTACTAACGGTCTCCGGGTTGTAGTTGACCATGATAGTCTTGTAGCCCTGCTCGCGGAGCGTACGAATGGTACGCACGGAACACCAATCGAATTCGACAGAGGAACCGATACGGTAGACACCAGAACCCAGAACCATGATACCGTGATCGTCGAACGTCAGGTCATGCTGAGAAGCATTATAGGTGAGGTATAGGTAGTTGGTCACGGCTGGGAATTCGGCGGCAACAGTATCAATCTGCTTGACGATAGGTGTGATACCAGCCTCAACACGCATGCGGCGCACAGCAAGCTCGTTGGAGTCCAAGAAGTTGGCGAGCTGACGATCGGAGAAACCAAGCTGCTTGGCCTGTCGGATCATAGGCACAGGCACAGTGGTAGCATTGAAGGTGGACATGGACTTGCCGAAGTCGCTGAGGCCCTTGAGTCGGCTGAGGAACCACTTGTCAATGTTGGTGAGTTTCCAGATGTCATCAACAGTGTAACCGGCGGCCATGGCATTGGCAATGGCAAACAGACGCTGGTCGGAGGGAGTCTGGAGCTCGCCCTTGATGGACATGAGGGCATCGGACTCATTGAAACCAACGTTGTGGAAATCAACCGAGCGAATAGCCTTCTGAATAGCTTCCTCGAAGGTTCGGCCAATGCTCATAACTTCACCGACACTCTTCATGGAAGAACCAAGCTGAGTAGACACACGGGTAAACTTCTTCAGATCCCAACGAGGAATCTTAACCACGCAGTAGTCGAGCGATGGCTCGAAGCAGGCGCAAGTGGACTGGGTGACCGAATTCTTAATCTCATTCAGGGGGATACCAAGACCCAACTTGGCAGCAATGAAAGCAAGAGGGTATCCGGTAGCCTTAGAGGCCAGGGCGGAGGACCGAGACAGACGAGCGTTGACTTCAATGATACAGTACTCCCTCGAGAAGGGGTTGAGGGCATACTGAATGTTACATTCACCGACAACACCGAGGTGACGAATGACGTTGACTGCGGTGGTTCGTAGCATGTTGTAGTCTTCGTCTGAGAGGGTCTGGGAAGGAGCAACGACAATGGAGTCACCAGTGTGAATACCAAGGGGATCGAAGTTCTCCATGTTGCAGACAGTGATGCAGTTGTCCTGGGCATCACGAACAACCTCGTATTCAATCTCCTTCCAGCCCTTCATACTGCGCTCAATCAGCACCTGGGGGCTGACGGCCAAAGCCTTAGTGCAGAGCTCCTTCAGCTGATCCATGTCCTCCGCGAAACCACTGCCAAGTCCACCAAGAGCGTAGGCGGCACGAACAATGACGGGGAAACCAATGTCCTCAACCACACGCAGGGACTCCTCGAGGGTGGAAGCAGAGGCAGACTTGGCGCACTTCTCGTTGATGGAATCCATGCTGCGAGCAAACAGCTCACGATCCTCAGTAGTGATGATAGTATCAATAGGGGTACCGAGGACCTTGACGCCGAGTTCTTCGAACTCGTCCTTAAGCTGGATACCCACGGAAAGGGCAGTCTGGCCACCGAAAGTGACGTAGATGGCATCAGGACGCTCGTGCTTGATCACCTTGCGGACGAACTCGGCGTTGACGGGCAGGAAGTAAACCTTGTCAGCCAGACCCTTGGAGGTCTGAATGGTGGCAATATTGGGGTTGATCAAAATGGTGTAGATACCCTCTTCCTTCAAGGCCTTGATGGCTTGACTGCCAGAGTAATCGAACTCTCCAGCCTGACCAATGCTAAGACCACCGGAGCCAAGAACCAGAACCTTCTTGACCGAGACTTTGGGGGCGGCCAGGAGATTATCGGCCTTGGTGCCACCGGGGAAGGAGACAGGCATGTTGAGAGCCTCGGGGGAGTCAATGGTAGACTGGATGGTGTTGATGAACACATCAAACAGGTACTCGGTATCCCGGGGGCCGGGTGTGCTCTCGGGATGGAATTGAACACTGAAGAAGGGACGGCTGGTGTGACGAATACCCTCGTTGCTGCCGTCATTGGCGTTGACGAACAGCTCTTCCCATCCGTTATGAAGGCTGCTGGCATCCACAGCAAAACCATGGTTCTGGGAAGTAATGTGGCACTTGCCAGAGAGCATGCTTGTGCAGGGGATGTTGTGACCACGGTTACCGAACTTCATCTTGGTAGTCTGAGCGCCGACAGCACGAGCAATCAACTGGTGACCCAGACAGATACCGAAGACGGGAGTACGAGCATCCTCGAACATCTTGGTCAGGTTCTTAATGGTAACAGTAAGGGTCGCGGGATCACCAGGACCGTTGGACACGAAGAGACCGTCGAAGTCCTTTCCAGCAAGGGTGGGGAAATCATAGTCCCATGGCACAACCAGAACCTCGACACCGCGGGCAAGCAAACAACGCAGCTGGTTGTACTTCATACCGACATCCAAGCAAAGGACGCGGACTCCACGGCCCGAGGGGTGTTTGAGGGCGACATTGGCGGGGGGTGTGAATAGGCGAGGTTCGCGAATCGAGACTGTAAGAATAAAAAAATGATGTCAGAAAACCTTTACTTTTTCATGTAGAAGCTTGGTAGATCACTCACCCTCAGCGACGAGGTTCTTTGTGTTGGGATCCACCCATTCAGTCTCCTCGAAGTGTGACTTCCAGTCGACACCGCTAGTAGCAGCAACATCAGGAGGGGAGCCAGACTTTTGCAGCAACATGCGACCCAGCATGCTACCGGTCTCACGAAGGCGCTTAGTCAAAGCACGAGTGTCGACACCGTGCATAGCCGGAATGCCCTCGGACTTGAGCCAATCGCCCAGGGAGGACTTGGCCAAGAAGTGCGAGTAATCCTCACCGGCGTAGGATGCCACCACCAAGGCCGAAATGTGAATCTGACTGGACTCGAAGTGCTTGGGCAAGTCCTTCAGGAGCTCACACATCTCATCGTGCGAAGGGACACCGTAGTTACCCACGAGCGGGAAAGTGATGACCAGGATCTGGCCACGGTATGAAGGGTCGGTGATAGACTCGGGATAACCGACCATACCAGTCTGGAAGACCAATTCACCCGAGGCACTCTTTTCAGCACCAAAGTTGTAACCTTGGTAGACAGTACCATCTGCGAGTTCGAGGGCGACCAACCGGTCTGAGCCACCCCGAATTGGGATGGAGGCCGGCTTGATCACTCCACTGACGGAATCCATGTTGGACTGGGCCTCTGGGTATCCGACTACACTACCCAGGTGTGGGCTGGTAGGCAGAGTTGGATCCTCAAGGGAATTGGGAGACATCGTAATTGGTGTGAGGGAACAAGTCCTCTCGGGGACGATCTAGTGCGATCTCGTGCGAGCAGGTCACTCTAGTTCATCTGTGAAATTTTGTTTGTTTGGCTTGCAAGGAAAGAAAGGACCGCAGAAGGGAGTATAGATATATAAAGAAGGAAAGACAAGAAACTGTTTGCTGCAACCAGCTGTGGAGGAGGGAGAGAGAAAAAGCAAGTTCGGCAGAAAATATTTTCATGCAAAAAGCTTTTCCTAGCCCCACTCTTTTTCTGCTTTCGGACAATCCGTTTCACCGCAGAGATTTTCCGTTGCTCTGATTTCTATAGAGTGTATTGTGCTATTGTAGTACTCTTTTTTTATGGTATACGGTTCAATTGAGAAGTTTGGGGGATTAGTGATTCTCTATCTACATGCACGCGTTACTGCATATGATGCAATGCACGGGCAGTGGGCCGATAACGATATCGTATATTGGGGCAGTCGGGTATTCACATGTTTACGGAGTATACGGAGCAGAAAAACCTTAGATATATATATAAGACATCTTGCTGTCTCGTCTCAAAAATGTGTAGTACAATGCCGGTCATCCCTTCTGTTACATGTGTGGCGAGTATTTCTGACCTGTCGAATTCTGTTGCATCTGTATATGCAGGCTCTGGATGTACATCCTCTGCATACTGTGGAATCAAGATTACGGCCAAGATAATAAGCGATCTCCCTTAAAACTGAAGGCTGATATAATATTGGACAGTCCAAAGATTAAACATTTAAACATTTAAAGATCTAAGATCTAAGATCTATGTATGAAAGGGTAAACACCGAAGAACAAATAAGCTTACAAGGAGTGAACCGGGGTTATCAGCACAATGACGTGGGGGGTTGGCCATAGTAAGAACTTAGATTTCCCTCTAACACCAAAAGGTACATACGATATCTTTGGAGTTAGTTCCGCTTTCACCTGGGCTTGAGCAAACCTTCACCTTCTTACTTTGGTCTCCTGCCCTTTTCCCTCTTTAGTTTTCTCGCGCGCTCTTTTCCGGAATGCTCTAGCATCCTACAACCTCCCAACAAACAACTTCGGTTATGCTGATTTAGACCTTGAAGTTTCCTCGCCATGTTCGCCTCGCTGCTGCGTCCAAAGCGCCAGCGCGGGCAGGTCGAGCAGTCCCCATTCTCAACCCCCTCCCCGTGGTTTCGCTCCACACACAACAACTCGCGACGCGTCCCTCGAGCCGATGAAAGCAGCGATGATGCGCCAGAGCTTCACGAAATCGATGAGGAAGATATGGACCAGGACTGGGAGGAAGGGGAAGAGGAAGAGGACGGACCACTCGAGTCTACACCTCTATTGCCTATGTTCTCTGCGTCGCATTTGGGTACGGAGATCCTTGAGGTACGGTGTATACGGACAATTGACCAACATGATTAGATGCGCTGCCTGTTTACAACATCACCCACGCCATTCGTCCTTTGATCGCTTCACGCTGCGAAACCACCCTCACATGGGACCAACTACGCTCGCCGCAGGTCTCCCAGTTCCTGATCAAGCCGATCCTGCAGAAAATCATGTCGGCCCACTTTTCGCGCGCGACCCTCTATGCATTGATGGCCAACTGTCTGCAATTCGAGAGAGAAATACACCTAAGTCCGGGGAATAGCGGGGCAAATCAGACACGGGCAATGGTCAGTGAACTGTTGGCGATAAAGCTATTGCGGGAATACTCGACCCGCGAATTGATCGATGCGCTGTCCTACGAGTTCTATCCACTTCAGGGCCAGGATCAATCCACAATATTAGTCACTGGCCCTCATCGGAAACGGGTGGTTGCGGCCCGTGTCTCATGCTTAGAGGTTGCTATCCGCGCGCAGGCCAAGCGATTCTTGGCCCATCCTGTCGTCGTGCAACAATTGGAGGCTATCTGGGCGGGGACGGTTGTCTTCCACTCGGCCGCCGACAGTCTCCATCGCTCTATGAGCATGAACCAAGGTGGAAACCTGGATTATGGGGCAACAATGGATCCCAATGATGATAATACGACCGAGTCCAGCAATAAGATACTTCGGCGGTCAGTGACGATCTACAACCCCCGGGACGCATCTTTGTTCAAATTATCGCGGCTGAGGGTGCCGCGCTATCGGCAGTTTCTTTCCACCCTATCCTTTGCAGTACTCTTGGGACTGTTCCTGGCGGTTTTGGAACAGCGCAGCCGCAGGATCACATCTCTTGAGATCTTATTCTGGTTTTGGAGTGCCGGATTCATGCTTGATGAAGTTGTTGGGTTCAATGAGCAAGGCTTTAGTCTTTATCTGATGAGCTTCTGGAATCTGTTCGACGTCGGGATTTTGCTATTGCTCTTCGCATATTATTGCTTGAGGATATACGGCACATTCCTGACCTACCCTAGAAGTGAATATATCGCCGATCAAGCCGTACGTTTTTATGTTTACCAGGGTACTTTTATTGGCACATGCTAACCCATCTCAGTTCGATGTTCTTACAGCTACAGCTCCCTTGCTATTCCCGAGGTTGTTTTCTATATTGGATCATTATCGCTACTTCTCCCAACTCCTCATTGCTTTCCGAATAATGGCCTCAGACCTGATTGCCGTCTTCGTACTCATCGTCATTTCTTGCTCTGGCTTTTTTGTCTCTTTCTTGTACTTTGGAGACAACAAGTCCCCCAAAGTGGTGGCTTATGGTTTGTTCCAGATGCTGATGGGATTTACGCCAACCGCATGGGCAATGTGGGATGAATACAACTTTTTAGGGAGAACAATTCTGACGGTTTTCCTGTTCATCTGTCATTTCGTCGTCGTCACTATCTTGATCACGGTTCTAACCAATTCTTTCATGAGAATTGTCCAGAATGCAAATGAAGAACATCAGTTCTTGTTCGCTGTCAATACCATCTCGATGGTCAAGTCTGATGCTTTGTTCTCTTATGTGGCACCAACAAACATCATTGCCTGGCTAGTGACACCATTCCGATCCCTGATGCCGTTCCGTGACTTCATTCGGCTCAATCGGACCATTATCAAGATAACCCACTTACCCATATTATTTACAATTTGCCTCTATGAGAAGACAATCCTCAGTTCTCGAGTCGTCCAGCCGATGGATCTAATTGAACCTACTTCACAAAATGAAACACCAGCTCATATCCAACAGCCACGTCGATTCCGTGGTTTCAGCACCAGTGCATCGGTTCTCAGACGGGAGCCATCTGTGGCAACATACCAGAAGGATCGGGCGTTGGAGGAAGTGTTTCGACGCCCATATCGTGGCGATCGAATGCGAGGCCCACCAAGCACTGTGCATGAACGCCAGACCAATAATGTCATCAAAGACTGGATGCAGGAGATCGGCTCTGGACCAGCTAATGGACCCGATGATGTGGACTCGCTAGTTGCGGACCGTCATGGCATGCACCGACAACGATTCAAATTTCCATTCCGCGCTAGATTATCTAACCCACCTCGAGATTTCACCGAAACCACCCGATCAGTTGCTTCGAATCCTGAGGACCGAACAAGCTGCGCAGCCAGCCCAGTCATCCGGTCTCGGCGCACAAGACCCTCTATCTCGCCCACTCAGAAACGACAACTCTCCCTTCATACAGACATGGAGGGTGATGACGAACTTACCAGCAACGATGGTGACTCAAATGATAACAAGCAATCGGCTCTAGGGTCCACGGGTGAGACAGCTGACTCGGTTGAAGGTGCGGAGAGGCCGTCGCCCAAGTTCTACAGCTCTCGTCCATCTACCGCAAGAATGATGTCGCGCCGCAACAGCCCTACACGTCGCATCAGACATACACGGAATGCTTCTGGGGTCACCATGTTGTACAATCCAGTTGGATCTCTAGATGAAGAGACCGAAGGCCGGGTCACACCTACACGGCCGGATACGGATTCCTCCGATGGAGAATCACCCCCTTTTGCCTCCACCTCGTTAGATCAGGGTACCATGAAGCGTCACGACATATCTCGTGCTCGGAACCCTCCAATTGGACTACATATGTCCGTTCCCGATATAGATTACCTAACTAATCGGTCCACGGGCACCCGACCTCGATCATCCCTTCTCTACGATCTGGGATCTGATCTAGGCGACAACAAGGCCGTGGCGAGTGGCTTTTCCGGTGCCCTCCCGTCAAGTTTCCAGACCCAACTAGGATTTGCCCCACCCGTTCGTCGTGAACCCCCAACCCAAACCCAAGACATGCTCAGCAAGTTGGTTCTAGCTCGCATGAACAACATCGAAGAAGGGTTCCGTGAGGTGATTAAAGAATTCAAAGATCTTCGCCGCAGCGAGTCTAGCCGCAGCCCAAGCCGACCGGACGAGTCCCGGGGGGCTACGCGTGAGAAGAAGAAGCGTGACAAGAAAGACTCGAAGAAGAAGAGTGTCGCTTCACCTGCAAGCCGGGCTGCTAGTGGTGAAGACCCATTCACAGGAAATCAGCCGGGTGATGATACCCTGCCGTCTTCTTAACTATTCAGTACATTCTATCCTTTGGTGCTAGCACCGTGTAAAAATTCCTGTAAATTGATTCGGAGGATCTTTTGCTTTCCAGATATCTACTTTTGACCTGGCGCGTTGGCTTTTTGATTTGCGGATACCAGATACCATCTCATTCGGGGTACATAACGGCTTCGACGTTCAATATTCATCAATCCATACATGAAATCTTCAATATTCCAACCTTTCTAGCCAATCCAATCCTTATTTCCTAGTATGCTTCATGCTTCCCGGCACCATTTCCCCTTAAAACTTTGGCCTGGACACTGGATATTCCTTTCGAGGCGGGTGGGCAGTGCGTCCAAATTTATCGCCTTGATCTGTTTGTTCAGACTCGCCACCCCGGTACGTCGCTACCTCTTTGCTCGTATTGAGCGTGCCTGGCTGGGGAGCTAGGAAGCGGAACATTAAAGCTGTACCACCAATGACGCCAAAGACACTTAGCAAGGCGATGCTGCGACCTCTGATTATATTCTGTGTCAGTATAGAACATCTACTCCCAGGGCAGATACTGACTTCATCGGTCTCCGACCTTGATAGAAGGCTTCTGACATGCTAATCATGATTGAGGTTATAAATGAGGTTGTTTTGGATAGTAATGTTGTTTCGGGAGATTCAATTGCTTAACAGGAGAATCAATTCCGCGCTGGATATATATCGAAAAAGGATAATGACATGGCCATGACCACATGGTGATTAATGGTGTCCGCCACTTCGGATCTTCCCGAGGTCATCTTAGACAGCTCTCTCTTCTTCTTCTTCTTCTTTTTCTCCTTCTTCTTCCATACTTTTTAAAATAAAATATCTTGGTGTACTATTCAGTGTGGAACATGAGCAAGGCCTAGATACTTGCATTTACATAGAACTGTATGCCTTGTGTGTAAATTCTACATCAATTCTTTGGGGCTATTCTTGTATTAGTGATATGTGTGTAGAAAGCATCGAGATCTAAAGCAAATAAGTACCCGATAATGCACAAGATCGCCTACGGTGTGCTCTGTATATCTCTACTATAGATGACAGATGATTGATATAGGTACTCCGTACTTCGTGAATGTAGGTACTAGTAGTATCAAAATAGCAACTCTAGAAGTACGAAGTGTCCAGCTTATAATCACCCCATCTACCATAAGCGAGCCAATGATCCCATGTATTTTAAGTCTTGTCCAGTGTGTATTATCCATAGCCTCCTTCAGAGCGTATACATCACTGACAGAAGATGACTTTAAACATGAGGAAGTGAAGATCCTCTTTGCTTGGAATTCTACTGCAATAAGACCAATAGAAGATTGTATACAAAACACTTCGGCTGTGACTATCAGTTGCAAGCCTAAATGTATTAGATGAACAACTCTGCCTGACATTTAATAATCTCATCCCATATAAAAGACACCAACAACTCCAGAGCTATAACCGGTCCGGGTTAAGGTCCGCTGCCGCTGACTCAGCGTCTTTGCGCACCTGCGCACGTACGTAGGCAGGCGGGCGAACTGCCACCGGACCTTGCAAACGATTTAGGTCCTATATCTGAGTATCACAAGCGCTTGGAAACTGTAGCTCTTCCATCGCTTCCAATTACTCCTCTTTTCTACTACGGGTCCTATATATTTGAGGTCACGGCACTGACATCATATCACTATGGCCTCATCCTCCAAGACGAGCTCTTTGCTCTAGTAAGTCTTGCTGTCTGACATTTGAGGAGTCAAAGAAACTATTTTCAGACTAACAATGTAATCAACTTCAGCTCATGCATCGCCTATCGCACTACCATTCTGGCCGAGCACTCCTCGCCGGGTAGTTCAACGAGTGCCGCCTCGTCACTAGCCTCAATCATCCTCCCAAAGATCACGCACGACAAGCCACAAAAGCTCACCTTCACCCATGAACGACTGTTCGTCCATTACATTGCCGACTCGCCAACCGGCAACCAATCCGGCGATGGCAACATTGCGGAGCCCAACTCACACGCTCCCCTGAGCTTCCTGGTAGTTGCATCGGCAGAGCAAGGCCGCCGCATCCCATTCGCCTACCTGCTAGAAATGAAGCGCAAGTTCTTAACCACCTACAACCCGTCCACAACCGACTTCGCTACACTGCCCGCCTACGGCTGCGCTGCCTTCAACAACGAGCTGCGCTCTCTCCTCCAATCCTACAACACCGCCCCGCCAGCAGACTCCCTCGCGTCCGCCCGGCGCGAAATCGATAGCGTCCGCGATATTATGACCGAGAATATCGAGCGGGTCCTGGAGCGCGGCGAGCGCATTGATCTGCTGGTTGACAAGACGGATCGGCTTGGCGGAAGTGCGCATGACTTCCGGATTCGTAGCCGGGGACTGCGGAGGCGGATGTGGTGGAAGAATACCAAGTTGATGATTATGATTGTGATCGTCATTATCTTCTTGCTGTATCTGTTCATTGGTATGGGGTGTGGACTACCTGCATGGGGGAAGTGTGTTGGACACTAGCGCATTCTAGGGTGGCTAGTCGAATATTTCAGCGAGCGTGCTTTTTTTTCAAATATCCAGTCTCTGGGGTTGCTTCGGGTTTCGACTTTCTCATGAGACCACGATGCGATGGTCATCTGCTTTTCTGCTTTTCTGAGTTTGCTCCGTTTTTACTACTTGGATTATTTTCTTACTCGAGCTTGTATATTACAGCTATCTGATTTGTATTCATTATGATATTGAAGTTTGCATATATTTTTTAAGGACTTGAGTGGTGACTTATGTCTAGCTAGTAGGTCTGGTATGTCTCAACTTTCAGATGTCTCCTCTTGTCAAGACTTGGGCTATTGTAAATGATGAATTTCTTGTTTGTTTTTAAAGAAGTGACCGTTTATGCAATAAGGTATAAAGATTTCATAGGCTGATTGATTGGTTGTCTAGTTGGGATTTTGCCACTGATTCTACTGAGCAAGGCGACAATATATACATCGGATCCCCCCGATATGTATCCATAAGTCAAATAAGCAAATTTTTCACCGAGTTTTAGAAAGAAACGACCATCTTTGAGTGCGTATGGTTAGACAGTAAAGCTCCTAACAGTGGGCGCATCGAAATCTCGTTGATCTCTTCCATAGCCACTGCAATCTGCCGCTCTTGACGATATGCAGCCAGCATCATACCATCCATGCGGGGTTCCTATCCATAGGTACATAGATACCAAATGATAAGTAACGAAGACAAATGTTAGAAAATTGAAGAGAAAACATTGAGACAAGTAAATCAACTGATTGATTGAGAATATCCACTATCCAATATCCCCCGCACCGAAGATACGATTCCTACAGTTTACAGCATATACCCCAACTTGGAGTAGGATATGTACCTCACCTTCAAACCCACTTCGTCCTTGCCCGAAGGCATCAGAGTGAGTCTGCAGGTGAGACAGAGGCTACCAGCTTCCCAGTAGCCCTGTGAATAGTTTACGCCAAGTGTTTACCTCTTCAACCATGGGATCCGTCCTAAAAGGACGGGATTGACGAGGAGATATATCAGGCGACATCTTTGGTTTCAATAGAGAGGAAAAGAGATGGAAGCGAGTGGAGACAGGTCTCTACAAAATCGAGCAAGGAAAAGCATGCTAGAACGGACGAGCTGCAAACTGGACAAGGAACGTAATGACCTGAAGATTGAGCTGTAGCATTCGACGGAGGTTCCTATGTGCGCGGGAGACGAAGGAAGAAGAACGCCGGCTGCGCAAAGTGAATTGCCTTGCGAGCACCGACTCCGGATAGAAGAAAAAGGAAATTTTTTGTTCATTTTTCATTCATCGCAATGCACCTGGTTTCAGAAACTTTACCCTGATCATAGCAGGCTGGAAACTCCGTTTCTCAGAGTCCTTCAAGTGAACCCGCGCCGTCAACCGCCATTGCAACATGAACCTATACCCCACACGTAAGAAATCCCTTAAGTCGACTTGCTCTTGACAGCCTCACGACCCTTGGCGATGCGCTCAATGATCTGCTCACGGTCCTTGTCGAGGTGCAGCTTGGTGATGACAACCTTGGAGGGGTGGAGGGGAATGGGAACGCTCTGGCCGTTGCTCTTGTCGCGAACGATCTAAAACCGCAGTAAGTATCCGCAATAAGCGTGATGTGAATTCGAATCGTACCTTCTCGACGAAGATGGAGAACTTGAGACGGTAGACGTTGGTAATCTTTCCCTCACGTCCCTTCTGGGAACCTCTGGCAACAACTGCATATAGTAGTCAGTTTCGAGATCTCGAGATTATTCCCAGGTTGTATCAATGAAACTCACCGACTTCGTCGTCCTTGCGGATGGGAATGGAGCGGATCTATCACAGAACACTGGTTAGAATCGTCGCGTATTGAACCATTCTGGCGCCTGTATCGTCCGTAGTTTCCAATTCCAAAAACTCGACCCGAACAGACCCAGATTCGATTTGGAGGTTCATGTGGTACATACTCCGTACTTCTCCTTGAGTTCCTTGGAGACGGGGGCGCTGAGGATGACACGGCGCTCGCTGGAGGGGGCCTGGAAGTGTGCCTTGCGAGACTTGCTCCGCGAAGAGGCGATACCTGGAGACACCATCAGTATTGAAAGTTGAAGATTGGCGAAAATTCGTATTGATAGGGGTTTCGAGCAGTGGTAAATCAAATCGGCGCAAGGCGAGATGCGAGAGAGTACGCACCGTGGGTTCGGACAGCCATCTTAAAGGTCGTGAGTGGGAAATGAACGGGTGTCGTTGGCGTTGGGTCGAAGAGAGGATCTTTTCTGGTGTAGCCGAATATTCCAAGTTGGAGCCCCGGGATTGTGTGCTTACTAATTTCCCGCTAAGCCATCTCAGGGCTTGCGACTAGACACCTGACCTCTAAGGCCACAAAAGCCCGTGGTATGATTGGCTGATAGCGGGATCCACCTCCGACGCGCTTCTCAATGTGGCTCGACATCGCCAGAGCTCTTTGGCCGCGCTTTTGCAGCACTGTTGGAAGTTTCCTTCCTTGATTCTTCAGTTTGCCATTTTTTGTTTGCTAGTATTTTTGAGTCTATCTGTTATACCCGCTTTCCCCCTGTCCGGCCACGATCCAACCCTCCATGCGCAACGGAATCTAATCAAGCCTTCTCTTTGCTCGGTCCTACAACATCTTAGCTATGCGCTTATAGCTGCTATATAGCCTCGGTACAATCTGAAATGGTTCACGGAGGCATGGACGGATATGATTGGCTTCAGCATTTTCTTCCAGCCGATACTCAAACCGGCCACGACCCCAGTTCTGACATTGAGGCTCATGAAACACATCCGGCATTTCACGATGCGGAGGAGGTGGCTAAAGCGGCCGTTATGCACCAGCAGGCACAGAAGACATATATGTTAATGAGGTCAACCTATCCTAATCATGCCTCGAATCCGTCTCAGGCGTACTCCCAAGCCTCGGGTGAACAGTATGGAGGAAATAAACACCAACGAAATAGCAATATTCAATCCAACAATGCTCCTTATGGCCCCTCTGAATACCAAACAGCTCGCTCTCGCAATATAACTCAACGGCCAAATCCCTCCGCTCTGTCCCAAAAAGACTCGGATGCTCTGGCACGTCAAGATGCATATCGCCGCGCCCAAATTCCTGTTGGGCCCCCGCAGAGATCTCCTAACTCCAGAGTAAGCTCCTCAGAGGCCCATCAAAGCACCCATAGGGTCCGCGAGACTATAAGATCGACAGCCTCTACACAGAGAACGAGCTAACCCATGGCACAGGCTGTGTCCACATCACGAAGCCCGTATCAGGGCTACTCGGCAACCCCAAATCAGAATTTCCAGATCTCGATGCAGCGGTACATGACACAAGGAATGGCAGCACAAGTTCAAAGAACGTCCGCATCGCAAAGTCCTTCTTACACCCACTCTACAATTCCACCCCACAATACTCAGCGATCACCTTATTCCACTACGGACATCCCTCCAGTTCAAAGGACACATACACCTGTGGCACGGTCCCAATCACATAAAAGACCGTATCAGAGCTACTCTACCACCCCTGCCCAGGACACGCAACAAGTATATATTTCAGCTGCAGCTCAAAGGACACATGTACCGGTAACAAGGCCCCGAGAATCGCAGAGTCCATATGAAAGCCCATATGAAAGCCATTCCACGATCCCCCAGAATGCTCAAGGATCACCTCACCAGAATGCGCCGCGAAGCTCCTACTCGATGGGTGCTGAGATTGACACCGCTTTGGACTCGCCGAAGGGATTGAAACCCTCAGCGGCACGCAGCACAGTTGAATCCCGCCATTCGATTACACCAGCCATGAGCACTCGGGAGGGTCCGTCTACTAATTCCGCGAGGTCAAACCCAATTTCGCCTTTACCCTCATTTCGCAATCAAGATCATGTGCAGTCAGCCGTACCAATAGCGCCTGATAGGGTTCGCAGCCCCGCAACATTCCAGCCTGTCTCAACTCGCAGTCCTTCTGTTTCTTTTGTCTCCTCTGCCCCTGCCCCTCCAGCGCCCCCTACACAGGCATCAAACCAGACAAACCAGAAGCCTCCGATCTCCCGACAAAACGTACAGAGCACGCCAGTGGTATCCTCAGCCTCTGTGTCATTCACTCCCCCCGTGGCCTCTCACACGGGGCACAACTCTTCGCATACTTCAGGTCCTCGACGAGGTACAATTTCTGACTCGGCCGTGGCACAGCAGCCTACTGCTGGGAATGCGCAGTCGCGGGGTCACCCACTGCCGATACCACCGCCCCATCAGCAAAAACGGTGGGTTCCATCCCAAGATCATTCTCATGGTTCTATGCCACCCGCGAAGATGCGACGGTTGGACAATGGCGGAAGTCAAACAATGCCTCCCCGAAACGACCCATCTGCAGGTAGCTCGGTACCAGGGGCCCGAGTTCCTATGGTACAAGCTCGGCCTCGAGGCGTTGACAAGAACCGTGACTACGTAGTCCAGCCGATAAGACAGAGCGATTTACTGCGAAAGCAATCCTATAATCCCGCCACTATCGCGCGGGATATACTGATTTCTGCAGGAAAACACCCGACGGAAAAGCCTCTAAATCATCATCTTGAAGCGCTACGCCTTCATCTTACCAAAGCCGACATAATCGCAGACCTGGCGACGATTCGTTGGGATCTGGTGGACGTCAAGCCTCAAGTCGGTCGCATGCCTCCGGTCTCTGCACCCCAAATGCCATCTCTACCACCTCCTCATTCTCGACCACTTCCCACTGATTCTCGACCACTTCCCACTCATTCCCGACCACTTCCCACTGATTCTCGACCACTTCCCACTCATTCCCGACCACTTCCTACTCATTCCCGACCACTTCCTCATCCTCAACCACCACAAATGCCACCTCTTCGACCACCTCATCCTCAATCGCTGCAAGCAGATCAGCAATTACTTCCGCGTGCTACACCAAATCATGCGATTGCACGTGACCACGCATCGCTGCCGTCGCGTGACACACCGCCAAACCGTCAAGTCGCAACGCCGGAAAGTATCGACGCGCGCGCTTCTGGAGGTTTCAACCCTTGGGGTACTTTGTCTTTCCAAGCTCCGACGAATTATTCTTCACATAAATTTTCTTCCAACTTCCCTTCTGGACTTCCGAGAATTGACCCCGTGCCTGCGTCGCCGAATTTCTCGTGTGGCAAATCCGTCCCATTCCCAACCCCCCCGTCACCGCAACCGCAACCGCAACCACCACCACAACAGCGACCACCCTCGACCACAAAGAGTGCAGCTCCACCAAAATCCCCGCCGGCCAGAAAACAAGCGACCCCCCAATCTATAACGCAGCCTACACCTCAAGGGCAGACTGTCAAGAGCCAATCAGACTCTAATCGGACTGTCAAATCCCCAGAGGCAAGGTGTCTTTCGCAGCCACAAGTTGTTATCCCTCTATCACCCAAGATGGCACCGAAGAGAAGACCAGGACGACCTCCCAGGAGCGTGGCGAACAATGTTGAAGTTGCCATCCCCCGTGAACAGCCCGTGCATTATCAAATATTCCCATGCAAGTGGGAGGGATGCATTGCAGAACTTCACAACCTTGACTCAGTTCGGGCTCACATTGTGAAAGTTCACATCCCACACTCTCTTGTGTGCAAATGGGAAGACTGTGACAATAAGACACCAATGGCTGCAGCCGATATGTTTAGGCATTTGTCGAGCGAGCACATTTCCAAAATGGCTTGGGCGCTTGGAGATGGACCAAAAGTACCAGTAACTGGTGAGAATCACAACTTGCTTGCGCTTGATGCTCCTCCATGGGGCTGATCCACACACGATGTTTTTGGTCTGAAGAAAATGTCTAATCGGATAAATTCTCTAGCGGAAATTCAATCGAATCACCCTTCAGTTATGGGTGACCGGAGTGCCCGCAAAGGGACCATGATCTTGCCAGTGGAACAGATCGCAGTCGAGGCCTTTAGCAAGGTCCATGGGAAATCGACGATTAAGACCAAGGCGCAAGCCCTACTCGAAGCTGGCCGACACTGGAAACAGCAGATTGGGCCTGATATGGACTGGAGTGACCGTCGTCTGTCGACACCGGCGCGGCAGAATAATGTACACTGTGGGGAGATGGCATTTGTTGCGAATGATTGATGCATCCGATCGGCTTTTGTGATACCTTTGTGATACCTTTGTTTTCCTTTTTTTTCCCTCGGTTTATCGCATAGCGACTGGCTTGCATGTGAATTAGCTTTGAAAGTTGAAAGCATATAATAATATGCTACCTTGCTATAACAGGGCTTGAAATATTTGCACCTAGATGACACCTTAAAAGAGGTTCTGCTTTTATCTAAATCTAGACGGTGAATTCCATAGGGACCCACGCATTTCCAAATTACTCGAATGGAAGTAATGAATAAAGCCATGAGATTTGCAAAGACTGCCTTTCTCTCCAATTGATTGGACTGTCGTGTACAATTGGCTTGTGCCTGACCCGCTGGTAAAAGTAAAATCAAAAGATGTAGGCACTGGTATCTTGGTTCTCTCCCGAGTCGTAAATCGGATTCAATTCCCCTTCTCTGAAGCCGACACCCTGTCCGTGGACACCACTGGCACAGTATCCTTAGCCTTAATCTGGCTTGCTGATTCGGCAGACTCTGGTTCCTCCTCACTGGAATTGACATCGAGGAAGTGGTATAGGACAATCATCATCATGGCGCAGGAGCCAAGGAAGATGGCGAGGCGGTAGAGGTCGTTGTCGGAGATCATTGTGAAAGGAGGTTACAGAGGACGCAGATGGAATCAACAGACAGAACGAGAGTCGGGCGACAAAGCGTTAAGAGGTGGGCGATATAATCGGAGAAGCCACGTCGGCTAGTAGTTCAAGTGACGCTACACAGTGTGCGTGATTGCGGTGGTCGCAAAAGCAGGAATTGGGATTTTCTCTCTTCGATGAATTGAAAGGATTGAACGGAAGAGAAGAAGACACGAAGAGAGGAGAATCAAGTAGAGGGAGATGGGAGTATGTAGTTGACAAGGTCGGAGGTAGGTGAAAGAGAGCTATGGTAATGTAAGGAGGTATACGCATTACGGTGTAATGTATTTCCTCCATAGTAAAACGCTTATATTTTTTAGTACTTTTGTCCTTTTATTACAATAGGTACTTCTCTACCTCTGTAGGGAATATCCTTGTAGAACCTCTCTAGGAATATACACAAGCTCTTCCTAGGAAAGAGAAAATGGCCTGCCCCCTAGCGTATGGCGAAATTACCACTCCCCGGGAACATGAGAACATTCGAACTTCTTCAATCTCCCCCTCTTCTCTTCCCCTCTATTCCATCGGTGCCAGTCAATTCTACTTCGCTTGAGACATTTCCTATATGCGTCGTTAATTCACGATGACCGAATTGCAGGCCCCTACTGGGTCCAAACCGGGTCCCGCATTATTGGCCTGTCTTCAATGTCGTCACAAACACCTCAAATGCGATGGCAGGACTCCCATCTGCAGTCGATGTGAACTGGCCCGATCCCATTGCGAATATACAAAGTCTCGGAGAGGCTATAAGGGCCCGTCGAAAAAGCGCCGCGCTAACTCGCCGGATTATTTGCGCATGGATCCCAACCCGGTAGGCATGCTCGATGGCCCCGTAGATTGGGCCTCGCAGGCTGGCTTCACTTATGCGCCGACCTTATCGTTACCCTCCTCCGAATCGACTAGTCCTGGACTGCACGGTTTCTCGACGCCAATTGTTCCATCCGTTCGCCCAACCAGCGGACCGCTGACACCGGATTCTTCCTCTGCTGTCGGCGGGGATGGCTACCTGCTCGATATCTACTATAATTATTTCCACGCCGCTCATCCAATCCTGCCGCCCCACCGGCTCCTATATCGCTCCATGTTCCCCGTATACCTGGAGCAGGTGATGAAGTTCATTGGTGCACACTTCACCCCGGCCGCCTCGAGTGACACGTACCGGCATATGGTTGTCGCAATGGTTCAAGAACAAAATGCGTCGGTGGAAAAGGTGCAGGCGCTGCTTCTGCTGGCGATTGTGCTTCACTCAGATAATGAGCGCGCCGAGGCCGGCGTTTGTCTAGCCGCCGCAGTAGATACAGCCTTTGAGATTGGCATGCATCAAGCGACGTTTGCCATCGTTGTAAGCAATGGGGATCCAATCCGCGCCGAGTCTCTGCGGCGCACCTGGTGGGAGCTCTTTGTAATCGAGGGTCTCATGACTGCCCTTGGCGTGCAGCGCGAGTACCGGACCAACCAAGTACCGCTCGAGGTCCCACTTCCATGCGAGGAGCGGATCTACCATGACGCCCTACCACCGCCACCGTCTCCGACTATTGCACAGTTTGACGCGCGCGTGTTCGCGGAAGAAGAACGTGACTTCTCTTCATACTGTTATCGTATTGAAGCCATACGGATTCTCGGTCGCGTGGTGGCGATGCAGGATATGACCGAAGGCCAGCAGGACCATGTAGAAGCCCTTGATGCCCGTATTGGTAGTTGGAGCCATCACTTGCCAGAGTCCAAGCTAGAGCTCTTGCGACCCGATGGAAGCGTGGATGAGATCATGTTCCAGGCAACCATGATGTTAAACGGCGCAGCCATCTACCTCAACTTCCCGCGCTCTGATCTTCTTTCATCTCCCGCCGTTGCCGCGGAAGTAATCTGTGGCCACCATGGCCCGGTCAATGTCCCTGCGTTCTCGCACAACGAGCACGCCATGAAGGCCGCGAAGGCCGCCCGAGAGTTGTCCCGCCTTGCGGCCTTCCGTCTGCCCGTTGTCAAGCACACCCCATTCTTTATTTGTGCGCTTACTCTGAGCTCCATTGTCCAACTGGCCACCTGCTCTGTCAAAGCCGGTCAAATGCCAGACCCCAGCCGCGACCGCCTGGCGTTGACGATCGGTGTCTTCAAGTCATTGGCTCGCACCTGGGCCATTTCCCAGTCGATCATGCGGCAGATCAAAGCCGTTGCACGGGATGTCATGGATTTGGGACTGCGTCCGACGATGGACTCGCTGGATCTGACCACGGTGTTAGATAACAGTCAGTTCTGGGTGGATCAGAGCCCGAGCTGAGGAAAGAAGATATGACTACCTCTGTTCTTTCCGATTCGACCTTTCACACTGTCCCTGATATTCGCGACTTCGACACTTGTTGAACCAAGTCAAAAGCGTGCCCGGGCCCAGCGTGCTCACCAGCCTTTGACCTTTCATCAGAGGGCTGGTGTGTTCACCGCCTCCACCAACCCCTTGCAGGACTCTGGCCCTCCTCTGGCCCTCCTTAGGGCTATAGACCCAAGTTCGGAGTATACAACATAATGGTATAAATCTTTATCCGATTCCTGCCCGCTTCTTGACTGGTACCGGGAGGGAAATGGGTTTCCACCGGTACCTGACCTTATATTATTGAACAACAGCCTTATTCATTGAAATATAGAGTACATAGGAGATATCAATGCCAGAAATTACATCCTCCTTCGAGTCCAGAAACCAAGCAGACTACTTGTATTCACGGAGAAACTTCAACCGCTTAATAGCAAGCGAGAAATCTTCCTCGGTAGTGACCGTAGTTGCACGTCTACCACCCGGAATGGCATCCATCATTTCCTTAGCCTGCTTCAACTCGGAATTCAGAACTTCTTTGAGATTAAAGTGCTCATGTTCAATATTACGAGCGTGCAGCGTACCTAGATTAGTAACCTAATCAGCAACGACGATCAACAAGGTAGAGCGCATGACATGTCTCACGATCGACTTTGGCAAGGTGCTTATTGGCTTGGACGATTGCACCCCAGAGAGCACAGGCTTCTGCTATTTTTCCAAAGGCCTCGTTGCGGATCCAGCCCAGAAGACCGTTGAGAAGGTCCGCTTCTGATGATTTGTTAGTTGTTAGTTCTCGTGGGCTGGAGGGTTCAAGGGAAATAAATAGGGAGATATGACTATGTACCTCTGGACTCCCTGGATAGCCGGTAGAGAGTAGGGATTTCGGCTGACATGCGCTCGTAATTCATTTTGCCGAGATGATAGATCAAAGACACGAGAGAGAGAGATGTGTGTTATCAAAGGGGATGGACTTGAGAGAAAGGGTGTTATATAGACGCTAGTGCGACAACAGAATCCAGATGGAGACATTGACTCCTTGAATTATCTGGTCTAGCCTATCTTTCAGAGGAAGCAGGCTTTGATTTTGAACAAAGCGTACATGTTGAAGTATACAAGATCTATTTCGAGAACAAAGAATGTGGCTACAAGATGTTTTATTCCCCTAATTTCGGCTTTCACCGCAACACCTAGCTATTTAACTTTCTAGAGCCTTGGAAATATGTGACGACAAAGAAAATTATTCCTGTCAGACTGACTGGTTGAGATAGACCGGGGAAGAACAAAGAGAAGGCCGTCTCCGACTCTCCGCAGAAGAGAAAGTGAGGCAAGATAGAAAAAAGGAACGAATTCTCCCTTCTTCAACATTCGTTCCATATCTTCCAACCCTTTCAGTGTTTTCGCCTGAAATGGCCGCTGAAAATATGCCTCCGGATTTCGTGAATCGCATGGAAAAGGTTCCAGCGCCATATCAGGGTGAACAACAATATGGCTACAGCAAAGACGGTAGGTTAACATGAAACCTGGGTTCACTCAAAGACAATAAGCTGACAGATATTGATAGGACTATCTTGCGCAATGATTGCCTGGATGCTGGACATTGATGTCAGAGCAGCCACCAAGAAGCGCGAGCTGCAACGGACATATCAGAGAATGTGCCTTTACATCAAGCATATGGAGCGTACGTTTGTCAGATTTCTGAAACGCTAGATAGTCAATACTGATATCAGTACATAGGTCTCATGGACCAAGCCAACATCAAATACGACGCCTACAGCGGCGCGGAAGACGGTCGGAGAATAAAAGTAGCCAGAGAGACCTTCAAGCCGCAGTTGAAGGCCAGGTTCATGACAACAGCACCGTATCCAATCACAGCTCCGATCAGCACCGACGGAGAGCTCTGCAGAAGTGTATCCGATGCACAGACATTTGAATACAAGCTTCACCAGTTGGAGGTCCTTCGGTATATGGAGAGGGCCGATGAACCGGCATTGACTGACTTCGAGGGGACTACGAGGAAGCCCAGACCTGAGACGGGCTGACTGAGTGGCCATTTGAGCAGAACCTTGATGATTTTCGGTTGGATTAGTTGGAAAGATTTGGTCAATGCTTCCCTTCGTGGTGCTTGGGTTTGTCGTTTAACTGCAGTATCGGCTGTTTTCGCATGGAGGTTAGTTTCTTAGCGAAAATGGAAAAAATGATTCAAAACATAGCAAGTAAATTAGCATTTGTCGTTTGATACGAAGCAATAAGCTTGTCCCTTGTATGATTTCGATTCTGCTTAGGATCGGAACTTGTAAGATAAATCGACAGCCCTAGAGTAAGCCACGTTAGACACTTCAGGGTTGCAGAAAGATTCATAATGCACAAGAATAATGCCGATTGAAAAAGACTTCGATTTCATTCAAACAGGTCTAACAGTGCTGCCGCCCAAGTGTAAAATCCAGGGGTATCTCAAATGCTGGGTTGATGGTATATGAGACAGGCAACAAGAACATCGCGGGCTATGTCAACAAGTGCTTTCACAAAACCGAGGAATAATGAGGGGAATAGCGCCAGGTAATGAGAAAAAAAAAAGGACAGAAAAGCCAAAACTCCTTGCCTTATGCTCAGGTGGTATCGGCGTTACGCGAAAATGCAGGGGGAAATGAATGAAAGGCCATGACGAGAAATTCCATCAGGCAAGTGTCTAGGTGCTTGCGCCGCTGCTTAATTCGCGCATTTCTTGCAGGGCAACAGCACGACGTGCAACGACATCTTCGCGGCGGACGACATTGCGCAGTGCTTCGCTGGCTTGAATCAGGCCGTCGATACTGATCGCGTGGTTTGTCATTTGGTGGTTGATGTATGTGTAGAGTGCCGCCGGCGTCGAGCAGGTTGTTAACAACTGTGGCTCGTTGAGCTTGAGCAGTGCAAGAGCAACTTGGAAAAGGAATGTGCTTCCACCTCCGCTGCCAGAGGCACCATTTTCGGCGTTCTTGGCACTCTTGTCGTTGCTCTCCTTAGTACCAGAGGCATTTGGCCCGGAGCCGTTTATTGTGCTGGTCACATTGAGACACAGAACCACGTCCCATACGCGATACAGTGCCTCCGCGGAGAGACAGTCTGTGAAGACAGATAGGAACCATTGGAAGGTGAGTGCCTCTAGTTCAATGCCCAGTTCCTCCAAGTGGGCGGAGAGTCTGGGAAGTAGTTCTGAGATATACTGACGCAAGACTACCTGATCGGCACGGGAGGCAAGCAAGCCATGGTCGTAGTAGTGGTGGGGCAAAATGATCTCAATCATCGAGGTTAGAATCCAAAACGCGTCCTCGGCAGTCGGCATGATGAGCAGCAAAGACCCTGCGATTAGGTTCATGCCCTGACAGTAGCCTACTTCTGGGTTACGGCGCGAGTATGCAAGCAGAACCTCTTTCAACTTGCCGACACCAGGCCCTTTGCGGAAGAAGACATTATCGGTAAGAGTGCGGCGTATATCCATGTCGATTTGTGCGACGACGGAGGGGTCGGGGTCCGAACCGCCAACGCCATGCACAAGGTCATCATAGTAGCCAGGAATTCGCATTGCCGAAGCCCCGCTGCACTCCGACCAAATTTTGGCGCGAAGAGCAACTGGGATGCCGCCGAGTACGAGCAGCCGGAATTCTCGCCACTTCGCTCGGCCAACCTTGCCTTTGTTACCCAGATTTGCGATGCCTACAACTTCGCCGTCGGCGAGCGAGACTTCTGGCGTGTCAACGGCAGCAAGAGATCGATCGGAAGTGGCGGCAGCGGCTGCCGCTTCGCCCTCTTTTCGGCGTTCAGCGCGCACTTTGCGAAGGAACTCGTTCCATCTCACGGTTCGATCACGTTGCAGTGTATCGTGGAGATCAGTCAACTGTTCCAACAACAGTTTTACAGGTTCCATCTCTGCGACAGTAAATCTGGCGGCTGTGTCTTTGAGCTGATCCGATGACAAGCCAGCGAATTCGGGGCTGTCGGCCGTGATAGCCGATGTAGACGCCGATGGCTGTGCGCTAGACCCGACGGCCAACGCCCCGTCTTTGTCGTAGGAAACAGACGAGCTATGAGAGCGACTCTCTCCTGCAGTGGTCAAGGAGACAATCGGGCCTGCGCAGGGCGTGTCGGACAATAGCTCTGTAGGACGGGACGGCATCTTCAGATAGTCCTGCCAGCGACGGATGGCAATACCTCCACTTTCAGGGTCATCTGGTGAATCAGGTAGAGAACGTGAGGTCTCGGAAGCGTCCTGCCGAAGTTTGGTGATCTCGGGATCATCCTCATGATCTGACGCATCAGTTCGAAGATGACCGAGAGTCTCGGTTATACTCAAACTGCGATTACCGCTCTTGATAGTATTCGCTTCTCTCTGGCGCTTCTTCCTATGTTGATCATAGATGAAACCGAACCGGTCGGTGAGAAACTCACCCGATTGGGAATTGTTGTAAATAGGCGTCAGCGTCGGAGGCTTCGACTCCATGGGCAGAATGGCGTCCATCTCGACGGGTCCAAGATTTGTGGAGGCTCTATCCGTAGTCTCCGACGTCGCGCCCTGAGACACGCTGCCAGCTGCATTGCGTCGCAAGGCAGGAGTGTTCATTTTGCCCTGGACGCTCGACCCACTGGCAGATCGTCCAGTATTAGCGATACTGACATTGCTGTTAATCCTCTTCAGTGCGGCCACTGCCGACATTGAGCCCTTAGAATTGGCAGAAAATGTAGACGAAGTACTTTTGTCTCCGTCAGGCCTTCTGAGTTGAGGTTTATTGTGGATAGACTCAGTATCACTTGCATCTTTGCTCGACTGGGTATTGCCAGCAAATAACTTAACAGTCCAAGAGCCGAGAGAACGTGAAGATTTGCGCGAATGAATGCTTACATCGTCGCCATTTACAGACGTGCTAGCAATGCGCTTCGCCGGTCCGTTTCGTGCCGGGCCATCTGGAGGTTGAAATAGCTGCTCATCGAGCGCTTTGCGTCGCATTGCAGGATTGCTGGGCACCCGAAGACGCTCAGTCTCTTCTTCTCCAACTTCACCGACATCACTCATAACGCTACTGGCGCGACTGGTTTTCCGGCTCGTATTGGTCGAGCCAAAAAGGTACTCCTGCCAGCCCCGAATCGAGCTTTGACGCTTGCCGCTGTCAGTGACTCCGCTACCTCGATCATTGTCTGATCGCTGGGCGCGAATCGTGGCCTGGGCTTCTGCGGAGTCACCATGAGGCCGAGAGCCAACGGTGTCTTCCATAGCTTGAGACATCAGTCCATTCAAGCTAGAATAGGCTTGACCAGCATGATCACTGCTATGAGTACTTTCTGCGTCTGAGACACGATCACCCGGCGGATTCTCCAACTGATAGAGACGGCGTTCAATATCTTGGTTGGACACAGACACATCTCGGAGCATTCTCTTCAACTCTCGCTCCCTCGCATCGGCGCGTTGGCGGAGGGCCGAGATCTCAGCATCCCGTTGAGCCAGATCGCGAGCGAACTGCCTCACCATCTTCACGGCGCCTGTTCCGGCAACCAGCCGCTCAATGTGCGCATCATCAGCCAAATGCAGCGCGCCTGGGATATCGTGTGTCGAGACGGAATCGGCGAAGAGGGCAGATCGGCCTGATTTGAGCCCGGTCGTCAGATTTTCTAGCGTAGCCTTCCGCCCACGGTTAGTCACGCCTCCAGTTGATTCCGCTCTGTTTTCGTCGGCGAACAACGCATTCGAAAGGCCGCGGGCGAGGATTGGAGATTTGTCTGGTGGTGAGAGCGAGGGGAACGAGGTCAAGTCGGTCGTTGTGTGGGAGGAGCCCGAGTGGCGCTTTTGCATTTTAGCCCGAGCTATCTTAGCATTTCTACTTCTGCTCGAGGCGCTTGAGGCTTGGGACGATGAACGCCGCTGGGAGTGGGTGTCGGAATCCGCCATGACTCAACAACCGGGCAATGGCGTGAACGGTAAAATCGTGGATTAATGGCTTCATGAAGGCTTCTCTTAGAGCTTTCGGAGATGGGTGAGTTGCATTGAATTGCAAACGGTGCCCGGGCTAACAAGACAAATAATCAAGTAGCTTATGTAGCTTTTGATACTTGGCTGGTCTTGCCGTGCGTGCTTGGCGATCCTTGCTGTAGTGATCCGCGGATGGAATGAAGGGAGATCGACCGGATGTTCAGGGGCAGGTATGCATTTCAACCCTAGATACCCTATTTTAGAACAACAAAAGCATGAGGAAACAAAGAGCACAGATTTGCGTTGTTTGGAAACCCACAAAGACAGCTTTGATACCCTACGGCACATGACGTGACCTGACGAGTGTCATGTGATTCAATGCTTATATCCATTTACACGTGATCGTGTTACCATATTGGTCGCTATGCACTGCTGTACTGTTGGAGCCTCGGCTCTCCGCATAACCGACATAGTGGGGAAAGCTGCTAAGCTGTTATAACTACGAGGGTACCGCAATTGAAGCGGTCCTTGTAGCACGTTCAAGTCATTTTTCTTATTATCAGCCTTCTAAGATTCCCCAAGTTCAATAAATATGTCTGATACAGCAAAGCAACGTCTTCAAGCCCTGAGCAAGCAGCTCGTTGAAGGCATTCCCTTCGAGGGCACGTTTGAGGATATTCCCAAGATCCGTCATGTTGCCTCTGATTCAGCAGGACCGTAAGTATTCTTAAAGCTTATAGCTCTATTATTCCTCAGTCGGCTTCTCGCATTGTATGTATTACAAGATCAAACATAGCTAATCAAATATACAGTCGCGTCAAGGACAAGGTAGTAATCGTGACCGGTAAGTAACACACATTGATTCCCAAGGCCATTCAAGAAGCATACCAATAAAAACCAGGCGCAAACTCTCCCAATGGCATCGGCCGAGCCAGCGCCCACCAATTCGCCAACAACGGCGCCAAAGCAGTCTACATCTGCGACTTCAGCGACACGCACCTAGCAACGCACAAGCGGGAGATGGAGACCCTGTACCCAAAAGTAGAAGTGCACGTGCGGACCTTCGACGCAGCAGACGAAAAAGCCGTGAAAGCAGTCATCGACGAAGCAGTCAGCAAATACGGCCGACTAGACATCTTCTTCGCGAATGCCGGCGTAATAGGCCAACCGAAGCTGTTCACCGAGATCGACAGTGCGGGATTCCTAAACACGATGCGAGTAAACGCCCTCGGGTACGTACATTTACATGCACATCCTTCTCTTCTCTTCCCTGATACACAAGGGTAGCAAACGGGATTCTCCCCGACGCAAACGAATACGAATCTAATCTAACCGCGACAAACAGTGTCTTCCTAGCAGCCAAACACGCCGCCCCGGCAATGAAGATAACATCAGCCTCGAAGCCGTACCCAGGCGGCTCGATCATCGGCACAGCGTCTGTAGCAGGTCTGCGCTCAAACGCCGGTTCAACTGACTACTCCGCTTCGAAAGCTGCTGTCGTGTCGATCGCGCAGACGGTCTCGTATCAGCTCTCTGGAACGGGTATTCGCATAAATGCGATCTGTCCCGGGCTGATTGAGACTGGGATGACGCAGACAGTGTTTGACCGGGCGCGGGAGCGCGGCACGGAGCGCAAGGTCGGGCAGTTGAACCCGTTGCAGCGGGGTGCTGTTGCTGATGAGGTTGCGCGTGTGGCGCTGTTCCTTGGTAGTGATGAGAGTAGTTATGTTAATGGGCAGGCTTGGGCGGTCTGTGGCGGGTTGAGTGCTGGTCATCCTTTTGTGCCAGGGAAGTTGGCTTGAAATGGGTTTTGGCATTGGGTCTGCATTTGAGTGATGTATATAGTTTCATGATTAACATATGAATCCTACGGGTGGTTCTATAAGCCTTCTTGGAGTGGCTTGGCTACAATGGATGTAAAATGAGGCAATTTCGAAAAGTTAAATTCACAGAATCCATTTTGGAGGACAGGGAGCTATATAGACCCTGGTAGATCGGATCAATCCAGATCAAGGATTGTAGATGAAAAGGAAATATCATCCGCAGGCAATGCGGATGGTGGTGCAAAGTGGAGGGCTCTCTGGAGATGAGGGCAAATCAAACAAATCAAGCCGTTCCATCCCAGACGGCACGACATATGGTGAATAAACAATCCTCGGGAAGAACGGGGTAAAAAGAAAAAAAAAAAAACAAAGAGAGGAAAAAAAAATAAGAAGTCCCAGGAAGGCAAAAATGACCATAAATTATTGGACAAGAAAAACACATAGATGATCGAGTGGATATAATGAAGAAATCGACACGACGAGAAATGGGATATACGCCAGACAACCAAAGCGTATGTGCGTATTCAGGATACAGCAGAGATGAAGTAAAAGAAACCGGGTGGAAGGCCTCGCCAGACAGAAGGACAACAAGGAATTGACAGAGAAGAGAAGGGAAAAACAAAACAAGATCGTCTCAGTCATCTAACCTGAAAAGCTGGTCGAAAATTTAAATCACCCGTGTGGCAGTGGGCCGCATGAGATCCTCGCTATTCTGCTTGGACAGAGTGCCGCGCTCAGTCAGCTGGTCGTCAACGTTCTCAGTCTCGTGAGCGTGCTCATCATCATCCTCAACGATCCGGGTCGGGAAATCGCTGGGGCCATACTGCCCGCTTGACCGCTCGGGGAAAGTCGAGTTGCTGATCATGGACATAGACGTGCTGGAGCGGTTGTGGACCAGATCCGGGGTCGGGGGGATGCTGGAGTGGCGGTTGTCCGGGTGGAGATAGCTGTTGTCGGTATCGCTGATCTCGCTAGGGGCGCGGATGGACCGGCTCTCCATGTTGTCATATTCGGAGCCACGACGGTCGTTCTGGTGGAGATTGGAAGAGGTCTCGGCTTCTTGCTCGTCCTCGGCGTCCTGGGCCAGGTGCAGGCCTTCGACGGCAGCGGCACACTGGTCGCTGATGCTGCGGATGATATCTGCGATGGCATCGGTCTTATCGCGCAGGTAGCGGTCTGCAACATCTGTGATGCTGAGACGTGCAAGGCTCTTGTGTTCCTTGCCGATGTTCAGCAAATGCTGCTCTAGCTCGGGCTTCATATCATTTACCGGAGTACTGCGACCATTGACCTCCTTAGTCGACTTGACGGAATGCTTCGACTCAGCGACTGACACATTATCCTTGATCTCCTCGGGGGCGTCCTCGTAGCCTAATTCGACTATTTCAGCGATCTCCGACCTGCTACTAATGGAGCGGACGATGTGCTCCATGTGGTGGCTCTGACCATTGATAAGGCTGCGCAGGTGGATGACAACGCGCTGGGCATCTTCGCGTTCGCGGGTGAGAGTCGAATTGGCGTGCGAGAGGGCAGAGATTTCCTTCTGGTTGCGCTTGCGCTCGCGCTCGAGCTCTTCGGCAATCTCCTGCTGAAGGACCAGTGCCTCTAGAGCATCGTCCCGCTGCTTCTCAGTACCGGACAAGCGCAGAGTAAGGCGAACCACATCGTCCCTCTGTTGATCAATAAGAGCAGTGAGGCGACGGCTCTCGCGCTTGTGGGTTTCGATCTTGACCTTGAGCTCAGAGGTCTCCTTGGTGAGCTGCTCAGCAAAGGCCTGGAACTTGAGGAACTGCTGCTTCCAGGTCTCGAGCTCCTCGACCAAGAAGTTGTTGCGCTTAGTGACCTTGCTGAGTTCGGTGTCCATTCTGCCCTTGAGGTTGATGAAGTCTTGCCAAGCTTCCATGGCATCCCGAGAGTACTGGTTGCGCTCACGGACAATCTCGTTGAGGTGACGCATGGAAACCTTGGTCATGAGGGGCTTCTTGACGGAGCCACCAAAGATAGCCTTCATGCCGGTGTTGCGGCCCTAATAAATAGCTGTTAGTTTGATTGTGGTTAGTGACAATTGAGAGATGATTGAACGTACCAGCTTCTCGCATACATGGTCCATAACGCCCATGACAGCATCCTGGTTCCACCATTGAGGGTCTTCAATGCTTTCGACCTCTCCTCTCATGACGATGATCTGGCCAGCCGGAATGAGCTTGCCGCCAGCGTAGGCAGTGCGCAGGTGAGGGGGCACACCGGAAGGCGAGACATCACCATTCAGGGATTGGGTCATGCGGTTGATAAACTTGGTGCGTTGGCCCTGGTTCAGCACACTAGGCGGGCTGGAGGTGAGGACAAAGTTGCGATCGAGGTCGACCACGAGGGCATCAGACGGGGCGTTGAATAGAGTCCGGCACTCGGCAGTGATACCCAAAATGTAGGGACCGGGCTCCTGGACCAGCTCCTTGACATGGCGGGCGTGAACCACGGGCACGTACAGACCACTCCACTCATAGACGCGAACGCAGTAGCGAATGGTTTCCGCAGCGACCGTCAGCATGGCCGCGTAGTGGCTGACAAAGATGATGCGGCGGGTAGGCGAGACCGCAGCCTCAATCACGCCGACAATGTTAGGGATCGACAGACAAGTGAACAATGGCCACATGGCAAAGTTTTGGAAGCCGGTGGGCGACGAGGGGAACTGATAGCAGAGGGCATAGTCCTTCATATCAATGCGGACCAAATCATTGAGACGTGGCGCGGGGAAGCTGAGGATGCGGGAGACCTCCTCGGCGTGGAACAGATTGGTGGCCTTGTTCCAGTGGATCCACATGCCACGGAGATAGTCACCTAGCAGATCGTAGAGGGGATACCGGGAGAGGAAGCTCAAGCAGTAAGGAATCCAGTAGGTCTCATCGGGGTTATCATAGAAGTCCGGCTCCGTCTTCTTGCGTAGCTCGCGGATAGTCTCCGCGCGTTTCTCGTCGGCACGGGACCAAACGCGCAGCGCAATACCGTACAGAGTGTGAGAAGAGTCTTGTTGCAATACGAAGGCGTGGTGTGCACAGTGAGGCTGGCTCTTGCCGGTGCAGATCTCCACGTCGTGAGGGAAGCATGCTCGCATGGCCGCGTGTAGGGCTCGTGCGATCTCATTGTCCTGCTCTAACCGAGGGCTGCTTCCCAGAATCTCCGGCAGCCAGAATTGACCGACGGCTCCCTTCATGTGGCCAATCTTGCCCTGGTCGGGGACAGGCGCTTTGACCCATTGTGAGGGTTCGCGCCCGACACCACATACCATGTACGCATGGGTGAGTGTTTTCGGTGTCCGCTGGGCGGGCTTGATACTAAGTGAGGACGGGATAGGTTGGGTGATGCGCGAGTGCAACGATGATGTGCGGCTAGGAACGACCAGCGAATTTTCCCCTTCGCCGCGTGTAACGGGCCGATCCCGAGTGGATGGCCGGACCAAAGATCCATGATCTCGCAGAGAATGAACCATTGTGGTAGATTTATGTATCGGGTGAGTATGTCGAGTCGAAGAGTATGTCGAGTTGTAGAGTCCGGGGTTGGGATTCCTTGAGATATAGGACTGTATGAATTGGGGGGGAAGCACTGCTGGAGTGCAGTTCGAAATGAGGGTTTACCCAAGACCAAGGAAAGTTGGGGAGATGTTTTAGAGAGTGTGAGAAGCCCGGGTGAAACTTCAATAATACTCAAGACTCGAGAACACACCCGCCATATGGATACAACTTATGCAGTTGAAAGACAGAACCCAAGAAAGAAGAGGGTTTAGGGGGAGGGACAAATAGGAGAAGAAGAATCGAGGGAGTTATAGACTAGGACGAAAGTGGTTCTCTCCACTTTAATTCCGTACGGTATTTGGATTACAGGGTGTGTATTTCTGTGTTTCATCTTTTCTTTTTCGTTTCTTTTCGTCAGCGAGATAATCATATTATTAGATCAAAGAGATGGAAATGATACATCGAACACCGTTGGTAACGTTGGGTTTTATCTTTCTGATCTATTCGTTTCACCTCAAACTTTGATACTCGGAGTTATCAAGTATATGCACCTATCCTTCCCACCGTATAAGAGTTCTGAGTGGAATCTCACTGTTATCTTGGGCCATGAGATTCTGGCCGTTCGGAGGTGAACACCTACCCAAGTCCACCCTCTGGAACCATTGATGCTCACTCCTATCAGGACATCGAAAAGAGTAGGTGAAGCATTATCTACACATGCAGTGCAACCATATATATGCAAAGTTCCTGCGAGCAGCTAGGAGACTCCAACCACTTCACCACTTCCTTCAATCCCTCCTCTGTCGATCATGTGCGTTCATCCGATTTCATCAGAGGCCGAATTCAAGATCGTGAGCCATGGATATCCCGACAAGCTACCCGTCTGAGCTGTGAACAATCTCCATGATTGGCCAGTTCCCCTGGCCCATCTCCACTCCCGTCTCCATCTCCTCGATCTTCCTTGGTTGGGAACACCCCCTGAATGATTCTAATGTTGATTATCTAACATTGGCCCTTGAGGAAACAAGAAACAGACACAACCTACAATATATATCCAGATATCCAGGTACATCTCCCATCACATCTCCCTTTCCCATTTTCTCGTTTCCCCTCACCAAAACTCTACTGACTCGTGCTAACCCGTGAAAGCGGGAAAGCTAAGCTACTAAGCCTACCGAGCTGCTTAGTCTGGCAGTTCCAGCGGAGATCTCATTTCCCGGATGAGCCCCTCACGCACGACTTTGCAGGGTTCTGGATCCATGTGGTAAGGAACGGCCCCGTACGGAGCAGTAGTCCGTACATGTATGTACGTGGTAACGGTAGCGATCTGGCGAGAACTCGAGATCGCATATGGGAAGACCGCATGGACCATTGGATGAGGGTCATTGGCGAACACCCTTATTCTGTATCGAGTAGGAGTACTCTATAGTATGTTTTACATTACCCAGTGTATAAATAGTCATAAACTCGGGGAGTGCTTTTGTCCGAGATTATAGAGCAAGCTCTTTGTTCCAAGCTTCTGGTAAATTTGCAGTCCTATTTTATCTCGCCCGGCTTATTCGTCCGAGGTTATTATGCCTGTATTTATCAGCATTCTAATTGTAGTTTGTTAGCCGATGGCGTGTCTCTCTACTCCGTAGTACTACAGTTTACTGCGCACATTGAACATTTATAAACAGAACCAATTGATAAACCGCCCTCATGCAAGCTTAATTAATAGCGCTTATTCCCTAGTCCTTTCACACCGTGCAATAATAAATCTCCTGGAATCCCATCCGCAGCCTTTCCAGAATCCCCTCTCTCCTTACTCTAAGCCTTATTAGGGTCTCATGCCTGTCGATCCACAACCCACTCCACCAGCGTTTTCATGTTTCGCAACGACCCACAGCACAGCTCTCCCCAGCAAAATTTGAGTACCAATAGGCATCGTACCCGGTACCTTAGTTCATGCAGCTGCAACCCGCGTGGGCCGAAGTATCCGGTACGCCCTGCCCAGGTACCAGGTATCCGGTGGCAAGAGGGCTTAATCTTGAAAATGGAGCTTGGGACATAAATGGAAGTTCTACATCTTGATGAGGATATTACACAATATAGATTCTGTGGGCCAGCTACCTTCACGGGCTTAACTATTTCGTTATTATCCGTGATAGGGGTCGAAGTGCGGAGTAGCAGCCATTAATATATATTTCGCTATCTATTTCCTATGTCTTTCGCGAAAGATGTCTATAAAAAGACGCCGGATGTACGGAATCATGCCTAAAATACAATTGAGCATATGCCATATATGGAGTCTAATTCCAGATACTGTTCAATTCCATATCGTACATCGGAAGCATATAACATAAGGTCTAAGAAAATATATACACCATACCAGCCCGGTCAACGCTCACAACCATACCATACGGCACACGCAAGACCGTCACATCTTGAATAATATCCAGATGGCTCTTCAGCAACATTTGCTGCTGCAGGCTGATAACGGTACTGCGTGGCGGCCTCGGACTGGCTCCCTTCCTAGCATCTCGAGAACTGCCAGTGCTCGGCGAAGTGGGAAGGTGCTCGGTGGTAACCAGGAGACTAGGGCCGGGCTGGGACTGCTCATAGTATGGCTTGCCACTGGCATTACCATCTGAGACAGCGTCTAGCCCACTGATTATGGAGGACAGATCCGGTCGAGCTAGATCCCAGAATCGGATCTTCCGGTCGCATCCTGCGGAGATGATGTATCCACATTTCGTGTTGGTGTCCTTGTCGTCGACAGGGGCATTGAGGCCGACCGCAAACGCCAAGATGCCAAGTCGATCGCCGGCTATATTATTCGAGGATGGGGTACCTGGTTCAGTGCTTGCAAAGCGACTCAGCATCCCTTCTGGCCGGTCGCCATCCACCCGCCACGCTTCGTAATCGCTCGGCACGACAGCCGTCGGGTAGACATGAGCGGCGCGGGGAGGATGATGAGCGCCATTGGGGCCATTATTGCCGACGCCCAGTGGGGTGGCTTGGTAAACCTCGCGACAGCGGAACTTCTCGATATCCCACACTGTGATTTCATTGCCGTGGCTGCCGCTGCTGGATACGCAGACCCAGCGTCCGCGAGCCTTGACGGGGTGTAGTTGGATCCGGTTGATAGCACCCCAGCCTGGAAGACCCCATGCCTTCAGTCGCACACGAAAGCGGAGATCCCACAGATCGAGAATCCCATGGGTTGTGCCGACCAGAAGCCAGTGATGTCTGCGGTCGCAACAGAATGTAGTCAGTGTGCCGTGGTGAACTGGATTTTCTAGTGTGTAGATCGGGAGCATGGTTTTCATGTCCAACGCAATAATGCGACAAGTGTTCGTCGCAATAATCAAGGTCGACTGCCCTTCGTCACGGAAGTGCTCCACCCAGACCGCGTATTCAAGGGACCCGTCTTCGGCTATGGGCAGCTGATATTCGCGAACGATTTGAAGCTTGCCATATCGGACGGCTGTCTTACTGACTTTTTGATAGTCGACTCGAACGGCATGAACGCTGCCATCGGTAGCCGCACTGATAAAAGTGTAGGTATTCTCAACAAAGGTCAAAGCCTTCACGCGCGAGCCTGTTGCATGACGGTGAGTTTGACGCGATCGAGGAGTCAAGTTTCTTTCAAGACGAGTTGTGTCCCAAATCTTCACCGTGCTATCGTCAGACGCAGTAACGAAGAAGGAGTGATCTGGTGCTACCACAACACGATTGATTGGCGCACTGTGCTCGCCAAAGGTCGCGACTAGATTCCCTTCAGGTTTCCAGATCTTACTTGGCTCTTGATCAGTGGCGCCGTGAATCGGTTGCCGGGTGTCAAGTTCTTTCACATATGGCCCTAGATCAAATAGATCCGTCGGGTAGTTTTCCTCAAAGACGTTGTCTAGCAGCCGCAGGACCGCAGGGTCGTTGCCCCCATACGAATGGTGTGCACGATATTTCTGCGTCAGTTTTTGCTCGGGTGGAAGCAATGGTGTCAATGGTTGGGGTGTGCCTCCTCTGTGAATCGGTGCATCTACCTTTCCAAAGGCGTTTGCGGAGCTTGTACCGGTTTCTGCGTAGGCTTTGGCAGAGTTCCGACTCAACAAACTCATCGCGCTAGGCTTTTTATGTACACGATCGGATAGACTTCTAGTGTCTAGGTTGGTTGGTGTCAACGAGCCGTCTTGCCCAGGGCTCGGTCGGCGACTGGAAACCATGTGATCATTATCAATGTTCGGAGGGGACAATGGACGAGACGCAAGTCCTCCGCCAGGCGATGATATCACTGGAGACGATGATAATGAGGAAGTATCATTTCCGTCCAAGATAGGAACAAGCGAGGAACGTCTTGTCTCTTTCGAAAGTTGGCTTTTCGACCGCAAGTGCCTGCGTTGAGCAATGGGCATTCGCTCAATGGTTGTAGAAGCGTCAAGTAAAGCATCCGCAATTGTTCTCGGCCTTGGTTCCTCGGAGGTGCCGTCGTTCGCGTCTGAGTGGCTTGGTCGCGGCTGATCTTTAATTTCCTTATCAAAGAACACAGTCTGGGGCTTGACTCCATTTTGTGTCAAGCTGACAATGTCGTTCGAGTGTGGGCTTGAATGGACATCACTTTCTCTCGATTGCCGCAATGAGACCCTCCAAATGTAGTCTTTGAGTGCGAGAAGCTTGAATTCATCCTCAGGGCCCATCCCAACGTTTCGCAACCGACTAAGCCATTGCTCGTCCTCGTCATTTCTTGATTGGGCGGCCATGTTAAAGGAAGGATTCCGTTGACCCACCCGGGGACTGAATGATCCAGGCTCAGACAAGCTGAACATGCCATCGCGACTTGGAGACTTCCAGAAAACACCTCTTTCTGATTTGGAAGCCCAGAGCAAGGCCGTTTCGTACACACTTCTGGACATTGGCCGTTTGAGTGCATCGAGCATTTGGGTATCCGAAATCACAACGATTTTGATCTTGAGGAAAGGCCGGATAATGGGTGTCAGGATGGAATGAATATCCGCTATTGATAAAAATTTGGCGGAATTAACCACAAACTTGACTGCTGCCTCCCGAATCCAGACGTTCGGATGCCCCAAAAATCCAACAGTGGTGTGTAGGAGATCCCATGTTGTTGATCGCTGGAATAAGCCCAAGTCAGCCATGGCTGCCAGAGATCGAATTACCCTTTCAACAACAAACTCCTCGGGCTCGGTCATGGACTGAACCATCAGCGGCAATATGTATAGCTCCAAATTCAGGCTCCCCACGTAGGCAGCCACACCGATGACTGCCTCGAAAAAGGCGCATTTCAAGATCCAGTCTGGATCGTTCAGGTAGGTATTCAAATGGCTAAGAACAACCTCATTTGCTCTGAGATTGCCGAAAAAAACACAAAGGCTAGAAACAGACCCCAAAAACGCTCGCCGAACTGATGCATCCGTGTCTGTCAACAGCATTTTTGTGTGAACCTCGAAGTATTCTAGAAGATCGACCCGCGCCACGTCATAGAGATTGTGATAAGTCGCATCTTCAGTCCATCGGGGCTCAAAGCCGACCGGAATCAACGCAGCCAAACGAGTATCTGAACGCAATGCTTGGATCATGTCCAAAAACCTCAAGGATGACTGGGCCAAAGACGCAATGCATGAGGCATATGCCGCACGCACCATGGCACTTGACTTGCTGTTGGAGGTAGCAACGAACGGCTGGAGCCGTGGAAATATGTATTCGGAGAACAGATAGGCATTTACTGGAGAAACCACCTGGACCATTTTCAGTAATTGGGTCAAGGTGCGGATCGCAGCGACCTTGACAGTATCGGTTCGATCACTTAGTAATACCATGATATATGGAAGAATGCGATCCAATTTAGCTTCATCGGACAGCCTTTCTGCAAATGCAAGAAGAATATCGCAGGCCTTGATCCGAGCCGATGCCTTCGCTGTATTTCGCAAGTTGGATACCACAAGTGTTAGGAAAATCAGAGCACCCTCGTCGGGCTGTGACTGCGGTGCGGAAAGTTGGCTTTCACCCTTTGGCGGATCAAGCCTCACAGGAAGGGTGTTGCCTGTCAATTTAGTGACTGGGACACTAGATAAAGCACCAACACCACGGGTGTTAGAACCGAGGAAGTAAGATACTTTATCGAAGTCTAGGTAAATTCGCTCAATGCGCTCGTCTGCCTCCCTTCGGTTGGCTGATTCTGCATCCACATCTGTCCGCCCTGAAGAAGGATCGGTCATGAGGGACATGTATTGGTGGAGAAAACTGTAGAAGTATTCCGGGAAAGCCTTGCCCTTCCAGAAATTCAGATATTCATCCGCCGAGTACCGAGACTCTGGCTCAAGCTGGATCATATGCAGTATCAACTCTCGAATGTCCGGATCATCGATTTTTGCTAGTTGACTGTGTTCTGGGCTGTATTCCCCTTTGCGATACTTGTACATTTGACTCAAGTTGAAGATCGGCGATTCAAGAAAAAGCTCCGCAATGACACAGCCAGCACTGAAAATATCCATTGCCCAGTTCACGCCGCTTTCACTGGGCTCTTCCCCGGCAACAGAGAACCTCTCGGGGGCTAAGTAACAGGTTCGCCTCCCGGAGATGTCGAAGAAGAAAGAGAAATCTGCTGGATTATCCTCCGGGAGGAATGTGGGTTTGAAAGACGACGAGAAATCAGAAAGATATAGCCAGTTCCAAGATGTGACTAAAACATTTTCAGTCTTGATATCACCATGGTAGACATCCAGTGAATGGCAATCTCGAAGAACACACAATAGCTGAAAGGCAATCCACTTTTTCTCAATATGCTCTAGAAAAGGGCGTGTGCTATATATCAATGTTAGGCGTCTTTCGCTAGTAACACCCTCAACAGACCTACCTCATTCGATCGTAGAGAGAGCTGTGAATGTACTGGCGCACAAGGTATCCACTCGTGGCAGTCTCAACAATCCTCTGATAGCTCAGCGCATTTGGCACATCCGCCAATAACTTTCGTTCTCCTGAGATGGACATTAGAAGCTTGAAATAGTAAAAAGGGATCTAAACATACTTGCAATGTTTTTGATATATGGCTCCAGTTCCATGGTTGGGAACGGTTTCATGATAATCTTGATGAACACCAGACCATTTGGTTGCCTTGCGCGAATGCTTTTCATAAACCTGCCACCTCCCATCGACTTCTCATACACCATGTCAGATAATTCAGGCACATCGATCCCCGCCGAACCCGCGGACAGGGTTGTGAGGGAGTAGCCTTGTCCCATGGTGTCGACTGCCCATCATCTCCCGTTGGAGATTTGATGGCAATTATTCAGAGTCAGAGAATGATTAAATCCGATGGAGATGATTGGGGAGAACTATGCGATAAGGAAAGTCGAACTGAAGCTGATGAAGTCACTGGACGTGTCGACACGTGCACAAGGCGGTCAGCAAGATGTTGTTGGCAACTTGCAACTCGTCAGCTTTTCCTCTAACAATTTTTGTGTTTCATATTAAAATTGCCGATTATTTATCTTAAACTGACAGAGCTCATTGCTACGGTGTTATTTGTGGTCAATTGAACCCCCCGCCGATCCAAAAACATGGATCTTCCATCAATACCTCGGTCTTGATACCTGCAGTTCTGCCTTATCCCTAAGGGGAGATACACTAGGTCCAAAAAAAAGGAGAACAAAAGCAAACAGCCAATTTTATTGAAAGGAAACCCTGGAGTCAATCTCCAGATGGATAAAACCATGGTTCATACGGAAATTCCGGTGATCGAAATTGATGAGCCGCTATTCGATGTTCTTCCTAAACTGTTCAAGTAAGCCTTGTCTGTGATCTTGATCGAGCTGGATTAACCAAGCCCCCTGTAGCTTCATCAGCATGGCCGTGGGTGATATGGCCTACACGTTTGAGCAAATGCTGTACGGAGCCCAAGGACACCGTCTTAGACAACTGGTCCATGCTTTGGCAGATGATACTCACAACCCTTATATCATTGTGGCATTGATGTAAGTTCAGCACAAAGACGACGCTAGAACTGGATTGGTTGATTAACAGATCCAGGATTTTGAAATGGGACTTCACCACCGCCACCGAGGATGACTGGGGACTTAATGAGAGCCGTGGTGCAGCCTGCGAATTTGTTGCCTGGCAATTCCTGTGTCACCTGAACCAGCGCGAGACAATTGAGTTTCTGCTGGAAGAGCTACCAATACCGCGGCGCGGTTCGACAAATACCCTTGGTTCCGAAGCAGGTAGCCCTGCCCTGGCATCTATCCAAGGTAGACAAGAGGAAAGTGAGACCACTCCTCTCTTGCCAAAGTCCTCTTCTTTTTATCGCCTTTTTAGCAGCAGGAGGGTCACAGAGACTCGGTTATCTGGAGCTTCACAAGATACATACCAAGAGGAAACCTATGCCGCCCAGAGATATTCCCGGTTTTTTGGATTGAATGCACTTGAGATTGCGACAATTGCCAATGCAAAGACATTTCTGAGCCAAAAAGTTGTTCAAAAAGTGGTCGATGGTATTTGGAAGGGTGAAATCGTTTTCTGGGGTTCTCTGACGGTCAATTCAACCAAGAAACCTCATATTTTCAACGCAAGGTTAGACGCGACACGGGATAGTCTCGCGGAGATACTGACTATTCTTTCATCAGAACGGCTGATCCGTATTCACGCCTGAGAGTCCCTCTGTATCGGAAAATCTTTGAAGCAGCATTCTTCATGTCTTTCCTCTTTCTCTACTACGCAGTACTGATAGAGAGGAGACAAGATGCCGTTGGCGTCTTCGAGGCAGTGATGTATGTGTGGATCGTCGCTTTTGCGTATGACGAATTGAGTGGGATCATTGATGCCGGAGTCATTTTCTACCAAATGGACTTCTGGAGCCTCTGGAACGTGAGCATAATTGGTGTTGGGATCGCATTTGTCGTAACAAGTGAGTCATCGAGTGCCCAATCTGCCTTACGGCTCGTTGGCAGGTCATCTGTGTTGATGGTGCGACTGATGAGAACGCCACAGGGGTTATCGGGCTAACCAAGGGCGACAACGACATCATTGAGCTCTCATTCGACATTCTTTCCTTGGAGGCTCTGTTTCTTGTACCAAGGCATGGCTACTCATGGACTATGCATTTGTGCGACAGGGCTGACACGGAATGAGCAGGATCTGTTCGCTTGTGAGCTTGAATTCATACTTCGGCAGTCTAGTAAGTGGATCCTGCATGAAGCATCACTATTTTAGAACAGGATTGACTGATATGAATAGATACCGGTGTTGAAAGAGATGGTGCGATTTTCCCCCAACCCCTCGCTCAGGCTTTGCGACCCAAGGCTGATTGACAATCTGTTTCAGACAAAAGCATTCTTCAGGTTTTTCCCCGTGGTGGTAGTACTGTATATTGGTAAGTGTGGCAAAGCATTCCGCCCTACAAAGTGAAGCATGTCGGAGCCGAATAAAATGCTGAATCCCCTACAGGTTTCTTGACCACATTCACAATGCTTGCCCGTGACCGCTTGTCTCTCAGTACAATGTCACATTTGTTAGTGAAAGTGTTCTTTGGGTACGGTGAAGGAACCCCTGTCGTGACCGCTCTTTTAATTTTTGGCTGACCACTTGAGGCAGATCGAGTGTTCTTGGATTAGTGGGTTCCCACGTTCCTTTCCCTCTTTAGGATGTGCACTGACAGTGGCTGAATTTATTGGATGACAGGACACCGCGTCTGAAGTAAGTCTGCGCACCAGGCGGCTGTTCTGCAGCTCAAACCGCATTATTCCGGAATATTGGCGAAATGGTTGGCTGTCGTGTTAAGTTGAAATGCACGCTAACATTTTTTTTAGATCTCCCCCATCTTCGGCTATGGCTTGATGTAGGTTCCCTTGTTTTTTTTGGCTTTTATTGCGCCACGTTGAAAAAAGTCGCATGTGCTTTTGATCACGTTCCGATATGCAAGTGACCGAATCTTTTTGGGGCGCTTTGAGCACACGGCAATCTACAACTTCCACGCAGTTGCCAATGTAATGCAGATACTGACAGGAATGACTTCTAGGCTTACTTTCGCCTTGATGACCAATACCCTCATTCTTTCATCTTTGATTAGTTTGATGAGCATGAGCCTCGAAGGGGTAAGGGAAAACGGTCTACTAGGTATATTGTGTGGCTGATTAATTTCTTTTTTTGTGATAGGTGATGCGCCATGCTCGAGAAGAATATCTTTTTCAGTAAGTATACAAACATCCCTGCTGGTCCGAAATTTGGCACTGCCCCATGGAAAATTCCATTTGACTGACAAGCCAATCAGGTTGGCCATTTATGTGCTAGAAAGCAGCAACTCTCGGCGACTGACATACTTCATGCCACCCCTGGTCAGTTAGCGTCTGATCGTTGAAACTTGAATCTTTCTTTGTATCTTCTGGAATATTTCCAAGCTAATACTCGGCAGAATCTTATTCCCCTCCTCTGTATCCGCCCCATGCGGCTTTTTCTCTCTGCCGGAACGGTTCGTCGCGTACGCATTGTCCTGCTTCGAGCCACTCACCTCCCGTTTGTCGCGTTGATATGGGCGTACGAGTCTAAATGGCGACATTCAAAACGAACCACTATCCAACTACCCCCAATGTCAGCACGCGGTCAGGGAACTTCTGAACCAACTGAATCAAGGTGCCGGGACCCACACCACCCCTCCGTAGTTGAAACAAATCGCCTAGGCCCTGGAAAAGCACCTAGTGTGGATCAACAAGCCGTGCGCGAGCTAGAGATGGGGCAGGTCGGCCAAGTAGCCTTGCAACATACGAACCAGAGAGATCTGACGCGATGATCGTCCATATTTCTTCCTACCTGGGCGAACTAAAGCTACTACCGCAGCTTGCGGACCTGATCGACACGATAGAGCGACTACGAACTCAAGTGGAGGCTATTGCCCAGCAAAAGTGACCATTACACAATTTTCTGGGCACAGAATACGGCTCCGCACTGTGATTTGGCTCTGTGGAGTCGGGTTCGAAAAGAAAGGCGCGTAGAGGGGTCACTGCCCTAGCGCTTAGAGCCACGCACGCCCCTGCGCCGGACTGAGCGCTAGTCGGCGTCCGTTCGGTTTAGTGGCAGAGCCACCTTGACAACTCCAAAAAAGCCGTTCGATATTGTGAACAACCACATCGATGACGGCCTAATCGAAACAGGCTTGGTGCTTTTTTTTCGGCGTTCGCTTTTTTTTTCTCCTATTTTCCTTTTTCCTTTTTTTGGGGGGTGGCTTCCCCCCCCCTGTCCCTGGCGTTTCAAGATTGGTCCTCCTTTTTCAATCAATCTCATATTTGATCCACAAGAGGGGGGAAGCGAGTAAATAGATCACGGCCATGATGTTGAATTCGGATATCTCATAGAGAGCTACAGTTTGTCCGGGGGCGCGTCAATTACCGGTGGAGTCAATGTGGAGTTTCCGCGCTATGGTATACATGAAGCCAAAGGGATCGAGCGGTTCGGAAGGGCTGGCCCGCATACGACGGAGGTCACGATAATTAGTTCTGCTCATGAATTGTTGATCAACTCCATCACCCGATTCCGGACTTCGTCAGAAAATACTACATTCCCCACCGTCTCAGGGCTGTGCTCTTGGTCGACAGGCCCCTCGACCAATGCACCTCGCCAAGCCGAACCAGAGACTCGGGCTCTGGTGCTGTTTCTGTATGGCTACTCCCTGCATGGGACACGTCTCGGTTGGGCAGACCAGCCCAACGGTGGTCAAATGGATGGTTAGCCTTTCCCAGACAAACCCAAGAGCCGCCGTTATGCACCGTCATATCTCTTATGTACCTTAGTAGTTCTTACAGGGTATTACGATCTCTAAAATTGGCCGAAACTAGGCTGCAAATGCATTGATTTGCCCTAGGTGGCTATGACATAGTCTATCTTGATCTCTCCGGAGCTAGCCCTCTGTGAGTGCACATATGCCAGACCTGGACTGCCATCTCGTCCGGATTACCCTTACCCCCCCGGCCGTTAATGCCCCCACCCGATTTTCTCTTCCACCGCAATTACAGACCCTTTCTTCTCCAAATCTGCCTTGTCTATTACGGTGTCAGGTCGTTGAATCTTCAGCATTTGTCGGTGTCGATGCGGCGCAAGTTCTTCTCCAATGAATTCACACCCTATCCACCACCCTCCTCTCAGCCACCGATGTATGCCACCACTGTCAATCACCAACAGCGAAGCTGTTGACTCCAGAGCCTTTACTATATATACTTGCATTGATCACCCTTTATTTACTCTGATATAGACTAGCCCTCCGGTTGGTTATTTGATGGGAATACACTTCTTCTTTTTTTTATCTCGGCTTCTCTCTACACCATGAATCGGAATTTAGTTCAGCGCACCTCAATTACATCCCCGCGAAGAGAGGAGATACAGTCTTGCGAAGCATCCTCAATATACTCGTCTCCTGTTTCGACCTCGTCCCAGGGAGGTGTTTCCCCTATTGGTCTGGGAATTTCCCGCTGCGACATCGACAATGGATTCGGTCAACTGAGGGCCTTCCCTACGTCGACACTGCCATCGCAACTGATTCCTGGAGCGCCAAATCCCACCTTCGCATTATCCTATGACGACTTTGCCGGAGCATGCTATCCATCAGTTTACGATGGACTCGTCAACAGTGCTTCAGAGACTTCACTGGGGTTCTACAGCCCCACGACGATGAGCGCGTCTCCCAGCTACAACTCTGGCATGGAGATTGCCTCTGGCCAGAATGTCTTCGCGGGCCAAATGACCGATATGTGGATGCACACACCTTGCTCGGGACCGACAACGCCATCGGATGTGGTCACTGTACCGAACGGCGCAGGACAATGGGACCAGAGTGTGTATTCGGACGTGTGTATGCCCTCTCCGATGCCCCTATTATCCGTCAACGACATGTCCTACCTTGGGGCGATGGGAGAGGAGATTGGATACGATGGATCTGGAATCAACACTGGTCAAGTCTTGCAACCCCAAGCATCTATCGAAGGATTCTCCGATGGTGTCACGGACCCGAGTACAATAGAGCGCTGCGCGTCAAATGACAGGCTAGTATCTGCCAGTGGCCTGGAATGTCCAATTTGTGGCGCAAAATTCACGCGACGCTCCAACTGCAAGGAGCACCAAAAGCTGCACAACCCTGAATGGAGGCACAACCATCCTTGCGATGAGTGCCACAAGTCTTTTGGCCGGAGCTCGGATCTCAAACGACACATGAACACCGTGAGTAGGGAGGCCAGACGGAATCAAGCATAGACACTAACAAGGTCTCTAGGTTCATCTCGGGCTTCGGAAGTACTGCTGTGACTCTTGCGACCGGCGTTTCAGTCGTCAGGATAGTCTAGCCAGGTAAGAACCCAGAATATTTATCCTTGAATGTGTACTCGTGGGACTAATATGAGCAATAGACATGATTGTGCGGAGAAGCAGCGCAACACTGCGAAGTTTACCGGCCACGTTGATCCTTCGCTCACGCCCAAGCAACGCCAACGAGTGCCGAATCACCGCCGCTCAGCTAGCTAGTAGCTCGGACAGCTGATCACATGTCTGCATGTTAAACGAATATCGGGATATATCGTCTTTGGCTATGGTTCTTGGATTGCATGGGTTTGCCATTCTGGGATCTGCTAGTCAGAGCTACTCAAATTTTCTATTTTTTTTACTGGGCTTCATGAATGCGAGACTCCTATGAGGATTCATATATTTCATGGCATGAAGCCCCATTTCCTTGGCGTTGTTGGATTGCTATACGATGCATTTGGTTGGAATTCTGGATTATTGTACTGCAGGTGGTCTTTTTTGCTTATCGCATTGTTTAATTCATTTCAATTGACTAAATTGACTATACTACTGTTTGATATATTACCCCGTACATATTTCCCATGTTCGAATGTGATATCATTTGCATGCGCATGAGCTGGCGCGCGGGTAGCAAGGAATATCTCATCACTTCTAGCTCAAGATCTGCATGGTCTGTAGCAGGGATGCTGAAGATCAGAGTCTTGGAAGTCTTTGAAGTTGACCAGTACAACATACATATTGTGTATGAATGCAAGTCCGGACCAACGACTCGTACGAGAGACCCAAAAGGACATTGTTCTGCGTGGAAATTGGACTTATTTCCACGAGAACAGAAATTCACCAAGGAATTATTCCCAGGGATCGCCTCCGACTCAAAAACTACCCCCCTTCCCCCTCTTCGACTCTTCGAGGCCCGTTGGGATCTCGACTCTTGCCGCGCTCCACCTAAGAACGCCGACTCACACGCTAAGATTAAGAGGGATCGTCGACATTCAGACGATCTTTGAAGGAAGACTGTGAAACAACTCTAACTGTCTTAGTGTTTTCAAAAGCGCTCTTGCTCCGTTCTCTGTTTTCGCAAGTGCCGACAAAAAAAGCGCAAATCCCCAGGTGAAGTATCGCGTTGTGTCTCACTTCTAGCCCTGACCTCCTGCAATTTATTAATCCTTGCTCGCACGGGAAAATAGAGTGGGAATCCGACGTTCCTAAACAAATAGTCATTATTCTTGTCCAGAATCCTCTCTTCCACCCCGCTATCTCCGCTAAGTGGAGTCCAAACCACAATTGACCATTTGGAATTGTGCCTCCGGTGCAGCCGCGCAGGAGACATCGCGTCTGTTCGCCTATTTAGAAAATGGTCCGTGATCATAAACTACATCCGAATGTCTAATATAGCAGAGTCAGGTACCGATTCCATTGCCCCTGAGATTCGCGAGTGGGCCCGGAAAATCCAGGAGTCATATATCCCTTCCACGATAGGCTCTCCGAGATGAGGCGTTTGTACTTATTACCCTATCGGCAATCATTTTCCTGTTTGCTCCGGGTGGGATTGTATGGAGCAAAGGTAAAAAAGTACGTTGATACATTGAGCAGGGAGATATAGGTATAGCATAGCTAATAAGAAGCTGTCTCTCAATATTCCCACATTCGATTTGCAGATCCCTATGATTCCCCATCGGAGCTATGGCCCCAAGCTAGAGAAAAAAGCTGGAAAAAAGAAAAGTCCAAGCTCGAGATTATTGCCCAAAAGGAATCAATGCCGATCTCTACGGATTCCTCCGTATCCGCAATGAACTAGGGGCCAGGAATAGGAACAAGAGAATCCTTGTCCCACCGTCTCATTTTGTGATGGAGCTCTCAATTTCAAAAGGGCTATCATAATTTTGGAATTTGTACTTCAGGATATGTCCATCCCCTTCACTAGTCCGCAACGCCACTAACACCACTCCGTACTTTCAACGGCTTTGAAATCGGCACCACACGGGTGGCTAGCTTGAGCTATCGATTTATTCCTATAATCTACCCCTGAGTTTAGATTCGGATCTTCGGAAATCCTGGCTATCTTTCTAGATTGCGATAATGCTCTCATCGACGGAGTATGGAGGATTGACGACATGCAGGGACAATCCAATTATCAGTCAGATCGGTAAGCGTTATCCGAAGTCGATAATGTATGGTTGAACCACCGGGCTTTGTATCAAGATCCTAAGGAGACTGGAGATCTGATTGGTTGATCTTGGGTATCGACATGGGTATTCGATCACATCACACGCTACCACGACTCATCACACGGTCTTGTAGCCGAGATTGTTGGTTTATACTCCGTCGGAGTTCGTGCTCAATCTTAAATAAGGGGCTTACTAGATGTCAGACGAGCCTGGAAAATGGTTGGGAAATAAGATAACATATGCTTGTAACTTGTAACGCTTGGCTCATCAATATTTAGCATTATCATTGGATATGGACTACTCTCCAAGTCGACAATAGAAAAAGCCTGGTCTCTGTTACTCCGTTCATGTCTCTAGAATTTTGATTGATTAAGGGAACTTATACGTACTTTTAACCTTTGAGTCTATCTGTCTATTCTCCATTTGGTATATCCATCTCAGGAAGCATAGATGAACAACATCAATATCCTAAGACTTGATAGCCTTCGTCTCAATATCGGTTGTTTCTGCAGAATCTGACAAGTTATCTTCCGTCTCCTCTGCCTCGTGAGTCTGGTTCCTATATACCACATCAGTTAGCAAGCACGAGCCTAAAAGCATAACACACTTTCAAGATACTTACCCTTTTCTCAATTTTTCTCTTTTGTGAAGGAAGCGCACAACAAAAGTACTGATGATCAAGATTACAGACAGAACGGTGACCGTGATAAAGCCCTTGCGGTATTCCGGCGCATCGACCTGCTGCCAAACGACAAGAGGCAGCCATGCTTGGAAAACATACGCCATTTCGTTCATGCTTCCGATAACCAAGGATCGCTCTTCATTATCGTCAGAGCATATCTCATGGGCCCAGCTGTGGTAATTGTGTTAGGACATTTGCACTTTTATAGCCTGGGGAATATATGACTTACGCCATTAACAGACCACTGAGTCCATATCCAGCTCCGCTGATAATGTAGCATGTCCATTTCCATCCCAACGGAATGTTCCACACTGCGAGCGAGACGTAGCTTATGATGTTGACGCACTGGGACAGTGTTAGATTTTTCTATCATTTCCTTATGTGGTGTTACACTCACAGCACCGAAGATGATCGGGGGCCAACGTTTGCCGTTTAGGACAGTATCCGATATCCACGCGTAAGCGAGGGTTGTCACGACTTGAATGGCTGGGGTGGTGGTTGGTAGCGAGTTGATCTGGCTGACTGAATATACAGGATCTTTTGAGTCTTTGAGGAACTGTTGGAAGATAGGCTGGCTTCCAGCGGCACCATTGTTGAAACATCTAAAATTGGTGAGTCAGTCTTTTAGTCCTAGATGGATTCCAGTATTCAACTCACATGTAGAGCAATGTCAGAAGATAAATGTGCCACGACGTAAAGATTTTCTTCAGCTTTGACTTTGTGTATGGCTGTCTGTTCTGTCTTCCTTCTAATTTCATTCGCGTTTGAGCGAGAGTGACCTCCTACTTTGATGTCAATACCTGTATCAAATGCGAAGGTTTGAAAGCAAACTTGCCTCTTTACTCAAATACCATGGATTGGAGATCTCAGGCACATCGGGAAGGATAAAGAATCCACTAATAGCCACGGGCAGGGAAATGACCCCGTCGATAATAAAAAGCCTTGATGGTAGTTAGTATATGACCCAATGCCGAGACTTTGCCAGTTTCTTACCATTGCCAGCCCTTGAAGCCTCCTCGTCCTCCGAGGTGGAAAACCGCGTCCATCAGATAACCAGAAAACATACTGGCAATTCCGCTGCTCGTGTGAAATATGCATGACCGTTTTGCCAACTCATCTTTCCGGTACCAGGAGCCGATGATATACTGCATTCCGGGATAGAAGGTACTCTCGGCGATACCTATAGTGTTGCAATGTCAATAACCCACTATGATAGAGTAAGTGCTTGAAGTTATTGCATACCAACGAAAAATCTAAGAACATAGAAATGAGTAGGAGTGTTGCACCGTGACAACGACATTGTAAGAACCGTCCAAAGAAGCTGTTGAGAAGTAAGTATACAGCTCTCGAAAATAGAACCAGAACCTCTTACCTCCATAGCCGGAATCCAATATCGTGGTTTGATGCGAGTTAGGAGTATATTGCTAGGGATTTCTCCAATGACGTAGCCGATAGTCCAGCATGTCTGCATGTAGTTGAGTTCATTGCCGTACATGCCCAAATCTTCCTTCCTATGAGTTGTCAATATCAAACTCCCGAGATTGGGTCAATATGGTACCATACATCCCAGAGACAAATGCATTGTTGATATTGATTTGATCCAGATACTTGATGAAGTATCCTATGACTATTAGCATTTTCCAAGATAATTAGTTTCATGAAACTTACCCAACGATGCAAAGGTCAAAATGGCCGAATCCAATTTGAAAAGCAGGCGACGCTCCTGTGGTGACTTGTCAAATGTGTCCCAAATGTAGCTGACCCATTTGCGCTTGGGTTCTTTTTGAACTATCTGTGTCGCCGGATCGACAACAGCTTCAGTAGGGTATTTTAGCGACATGGTGATGTCGTGGCAATGAGAAAAAAGATTGGATTGGAGACATCGGAACGTTCTTATAGCGCAGAAAAACTACCAAGTCTAACAGGCGATTAATATCAAAGACTTACTAACCTGACAAGGCCAGCCTACCTAGTCAGTGATCGTCTTGTCAAAGCTTGTGTCAGCATAGAATGGAGCCATATCGGGGCCCTTTTTAAAGCCGAGTGAATCATGCTTCAAGATTTATACTCCGCATCAAGCGGACAATTTTCACGTCGAATGAAGGGGCGACTTGTTCGCGCAATTCATGCAAGTTTTTTCAACATAATCCGTGCGAGATGTCCAGTCTTGGGCGCTTGGCCAACTTGGGGAATGATTTGTGGTGATGATGTTGTCATCCCAAGCTAGAAACTCGCCATCGCCCCTGCACATCTCGCCATATATCTCATATTTCCGAACCGACATATCGAAACACGTTATATTTTATCTAAGCTTTATTAGTGACATGCGCTCGTACAGCCGAATCTCCGTTGGCGTCAACAATGATATGAAGTCGGGGACGTGGGTCGTTCTTATCAAGCTCGGTCTGCGTGCTCGTGGCTGCCTGAGAACTCGACTGCGCGACCTTACGGTTATGGTAAGCCTAGTTGCAGGCCGTTGCGGTGACCTTGTCATATGTGGCTTGGGGGTTGAATTAGAACTGAGGGACGTTGGGACGTGCTTACCCCGGGTGAAGGACCCGCAAAGGTAGGCGCGGGCCCATTCCTGCCTTGCCGTTGAAGCTGTGGGCTCATGGTCCCAGGATGAGGTAAATATGTGATATCGCATGCTAAAGGGGAAAGAACATAGGTGGAGAGATGAAGAGACCTCGAGAGGAAGGCGTAACATGGGAAGGAGCAGGATCGCACCTGCCTTGGCAGAGCCTCCGGGGATACGTTACAGTCAAGAAACTACGAATATCACTTCTCTGAATGCTTTCAATGTCTATATTCTAATAGGTCATGCAGTAACCCCCACCTCCAATGGGCTTTTGAGAATATCCGCCCTAGGAAGCTTTCCTGCCAGAATCAACTTAAGTCTCTCGGTCAAAGCCGCTCTCTCTGTAATCCAGCTCTCAGTATGACCCTCAATCAAAGGCAAACCACGCTCAGCTCTTCCAGTATTAACCCATTTGATCAATTCCTCGACATACGGTTGCTCTTTATCCTTGAGTGAGTGGAAGCTCCGTCCAAGTCCCTTCTCTTTAACCCGATTCTCATATTCCGTCCGGAGACTCGCAGTAGATGGAAGCTGCGCAACTCCAGACAGGAAGGCTGTCACGGCGATAGCTTGGAACTCGAATAGAGAGAAGGTCGCGGTGTAGAATGGAATGCCGACAAACGCCAGCGTGGGATCTGGGATGTAGAAGATGTCTTGATGCAAGTTGTGGACTTGAGTGCCATCTGTGACGAGCACGGTATCATTTGCCTCGGCCGCAGACGAAGTGTAATCATTATATTCGTCGAGGAATGGAAGTGCCATTTGATATCCTGTGCAAAGAATAATTGTGTCTATACCGTGCAAGGTCTCCCCGGATTTGAGATGTACGGTTAAGGGCAAGTGCTCGGTGTTCGCGGATGTCGATGTAGAAGGTTCGAATGCTTCGACCTCGGCGATTCTTGATGCGTTTTCTGGAAGTGCACTCTCGGGGAGATCGAAGGCACCATTTCGGGTGCTTTGGTACACGTGATGTGCGGTTCCACTGATTTCAGTGGCTATGTCGAGAGAAGAGACACCTCCACCGAGCAAAAGTACATTCTGTAGTTGAGTCAGTTCAGTGCCACTCAATACTAGAATGCAGTCGCTCCTACCTTTCCTTTGAATCCTTCCGACCTTCGGAAAGACTTTGAATGGAAGATCCTCTCCGGCCATTGGGCTTTTGCCTCTGGTAGACCCCGTATATTCGGGACGAGAGGCGTATGGTAATGGCCCGAGGCAACAATCACCGAGTCAAACGTCTATGATCCGGTCAGAACCACTGAGAATGAAAAATTTTATAGATATGAGAACTTACTGCAGACTCCTCCTTCTCGGTGGGATCTTGGCCTTCGCTCAAAGTGCTCCAGTGAACCGTCCATTTTGGTCCATCCTTATGGACGCGGGTCACTCGGGCGCCAAACTTGGTTATATCATCAACACCGGCCTTCTTCGACGTGTCTTGGATGTATTCCTTGAGCACATTATGCTTCACAAAAGGAGCAGTTCCTTCTGGCCATGCGTTGAGTTTGGTCCGTAGTAAGGGTGTCGAGACATTATTGGTGAGACTTTCATAACAAGGCCTGGTCAATAGTGAGTACGCCTGCTATAGTTAAAAAAAAACATAAATCAGAAACCTACCCCGGAGGCGCATGAAGCAAGACCTTTCTTTCATTCCCTTCCCTCTCATCCTTCACATATTCCTGTGAAGCAGACGGTCTTGGCGATGGGTACTGGGCTTCAATCGGAGTACGCTTATCATAAATCCTACAATGCTTTAGTCCATTATTCCAGATCAAAATAAACAATTCACCATCTTACCAAACTCCACCAGTTGCATTGTTCCTCTCAAACACCGTCACCTGAATTCCAGCTGCCAGAAGATGCCCAGCAGTAACCACTCCACTGATCCCAGCCCCAATAACAGCAACTCGAACGGACTCACTCATGATTATCAAGCGAAAAGAAAGACGAAGAGATAATTTGCATATCCGCGTCTACGTGGATTGTTCGCGCACTTATGGGCCCTCCAAACGACAACATGGGCTGATATATCGCCATGCTTCCCGGAACAAACGGCAGCGAGTTAGATATTAGAGATACTCGTGATTTTGATATTGGATTGTGACATCGAAGCTTCCCCGCTTCGACTAAGTACACATAGCAGTATAGATTGGACAATTTACAAGTCCTAAAAGAGGGGTATGAGGATGGCAGCCGGAGATAACTAAAAGTGACATGCGTGGCCCGCAAAAGACGTGATGGTTGATGGCGATGATGTGCTCAAACCCCAGTTGTACAACGTTGATCAATAAGCAAGTCGACATTTCTAAACAGAGTATATAGCACTGCATGTAGGCTTGATATTAGGACTCATAGGATTTATACTATTCCAAATATTATCTATCATCATGGCTCCCGCTCCAATTGATGCACGCATCGTCGACGTCGTAGTGCCCAAGAAGGACACTCTCGGCCTTCCTGTGTCTGCACGAGAACGCCTAGAAAAGGCTGGGATTGATCTCAGCGATGGCTACCCGTACCGGCCATCTCGTCCCCTCTATATTGACGACGTTTACAACGTGCGAAACTATGATCGCGTCCATGTAGACCCCGGCAGCCGAGCCGATCCCGAGAAGAAAGCACTTCTGTCTGCAGCCAAGGAAGTGATTGACTTGACTAGGCACATTGGAACTGAAATCGTCGGCTTGCAGCTGAAGGATTTGACAGACCAGCAGAAGGATGAGCTAGGCTTATTGATTGCCGAACGAAGTGTTGTCTTCTTCCGAGACCAGGATATTACTCCTCAGCAACAGAAGGAACTAGGAGAGTGGTTCGGAGAGATTGAGGTTCATGTATGTTTTTTCCAACCCAGCGAATCCATGTGCGAATCACCAACTGTGTTTCTTCTAGCCGCAAGTTCCTCAAGTCCCTGGCCTCCCCGGCGTTAGTGTTATGTGGCCAGCATTGCAGGCAACAGAGAGACCAGCGAGCTTCCGTCGGCCGGGAGGAGCGTCTCGCTGGCATAGCGATCTCGTACACGAGAGACAGCCCGCCGGAGTGACCCATCTCCACAACGACACAGTGCCGACAGTCGGGGGTGACACCCTCTGGGCGAGTGGATACGCCGCATATGAGAAGCTGTCGCCATTATTCCGCAAGTTTATTGACGGAAGGACTGCCATCTACCGCTCAGCTCACCCATATCTCGATCGTAAGGACCCGGAAGCAGGGCCTCAGTATGTGGAGCGCGAGCACCCTATTGTCCGTGTTCATCCAGCTACAGGCTGGAAGGCACTGTGGGTGAACCGGTCGATGACAGACCGAATCGTTGGGCTTGACAAGGCCGAAAGTGATGTGATTCTGGGATACCTATACGACGTTTATGAGAAGAACCCTGATATCCAGGTTCGGTTTAAATGGAGTCCACGCACGAGTGCATTGTGGGATAACCGGTTAGTCAATACTCTGAAAGGTCTTGGATTTGAAGCTTATTTTCAATAGCATCACGATCCATAACGCAAGCTGGGATTATGAGGGATCCCAGCCTAGACACGGAACACGGGTGACTTCGCTCGCTGAGAAGCCTGTGTTTGACCCGAATGCGCCAACTCGGCGGGAGAAGTTGGGCCTTTTGGGGCCAGAGGAAGTTGCAGAATTGGAGAAGTTGACTAGTCTCCTTGAACTGAAGTGATCAAGGCTATCTTGATGCCCATGATGGCTTGGTGTGAATTGATGCTTTTGGCCTTCGCACACAGATAGATCTAGCCTTGAATGAAATTTCTGATCTTTATATAGTCACTTTTTGTAAGCCATAGATTGTCCTTGGTAGAATGTTGTCTGGAGATTCCCAATCCCAAGTTCCCCCGGCCAACAACCTTGCGGATGGAATCCGAGGCAAATTTGCCGATCATTGCCGCCTTTGACCCAAGACCGCATTTCCTCCGAATTCTTTCTTTGGGATTCTCATTCTTTCTTTCAGCTTTGCTTTTCAGCCTTAGTTTTCAGTCAAAATGAGCGCAACCATGACAATCACAAGCCCGCCTGAGATCACGGCGGACAATGTCGCCACTCTCTTTCCCGAGGTCGATACATCGCTCGCCCGTGAGGTCCTCCCGATAAGCCAAACAAACACTGCGCGCGGCAGCGAACTAGAGGGATACGATGAAGAGCAGGTCCGCCTGATGGACGAGGTCTGCATTGTTTTGGATAACAATGACCGGCCGATTGGAAGCGCCAGCAAGAAGATTTGTATGTTTCGCATCCTATAATCACCCACAGATGTACAGAATGGCGGGGTAGTGGACACAACATGGCAAGATAAAAACACTGACAGTTGCATTTGCATAGGCCATTTAATGACCAACATCGACAAGGGTCTCCTTCATCGTGCCTTTTCAGTTTTCCTTTTCGACTCCAATAAGCGTCTTCTGCTCCAACAGCGCGCCACCGAGAAGATCACCTTCCCTGATATGTGGACCAACACTTGCTGCTCACACCCCCTTGGCATTCCCGGCGAGACTGGAGCTGAGCTCGATGCTGCCGTACTGGGTGTGAAGCGTGCTGCGCAGCGCAAGCTGGACCACGAACTGGGCATTAAGGCAGAGCAAGTACCCCTGGACAAATTTGAATTCTTCACCCGAATTCACTACAAGGCCCCCAGCGATGGAAAGTGGGGTGAGCACGAGGGTATGTTACATGCAATATAGATCTGATTCGATGGAAATACTGACATTTTGCTAGTGGACTATATCCTCTTCATCCAGGCCGATGTCGATCTGGATCCCAGCCCCAACGAGGTCCGAGACACCACCTACGTCTCAGCTGATGAGCTTAAGGCAATGTTCGAGCAGCCCGGTTTGACATTTACCCCCTGGTTCAAGCTTATCTGCAACTCCATGCTCTTCGAGTGGTGGAGCCACCTCGGTACACCAGCCCTGGAGAAGTACAAGAATGAGCGGGAAATCCGTCGGATGTAAATGTCCCGACGTATAGTTTATCGTATAATTTGGTTCCATTTCGGTCTATGCGCTGTTTCTTTTGTCATTTGCATTCCCTGGAGCAAACCCAGCCTCCTTTACGAGATTCATGGAAATATACCTCTGCACACAAGACGCTTCTCGCGACATCATAATCTGATCTTTGGCCTCTCTGTTTATTTTAGGAGAAAATTACAATATATTCAACGCTTGGTTCTGAGATTTTTCGAGTTTTCTTTGAATATTACCAAGTAGTCTCTGAGACCTGATCTGGACATTAAATACAATAATACAATAACGAATGTAGAAAGCAACCAAAATGCCCAAGAATACCAACGCCAGCGCTAATGGAATAAATCGACAAATCCGACCCCAGAACGACCATTACCGCGCTGGATCTGTGGACAAAAACAAGATGCAACTGCCCAGAATGACCGTCCCAACGACCGTAAAGACAACCTGCGTTTTCCAACCACTCTGCACCAAAGCCGCCTTGCGCGCGTACTTCCTGACCGTACGCGAGTAATTCGCAAACCCATTAGCCAAACAGGTCAAGCTCAGAATCCAAAAGATGATCCCGAGCGGTAAGGCCATGCGTCTCTCTAGGCCGGTGGGTTGATCGCGGAAATGGAAGGAGATGATGATGGCCATCGACACGATCGCCAGATACATCGACAGACGGAGCCATGAAAGGAAAGTGCGCTCGTTGGCGCAGTGGTCGCGGGCATCGGAAGAGCTGTTTTCGAATAAGAGCGCGCCGAGGTAAGGGCGTGAGAGGAAGATGTGGTGCTGGGACTCGATGTGTCTTTAAAATTGTCAACCGGGCTGGCCTGTCACTGCGGCAGAATGTGGGGTGGGGCGTGTGTAAATCATGGCAATCATGGCTTTCATGGCGCATGCCAGGCTTTAATTTTGAAGTACAGCGTCATGTAAGGGACCAAGCCATTGTTCTGCTCTCCAGCCATTTCGCGCTCGTTCGGCGATTGCTTGGACAGTTTAGGACTTACTCTTCCACGAGGACCGGCTTCGAATTTACCGGGTTGACCAAAGGGTTGAAGCGAGCACGACCAACCCCTACTTGTGTCACCATTAGTGACATGGTGAGAGGGTTGATACACGCTCGGTCATCCCCGAAGTCTGGAGAAAACCCGGGGACGGGGTCAAAGGCCGGTCATGTGATAGCCTATACTGTTTTGGGAATGATGTCACAGTCGTTTCTGATTGCTCATCTGTTATGTTGTACGGAGTATGCTGTACGGAGTATGGAGTATGGATGTACGATCAGGTCTGAGGATCGACAGCCCCAGCGTTCACACATTACTAGGACGATCGTGATCAGGTTCTTGTATGCAGATCTATGCTCGTTCTTTATGGTAATATCACCTCGGTTATATACATAGCGACGCGATTGTTGAAGTGGCCGAGATCATATCCTTACTAACGATGCCTTTACCGCTAGGCCGTGAGTTCATGTCCGGTACAACATAGTGGGGGTGGCCATATCAAGTGAGATCACGGCGACACTGCCCGCATCGAGCTTCCCACTAAGTGTTAGCGGGGTTTAGGAAGAAGCGATTATGATTTAGCGTCGTCTTCGGGCACTGGATTTAGTAAAGAAGAACCTTGTATGTGATAGTGACAGCCAATCACACGCTCCGGTGGTTGACTCACATCCCTTACTGAAGTGTTATCTGCATTATCACTCGGGGGCTGTTTCGGTAAATTACACGATATACAGAGTGTCTGCACCTGGACCGGTCGTATTGCTGGTATTACAAATACATCTCCGCATCCAGCTTTAGGCCGTCTTTTTCTCTGCAGGCTTTTTGCCTTCGATATCTCCAAAGCTCCAAGGATCTAGAGTCTCACCCCGAGATAGCTCAATTATCTGGCTGTAAATAATGCGGTGGCCGTAAAACACCCATAGACTCGTCTCTCACATCTTATCATGGCCCGCAACATCCGCTCGGTGGATTCCGCCGAGTATCAAAGCCCATTTGGTCGTTCCTTCACATCCAGCTCGCCCATTGCCGCCTCAGCAATTGCCCGAGACCTCGCAGACTACAGCGAGGAGGATCGAACACCCACCGATGAAGATTCCGACACTTCAACAGCCCGCCGGATCGACAGCTATACCAGCACCAACCCCCGCTCTTTAGCCGGTTCATATCGCCGCCCGAGTTATGTGACATCTGTCAGCCATGCGACTGTGGTCCCATGGGCTGGGGAACAGCAAGCCATTTCCCAAAGCGAGCGCGATCAAGTCATCGGAGAGGAACGGCAGCTACTGAGTGACAACAATATTATCGGCCAAGGATCCCGGTCTCGACGGCCAAGTGGAGCTTCTCGACGCTCGAGAAGCAGTGATCATGAGTCGGACGCGGCAAGCGAAATCACTGCTCTACTTAGAGAGCGGACTTCCGATGCCGAGGACAGTGGATTGGACTCGGAAGAGATTGATCGGAAATGGGGAGAGGCCGTCGCAGCCGGTTTGATCCAGACGACATGGCAGCGCGAAGCAAAGGTCATTATGAAATACTCTTTGCCGCTCATGGTCACTTTCTTACTGCAGTATTCTTTGACTGTGGCTAGTATCTTTACCATTGGCCATCTGGGAAAGGAAGAGCTTGGAGCTGTCAGTCTGGCGAGTATGACTGTGACAATTACTGGAAATGCGGTGTACTCGGGTCTGTCAACTAGTTTGGATACCCTCTGTGCGCAGGCCTACGGCTCTGGAAAGAGAAAGTTGGTGGGCCTGCAGATGCTGCGTATGGTGTATTTCCTTTGGGTTATCACCATTCCGATCATGTTTCTCTGGTATTTCTCTGAGCATATCCTTGCCAAGATCGTGCCAGAGAAGGAGGTCGCCCAGATGGCGGGTCTGTATTTGAAGGTTGCTCTCTTGGGCACCCCGGGATTCGCTCTTTTCGAGAGTGGCAAGCGATATCTCCAGGCCCAGGGTGTGTTTTCTGCCTCCCTATATGTCCTCATTTTCTGCGCGCCACTGAATGCGTTCATGAACTGGTTCTTCGTCTGGGTAGGTACTTTCCAGCCTTTTACGAGGACAATACTGACTTGTATAAAAGAAACTTCAATGGGGCTTCATTGGGGCGCCAATCGCCGTCGTAATAACCGAAAATCTCCTCCCGCTTTGCCTGTTCATCTATGTTTATTTCTTCGTGGGATCCGAGTGTTGGTGCGGATTCACCAGACGAGCATTCCAGAACTGGGGCCCAATGATCCGTCTCGCCCTCCCAGGGCTGATCATGGTCGAGGCAGAGTGCCTGGCATTTGAAATTTTGACGCTGGCATCAAGCTACCTCGGCACATCCGCACTCGCAGCGCAGTCCATCCTAGCAACAATCTCCAGCATTACATGGCAGATTCCGTTCCCCCTATCTATTGCAGGTAGCACGCGGATAGCAAATCTGATCGGGGCTACCTTGGTCGATGCCGCAAAGACCTCTGCGAAAGTGAGCTTCTTCGGAGCAGCCATCGTTGGCGTGTTCAACATGGTCCTTCTCTCGACTTTGCGGTCCTATATCCCTAGGTTGTTCAGCTCCGATCCCGAAGTCGTCGAAATTGTAGCGCAGGTGCTTCCGCTCTGCGCAGCCTTCCAGCTTTTCGACGCTCTCTCGGCAAACTGCAACGGTATTCTCCGTGGTCTGGGTCGCCAGGAGGTGGGCGGCTATATCCAACTCTTCTGTTACTATGTGATTGCCATGCCGCTTAGTATGGGAACAACCTTTGCTTTGGGTTGGGGTGTTATGGGCTTGTGGACTGGAGTTGCGCTTGCATTGGGCCTTGTTTCGCTCATCGAGGCCACCTTTATCAGTCGAGCTAATTGGAATCGCTCGGTCGAGGAAGCTATCAAGAGGAATGAGTTGACCTAACTTGACCCTTGGTATATGAGAAGCATGCACACGACTTGATATGCAGTTCATGACGAAAATGGTCAAATCTTCCAGCATATGTTCTTTATATCTCGTTTTGCATTAGCGGCTTCAAGTGATTTATGTTCCAATCTTGTTTTGACCCAAGCCTGTTGTCAATTTTGCTACATGTTTCGACTCTATCAAGTGTTATACAAGACAAATCATAATATCATTGGAGTCTGAATGTGACGTTTAAAGACACAACCACTCATCTCTAGTATTCCAGAATAGCCCACGTCTGCTCGTCCATAGTAGAAAAGATCACACCAGCCCCAAGCAACTCCTCGCCAGCCCTACCCACTTCAGACGCAGGCATGTTCAATTTAGAAGCAATGACCTGCATATGTAGGCCCGTATCATCCTGAGGCTCCGTCTTGAGCAGGTTATAAATCTTCTTCGCAACAAGCGACATCGAAGCAAGAGCCTTATTCTGCCCAGCACCGTAATCATCCGCACCACCCATAACAGCATCAACACCGCCAGCATTGCCAGCAGCAGCACCACCACCACCACCAGGCGGGCCGCGAGTGAAGAACAAATGCACAGCCGTGGCCTCGAGCAGATGGGTATGCAGCTCATTGATATCCGTCAAAGGCCGAACAGAATGAGCACCAATGTACCGCTTGTTACCAAAGGACTTGATGGAACCAAAGACCCGTGCGTGACCGTTGAGCTCGACCTCGGTCTTCCCATCGGCGGGCGCCTTGCCATCGTCGGTGTCCATGGAGTCTGCGGTGGCTGAGTCGACCCATTTCTTGACCTCGACCTCGCCCGTGCCGTCGTCAATCTTGTACGTGACGTTTGTGCTCTGCGAGCTGATGTTGCGTATTTGGCCCATGAGGAGGACATTGGCGACGTCGGCGCCGTCGATTTGAAATGGGGCTTCGGGGAAGGGCTGCGAGGCATCGAGGACTTGTTTCGCTGTCACGGGTCGAAGGGTTTTGTTGTCTCGGTCACCGGTCTGCGTTGGATATCAGTTGGTGTTGTAAAGACAGGCCTGGATCATGTGTATACCTTGCCTCCCGCGGGACTGTTCGCCTCGCCCGGCATGAATCCTCCACCCCCGCCGAATGAGGAGCTATAATTGTTGTAACTGCCGTCTGACAATATTATTAGATATGGCTAGAGTAATAGCTTAGATTTAGAGTGGTACATACCCATGGTGTATGTGAGATTGTGAAGGGGAAAGGTCAAGGTACAGCTGTTTCTTCAACACCATTTTACTTAATTGGGAGCGTGTCGCACGCGTCGCGGGGATCGTGTTTTGCCATTTCAGACCGCCTCTCGAATTGGATCTACTTAAAATCGTCTGCTCTGAACTTCGACATTATAGATGCTATATTGACTTTTGTAGTGATTGATTACTCTTAAAATGCTATCTTTTGATGATTACTATCTTGAAATTTCAAAAGGACTGTCCAATGTGTCTTCATCCAGCTGGGCTGCACATCGAGTAGCTGCTGGAGATTTCGAACCACAATGCAGGTACATATTAGGTACATATTAGATGTATAGTACAGTCTTGTCTCTGTAAATCTTTGAAACTCCAAATAGACAATGTTTCTATGACCACATTCAGCGCAAATTGTATAAATTCTGTTTGTTTAGTTTGCACGCGGGCGATGGTTGATCCGGTATTCACCGCCTACGATTCTCTCAACTTTTTTTTTGCGACAGAAAGACAGCGAGATAAGCGACTCGACTTTTCTTCAGGTGTCTGAAGTTTGAGTAGTCGAGGATTTGTTCGCGTGATACATTAATTAATCACTGCCAATCTTTCTGTGTTTCATATTCCCCGGCCATTGAAGAGCCAAACGGTCTAACGCTTATCACTGCATTTCCATATCAGTCGAGACTTCACAGCATACCGCAACAATGGCTCCCCGTGCTGCCTCACCCGCAGAATCGGAGGTCGAGTTCGACATCACAAAATCCCTTTTTGAACATGACAGCGATTCCGATGACGGCGCAAAGCCACCCCCCAAGAAAAAGCCCCAGAAGCCCGATACCCACCAAGATCTTGACTTTTTAAACGAAGACGACGGCGATGCGGCTTTCATTGCGAACTCGCAGGCGTCCGCCAACCGAAAGGGCGCAAATCTCAAGGGCCGTACGGTGAAGAAGGGTGGTGGTTTCCAGGCAATGGGTCTCAGCATGAGTCTGCTGAAAGCGATCACCCGCAAAGGATTTTCCGTGCCTACCCCGATTCAGCGAAAGACTATTCCCATGATCATGGACGACAAGGATGTGGTTGGTATGGCTCGAACTGGTTCCGGAAAGACTGCCTCGTTTGTTATTCCTATGATTGAGAAGTTGAAGAGCCATAGCACCTCGTTCGGTGCACGTGCTCTTATCATGTCCCCATCCCGTGAATTGGCTCTACAAACCATGAAGGTCGTTAAGGAGATGGGCAAGGGAACAAATTTGACATCGGTGCTTCTCATTGGTGGTGACAGTCTGGAAGATCAGTTCGGCATGATGGCCAACAACCCCGATATCATCATCGCAACACCCGGTCGATTCCTGCACTTGAAGGTCGAAATGGACATGGATCTTTCTAGCATCAAGTATGTTGTCTTCGATGAAGCCGACAGACTGTTCGAAATGGGTTTCGCCGCACAGTTGACCGAGATTTTGCACGGCCTGCCCACGAACCGCCAGACTCTTCTCTTTTCCGCTACATTGCCCAAGTCGCTTGTCGAATTTGCTCGTGCTGGTCTCCAAGAGCCAAGTCTAATTCGTCTGGACATCGAGAACAAAGTTTCTCCGGATCTACAAAATGCCTTCTTTGCTGTGAAGTCGGCAGATAAAGAAGGTGCCCTACTACATATTTTGCATAACATTATCAAGATGCCTACCGGTGAGACATATATTGGCGGGAGATTACGCCAAGAAGCCGAGAACCCGACAAGGAAGCGCAAGAGATCGGATGTCCGTCTCCCGAGCGGCTTCAAGGAGTCACCTACCGAGCACTCAACTATTGTGTTCGCTGCAACCAAGCATCACGTCGACTACCTCTACTCTCTTCTCACCGAGGCAGGGTTTGCCACCTCTTACGCCTACGGTTCCCTGGATCAGACTGCTCGTAATCACCATGTTCAAAACTTCCGATCCGGAATCTCAAATATCCTAGTCGTCACCGATGTGGCCGCCAGAGGTATTGATATTCCTGTTCTTGCCAACGTCATCAACTACGATTTCCCCTCACAGCCCAAGATCTTCATTCACCGTGTCGGTCGTACGGCTCGTGCAGGCCAAAAGGGTTGGAGTTACAGTCTTGTTCGCGACAAAGATGCCCCGTATCTTCTGGATCTTCAGCTGTTCTTGGGACGCAGGTTGGTCCTCGGTCGTCAGTATGGCACTGAAGTCAACTTTGCAGAGGATGTTGTCGTGGGAACGCTGCCGAGAGAGGCAATCTCTCGCACTTGCGAATGGGTACAGAAGGTGCTCGACGATGATATAGATATTTACGGACAAAAGGGAGTGTCTCAAAAGGGAGAGAAGCTATATCTGCGCACCCGCAACTCGGCTTCTGCCGAGAGTGCCAAACGGGCCAAGGATGTTGTGTCTTCTGATCACTGGGCTGAGATTCACCCGCTCTTCAATGATGCAACCACTGAGAGGGAAGTAGAGCGAGAGAGTATGCTGGCCCGCATTGGTGGTTACCGCCCACATGAAACGATTTTCGAGGCGAACAACCGACGAGGCGGCAAAGTGGCTGACAACGAGGCCGTTGACACCATTCGCCGACTCCGCACTAGTGTCGAGAACAAGAGAAAGCGAGCGGATGCCAAAGCAGAGGCCGAGTTGGCAGCGCTTGGAATGCCCACTCCCGGCCCGGATGGTCAAGTGGAGGACGAGGACATCCCCGAGCATGCCGGCGAGAACATGTCAGACGCATCCGACGATGACCTCGAAGTCACTTTCTCTGCGTACAACTCCAAGTCCAAGCAAGGCGAGAAAAAAGACGCAGCAGCAGCATTCCAGAACCCGGATTATTTCATGGGCTACACACCTCAGCACAACGACATGGCCGAAGATAAGGCTTACGGTGTGCACTCGGGTACCAACTCGAACTTTGCCAGCGACTCCCGCAACGCGACTATGGACCTCAACGGCGACGAAGGCAAGCGCGGGTTCGGCGAAGCGCGTTCCATCATGCGCTGGGACAAGCGACACAAGAAGTACGTTGCCCGCCAGAACGACGAGGACGGTTCCAAGGGCAGCCGACTCGTGCGCGGCGAGAGTGGAGCCAAGATCGCCGCCAGTTTCCGCAGCGGTCGCTTCCAGGCCTGGAAGAAGGGCAAGCGCGTTGATCGGATGCCTCGTGTTGGCGAGGCCGAGACGCCTAATATGAACAACGTCAACTCGCGCATGAGCAGTGGCCGATTCCGACACAGCCAGGACCGGGCGCCTAAGCGGGCCGATCCTCTGCGTGGCGACTACGACAAGATGAAGAAGAAGAACGACGCGGCGCGCGAACGCCAGCACGATAAGCTTGGTGGAGCGGCATACGGCGGAAAGAGCGAACTTCGGTCTACGGAGGATATTCGCAAGGCGCGGAAGCAGGTGCAACAGCGTCGCGATAAGAATGCCCGGCCGTCGAAGAGACGCTAGGGGATTACGGAGGAAAAAGTTTACTGTAGAATAGATGTCTATATTGCAGAGATACCACAATTTGTGTTTCGGAGATTTTATTCCGATGTCCAAAGTATGAATCCGAGATTTAGGAACCGCCCAGCTCAGCACATGGAAGAAGCTGTGTAGCCTAGACTCCAACGGAGTATCCGGAGACCGATTGGAAATGTGACTGACTCAACATTGGCACTGGGCCAGGCCATCACGTTTAAACTGTAGATCAATATGGGCCGTGATGGAGGAAGATGTGATATCAGCCCAATCACACGCTTTGGTCACCGTTAAGAGGTTAGAGGATGTCCATCGATGCCCAGATCTGGATTGGCGGCACGTCAAGTTAATTAAGTATATGGAACTATAGAAACTATAGACATTGTCTCAAGTTTTAGACGTTGCACTAGGAGAATTCTCCCAAGTTCCGAATAATCTCCGTACTAACCGGAACTATTTAACGCTAAAAACCAATGATTCGGCGATTTTTGATCTGATCAGGAATTTAGATTAAAAGAATTAAATAGTGCTAGTGATGAGCTCCACTCGTCAAATTAATAGAGTCTGGACTATAACATAGTCTGGTCTGGACTTTGGGCACGTCGGCGGCTACAACACTATACCGCGAGAGGTCGGAGTTAGTATAAACTGCACAAATAACAGACGAATAGGCTTATGATTGGCAGTGGAAAAGATTCACAAAGCAACCAACCGTATAATTGTCTAGACTATTTAATATCCTGCATGAACGGGGTGACAGACCCCTTGCTGCTCCGCGTGCCGCATGTTCCACACCCCTTTTCCCTTGATCGGATCCTGCCGAGTTTATATATACATGAACTAGTGATATGATCACACCACTCTATGCTATATTATAACACCATAGAGTGGTTATATCGATACAACGAATAGGAGGAGATCAGCTATTAGGCTCTGGATATACCACACACTCCCTCCCCATGACGTGAGATCCAAGGAATCCTGCAGTTCCAAAGCCAGGGATGGTGATCGGCATGCGCACGCGCAGAGCAGAGGCAAAGGACAATGTGATCGAATGTGATCGCCCGGCTGCAGCCACATCGCTGTTGGGGTCCCCGGAAAAATAAAGACACCGAGTCCTTTTCCAGATATTCTCCTTGGAGCCCTTGGGACCATTTAAGACCGTTCAGGACCCTCTGCTTCTTCTCTTTCCTCAATATCACTCCACCGGTTCCAATACAAAGTCCGAGTCTAAGCGCAGAGAAAAAAAAGCGAGAAAAACGCCCCCCAAGTGTGGGTATCACAGGAAACTGATTATTGCGAGACTCGGTATCACACCCGCAACCTATTTCCAGAAAATCCCCAAAAAGAAAAAGGAGAAAAAGGAGAAAAAAGGGGACATTTACGGTGCCTGCACTTGTCCGACTCGACCACGGTCAAAACCCTGTGAGACCTTTCCATCTCTGATCTGCGATTGTAACAGTAACCCCTAGACGGAGCATAAAAGGATCGACTCGGTCATACAATGATTTACCCGGGTGGATCGGAGAATAAGGGGATTTCTCAATGTTTAAAAGGGTTCAAGGGTTTTAGGAGCATTTAAAGGGTTTAAGTGGGAGATCATCGAACTGCCGGGCGATGTTGTGGAGTCGAAATATTCAGATTGGCTAGATTTAGGGCGATTAATTCGCTGGGGAAGAAGGAATAGGACATTTCAATGGAAATTAAATATTCAAGACACAAAGTCTAAGGCGAAAGAACTCCGATTGACCTTATAATTGCCCAAAGGAGACGTGAAGGTCAAGGTGACCTCCCGATTGCAACCCTAAGACCACCAGCGACAATTCAATGAGGTTACTATCCTCCTATCCGACTCTCCTGCTATCTTAGATCCAATCTAGAATAGAATTAAATGCGTAAAATACGGAGTACATGTCCTCCCGTACTCGGAATGCGCATAGTCCACGCCGAGGTCGACTATTGGCAATGGCTGCGGGCACCGACGTCGATCCGTCAATCTTCCACCTTGCTTAGCCCTGATTGGTATACACTGTCACCCCTCTCCGAACGGAAAAATGGAAAAAACGAGAAAAAGAAAAGGGAAAAGAACTATCCGTTGACTAGTGGCATTCAATCCCTTCCCTTTACCCGCTCGGGGGGGTGGCACTGACAGCGTTCTGTCAAATGCACGCCCTCGATGTCCTAGATAGGAGAGGGGGAGGGGGGAGGGGGGAGGAGGGAGAGGAGGCAATATATTCTTTATTCTCTTTTTTCAGTATCGAATGTATCTAATACCAGGCCTCCAAAGAAAGGAGTCTAAGGAGGGGCACCCGTTAAACCCATTATTCTCCAATGATCTACCATGACGAAGATCAAATCTATCAGCTACTAGCGCCTGCATGGACCACTACTCTTTCCTACACTGCTTATTGTGTGATAGTTCAGCGGTTCGTTTGGACTATCGAACGCCTTGGGAACATTCAAGTGGGGGTGTACTTTTTATTCCCCTACTTTGGGCGACCTCGCACCACTTTCGGTCATATACTTCACCGTTTTCTCCCCTTTACACAAAAATACCCTCGAGGAACGTGGAACGTGTGATCAAGAGGTAAGGCGTGGGGTGGGGACTTTGACATTTTACTGCACCTTGATCCTAGCTCAATGATCGACCGCCATCCTGCAATAAGTCGCCCTAGGGAAGACATGCGTATGAGTAACCCTGTGCCCTGCTGTCATCTAGAAATCTCCCCATCGATGCAGTCTATTTTCTGACTCCTCCAATAGCGGATCGATCCACCTTGATTATAAGCTTGGGTCCTCGGACGGCATTGGAAGAACTTTGATGACCTCTGGCTCTTTTCTATTCTCCCTACACCGCGCTTTCTGTGTCGCTAGTTACTCCCAGATCTATTACTCAGACATGCTGTCTCAAAAAACCGCGCAATTCAGCGGTCTCTGCTTGTGAAATTGAACCAAGATATACTTCGGAATCCAGCAAGACCGAGAACGAAAAAAAAAAGGAAAAAACAAAAAAAGGCCGAAAGAAGCATTTGCCCCGTGGGCCCTTTCCCTTTCCTGCTTGACATCCGATGCACTCACTCGTGCTTCACCCCCCGAGCCTCACTATATCCCAATTCGGACAGCCCCGATTCAACCAGGGCCCAGAGCGGCTGCCGTTGAATCGATCTTGGACCCCCAATGCTCGAGGGTGCAGCCCCCGGGCTCCGATACCCCACCAATCTATGTCTGGATCTCCTCCAGCAAAGCCCTCGGAGCTATCCGCAGAGATCCCTCGGGGATATCCTCCCTCTCTCGGATTCACGGAGCGGTCTGCTGTGCCGGTATTGGAGCTATCGCAAATACCGGTTAATGAGCCACTGTCACGGGGATATAACGAACAGGGACCGGTGTATGCTGGATCTCCATTGCTAGCAGGAGCACCAACATTGGACCCAACGCATCCCACAGGCCGATCACTAGCACAGAAATCAACCCGACGTACAAAGGCCCATGTGGCATCAGCTTGTGTCAATTGCAAGAAAAAGCATCTTGGATGTGACCCAGCCCGTCCATGTCGAAGATGTGTGCTTGCTGGAAAGGCTGTAAGTGTTAATGAATTCTCATGAATAGTGGAATTGTAACTAACGAGCAGGAAAGTCAACATGTGTGGACGTCACGCACAAAAAGCGAGGACGGCCCCCATTAAAAGCAGAGGATTCATCTGTCAAGTCATACACCACGCACTTGGATAACCCGGCTGTCCCAGCGGAGGCTCAGCCAACTATGCCCCCGCGGCGGACCGCTATGCATCGGGCCACTTCTTCACGAGAACTGCGTCCCATGACGGATCTACAGGGATTGGGAGATGTCAGCTCGGGAATACGGACACCACACCGGTGGTCCGCTTCGGTATTTCCTCTCACGCGGCCTATGGACCTCTCGCCCAATGTCCCGGGTATGATTCGACGCCCATTCTCTTCATCTGGACCGCCATCTTATTCGGTACCGACGCACTCACATGTACCTTCGCCGTACATGCCAATGGCAGGGTTGAATCCGGTCTTAAAAGTCAACACTATGTCCGGTGGCATGGATCGACGATTCCAAACATACGGTGTCCCAGCATTACCACCACCAACATCACCTCCTCAACATCAGCCACCACCAGTCGGTATGCCCTTTCTACCGTATACTGAGACGCCTGGCAATCCTATCCGCCCAACGGCAAATGATTCACGGGTATCACTATCACCTCGGGATCCATATACCGTCGAATCTCCAGTCCGGCTCCCCCCAATCCACCAAGCCACAGCTGGGCCACCCCCTCCTCACCATGTCCATCGCCTGAGCGACCCGTACCCAATGAATTGGACTCTCCCAGGCCGGGAAGAACCCCTTTACGACCCCCGCGCTCTACCTCTCCACAGATCTGCAGGCCCGGTCTTCAACTACCCTCTCCCCCACCAACGCTCCTCCTCCATAACAAGCGCAACTATGGATCCCATACCCCGCCACCTTGGCCCAGTGGAACTGCCATCCCCGATCCAGATAGCATCTGGCCACTCGCCTTCTCTGACGAGGGCCGAACCGCCCAGCATGGAAGCTGAAGGTCACGACAACAGACCGATCAAACGGCGCAAGATGGCCCTGGATGACATGGTCAACGGCTAATACTGGCACTGCTCCCATCCCATCTACAACCTGATACTGATACCAATCGGAGGCTGGAGTTCCTCCTTGTACTGTATAATCATACTCGAATCCTCTGTAGCAGGGTCTACAGGGACTAATCATTGCGCCATTTGGTCATTTCCGGTGCGAGCACCGAGAAAATAACCCCATGGACAATTCATTTCCTTGGTTGAATCTCCTTTCCCACGTCTCGTTTTATTTTGTTTCCCAGATGCTGGACATGAAAAAGTACACGATCTCATTTCCCGGTGTTGTTTCCCTTTTTGTTTCCTTTGTTCCTATGTTTATGTGCCCGAATATCCCATCCGCATTGTTTTCTGATTTTGCTTCAACCGCATCTATCATATCCCATCTCATGACAGCTTTCTCGGATTAGCTTGTCTCTACTCTGCTGGACAAAATGGGAGCTGGGCTGGTTGAGGGTTTCTTTTGTCTGCCATCTCATTTGTCGTATTTTTTTTTTGTCTCTTTTGTCATCTCTCGCATCTCATTTGTCTATCTTCTTCGACTGATTCCCCTTCTCGCGAGTACCCCCTACAGTTGATGCGCGATTTTTTGTCCCCAATACATCATGGCACGGCGTTTCGCGGCGAACATGGGGGTGGTCTTGCATTGGTTTTTGTTCGATTTATTTTTTGCTTTATGGGTATATGGAATGTCATTGTCAACTTTATGTGCGCTGTACTTCATACTCTGTATATATACACGTGTAACAACTAAAGATCACTTATCTATTTGGTCTTGGACCTGGTGTAGATGATTGTTTTACGTGGTGGAGGTGGTTCATAGGGCTGGTTACATGTGAACTCATTGTGCAGAATGTATAGTTATTGAGATCAGAACATTAATCCATTAACTCTTCTCTTTCGTTGTACAGAGAGAGACAATAGAATTCTAACTCATGTCACGATGAAAAAGAAAAAAATATCAAAAAATGCACTAAGAGGGAATCGAACCCCCGGCACAACATAACTTAGTAGTCGGATGATTACTTGGAAGTGTTATATGTTACCACTACACCATTAGTGCTGCTTATGATAACTGATCACTTGAAGAGAATATACCGTAGTCTTTTCAATTTCCATGTAGCAACTATATGTCTTTAGTATGCGATGTGATACTTGTCGGCAGTCTAAAAGGACTTTCTACCGTAAATAACAACACAAGCGACGACGAAGAACTAATTAAAACAGGAGTATCTAAAGCTGCGGTTATTTGTGGTCGGAAAAGAAATCCAGGGGTCATTCATACTGTTGGTCACGACAAATATATATTGAGAACCAGGCAATACAAGAAAAGCCCCGACAAGACACCAAAGCTTTCAGCATAAGCGACGCCTTCACCACAGATCGGCGGTGTATCCGACCGCAAGAACGATCGCCTTTTCCTGTTTTCTATCCAACGATGATCAAACCTCCCAACTCCAGTCTCTCTGTCAACCTACTGTACCAACGGTACCTTTGCCTGCTGGATCCCCTTGCCAATATCCACCTGCGAGTAAAGACCAAGTCCAACAAGCATCAGAAACAAGTTCGGAATCATCGGAAAGCGCAAATTATGCGTCCGATCCTGGATAATACCCATTACCAGAGGATTGACCCACCCAGTCGCGAGATCCAAAGTGATCTCCAGACCGAAAAACTGCGCTTCCGAGTTCTCCGGAATCATGGAAGAGTAGATTGCACGGTTATACGCCCGAAGCGCACTACTAGTCGACATGAACAGGACCTGCTCAACCCAGAACTCGACCTGGTGCTTATAACCAATTGTAACATGGTTGCTGATTCCGATGCAGCCCCACAGCACACATAGGATATTCACCACGAGGAAGGCATATGCGTATGATTTCACGGGGAGCCGAAGTCGCCGGTGGAGATACATGAAGCTCAAGCTGCCTGTGCAGGCAAAGATCACGCTGGTAAAGGACCAGACCGAGTATACCCCGGAACTGCGGGAAAATCCAGTGACCTGGAGGAAGAGCGCGCCGATGAGCTGCAGGTGGTTGGAATAGCCGGTGTTCCATAGAACCCAACCGATGCAGAATTTGAATGCTTCCGAATAGTGCGTTACGCTTTTCAGCAGTTTCAGCCAGTTTTTGAAGGCGATCAGCAGAGGGAATTTGTTTTTCGTGCGGTCGAGCTTTTTGCCGGGCACTGATGGGAGAAGGTACTGGCCAAGGAATGCAAACAGGACTGGGAAAGTCAGCTATCGGGGATTCATGATCTAGAACTAAGTACAACCTACTTGTGATGCAGCCCGCAATTGTGATGGCTAGAACGTAGTTGAAGTACCCAACCTGCACATAAGACCCCCGCCCATACACAAGAATGACACCGATGATCAGGGCAGTCAAGCCACCGACATTGCCCGAAACCAAAGCCAGAACACTAATAGAGACTCCTTTGTTCCACGTCGCTCTCTCGTCCTGGCTTGCCGCTACAAGGGAGTCACGGAACCAGCCCGTCGATCTCATAAAGATCGGAATGTATGACCCCTCGATCACAGTATAGACACCTCCGACCGTCGTTAAGAAGCAATATAGCACAGACAAGGCGGTCAGATGGCTATAACTCTGACCCGTGAGTCCTGCAAAAGGCAAGGCTAATGCCCCGAACAGAAATATCGAGGTCATCATCATCGTCTTGCGGTAGTCTGGAGGTATCTGGATCAGCGCTAAAAATCCAAAGGTGTCAATTCGTTCTACTCACTGGCATAGTCTGCTAAGCCGGCCGTGAGAATCGATACTATGCCTTCCATGGCGCGACTGATTGCTCGAAGGTACAATCTTTCTTCTCGTCAGCAAAGTCACCCCGCACCTCAATGCCACGATACGCACGTATAGCTGTTATAGTCGATCTCCCCTCCACCGAATTCCACTAGACAACTGATGTTTGTTCCACGGCGTGAGCATGGCTTGTTAGATCCGGCCTGGTGGCCCAGGAGATTGGCTGCCGAGAGGATGGCCGCAGTCACATAATTCGAAACCATGGAAGATGTTGGGCCAGTCTGGAATTGGGCGAATGCATTATCAGCATGTCATCTCGCTCAAGCAGATGTCAATCCAAAGTAAGCATCAGTCCCCGCGTACCGAATAGCATAGCACCAAGAATCCCCACAGTGCTTTCTTCGAGTTAAAGACAGCCTTGGAATTGGCTTGCTCCAGATCGTGTTCTGTGGCCCGAAGTCCTTGCTTGTCCACGTCTTCCTCGTCTCCAGAGACGTTTCCTTCAACAGAATCCCTCACGTCGGCCATAGTAGTTGGGAAGCACACTACTGGCGCACAAAAAATTGGAATAATCCGAATGTAAAGACGCGTTCAAGAAGAAAGGTAGTAGAGGTGGAAAGGCGATGAAAGAAAGCAGGAAAACAAAGAGACCGCATTTTTAAATTCTGTAGCTTTAACATGGAGTGAATAAGAGCGTAATTGTGCAATATAATAAACGCTTTTGATTCCATTTGGAGTGAGCTGGTTTGAGCACTTTTCCTATATTGAAGTCAACTTGGGGGCCATCCTTGGCATTTATCAAAGTCTCAAGTGGTTATTGCTTGTCTCCTCTCTTAGCCAATCATGTTCAGTGTGAGTATCTTGACCTTGAAACGGCCATGCCCAGCACCGTGCTTCTCTCTCCGCTGGATTATGGGCCATATGATCCAAGAACTGTTCCTTCACCATCTCCAATTTGACCTTCGCCTGCGCATACTCATCATGACTTACCCAGCCTTGCCAACCATTCTCTGCACCGCCAAGAGCTTCCAGAACATCTTCCATGAGCTGCACACCTTCTTCCCACTTCTCTTGATCTAAATTTTGCTGCACGATATCATCATCAGTAAAGGTGATCAGGCACGGTGTTCCATCTGCGCCAACTGTTGTTCTCCACTGTTCAACAAGTTGAAACAATTGGCCCTTGATAATTGTTTCACCGTCGTTCAAAACCTGGGATACGAGTGAAATAATCTGGGATCCAAGTACGTTGGGATACTGAAGCGCTCTGAAAACATCCTTATTCTGTCGTCCAGATTGAATTTCATAAAGTTTGTATAATAATTGTTGAGTTCGTAAGACTTTGGCTTTGGCTTTCTCTTCGGCGCTCAATGTCTGGAAATTGTCTGGAAGAGAAGGAAGACAAAGACCTTCATCTGGCTTTGGCCAATTGAAATTCAGGAATGCGGGTGTAATCACTTGTTGGCACAATGGAGCGACATGTACGCTTTGCCAGTCAATGACAGCAAAAATCTTGGAAGGATTATTTGGATCCACAAAGATATTATCCGCATGGAAGTCGGTATGCCAGAGAACAGGCTTTGTCACGGTCGCGTCCTTCGGAACTATAAAGGATGCAATTTTGCGGAAATCAGAGATAACATCGAGTTTTGCTTGAGCCGTAGGCTGATATGACCCGGGCGCGCCAAAAATCCCCTCTGGTCTGGGGAATCGGCTAAGATGTTTGCTACAATCTTCTTCGCGACTCGCCATCGAATGGACATAGTCAATCATTGTATTCCCTAGCTGAACCCACGTCAGACAAAGGCATTGGTGGTCAAGAGGTAGAAAAACGCACATGGTCCTTTATAAGACTCGATCGCACTTCGTCCATCTTCCAGGAACCTGCGATCCGCTATCGGCCCGATCGCAAATCTAGGGAATGAAGTTGACAAACATCCATCTTTGGAGTTCGCTAGATCATTTTCATAGTAAATGCTACCAATCATGTCAAAAGAATGAGCAATAAGGGAGCGTTCAAAGTCAATGATACTTTGGATCAACTCCCGCTTCTGGTCGGTGCTCATTGTTGCCCACTGTGAGCTTAATAAGACACCATTTGCCTTCTCCATGATAATATACTCAGCACCGACAGCATTATCCTCTGCGCTATTATTCCAGGCATGAACTTTGGGCACTGGAATTCCTGCGATGGTACTTGCCTGCCCAGAGTTATTATGAAGGACCATAACAATGGGGTCATTGAACTTATAAATTCCATGGTGGCGACTTCACTCGCAGTTGTGTAAAAGGGGACCAGCATTCGGATTTGGAACCTTGGCTACGAGTTGATGTCCGCTTTCCGTGGTGAGAAGGAATGCTTTGCTGTAGTTTCCGTCGGGGAGCTTTTCCACTTCCGTGCAGACATGGGGGCCGAAATCCAGGCTCTCCATGGCAACTCTCACGAGTTCATCAAAATTGAAGTTCACTCGTCTTTCAGCTAGCTGTTGAGTCTCGTTGAACAGCCAGCGACCGGCGGTATAAAGGTGGAAATCCGGCTTGTCCCAACTCTGGTCTGAATAGATAATCTCATTCAGCATAAGCTAGGCTTACCAGACTGAAAACCCGTGGAGACCATACCTGACCTTGAATTGAGGTGGTAAAAGAAACCCGTGGATTTGCGGACCAAGATCGGTGCATTCTGGGGGAATTCAAAATCCGGGCGCGCAAAATGAATCGGGTGTAGCCTGAAATAGCGGAAGAAAACACTCCTCGTCTAGTTGCAGTTGACATGGCTCAAGGTTTGGAGGTTGCAACTCGAAGTTGGTGCTGTGTTGATTCGGAACCCCGTGATCGGCACGGAATTTCTAGGTCCCGAGATACCTAACCAGGCACGTATTGGACAAAATATTGACGAGACGGCAGGGCCAGAAAGACGCAGTTGAGACACGCAGCACGGAGGTACAGAGTATTGTTTGTACAAAGAAAGGAAATGTGTGGGGTCGCAGACGAGGGCAGCAAGACAACAAAGACCCACACTCTATCCATGGATGACAAGAAAGCTTAAAAAAGCCAATTTTGGCAAAGTTGAACGAGGTTAATATTTGTAAATAAGAAAAGGAGATCAATGTAAGAATCAGAAAGAACATTTTTTATGGACAAATAACGATTCGATCTTATTGGAAAGCACCGAGATGAAGGTGATATGTTGAGAAAATACCATTGACTTGGATAAAATACTGAAAATAATACGGAAAATATTACTTCAAAATACTAGTAGGCACATGTTTGGTTAAAGGAACAAGTCGGACGGGTTTTCACAATAAGTTCCGACAGTATGGCCGAGTGGTTAAGGCGCTAGACTTGAATCCTAATTTGAGAAATCTAGTTCTTTCGAGATCCAGGGTTCAAATCCCTGTGCTGTCGAATATCTTTTTTTATACTTTTTTCCCCTCTCATCGAATCTAAAATAAATTTCGCCTGTTTCCAACATTTTGGGTGCATTTATCAATTGATGGTTATTTCCGTAATATTTCTTGGCTATCTGATCGAGACATGGAATACGATCGTTCCACTATTGAGAGTTCTATCTCGGGATTTTGATTGGATCGTGTCTCAATCAATGTTGTCGAATCATTCCCATTCCGTGAGAGCATCCTCCCTTCACTGTGCATACTCAGTGTTTTTGTATGCCTCCGTGAGCTATTTTGCCTAGCTCTATACTCTGCTCCGGACTCTGACTCTCCGATACGTGAGTGGTAAGAGGCAGACTTCTTGAAAGGCCCGATTGCTAGTTTGTAAAGAAAGGGGAGATTCGCGCAGGCGATTCCACAAAGTACTTCGTATATAGACAGGATTCCGAGCGGAACACCAGCCCCTAATCCTGTTATTAGCGCTGTGGATACTGAATCGGATATTTTTTGACGTACAAGTGAAGTCCGACGACCCTTGTGAGACCACAACGGTTAAGCGAGCAAGAGTAACGCCGCAGGTGCTAAACAGGTCAGAAGAATTCCAGTCGACGTAGAGCATAACTTACAATAGACCAATGGCAAAAACACCAGCGATCTCCAATTTTCGCTTTCGATTAACGTGCAGTCCGAAGATAATCGGTAGGGGAAGAAGAAAGACCCATATGTCGCTGACCAGGTTCGTGATGTTGGTGAAGTAGGAGAAGGCCACCAGATTTATACAGGTCCCCTTAACATCCGAATCCCAACTTCTCTCAATGGGGATACACTGTAGCCCTAGGCCGATCTCCATCGCTGCGAGCCAGCAAAAAATAAAGACTGCGGTGCCAATGATAACTCGCCGAAAAACGACCGTGCTAAAAATGCGATAGTAAAGCCCAAGAATTGAAAGCTTAATGCTTGCAATGGCCCAATCGTAGAAATGGCTGAAGATATAGTCGCCCTATTCGGAATGTTCAGTATGTAAATTGATATAATGAATCTGTTGAAATCACCCGCAAGAAACCTTGGACTTCATGGGTACTGAGCGTCGCTTGATGTCTCCCAAAGCCGTAGGGTGGACCTATACATAATAAAGTTCAATCTGGGTCAGCCTTACCCTTGCAAGAATCCAATATATATCTTGGCATAAGAACCTACCATACACCAAGCCACTTATACAGAGTCCAATGGATATTGCCTACAGCAGTATTAGAAAATTGGATATCCCAAGAACAGCAAGATCCGGAAGGAAAAGTTGGTTCAGACCGTGGAAAAAGTAATCATATAATCATCAAAGCTCAACGGATCTTTGGATGAAGGTCGCAGTACCACGAAAAGCCGGAGCCCAGTAAACAAAATCATGAATGGAATGGGAACCGAATAGCATATAGTCACGGTGGTGACCCGCGACGCGCTCAAATCGACTTCCTCCGCCATTACGGGGAGAGTGAAGGATTCTAAAAAAACTCCGACCGTTGAGCGATATATTAGTTTACGTCTATTACTTAGGGGTTACTCCTTATTTTGGCCCCCATTGCCCCATTGCTGCTCCCGTGTTCTGCACATTTGAACATTGTATATTGCTTGTGGATACGGATGGAGCAATCAGAGTGTTTGCAATCGCTTAGTAGCGGCCTGGATGATATGCTAAGCTCGACACTAACAACACAACCATTCAGGACACGCATAGTATATTATATACCCCTTTAAATAGTGGAGTCAATAAACAACGGGACATTCGGGCTGATCCGCTCGCTCTCAGGAATGTTACATGGCCCGTGGACTCCCGAGGTCGCTTAGGGCTGTCAGTCCTGCAGGTGTACATAAGAAGCTCGTATTCACCAATCACTATCGTCTCATAAAAATACCACCCGTCCCGTCTCTTTTCCTCTCCAATCATCCGATTCCAACGGTGGAGATTCAGATATGGGTTTCGCTGCCGGAATAAGCAGCCTTGTTTTTTTGGCTCTCACCACTGCCCCGGCTGGTTTGGCTACTCCGGTTCAAACCTCGAGCCCAGTGGTTGATTTAGACTACGCCACCTACCAGGGTTACTATGACAACACCTACGACCTCAATGTCTTCAAGGGGTAAGAACATACCGTATTAGGCTTAACGAGCGTGTTTTTTTATATTTACTTATTGTCTGAAGGATTCGATATGCAGCCCCTCCTGTTGGAAAGCTGCGATGGCAACCGCCTCAGTCCCCTGCAGTGAACAAGACTTCCATTCAATCTGCCACTGAACAGCCTCCACTCTGCCCACAGTCCGGTGCTGCACAGCTTCCAGAATTGTATGGCTTCGGTTCAGCCCTGGGCAATGAGGACTGTTTGTTCTTGAATTTGTATGCTCCGCCCGGAGCCAAAGATCTCCCTGTTCTCCTTTGGATTCGTAAGTCTACGCACAAGTCAAAATAAAAAAGATTTGACCGAAAGAACATATTCTAAGCCTTCATAGATGGTGGTGGATATGGGCTTTTCGGGGCCGAATACGACCCCAGTGAATGGATCGCCACAAACGAGAACGGGTTTATTGCAGTCATGATTCAGTACAGACTGGGTGCCTTTGGCTTTTTGTCCTCGGAAGGAGTGCACAAGTATGGCAAGGCCAATGCAGGCCTGCTTGATATGCGTTTCGCCCTCGAATGGGTCCAGGAGAATATCGAAAAGTTCGGCGGTAATGCCTCCCGCGTCACGATCGCTGGCGAGTCTTCTGGAGCAGGCTCGGTGCTGCTACAATCAATTGCTTATGGTGGTCGCGAGGACCACTTATTCAATAATGTAAAGTTACAGCGCTATGAAATCTGAGACAGTCTGGCTAACTTGCATAGGTTATTGCCGCCAGCCCTTATACCACTGACTTGCACCAGTACGATGGTAAAGTGCCGACAGGTCACTATCAGGATTTTGCCGCACGAGCAGGGTGTTACAATGGTGGCAATGTATCCGAGGCAGCCGTATTCGACTGCCTTGTCAATGCTGACACCGATACTTTGCAATACGCCAGTGCAAATGTCTCCATTTCAGGAGCATGGGGTACCTGGGCCTTCCTGCCTGTGGTAGATGGCGATTTCATCCAGGAGCTTCCATCCAAGCAATTATACACGAAGAAAGTGAGCGGCAAGCGCGTTCTATCTGGGGTAAGTCCATTGATCATACCAACACGTAGGTTTGTTTATGCTAAGTCCTCCAGAACAATGCCAATGAAGGTGTCCCGCTTAGCCCGCCATTTGTGAACACCACTGCTAGCTTCCTGAGCTATGTCAAGTCTACTTTCCCTTTGTTCTCCCGCAGTGACTATTCCCGCCTGCTGGATATCTACGGTTTCCGAAACAGCTCTCCCCAAGACACTGCTCCCCGATACGATACACTAGGCGACCATGGCCAGAATGCTCTGAACCAATCGGAAATGGCAACCGGTCTTCAGCAGACAGTCTTCGACATATACGCCGAATCAGCCTTCGACTGCCCCTCATACTGGCTTGCGGATGCTTTTGCTGGAAAAAATACCACGGAGAGCTGGAAATATCAATACTCTGTGACCCCTGGGTACCATGGGGCAGATCTGTCCGCATACTTCTCTGTTGGGGCGACTACGCCCACTCCCGGTTTGATCCATGCATTCCAGAAGATTTGGGGCAATTTCATCATCAATGACACCCCGATAATATCCATCGTCGATGCAAAGGGTGGTGCAGACAATTCTACCGTACCTGAGAGTGCGAACGGAGATATCTCCTGGCCAAGGTGGAATAGCAACTCTCCCGTGTTGATGAATTTGAACACCACGGGTGGAACAACGGTCTACGAGAAAGTTACTGATAACCTCTCTTACTGGATTCGGGAAGGACCTGGCGTCACGAATGAGTTCAGCCTGGCAGATGCGTCGAAGTGGGAAGGTGGCCGTGGTGAGCGCTGTGAGTTCTGGAGAAGTGTTGGCCCACGCGTGCCAGCATAAGCCATTTAGTGCCTTTTTTTTATTTGGAATTAGGCTGTAAATATCCCAAGAATTGAAGTACAAGCATTTTGTATAGTAATATTGCACATGAGTTTTCATAGACTTTCTAGTTCAGAAGAAAATATATGAACGACGTCATAGTTCGCGGCTGGTCATTCTAAACAGACATTTACAGGTATGTAAAAAGACGCACGAGAAAGCATGAATTCATTCTGTTCGTTCTATCCATCAACCAAGCTGGGAAATCGGAACCTTCGACCACCAAAATTCTGTCTGTTCTCTTGCCCAATCATCTGCGACACATTTCGCAGGAGGAGCAACATTACCTCCGATCAACTCCTCATTCCCCTCTCCAAAGATCAAAACTTGTGTATCCGCCGGCTGGAAGGGCTTCCACTCCGGTCTTTGTCCATATCGACCAGACACGGCGTTAGGATCACCGGTTGTAATGAAACTAGTCAAGTAGGCATGAAGTGTGCCAGACAGCTCTTTCTGGGATTCTGAAATTCCCGTGATAGCACTGTTAAAGGTCTCATAGTACATATTATCGGCATGGTTTGCTCGACCGACGACCGTCCTAGGTAGCGCCCAGTGATAAAGGTAAACGGGAACACCTTCCGATGACGCAAATTGTGCTGTCTGGCGGACCGGTGCCACATACGCATAGTGTCCGTAGGCGGCTTCAATCCGTTTATATTGAGGTCCGAGACCCTCGCCCTGTCTGTCTTCAATATAGGGTGATGTGGGATCAACGGCGGGGTCAGGATAGAGCTTCTCGATTGTGTCGAGATCAGACGGCGAGAGCTCGGGCAGAAGACTGTGCCAGAACTCGCGGAACTGGGAGGCGTCCGACATTTTCTTGTCGACGTACATTGTTCCCTCGTTGCTGTTGAATCCGGTCATTATGGGTACTTTATTCCAGACTTTTGACTCCCATGCCTCGAGGGGCTTGCGAGGGATAATGTCCCCGTCAATCACGGGCTGGAATGCCCACCGCAGGGAAGGGTTGTACTTGTCGAAAACAGCCGTTTGAGCATTTGTTACAGTCAGGCTGGGGAGTGAACGTAGGAATGGAAAGATTTCAGCATCGGCTAGACCGGGTGGGCAACCGACTTCTTGGAGGAAGTCTGTAAACTGGTCCTCGTGGACCTTGGCGTTATATGGGCGAACAGCACGGGAAGTTGGTGCTCCAGACTCGATAATGACACGATGGAACAATGGTGATTTGTGCTCGTCGTAATTAAGGAGGTGGTGGCCAATCTAGATTTTGGTCAGAATAAATATTACAGAAATCAGCAATTGGGAGATTCACTGAATGCGCGCCCGCAGAAAGACCAAACAAAGTGACGTTGGCAGGATCACCGCCAAAATTGGCGATGTTCTCTTGGACCCATTGCAATAAAAGCAGCTGATCACGCAATCCGAGATTCAGCAATCCCTCCTTCTGCGACAAACTCGAAGGCAGGAATCCAAGAGCTCCAATGCGATAACCAAAGCTCACGGCAACGAAGGGGTGTTCCGACCACGCCACCATGGACGCAGTATTGTGCATAGTTGCCGCTCCTCGATTGAAAGCACCGCCGTGGATATAGACCGCGACAGGGAGCTTGCGCCCATCATTGCTGCCAGCCGGTCGAAAGATGTTCGCCGTCAAGCAGTCTTCACTCTGTACGAGCTTCGGTCCTCCGGAGAGAAGTGCCTTTCCAGGAGCCGCGGGGCCATACTTGGACGCATCAATGGTATCTGATGAGCTCGGAACTTTGATTGCTGGTCTGAAGCGTCGATCGCCTACAGGAGGGAGGGCATACGGGACTCCCAAGAAGGCGTCGACGGGTTGGGGGAAAGTGTCTTTGAGTTGGGTTCCTATTACGTGGCCTTGCGCCAAGGTGACGGAGGGGGACTTGGCATCAGCAGTCATGATTGTATCACGGTTCAGTGGTAAATCAACGAAGAGAAATCCCGAGAGATAAGAGCTGGGGTCGGGAGCAAGATATAGCACCGCGGGCGTGGTCGCTATCTCTCCGGGATTCAAAAGTAGCGCCGAAGTCATACCGTGTGGGGGCTATCTTGGTGGAGCCGAAGGTAAATACGTATAGCATCGTGGGGATCGCTATCTCCCCGGTCGAAAGTAGCTAGGTTATACCGTGCGGGGGAAAACCCCAAAGATAACGGAAAATTATGACCGAAGGATTCGAGGGATATATATGGCTCCCTGATATCTTTTTGTTTACTATTACTCATTACTCATTGAATGGCGAGCATGGAGATCGACAAGAAATCACCCGTGGACGATACGATCGACGAGAAGGATGTGCAAATTGGCACTATAACGGATCTCGATGAAGGAGAGGTCTTCCTCCGCCAACATGGCTTCAACCAAGAGGCCATCCAGGCACTCCTGGATGACGAGCCACGCAACAAGGCATTGGTCCGCAAAGTAGATCTTGTTTTGTTACCTTTACTTTCTGGAACGTATATGCTTCAATATATCGACAAATCAGCACTCGCCTACTCTGCCGTATTCGACCTTCTCTCTTCGACACATATGTCAAGCAACCAATACAGCTGGCTCGCCAGTATCTTTTATTTTGCATATCTCGTCGCCGAATACCCATGGAATATCCTGGCACAGAAGACAAAGCTTGCCAAAGTCGTCTCTGGGAACATTATTGCCTGGGGAGCCATGCTCATGATTACTGCCGCCTGCTCCTCCTTCACTGGAATGGCTATCTGCCGCTTTCTTCTGGGAGTCTTCGAAGCCCCCATCACCCCATGCTTTATGATGATGATCGGAATGTGGTACACACGTGCTCAGCAACCGTTCCGTGCCGGTGTCTTCTACAGCTGCAACGGACTGGGAGCTATGGTAGGTGGAATTCTCACATATGGAATTGGACAAATCGACACCATTGCTGTATGGAGAGCGATTTACCTCATTCTGGGCGGCATTACCCTCGTCTGGGGAGTCGTGATGCTCCTCTTCCTCCCGGATGACGTTATCTCATCGAAGCGTTTCAGCCTGGACGAAAAGGCCCTCCTCATTGGCCGCGGTCGACTCGGCCAGACCGGTATCATCAATCACCAGATCAAATGGCATCAGATCCGTGAAGCTTTCATTGATCCACAAGTTTGGATCTTGTTCTTCTTCACTCTTCTGAACGAGGTCGTAAATGGTGGGATCGCGAGCTTCGGCAAACTAATTATCAGGGGGTTGACCAATGACTCGGCCACTGCTATCGCGCTGGGTATTCCCTTTGGAGGATTCCAGATCTTTTACGTCCTAGGAGGAACATATCTCGCATCTCGAATCAAAAACTTCCGAACTGTCATCATGTTCATTTACTTGATGCCGACTGTCATCGGCGCCAGTCTCCTATGGAAGCTGGACCATCAGACATACAAGGTCGGCGTGTTGTGTGGTTATTATATCATCGGTGCCTACGTCTGCTCTTTGGTACTGGCTTTGCAGATGCCGGCGACAAACCTGGGTGGTTATACAAAACGTACAACCAGTATTGCCTTCGTTTTCTTTGCGTACTGCGCTGGCAATATCATTGGACCCCACGCGTTTCTGGCAAAGGAGGCGCCCGTATACCAGACCGGAGTCAAGCTCATCCTGGCATGCTCGTCTGCACAAGCTGCTTTGGCCGTTTTGCTGCGGTTTGTGCTGGCTCGCAGAAACAAGCTGCGAGATGCTGCCGCTTCTGCTGTGGGCCATATCGAGTCATCTGTCGACCAGAGTGCTGGGGCAGATCTAACTGATTTCGAGGTTAGTGACTGCATATCATTGTTCCTTTCTGCGATCTTTTCACTAACCAGTTAACAGAACCCAAACTTCCGATACGTTCTTTGAAATATAGCTTTCAGATCATTGCTTCTAATTGTATGTTGTCGTGTTATAAACATTCCTGCTTTAGCTATCCCTAGGCTGTTACGTAGGGATCGTAGGACGGTGCTAAACGACCGTTGCCGAAAAGGCGAATTGAGACCCAATGCCACAGCACTCACCAACTGTAATTTTGTCATCGTTTAAATAGCATCGGGACTGCCTAGGTATATAAAACCAGTTCCGATATGGCGTTGAACAAACTTCTTCAAGACGTTATCTTCGCATTCCCATTCATTCCGACCGTGCTCACCCTCTTGGCCTCCGCAAAAGCCCTCCCACAAGCTCTCACACTATGGGCAATGAGCACTAAAAACATTAGAACAGTTCACTGACCAACTCTGAAGAAACGACAGAATGAAAAAAACCTACTTACAAATCGGAATAACAATCCAAAACCCGTTCAACAGCACAAAATACTCATAGAAGTAATATCCCTCGGGCCTAGAGTACTCAACCCCGTAGACCAGAAAGTCAAACGCACAGGTCCAGTAGTACAGTACATCCCCGTACAGCTGTCCATTGGAGATGTTAATCTGCAGCGGGTGCCGGAATGGATTATCCGTGACAATGAAAGACGCAAAGACGAATGATAACGGGCCCCAGAACCAGGCGGTAATGGACTCCATGGACATGACGAAGGCGTGCGAAGTGAGATACCGCGAATCAGACATGGAGTATTCTTTCCATAGTTGCGCGAGGAGTTGCTGGGAGCCCGGAAGGGTGGCGAAGTTTAGGGCATAGTAGCCTTCGAGGATGAGGTGGATAGAGCCTCCTGGTTGTTTGTTAGTACTGGGGGTGCATAGATGGAGGAAGGGAAGACATTCATAAGGTAAACCAGAGAATAATGGAGAGTTCAGCGACCGTAATGCGAGGGTTTACATTTGTCGCGACAGTTTTGGCGGCTGTTAAAACGATTATGCAGGTGACAGCGAATGTTGAGACCAGCGCTAGGGTGCTTCATTCGTTAGGGACGATGAAATTGAGAAAAGATATGCCGGCCCAAGAATTTCCGAGTCTTCAGGATGTTCTTTACCAGAATGTTATCTCTAAATGCTGGAGGTCAAAATACTCCGCTAATATGCTGAAGCGAGATATCCTCCGCCATAAACTCTCGTCTCGTGACTGGAAACCATCTCCTCAGTTTCTCTTAGATTCTACTTTAGCTATGATTGGCATGGGTTATACTATTATTTGTATATTTGGAAGACGGAGGATGTGGTGAATGCACACATGCCGGTGGTGCTTATCAAAGTTCAGAACCTGTAGACCGGTGCCGTGGGTCAGCAGCCCCCACGCGACCAGTCTTATATCCAGCGCCCACTATTATACCACTTGTGTTATTTCTAGTGTGAATTTTCTTGCTATTCAAAAGAGCAGCTCGCAATAAATACTATACTGACATTTTGAAAACTCAGCAGCAATGATTTTTGACGGGATGGGCCAGCGCAAGGACCCAAGTTATACTTGGAACTTCGGCAGAAAATGGTGGTCCCACCTACCATCATGTCTACCCTGTGCTTCTTCTATCAACGAGGTCTGGATTAATGGGGAAGGACCGTCACGTCGCGAAATAAAGGATGAGCAAGAGTGGTGGAAGACATATGACGATCGTGCGAAGAAACATATACTCGTCCCGTCCGCTGAGGTCGAAAAGACAGTTTTCCATAAGCATCCCCCGATATGGAAAGCTCTCTACCGCGGAAGTGAGTATATCCCAGAGAAACTTGGCATGATCATTTGACTGAATCAGCCTAGTTCTAGTAGAAGCGGATCAACGGCATCGCCTCACAGGCATCACCGTCTTCGATGGAGGTTGGGGAGTTCACAATTTTCCGCGCAGCCCAAACCAAGCACGAATATGGAGTCAATTGGATGATATCTTCATGCCAAAGTATACTGCGAATCTACTGGGAGAGCTTGGCGCAGCACGAGTCAGTCCAGAAGGACCGGACCCTTATTAGCTACCAGAAGAACGGCCTGGGTATCTGGTCCATGCCCATTGTTGAGCGCTATTCGGCCAGTTGATCGAAGGAGGCATTACGCGCATCGAGGCAAACCTCGACATCTTTGTACAGGCGGCGCAACACTTTTGGCAAAAAGATAGATTGCGAGACACGCAAGACTTTCGCACCCGATGGTCTGAAATGCCATCAGATTCAGATTCCCCCGGCCAATCTGATTCTGAGATAAAAAGAGCGCTTCGTAATCTGCGCGAAATCTGCCAGAATCCACTGTCTGTGCTGAAGCTTGCAGAGGCCATCCAGCGAAATCAGATAAGGAGGAAAGTACACGTACACACCGGATTCCGTAACTTTCCACTAGATCTCGCGATGCTGATAATTGACACAGTATGTCCGGCTGAATATACCGCGATCGAGATCTAAAATGCTCGCAATTTGCTCGAGGCCTTCCAATAGACTTTACCGGATAGGTACTGACAAAAGCGATGCGATTGCAGCCTGCTTTTCGAGGTCAAGAAGTTCAAGAAGACCAAAACAGAGGTGAATTGGCAGGGTCTTGGGCTAGATCTGGTCAGCCTTCTTGTCGAAGACGAATTCACTAGTTGCCTGGCCTGAGAGCGCGTCCTTTCATATATGGACCATATTAAGAGGAGATTTATCGAATTACTGTAATAAAATAACTCGATTTGCTGTACTGCCCGGGTTCTCACCTATTCAGGTGGAAATGAAGATCAGCCTTGGTGTGTAGAAGAAGTAGAATAATAGATAGAATTATGAAAAGAATCTATTCTTGTCTTGGATATATATACATGCCAGAAACACCTGGGCACTGCAATCAGTTCTATCATCACCTGGGCAGAAGTTGATATATCCACAGCAAAAGACGTCAAGGGGACCGACCGAACGTAAGAGATAGACCAAAAGGAAATTGAACTAAAAAACCATGTCACAAACATTATCACCATCAACCACACATTGGCACGTCATTGCATTCACCCAAAATAATTAGTGCTTCTCCGGGACTTCCTCAACCTCCTGTCTATTGTCACTGCTGCTGAGACCAAGCTCGCTCTTCTCATCTCTAGTATGATCGATGGAACTCAAGCCCAGCTCACGAGATTGTTGAGCGATCTCTTCGAAGTTGAGTTTGGGCATGGCATTGGCGACCCGCCACGGCATCTTTCCTTCTACATGGGCTCTGGCGTAGATAATATCGACCTCCTCAAGCTCACGACCGGCAGTTTCAACGTAGAAGAAGAAGCCGAAGATCAGACCGATGAAGTTGAACAGTGCGAAGAACAGATAGACACCCCAAGGGCTCTGAGCAGCGAAAAGGGGCGTGAACATGACGACGGCAAAGTTGCAAATCCAGTTGGTGCAGGTTGAGGCCGACGCGCCGATAGTACGGGTACGGAGGGGGTTGATTTCCGGAGGGTAGATCCAAGGCAGGGGAAGGATAGTAAATGCGAAGAAAGTGATGAAAAGGAAGATACCAACGGCAGCACCCTTGGCGTTCGACTCGTTTTGCTCGATCAAGCAAGCAAACGTGATAACGAAACTGAGTCCCTGACCTAGGAAACCAATCAAGTATAGGTTACGACGGCCGACTCTTTCAATCATAAAGAAGGAGGGGATGGTCGCAAGGGCATAAACGGAAGCAAAAACACCGCCCATGATTAGAGACAGATATTTTTCCATACCCAAATTCTCTTGGAAAAGTAGCGTTGAATAGTAGATAGCAGCGTTGCAGCCGGTGAACTGCTGGAAGAATTGACCGGAACAGCCAATAAGAAGACGTTGGAGTTCCTGGGTCTTGCCGAAGGTAAAGACTGTCTTCCAGCCGGATTGAGCGGCTTTCGATGATTCTACGTCCGCCTTGAGGAAATTGAAATCGTGGAGCACCAAATCGGAATCTGGAGAGGAGCCCTTAAGCTTGCCAAGAACCACACAGGCCTCGTTGTCAAGCCCTCTGTTCACAAACCACGACGGAGAATCCGGGAGCATAGCGGCGCCGATAACCACGACCAGAGCAAAGAAGATCTGGAGTGCGACGGGGAATCGCCACTGGACGCTGTCTCCGGCGTGCGAAAGACCGAAGACCACCCAGTAAGCGATAAAGGTACCACCAGCAATCATTGCACCCTCGAAGCAGACAAGGAAACCGCGGTTGTGTGCGCCGGAGCATTCTGACTGCCAGACCGGGATCGTGGCCGTGTTCATGCCATTTCCAATACCTGACACAACACGGCCGATGACGAACTGACCGACCTCCCAATGACCAGTAAAGCAGACTGTTGTTATCAATGCACCGATGATGAGGACACTGCCGCCCATACAGATCACACGGGTACGGCCGAAGCTCTCACCGAAGAACATGGAGAACAACGCGCCGAAGAAGCATCCAATCTCATAGCAGGATGTGACAGCACCGCGGATGACTTCGACGTAGAAGCTTTCGGAAGGAGTTGCATTGTCGGGTTTTTCGAGGATTGGGAACGACTTGACAAACTCGTCGCCGTTGAGGAGACCGGCCATCATGCCCTGGTTGTATCCGAAGAGCGAGAAACCCACGACAGCGACGAAGGTGATGCTCACCCGGAGCGATCGACCACTCAGGCCACTGGTGGTTGTCCACATATTGGCGGTACAGACAAATCAAGGGCCGTCCGTTTGCGCGGAGATAAAAAAAAGTTGGGGAAAAAGTGGTAAGGAAAGAAAAGATATTGAGACGGCGGAATCGGGAGTCTTATAGCAAACTTCTCCACGGGGGCTGCAACGGATATGGTAAATTGAAAATCGGACTTATACTACGTCCTTGGCCGATCCGAAACGGGAAAGTCCAGCGAGGGCGCGTTCCCGATGCGGAGAGACGCGGGGGAATCTTTCCGCTTGGCACTTGGCGGGGACACTTGGTGGGGGCACTTGGCGCACTTGGCGGGGGTCCACGAGTCTGGGCACGGATGACTAATTTTGAAAACGGCATGCCGCGGGGCCCATTCCTGTGTCTAATGCAGTAACATCAATAGCGCTATGCCTTTTTCATCGCTTTCTACCATGGCGAAATGCACCCAGGTAATTTCAAATGGTTCTGCCTCGCACGTTCTCCATGCTATGCATGTTTGCATCCTACTATTGCCGTGTACCTGATCCCGCCAAGGCCGTTCCACCCAACATGACGTCGCAAGCTTTTCGCCCCATCATGACGTAAATTCTTCTTTCGCCAAGTGCTTTAATGTATGCTAGACAAGGCTCGCCCAGTTATGTATCAGGGTCCCGACCAATTATATCCAGATCCGTTGCGCCGCGGCACATGGCACACGGACCGCTGCAATCTCGGCTAAATGCTTTTGTCAAACCCGGCTTTCCGATTAGGCTGTAGAAGGGTCGTAAGTGGCATCGGGACCGACTCGGCATCTCCGTAAGGTGTTGCGTGGGTGGCTTGTTGTGATCGGGTTTATGGATCTGTGTTGAACAGATGATTTCCGGGGAATAGTTAGTCAAGGATTCTGGGTTTCTGGGGGTTATCCCCTAGCCAATCCGTTACCAACCGGCTGATATATCCGTGTTTTATAACTAGTGTAAGAACTCTTTAGTTTTGCTTAAAAATCTTAAGTCTCGGCTTCAGTATTCTCCCCACGCCAAGGACTGCAAGATCACCAATCCGGCCCCTTTTCATCTCGCGTACTAGTTCTGATAGTGGCATGGCATGGTTGGATGCAATTTCCGTGGACAGCTGAATACTACCATCTGAGGGTCTGAGGGCTTTCCGGTAACACGGACTGATTTAGTTGTCATCAGATTACAGTTATTGATAGAAAATGGTTAACCTTTGACAAGCAATGCGGTATTAGAAGCAAGCCAAGCTTACGCCGTACAGCCACAACATATGTTAGCGTAAATATCAGTACTCGCCTTACTTTCCAAATTGTGTGGTCCGTTACAAGCTCGGCTTTGTTTCTTTTGCATTCGATATGGACTACAAAATAAAAAATGTAGACCAGACGGTGGCTCGGTGTACTGAATAAAAAAACTGTAACATATCGAAGCCTTTGACTGCAACCCCAAGGGCGTTCAGCAGTGGTACATTTATAATAAGTTCCAATTTTCGGATAATGAAAGCCGCGCTGGTCACGACTCGCCCGCCGTGGGACCTTGCGGGTGTTGGCATCATGAACAAGTAACTTCTGGTCAAGGGTCAGACGAGGCAGCAGCTGAGAAGCTACATGTTGAGGACCTGCTGCGTAGCGCGCTTGTCTATAGGGTAGACATGTGATAGTCACGCGACCAATTAGAATTTGAGCAGGGGCAAGTCAGTACAACGGAGAAAGAGTCAAAATGCCTGGTTTTTGTAGTACTCGTAGGTACATAAGAGCAAAGAGAAACGGGGTCCGGAGTTCTCCGTAAACCGAGTGAAACTAGCGTCGTTTGCCTGAGGGCGCTGACTAGCGCGCCAAGCATGCCAAGCATGCCCAGGTGACGGAAGTGGCGGGGCTCGGGTGCCTGAGTGAATAATAAAAATGCCTCACCAGAGGACGGAGGTGAGAAACGTCGGAAAATCAAGACTCTCTAGAACCATGGGGACGAGGACAAAGCGATTAGCCTCATGTCTCACGTCATTGCAAAGCCGATACGGCGTACGCGGGAATGACGTATATCGAATTCCGTCGGCGGAACGAAAGTATACTAAACGATGTGGCCATGCTCAGATTGTCCCTGACCTACTCTGGACATGTCACCGGCGCTTGCATTCTATTACTAAAATTGCGGGTTATAACTAGGGTCAAACATCCGAAAGAAAGCGAGAAACAATGTCTCCATAATTCATGCTGTAGACTTAGTCAACTATTCTATTTTCCTTGCCCTTAATACAACTCGCAACTTCAAGTTGAAAGGAGCTACCTCAGCTGCAACGCCGGTGATGGGAGTTACTATAGCCGCTCTCGGATTTTATCAGACTCTTAGGCTGGTTCTTTCAAATGACCCAACCATGATCTGCCACTTTTTTACTTAAACGAGATAGCGGCTCATAGTTTCAAGAAAATTCGGAACCAAGTTATATTAGCAAGCTATTTGAGCAACCAGGAGCCGTAGACGCAAGCGCAATCAATCGAACAGATCAGGGCTTGGTGCCGGCTCTAGGTGAGTCGTTTGATAGAAGGAGTCAGTCGTGTAGGCCAACCGATGTCATTCTCATGTACGGCGCGGTCTCTTTTAACTCCCAAATATCTTCTGCGATCTTGTCTGGGCGGTCCATGATTTGTTTAGATTTATCACCACTCCTCGGGTGGAACCCAGAAATATTCTGGCAACGGGTGTGAAGTGAATACCGTTCTCGGCGTAAGTCATAACCAAATCTGTCCGCATGTACAGTCAACCCGTACGTTCGTGGATTGTGGTCGTCATTTGCCGTCGTACATAGGCTGGATTGTCGCACGGTCTTCCCTTCGATCGCACCGGCCCATATGTATACGAGCGCACTGGCTGGACGTTGATAGAGCGTGCGGAGGATGTGCGCTCTGCTACGATTGAATGGGCATTGAGTAGCAAGGCATCGATGGTCCACCCTACACTGGCTTCCGTGGAGGGCGATCAATTCAATGCTTCATCAATCAGCTTCAGATACTCCACTGCAACATGTTAGTTCTATAATACCTTGATCTTCAGAACACCATACCTAGGAGCTGTGGGAGAAATAGGAGTAACCTGCTCAAGCTCTTTGTTTCTTTGTCTCTTTGGTCTAGACGAAGTTTCAACGCCTTCTCGACATCTTTGATTTCAAAGCTGGAAATGGCGGCATGAAGTTCTGCGGCAGAGATATAAGCGAGGGTGTCGAGCGAAACGGCCCGACTCATGGCGCATCAAATGTCGTGCCTACTCCTGAAATGGGAGTGGCCCGGATAGTAGGTAGGGCAAGGTGCCGGCGTGGCGTTGGCACGGTATCTGTCGGGGCTGGAGAATGCTCAGGCGGGGGAATAGCGACTAGTATTATCTCCTCGGCAAGGTCGGGTTCAAGATTGGGTACAGTCTCGTACTCGACTTCCAGGTCCGTGGCTCTACCCAATCTTGAACCCGACCTCGACGAGGAGACGGCACTTCGGAACATAGTACTAGGCGCTATGCCCTCGAGTCCTCGACAGATACCGTGCCAACGCCACGCCGGTACCTCAGTCAGTTGATCACATGAGAGGATTAGATGTAACATACTTGCAAGAGAGAAGAATTCAGAATAACCAAGATGGAGAGAAAGAAGAAGCAAGTTGCAAACGTGGGAAGCAGCTTGTTGATATAGCTGTCTCTTTGCAAATATTGAAAACCTCTGAACATCTCGCTTAGCCTGTGGCAAACAATAACAATCGGATGAAGTAATGCAAATAGCAAGCAAGTCAGCAAACATGAAGCATGATAGCGATCTATCGCGGATAGTGAGTCACACCTGATGAGGCGTATAGATTTGATCAATAGCATACATGAAGGGTTGCAAGGTCCGATAATATACGAAGGGGATTGTTATAACTTATAGGGACCCCCCTCTGCATTATTCCGCCTGATTCCGCTTGATTCCGCCTTGATTCCGCCTCGATTCCGCCTGATTCCGCCTTACGCATAAGGCATCAATTTAATTCTGCGAGACTGAGTCAAAAAAACCTACATTTTGATCAGGAAAAAACGTGTATTTTGTCTCATAACTACATGCCTTAATCCCTTGATGATGATAAAGCAATTTTTGAAGTAGTTTTTGAAGTAGTTTTTGAAGTAGTTTTTGAAGTAGTTGACGACGTAGTTGATGTGGTAAAAGTGACTTAATTTTGTTAGTGTTTACATACAAATTGTAGGTATCTACCGTCTTACTAGGGAAACACTAAGGCGGTGTATCAGGCATTAACCATTCCCAAATAGGAAAGGGGGTGGTATGACGTGAATCGTAACAGGGTGGGAGCACTAGTCCCCCAGGTATATAATTAAGACTCGATGGCCTCGAAGACGATCAATCATCCTTTAAGTCGAATATTCCATTGATCGCTAACCCTAAAGCAACCTCCAAACCGCAATTTCCATCTACTCATCATCGCGGATATCGATGACCGTCTGCTTCCATTTGCGAGCCGGAACATGGCGCCGGAACAGAATGTCAATCTCACGGAAGGATCTGTGCTTCATCTCTGGAACCCAAATCCAAGACATGACAGTGCAGAAAAAGGCGGTACCAGCCCAGATGTAGCCGCTCTTGCCGCCCAGATTCCACTTATCAGTGTTGAGCATGTAGCTGGCAAGGAAGATGCAAGGAATATTGACCAAGTAGTATGCACCTCGTCCAACACCGGTTGTCAGTGGTCTAAGACGAACGGAAGATGTCTCCCCGATGATAACCCATGAGGCAGGCGCGGGTCCCAAACAGAACAGGACAGAGACGATCAAGCCAAGCGACGCTTGCGCATTGCTAGCCGCGTTACTAGTGCCAACTGAAGCCGCAATACCGAGCGCGACTAAGAATGCGCAGTTGATGAATTGACCATAAACATAGATGGTGCGTCGGCCGAGGTATGTAGTGAGGATCCAAGAGAGCATGACCATGATCCACTGGAGGGCAGAAGTGATGAGACCAAGTGCAAATGCGGTGTTGTCTACCATGCCGGCCTCTGAGCTGGTGTTAGTATGCCATGAAGCTGCAGGAAATGGCTGGACTCACGTTTGAAAAAGTAAACCGCTTGGTTGGCAATCAGATTGCCTGTCAGATTCTGAGATGCGTATACACCGCACACTATCAATGTGCGGTAGCGATCGGTACCTTTCCACAGTTCAATAAGACTGGGCTTCTTCTCAGTCTTCTCGAGTTCAATCGTGCGACGCATCATTGCGACTGCGTCAGCGGGATTATCATTTGCACTCGCGCGTCCAAGGCGTTTGATGGCCTTCTCTGCCTCAGCCAGACGGCCCTTTCGTACGAGCCACCAGGGTGATTCAGGTGCGAGGAAGAGTAGGATAGCGAGGGGAGTAGGAAAAATCCACTGGATTGCAATGGGAACTCTGGGATCAGTGTTAGTACAGTGCTCCTCTATGGCATCTATGGGAGCGGACGAACCTGTACGCTGACGAGTCATTCTTGGATTGGTAGTGGTAAGTGATACCGCCGACTATGATCGACCCAACCGCCCAGAACATTTGCAACATCTGTGTCGCTGGAGCTCTCAATCTCATTGGCACAATTTCGGCACAGTAGGCGGGTGCATTGGCGATAAAAATGCCCCACGGGATGCCTTCCAGGATCTGGGACGCGAAAAACATACCCTGGCTGTTGGCGAAGAAGAAGATGAAGATGAAGCCGTTCAAGAACATGAGACCACCAATGGTGGCCCATCGATATCCAATCCAACTGGTAATGGGACCTGCCATGAACACACCGATGAAGGCACCGATTGGCCCGCTACACTGGAATGCTGACTGCCATGAAGCTTCGATAATCCACTCGTTTGTTTTTTCGCTGTATACACCAAAATCCTCGGCGAATTGAGCTGTCGCTATAAACTGTCCCATCAAGAAGACACAGTATGATTCCATGATCTATTTCAACGTTACGGAAATGATCTGCCTATCTCGAGCAGGAACTTACAATGGTGCATGACATCACGAATGCCCACCAGCTGGCAGCGGGATAGGCCTTGACAGCCTGAAGCACAGTCATACTATGTTCAAGCACCTCGGCCTCGATGGCGCCCGCTCTGTCGTAGTGGGCCTTCTCACCGACATCGTAGACAAGTCCACCCATGGATGTGGGCTGTCCCTCGATCTCCTCCGCTGAGGTCTGCTTCTCTGTGATGTCGCTATTCATGTTGACGATTTCCGAGAGAAACGGGTGAATGAAAGAGGGGCAGGCATGACAGGGGGTCTCAGATCTTTATACCTGCGGCGACACGCTCGTGATGATGGTCCCGATCTTAGCTCAATTGGGTGAAGCTTGCTCCGGACATTGACCACCTCAACCCGGCAACTCCTTGCATGAGGGTCATTTCCCCGGGCACTACGGTAGCAGCGTCACTTGATTATGCCGGGTTCTTGTCAAGCGAAGTGATCGGACATGGACTAGTCCTGATAGGTAATAGCGGGGAGGAAATATCCTGGTTACTTTGCGGGGTATGCTGAAATGTGGTGGTATACGTCTAGATGTGGCGTTCCATTCGCCGGAGAATATCCTTCTTTGGATCTTAGGGGAGAATCCAGAATCCTCCCTCGCTCAGTGAATGCGAGTCATGTCTGTGTCCCGTCCCAGGTTTTTTTCTTGTTGTCCACTCTAAAGTCCGACCCTCCTGATTCCCTGTCAGGGTAGCCCGGTCATGTCGAGCCTATCATAATGAACGAATAAACCTTGGAATTTAACCGAGGAGCCGGGAGAGGTTAATCGTAAGCGCTAGTTATTTAACCTGAGAATGGGCAAATGATCAGCAAACGTGACCCATTCAGAGTGTCTTCGACCGCTGGCCTCCGAACATGAAGTTGGATGCTCATGATGCTTGATCTCTCTATGTCTGTAGGGCATCATGCTCACTAGGGAGCATTGGACGTAGAATGCAAGATAAATATGATCGATCTTCAAAGAACTCGACGAATGTCAGAGTAGGACACCTCTCGGTGTCATCTCATCCGCGGGCTATGGGTTCGGCGAGTTTTACCCCGGACGGGCACTACCCCGCGCTTTGACCCCGGACGGATCCAGAATCTCCTCCAATGGAGAAAGGAGATGGCAGTCCACCGCATGATTCGCGAGTTTTGAAAACAAACTTATTTTTGCTTGAGCTCTAATGTCTTCTTGCGAATATATATCTACGTCAGGGACTTATATCTTTAATAGATATCTGGAATCTTCTTTTCTAGCCGTAAGTCGTGACCAAAACGTACCCCTACTGGCAAGGTCGACGGGCCAAAGAGCAAAGTAATAAAGAGAACCCCACTTTTGAAGCCGCCGTCCCTTAGTAAGGTCACGAGGTAACGCCAGAATAGCGCCCAGCCTAGCTCCTTCAAAACATAAGCTTCTACGACATACTCCACAGTGGGGAGCTATCTTCATGGCAGACAACAGAAGCTATACTTCAGGTTTAGTTTAAAGGTCATTACCTTCAGGACATTTTCGAAAGCCCGGGTCGCCAATGTGATATTGCTGGATATTTGAGTGTTTGGATGTCTCTTCCTGGATATAAGAGCCATCTGGCCAGGCATCATAAGATTTCGATTATGTGAATTACATTTAGTGGAGGGCACATAGGGAATGCCATCGGTTTGTTGGTGAAGCCCAGGAGGACCAGACGTTCATAATGTGATCAGCCTGTCATCCAATGGAGGCGGGCCCGGGTCAGGATGTTACAGGTAATTTTATCGTCAGCATGAAGCTTTACTCACATATGATGCAGAAGAATGTAAGAAGCCGGTCAACTCTCTAGTTAAGAACGTCTGCATATGCGAATGTATAGATTTCATATTTCCTGCATCTGTACCTTTCTCTGTCCGGGATTCAATAGTGAGATACGAAATTCCCCCTTTTCTGATTGGCTGGATTGGTATCAAGGTTTGACCAATAGAAAGCGCTGGCGGGATAAGCGTATCCAAGTGAGGCAACCTCAACCAATTAATGATGGGTGGGCCAACCCGCGCGCCCTACGCATGACTAGCCGAGTTACTCTGTTCCCAACCACAGCGTGAAACGTATTTTTCACCTATGAGCCGTCCCTCACACCGAGTCCTAACTTCATTTCACAGGTTCTCATTGGGTTCTACTTTGCCATTATGCTCGTTGGACTTCTCAGCGTCATCTTGTCCCGATGGGCTCTTTTGGACTGGAACTGGAAATGGAAAGCCAAGGTATAGACTCGAACGCTAGGGCTAGCAGGAAGTTTACATATGGTAGCCAAACACCCGCCATTATCACGATGGTTATCACAACCAAGGATAATAAAATGTTAAATCGCCCAAATAAATCAGCAGCAAAGCCAGGGAGGACTCTCCCGAGAAGGCTCATGCTATTCAAGACAGTGAGGGAATAAAATTGCACATCCACGGAGAACCGGCTGTAACGGACATAGGATGGAAGAAGCGCAGCACATCCAAAAATGATGAACTCGAAACAAAAGACTGCCACAGCAAGAAAACATAGACGGGGTGACTTGAAAGCTGCAAGGTCGATCGTCACTCTGTTCTTGCTGCCAGGGGGTAGGCGTCCTCTAACGAGTAGCACTCCCACCATGTAGCATCCCAAAGCCATAAAGGCTACATTCCGTATGACCCATATGCACCCATATTTTCCAAACAAAGTTCGTAACATCAAGGGGATGATCGCACCACCCGCAGATGATCCTCCCATACAAATTCCGGAAGCGAGGGCGCGTCTTCGGCTAAACCAGTGACTGAGAACTGCAATGGAGACTGTCGTAACAATTGCTGCAGATATGCCACCAAGAAGACCAAGGCAGAGCATAAAGTGCCAATACTTCTTGCATTCTGCGAGCAGTATGTAGGAAGCGAAACTCCCAAGTGATCCACTGATCAACAAGACTCTGGGCCCATATCGATCAAAGAGCGGCCCAGCTTGAACTCCGAGAAACAAGGTCAGGAATACAAGCACTGCAGTGATCCAGCCGACATCTCTCTCTCCATATTCAGCCAACTGGTGGGTGCTGATATAATCCTGGACGGATCCAACTATCAATAGTGTAAGTCATCGTGTCCTCGACAGGTCAAAAAGAGTATGGTCCATCCTCACCTGCAGTCTGAAAGCCAAATGAGGGGAATATCATGAGACATGATCCTAGCAAGCAGACCTATGCGTCTCGGCCACCTTCTGGAAAGGCCAAGTTGACGTCGCCATCCGCAGGGTTCTCAAGAGCAGCCTCAAGCTCAACCCTGCCCTCATTTGAGCTGTGACTCATCGGTATGTTATATCGGCGCATTCTTTCACTTCTTTAGACCTGTGAAGAGATTGAATGAAAAAAAAAATTCTCAAGTGAAGTTGCCGTCCACTCACGTGGTTCTATACATCAATCAGTCGCGTAAGTGGGTCTGGTCTTTCTGATAATTCCATTTCTGATTGGACTGTGCGTATGAACCGCGACGCAACCAATCACGAGCTAAAATTGATTGTATGTGAGGACTCGTCGCTTAAATGTCTCCGATTGGGAGTTCTTGTATCTTCTTTTCTCTCCAACACCGGAGAAGTACAACCATCTTTGCTCAGTCAATCAGTGGGCATCTTACTGCCTTCGCCAAAAAATCGAAATTCGTATCTATGGAGAGCATACGGGTCTTGACCCATAACACCACTGGCGATGTTGTTAAGGGCAGCGCGTTAGAAAATTCTCAAGGCCATCGCTGTCATTTCATGAAGGGACAACACATTGGCTTTCATTTGAAGGGCTTTGGATAATAAGACGGTGTTAAGTTGTGATAGTGAGAGAACTGCCAATTTGAGGAGGCAAAATTTTGCTGGTCTGGTAATGGGAATAATAAGAGAGACTGAGACATTTACAGTTGCCTTTTCCTCCAGGTGTGCCAGGAAAGTACCACAAATAGCTGTTCTATAGATGTGTGGACAACTTTGCGCAGATTCCGATCATATAGTACATGCGAACGGATGTCCTACAAAAATACGAGGGGAAGTTTTATGAGCCTCATAATTCATGGCGCAAGGGAAGTGATGCTGTTTTATGCGTGCAAGAGCAGGGCAGACTTGCAACGTGTTCTCGATTCTGTGAGTTTAATGTACGCGAGTCATTGCATGAGTATTCCGTCGCAGCCTGTCTACAGAACAAGCGCAGACAAATGACAGAAAGCAGTACAGTTCCATTCCCGATAAAAACGTCTTTTGCTGTGGATACGTCAACTTCTCCCCAGGTGGTGATAGAAATGATAACAGTGTCCGGTTGTTTCTGGCATATATATATCCAAGACAAGAATAGATTTTTCTTTAAAAGAGACTTACTATACACACACGCCAAATTACTAGCTATATACCCTTTTTAACTACTCTGAGTAAGGCCGTTCTTGGCGGGTACTTTTTAGACGAGTAAATACTTTATACTAATTCGATAAATCTCCTCTCAATATGGTTTATATATCAAAGGACGCGCTCGCGGTTTCTTAGGCCACTAGTTAATTCGTCTTCGATAAGAAGGCTGATCAGATCTAACCTAAGAGCCTACCAATCTACCTGTATATCAGCCTTCTTTAACTTCTTGACCTCGAAAAGCAGGCTGCAATCGCATCGCTTTTGCCAGTAGCTATCCGGTAAAGTCTACTGGAAGGCCTTAAGCAAATTGTAAGCATTTTGGATATAGTGGGATTCAAACGCCGGCTTCCACAGGTCTACCCTCGAGTTTGGCTAGTCCACCTCCCGGAGGATCACGTCGTAATCGGCAAGGATACTACCACCGTGGGCAGCAGCGTTCCGCTGAGACCTCCTAGTATTACTGATAGACTTCCCAGCCCATTTATCCAGCACAATTGACTGCACCTCAATTGTATATGCGTCAAACGTCCGCTCATATTTGATGAGGGCTTTCTGTGCCTCTTCGAGGTCTATTTGTGTATCCTCGAGGTTCTTTTGTATATCCTCTAGGTGTTTTTGTGTGTCCTTGCTCCTGGGTATCGGCCCTTTTCTGGAGATCTTTGACTGCCTGTGATAGAGTCTTGAGTGTTTCAAGAAGGGTCGTTCCCTTACTATTTGCCCATGCTTGATGGCTGTCGTTAAATACAACTGGGTCTAGTGATAATGCTTGGCGTATTATTTCAACTGAGTCGTCACTTGTAAGCCCCGACAGAGTATAATTCGCTCGGCCTTAGTCTAACGAAGCGACTTGCCTCGGGTGGTGAAGCTCGCTGCAACGTGGGGATCGACTGCGGTACTACATGTAGGGTCAGGACCGTCTTGATGACATGAGATTTCGAGGGGACATTGCGGCGGCGTTATTCTTCCGTCGGTTGCAGGCGATACTCGGGGAAAAGATCGAAGTAGTCGGAGCGGTTCGTAGAATGTCGCAGACAGCCAGTAGCTGGAGACAGGGATGGCGGTTGTGAGCTGAGCCTCATTAAACCCGAAGTATAAGTCCGGTCGTTCCTGACGGTCGGTGATATGAATATGAATTGGCTCTCCGGGCTATGGCAAATGGAGGGCATAAGTATACGTGGGTGTGACCGAGAGCGACGGCTTCCGAGTCCGACGGGGACCACGGGAAGTCTGTGGCCGGCGGTAGTATGCGGACCAACTCAGAAACCTTACCTATATTGAGCGAGTGATTGTATCCATCCTGGTTGCCAGTGATCACACGTTGAAGGTGTCTATTCTTCCTGTCAACTGCGGTCTTAACGCTGCGGGATAGATAGTCATCCAACCAATTGAGATAGAATAATGATTTGTCTATTATACAATGCTAGATGTTTTGCTCCTGAAGCCTTATATCGGCAAATCCCTGCCTTCCTATCTCATCATTTTTCAATGGTTTACACCCGATGAAGAGACTGGTCAACAGCCCAACAGGTGCCAAGACCGCCAATGCTATCCAGACGTAATGTAAGCTGACGGCGTAAGTTTCAAGTATTTTATCTTTGACTAACGGATATCCGTCAAGAGACGATAATTTTCCGATGGCGTAGACTGCCGCACTACCGTCTCTGAACTGCTCCGCTATCGCCGGCAGGTTCTCCCAGCGCGAAGCACGAGTAGTATAGGTATTAGAAAAGATGGCGGCACTGATTGCCAGACCAATAATCTGACCAGTCAGCCTGAAGAAGACCAGAGTGCCCACTGCAAGACCGACATCATCAACGTGCATCGTCGCCTGCAAGGGAATGGCGATTATTGTGTACAATACGCCCACACCTATTCCTCCCGGGACCTGGAGGCCGAATTGAAGGCTTCTGGAGGATTGCAAGCCCAACAGTGACATACTGCCAACGCCCAGGCTGATGGTAATCCACCCTGTCCACATGATCCAGTTGTACTGGGAACAGGCAGTAACCAGGAACGCCGCGATTGAACCACTAGGAACAGCCAGAAAGCTGAATGGAAAGGCACTTATTGCGGATTTTATCGGTGATTCCTGTTGAACTCCCTGAAAATAAAGAGGGAGAATGTAGATAACAGCGGCTGTTATCAGCCCATGGATTAGAGACCCGATCATGCAGCACGCCGGGGTTGTGCCTGCGAGGATCCGATGAGGAAACATGGGAATTTCCGTGCGGTATTCATGGAATGCAAGGACTCCTAGTAGCAGCGGACCTATTGTTAATGGCACGTATGTCTGCCACGCCCTCCATGGATAAAGAACACCCCCCCAGCTAAGGGGGGCGATTGTGGCGGTAGACCCAACGACAAAAAGGACCATCACAACCCAATCAATTCGTTCCCATTTACCTCGCGACGATAATCTCCGTCAATACATCCACCCCTCCACCGCCAATCCCCTGAACGACCCGGCCGGCAATGAGCAGATATATGTTCGGCGCTGCACCTACAAGAGCCGCGCCAGCTGCGAACAGCAAGAGGCAACTGTAGAGTAGGTATATGCGACCGGAGATGTTGGAGAGGCTGGTGACTAGAGGCTGGGCGAGCACTGTTAACAGCAGGAAGACCGAGTTGGGCCCGAAGGCTCGACCCCCGGCCCATCGTGGGTTGGGCTTTGGGTCTTGCGGAAGCCTAGGCCCACCCCGGCCCAATAGAGAAGTCTAAATACAGTTCTACCGCAAAAGTTTCCGTACGACCCACCCCCCATCAAATATATATCTCCCATTTTCAATTTTAGTAAATACAACCTAGACTGTTGTACAACATAAGTATTCGCGAAAAAACGCGGGTGTGGATCCCGACCGTACGGAGACTTTTGCGGTCCGACTGATACACCGGCACGAATGCCGGCTGAACCCCGCGAGCGAGTCTGTGTACAAAACATAGCCCTGAGTATTAGTGAACTAGAGTCCGAGGACGTTCTCTGTACAAAATAGTAGATATAGAAGCAATGTAAACTTACTTCAGCTTCATCTTGTTACCCAAGGCCCACTCCTCATTTCCTGGAACTATATTTTCCGCTCCCACTGGGGAAGAAAGGAGGAGTAGGAGAGCCGGAAATTTAAAGGGAGGACTTTATAGAACCACGCACGGGAACGCACACGGACAAAGAGCGCTAAACCCAAAAGGTCAAAGCTAAACCTAAGAGAGTAGTTCGCAGTCCTCATCCGATATGGTGTAGTGGCTAACATCGCCGTCTCTCACACGGCAGCCGGGGGTTCGATTCCCCCTATCGGAGTTTCTTTTTTTTCTTGTCCTCCATTTTTGAGGGTTCCCCCTTTCTCCAAGTGTAGCTAATCCTGCCATCTTTCTACAGAGACAGGAACCAAGCTACAACGTTACGGAAACCGCCATTAAAATTCATATCATATAGAATGGGTCGTCGAGCCTCAAACCTCTTAAAATCTCGTTAGCCTAGGGCTGTAAGGTTAAAACGGTTCAGTTTATACTCCGTTATGCTCCGTACTATATCCGACGATCTTGTCTACTATATCACCTACGCCGAGCGATATCATCCTATTCAGAGTGGCCACGGCGCGAGCCAACTTTGGAAAAATCCATAGATCGGTGATATGAACTGCAGCACCATGGAATAAAGTATAGGTTAGATTTACATGATTCTCGGCTATGTTCCAACAAGCAGTACAGAACTACTCTGTACAGAATCTCAAGTCAAAGCAGCAGCTGCGTCGTGTGTGGATTGCATTGAAACAGCCTACGACACCGCTGTGTCAAAAGCGACTACAAGCTTACCCTTGAACGGCTTAGTGGAAGAGGTGTTATACAAAGCCTAAGAACTGGAAGAAACGAAATACGATTTTTCACAGAATAAAGAAAAGCAAGACTAAAAGAATAACCACTGCCCAAACCGTTGAGCTTTACGCCAGGCACCCTTCTTCTTCTCCGTAACCGGACCCTCAGGCCCATCCCCGTACCCATCCTCCTGAGAAGGATCATATCGGTCCGTCATCAAATCCATACTAGACTTCCTAACAAAGCTAGTTCGCTTGACCAGCTTCCAAGCGAGGAACATGGCAATCATGATCGGAATCTCAATATAATACGAAACAAAGTCGACCTGCTTGAAATGCGGACTGAAGCACTTCCACCCCTGAACCAGAACCAGAACAATATTAAGCCCGACAGCAAAGATCGGACCATACGGATAAGTCCAATTTTTAAAGGGAAGGAGATGCTCAAGCCCCTGAGCCCGGATCGCCGAGCGGAACCGCAGAGAAGCAAGACCGATACAAATCCACGAGAGCTGGTTTGATACGCCGACGATATTCTGCAGCCAGGACCACAACTTTCCAGCGCCGATATAGCTGGCCCCGAAGCAGAGACCGCTGATAACAGATGTCGCGAGGACAGCCACCCACGGAACTTGGAATCGATTGAGATGACCGAAGAATTTGGGCGCATATCCATCGACGGCGAGAGTGAATAGAAGCCGAGATCCGGCGAAGAGGGCATGGTTCGCCGCTGAGATGACCGAAGTCATGATGACAGCGTTGATGAAGCTGCCAGCGACAGCGGAACCAGCTTGCTGGAAGACAATTGTGAAAGGGCTGGTCTTTGTGTCGCCGTCTGAGAGGCCTGGGTAGTCATACGGTACATTTAGGCCGACGATGAGGATCGAAAGGAGGTAGAAAAGAAGGATACGCCAGAAGACGTTGCGGACGACTTTTGGCATTGTTTTCGCGGGGCTTTTGGTTTCACCGGCTGTGATGGCGATGGATTCGGTGCCGCCGCTGTTCGATTGTTAGAATGGAGCTCATTGAGCAGAACCAATGATAAAATGAGTTCACATACTATGCGAAGGAGGCTGTGACAAATACGGATGCAAAGCCACCGATTCCACCGACGAAGGGTGCATCGCCTTTATGCCAGTTCTTGCCGCCGATATATTCGTGGTCTGTATTTCCGCCGCAGTTCACAGCAATTCCCAGAATAATGAAGATCTAGAAAGATAATTAGCTGGGCGTGCGCGTATTGTGTAAGGGATAGCACTCACGATGATAGTGATGACTTTGAGTAAACTCAACCAGTATTCAACCTAGATAGGGACAGTTAGATCAGGTGGGTAATAGAGTGTAAGTCATCTAGACATACCTCGCCATAAACCTTTACAGATAGGACGTTCAATAAAATGACAACAACCAAGAAGATTAGACTAATTGCCCAACCTGGGAAATGATCCGTCCAATACTGCAACAAAAGCTGTAAAGCAATGATATCCGATGCAGTAGAGACAGCATCATTAAACCAATAATTCCAAGTCAATGCGAATCCAAGCGCATCATCCACGAAGCGACTATAGAGCAAGTTAGTAATCATCCGGCTGAAAAAACAAGTAACTAATACTCACCCAGCATAAGTACAGAAAGATCCAGCAACAGGCATAAATGCCGCCATCTCGCCGAGACACAGCATAGTGATGAAGACAATACCACCGCAAATAGCATATGCAATGAGAGTCGAAGCAGGCCCGCCCTTAGAAAGTGACGATCCCGTTCCGAGGAATAGACCGGTGCCGATGGTACCGCCAATCGCGATCATCTGCACCTGACGCCCAGACAATCGGCGAGCCAGCTTGTCTGCGTTGACAAATGGGTTTGCCGGGACATCATCGGCTTTTGTGTCTGGAACCTTGGAGGGCTCTGCTGCCGGGTATTTCTCGATGTCGGCCATGATATAGAATGAATATGGATACGGAGGTATCCACTAACTTTGTCTTAGCACAAAACATGAAAAGAAAGGTCAAACAATATCATCTCTCACCTGTCCGGGTTGGTATGTATGAACTAAGACGATTCAGCCCTAAGTCGCGTGACCCACACTTGGCAACAACCCCTTGGCGTTTATGGTAGCACTAAGTTATATTAGGCACATTGACCGGGAACAGTTGAGATCAAGATGAACACGATGAAGATAAAAACCACATAGCAAGACTTTTCTTCCTCGATGGCGTGATTGAAGCCATCGATGAGTACACAGGGCTTAACGTACGAAATGTGACGTTGATGTGTCAAGGAAATGTCCGCCCCCACATTTGGTGTTGGGGTAAGATTTTATAGGGTTACAGGTACGGAGTAGGTAGTTCAGGCACACATACTACATTTAGGAGGCTTTTAGAGCTTATTTAGACATGTATGAGATAGTTTATACACATCTGGAAATTATCGCTTTCATATTCACTATGCTTTTGAACCTCGCCGGGAAAGAGATTTTTTTGGTTGGAAAACATACGCCATCAAAGACCTCAAACACATGAAACCATGAAATATACATTAACCAAGCAATCCACTGGCCAGAGCCTCCAGATCTCCCAGCGTTTCGATAGGCTTGGCAGAAGCCTGGCTCTTGCTCTTGGGCTTGTCGTCGTCGCTGTCCGGCTCGGCAAAAGAGACACGCTGCTTCTTGCTGGGCCGTGGCTCGCGCTCGGAGCCAGAGTCTGAATCGGAACCGGGGATCTCGAAAGGCACATGGGGGAGATGCGAGAGGCCGTCTTCCTCCTCCGACATCGCGGCCTCGGCCTCGGCTTCGGCACGCTCGCGCGCCTTGCGCTTCTCCTTCTTCTCGCGTCGCTTCTCGCGCATAACCTCCTTGTCCTCGATATCGGCCTGGCGTGTGCGCTCCGTCTCGCCTTCGAGGAACTTCTCGCGCTGGGTGTTGGCGTCGCCGCGGGCCTTGAACATGTCCTCGTCTTCCATTTCGTACACCTCGTGGGCATTGCCGTCGTCGTCGTAGACCAATTTCGTACCCTTGCCTTTGAACTTGAGGAGCTTCTTCTTCGACTTGAGCAGCTTCTCGCGTCGCTTCGAGTCGATGAGTAGTGGGTCCTGGCCGTCCAAGTGCACCATCTTGACACCCTTGGTGTCTTTGATCTTTGGCTCCGCATCGGAATCTTCCGAGTCGGAAGAATCGCTCTTCCCGCCAAGTTCTGCATCGCCTGCGGCGAACCGACGCTTGACCGAGAGGAAGTCGGCATCCTCGTCGGCCTCGTCGTCGATTTCTACGGCATCCTTGGGGGCATCGGTAGCCACCATCGTGCCATCGTCGTTGATGAGCTTCGAGTAGTGCTCCGCCAACACGCCCTGGTTGCGTCGCTCGAACATACGGTCGTACCGTGTCCGCACTTCCTTCTCGTCCTTCTTATCCTTCGTCTTTGCGTCTGAGTCATCATCGGACATTTGTGCCATTCGCCAAGATTCGTTCTTCCGCTCCTTCGCATCGTCACCCTTGATGAACTTAATACGCGGAGCACCGGGAAGACCCAGACTGGCTGCATACTCTTCCAACGGAAGCTCCTTGATCTTAAAGGTCTCCTTGTCCTTTTGCACGTAAATCGACTTGACGTAGGAGATGAAGGCTTTCTGGCCCAGGTATTTCAGCTCTGGATCCTTGAAACACATATTCTGCAGCTGGTTCTTGATACTCTGCTGCTTGTTCGATTTGATATTGATATTTTCAATCGGAACTTTCCTGTGCTCGAGCTGCTTGAGGAATCCCTTCTCCTCGCTAGGGTCTAGGAAGAGCACCGCACGACCAACACGCTCGTAACGAGCCGTCCGTCCGACACGGTGAATATAGGTATCGGCGTCTTCGGGGCAGTCCATTTGGATAACCCAATCGACAGCAGGGAAATCCAGACCACGAGCAACAACATCGGTAGCGAAAAGGACAGCGTGTTGAGCCTGAGAGAACTTAGTGGTAATATCCAATCGTCCACCCTGTTTCTGCCGCCCGTGCAAATGGAGCAAGGAAATACCAGGCTGCAATTGTCTTAGTGATTCGTATACGTAGCGAACTTGCTTGCCTGATGACAAGAAGACCACCGTCTTAGATTTTAGGTTGCTGCGAATGAAACTCCAAAGGGTGTCAAGCTTCTGCGGGAGTGGAGTAACGGTGTAGTGTTGTTGGAGAGTGGAGGGAGTGGCGGAGGCGGCTGATTCATGGACCGAGACATACTCAGGTTCCTGCAGACTCAAACGAGCCAAATCACCGACCTTCTTGGTCTGTGTGGCACTGAAAAGCATAGTCTGGCGCTGTTTGGGGAGATGGTCGAGGATAGCATCGACAGTCTTCTGGAAACCCATATCCATGATACGATCGGCTTCGTCCAGCACCAGCATCTGCAGGTTATTCGTCTCGAACATAGCTGTCTGATCCAAATGCTGCAACATGCGGCCGGGTGTGCAAACCAAAATGTTCATGCGTCCTAAACGATCTTGTTCCTCGCGCAAACTCTTTCCGCCGATAATCAATCCAGCGGAGAAATTATGGTATCGCCCGATCTTGCGAAGCACCTCGAAAATCTGGATTGCTAGTTCACGCGTAGGCGAGAGAACGAGTGCACCGAGACCATCCAACTCAGTCCACTTCTTGCGATAAAGATTCTCGAGGATGGGCACTAGAAAGGCGAGGGTCTTTCCGCTACCGGTTTTGGCGGCACCGAGGATATCGCGTCCCTTGAACGCATGATTGATAGCACGCGATTGAATGTCGGTAAGAGTTTTAAAATGAGAGGCTGCGAGGCCTTTGGCTGTTGGTTCGGAGAGTGGGAGATCGGAGAAGTTTTTGACGGGGGTTTTGAGGTCGAGGTCCTCGACCTGCTTGATGAGTGTAGCTAAGCTATCCTCGCCACGCTTTCGTTTCAAGACCCTTCCTGTCTCCTGGTGAGGCTTTGACTTCCCTTTAACTGCTCGTGGCGCCATGATGTGGTTTGAGTTGAATCTTGAAAGTAGCGGGCGGTGAAAACATCTTTTTTTTCTTCTTGGGAGCGAAAAACAAAGGCGGTAGGGAAAGCGGTAAGGAGCTCTGATATCTAATAACTACTAGATATTTTGATGTCTTCAGCTTATTTGTAATCGTGTCTTGGATGGAATATCTAATATGATTTTTGGCCGACTAGATGTTTGTACATGACAATGATAGTCTTCGCTAATGAGAGAGACAAGGAGACTGCTACTCTTGTATGTTGCTGCCAGGTCCGGCAGCGGGCCCCGGGCGCTGACTCAGCGACCGATAAGCCCGCTGTCTTATCTTTTTTGAGGTCGTACTCTCTTGAGCGCAAGAACATTCCTACCTCAAAAGAATCCGCAGAAGGCAATATGTCGGACGACGAGCCAGACCAGGAATTTCTCGAAGCTCTAGAGAAAGAGGCCTCCGAGTTTAAAAAGGTATGCCCTCCTCCACATGGTATACATCTAGATTGCGACTGACACGCGACACAGGATGTTGAGATCGATCGCATTCGCTCGGCATTCAAGCTCGATTCGTACGTCTAATCTTAATATCTACAATAGAATAATGCCCCTCTATATATTTTACATACACTAACCCACTGCAGCTACGCCGTCCTGGACCTCCAACCCGGTGTTACAGAAAAAGACATCAAAGTCCAATACCGCAAGATCTCCCTCCTGATCCACCCCGACAAGACCAAGAACCCCGCTGCTCCAGATGCCTTCGATCGCCTCAATAAGGCACAGGAAGCTCTTCTAGACGAGAAGCAACGCGAATACCTGGACGAATGTATCTCCGATGCGCGCCGCCTGTTGATTCGTGAACACAAGTACACACTCGACTCCCCCGAGCTTAAAACCGAGGAGTTCAAGGTTGAGTGGCGGAAGAAGACAATCAGCGTGCTATTGGATGAAGAAGCGCGACGCCGGCGACAGCTCAAGGCACGTTTGCAGGAGGAAGGTCGTGAGCAACGCAAGGAAGAAGAAGAGCTCGAGGCACGCAAGCGCAAGCGCGAAAATGACAAGAAGTGGGAGGAGACGCGCGAAGAGCGCATTGGTAGCTGGCGGGATTTCCAGAAGGGGCGCAAACCTGGTGGTGATGAGAAGAAGAAGAAGAAGAAGATGAAGGTGTTGGGCTGATTTGACTTTAATTTTTTTTTCCCTTCTGAGCGTTACCGGCGTCTAGGGATCTACTTATGAATTGTCACGGCCACGGCCGCAATTAAGCATTTTTTCAAGGTGCATTCAGTAAATTGTATCATGAATCATATATGCCTAGGCTGTTCGCGGTATCCAGATCCACGAGAATCTACCGAGTTCCACCGAGGAACCGCGGTGAGGCGCGGGGGTTCCGGGAAGTTCCCAAATTGGTTTATATCGACCTTCAATTATCTAGATCTATGTATACATAGAGTATGTCTACACATGCTTGACATCGGCTTTGTATCCCCGCAGTGGATTAAGTTGTGTCTCCCCGAGAAACCCACACCCCGCCCCAAACCTCGCTCCGTCAACCTCACCTCAACACAAGCATGACTGAAACAACTCCAAAACATGCGCCTTTCCGGCCGCAAGATCACCTTCAACCATTCCCACCACTACCACCAGCAACATCCGAACCATTGAAACCATCAGCCCCTCCCAACCAAGAGCCCGAGCCGAACCAGAATGGAACACCTCACAGCAACAAACAACCCCTCAACGACTCAACCAGCGATGAAACAATTCCTCCTCTCCCCACCGTGATCTCACGCATCCACGCCCGCGTACAAGCCTTCCTAAACGAACCCCACGCCCCGGACACGCTGCTGGCCTCCGTGCAACGGCAGACGCGCATCTCCCTAGAAGTAGTCAGCACCGCGCTGCAGCGATACAAGCTCTCGGAACTATCCGTCTCCTACAACGGCGGCAAGGACTGTCTAGTCCTGCTAATTCTGTTTCTGGCCGGGTTGCATCCAATCCATGCCGGCAATGACCCACACCCCACCGCAAATGCAAACACAACCGATACAACCCCCTCCCCCGCAGACCTCGACACCGAAGCCCAGATAGCCGCGGCGAAGGTCATCCCGGCGATTTATGCCCTCCCACCTGATCCCTTCGATGAAGTCGAAGACTTCGTCATCTCCTCCGCTAAAGCTTATCATCTCGATATTGCAAAGTACACGACTGCGCCGCCGGCTTCGACGCTCCGCTCGAGCTTTGAGGATTATCTGGCGCACCACCCTGGGATCCGGGCGATATTTGTTGGTACGCGGCGGACGGATCCGCATGGCACACAGCTGACGCACTTTGATCGGACGGACGGGGGGTGGCCGGATTTCGTACGCGTGCATCCCATGATTGATTGGCATTATGCGGAGATCTGGGCGTTCATTCGGCATCTGGATTTGAAGTACTGTTCGCTTTATGACGAGGGATATACTAGTCTTGGTGGCACGTCTGATACCCATCCTAATCCGAGATTGCGGCTTGGGGCTCAGCTTGATGGACAGTATCTTCCTGCTTATCAGCTCACCGAGGATCTGGAGGAGAGACTTGGGCGCAATTGACCCGAATAATGTGGATTGTCTTACCTGTGTAGATCGAGATTCCTATCTCATTAGCCTTTTCGGATAGATTGCCCTCCACGTCACAATTGTGCTCACGCACTTTGGATCTTGAACATGGACCTTACATGGAGTATTTTTCATCTTGAATAATATCATATTAGACTGCGCAACCCAATAAGGTGCGATAGCGTTCTTTGAACGAAGTCTTGAAACATGCATCTTGTCTGTCACATATGCTGAAAACATGTAAAGTCCATATAACTGCGAAAGAAAGAAAAAAAGCTTTTCCCATCCTCCCATGAAACTTGATAAAAATGCAGATCGAACTCCATAATGATACCGCGTAGAGTCATCTAAAAATGCCACGAAGGGTCGTAAACAGAAAGCAACCGAATATCATATCGTGAATCATGAATCGTGAATCGTAGAACAATCATAAAAAAGCAAGGCTGAGCTATACATCGTCGATACATTCTGCGAATGGTAACAGATGCTGCGCATTTGGATATTGGAGAGCACCCTGGAGAGGTGCTGATCATCTTACCCCGAGTGATAAGATGATGTAAAGCATCCCATGCAAATACATATATGCGTGGGAGCACGTTGCACGGCTGGTTTAAGTGCACGAGCGAGCTGGGGAGAGAATGATCATGGGAGAAGAAGAAGCGGGGGATACAGAGCCCGCTCTGATGTTCTCTTTACGAGACCCCATAGTCGGCGAGTCCGGCATGGCGGTCTTGGAAGAACCACCAGAGAGATCAGTGTAAGAGCCGCGGTTCAGGGACAAGGCTCGACTGCGATAGGCGGGCGTGTGGTCAAGAGCATTGAGGCTCCGAGACGACAAGGAACTGCTTCGTGCACTGCTGGATGGATTCTTCATGTGCGGGTGACTGTGAGCTCGATTAGAATGAGTTTTGGAATGCAGTTCAAGTATTTAGACATACCAAGGGGAGATGGAAGTTGCCGGGGTCCAGTTAGCGCCCACACCAGCTGGAGAGGTATAGCTGACTTGAGAGTTTGGAGTAAGATGAGAGCCACGTTTCATCCCAGGGGATGGAGTAGATCCCTGAACCACTTCAACCGAGTAGTTATATTCTCCGGCGCGGTAAGCACGACGTTCGTTGCTCTGTTGCTTCAGGATCTTTTGCGCTTTGGTATCAGCAAAGCGCAGAAGCAGCTTTACCCCATCGTCCTTGGTGACGTTGTGGAATTCCATCAGGACCTTTTCGGCAACATCACGGTTTTCGAAGCTGTAAACCAGTCAGAAAAGGTCATGAGAGTCAAGGAAGGAATTTGCTTTTTTACCGTGCAAAGCCCACTTCCTTGCTCACACCTGTCTTCTCATCGCGACTGATCTTTTCCGAAACCACACGCCATGGCTCGAAATGACGACGCAGGTCCTGATAAACTAATTAGAATTCAACAGGACAGACAAGCGTGTGGGGGTTTGTATAACTCACGGCTTCAGTCCAATCGATTGGAATGTTGGTGCAGTATATATTGGTAGAAGACTTGTCCTCCAGATCCTTCAGGCGAGAGTTGCGAGACTTCTGGGCGAAGCTGGCTTGGTAGCCGAGGTAAAAGAAACCGCGAATGCAGTTCTCGCAGGATTCGAAGCTGTAATACTGAACAAAACCGAATCTGCAAAAGATTAGAATAAATTATCGGAAAGAAGTTTTGTGGAGTAGGTACCCTTTGCAAAGACTGGTATCCAGGTCCACGATGGCCTTGCAACGCTCAATCTTTCCGAAACGAGCTGCGTAGGCATGCAACATCTCATCAGTGGTCTCGGGCAGGAATCCTCGGATGTAGACATTGGTTATACCCTCGCGATTTTCCAGACACTTGGCGAGTGTCAGCTCAGACGGGTTAGTCCACATGGCAGGCACCGCGCGTGGGATGGCAGGATCTTGTTGAGTTAGAGCCTCCAGATCTTGAACGACGTAACCGTTGGGAGTCTTCATCATTTGGAGGGGAAGCGAGAGCGACCCAAGCTGCGAGGGAACCATGCCTCCATAAGAGTAACCAGACATGGAACTGCCATCCATGCCAGAAACAAGAGCAGAGGGATAGTAATTTATTTGTCCATTGTTCTCCCCCTGAACTCCCTTCTGGCCCTCAGACACCCATGCTTGCTTGTTGGTCGTCCCATCCTGCATGTCGTAGTTCATCATGTAGGGCCACGACGAGTATCCACCAGCCATCACAGGATTGACGTTGGGGTAGACTCCCGTTGGAAGATACGAGAATTGGCCCATCTGATCAGTCTGACCAGAGACACCGTTAGGAACAAAGGAAGAGACGGTCGGAACGCCATTGAAAACGGTGGAATTCGGAACCAGGATGAATGGGCTGTTGTATGCACGGTTGGTATTCGACCAGTCCATGTTTGTGTTCATTTGAACGGGTGCGGTGCCCTTTGAGCCGTTGAATTTGGGACGAGAGTTCTGCAGATTTAATCCTCTGAAAAGATTGGTCAGGCCTGCACCACTGCTGTCAATAGAACTCGGATTGGTAGATTGGTGGTACCTGGGACCATAGGGTGTACGAGGCTCTTGGGGGTATTGTGCAGACTGGGAGCTTGATGTCTGACAAGAGCCAGAACCAGAGGAGCTTGTGTGTTGAGAGCCCTGAGGGTGCATGACGAAGGGCGTATGCTGAAAGAGAAGGATTTTGTCAGCTGATTCTTTGGAATTGGCAGACAAGAAGAAGGCTTGATGGGCAGCCCCTTTAGCCTCCATTTGACAAAATTCCTCAATGGCATAGTGCCAACCGCAGGAAACTCACCTGAGTTCCTGCACCAAATTATATAGACAATTCTGAGAAGAAAGTCTAGCTGCTATCCAAGTGTGCCAGTGTCAGCCAGAACGAGGACCGGTAGGCTAGTAGGACATGGCAAAATTGAGTGGAAGACTTACTTGTTGTCGAGGATGCAACCTTCCGTCTGTTCAGGCTACAAGGCGTCTGATGATAACTCGAAACGAAGGAAGAGGTAGGTGGGGATGAGGTATACGGAATGAAAGTCTGGATGACCTTGAAATCGACAAGGGGATAAATGGGCCAGGACAGGACCGATGGCAGAGTAAATGGAGGGATAGGGGGATGAAGGAATAGGATGGAGGTGGAATGAGAGGATGGGAGGAGACGCAAGAAGAAAGAATGGCAGATGTCGGATAAGGAAAGAGCGTAAGAATAGGAAGAGAAGGAGCTATGAGGGGCGTTGGCGTGTTTGGGGGGGAAAGAGAAAGGGAAGTCACATGGGGCGAGAGACAACTATATCCCGTGTACCTGAAAGCTGCAGAACATCAACCATTGATATTGAATATTGTATATGCTCTGAAGATGTAGAAACACAAAATGGAAATCCTAGACTCAATTCCATTGAGTAGAAGAATGCTATATTGTAATTTTATATCCTGAAATCCACATCTATGAGAAAGAGCAGCAGGTACTGAGTCGGGGGAGACATCGAAAGGAAAAATACCCAGGAAACTTCACCTAAAATGAGGAGAACTTATTGAGACTTCTCCTGCAACCACTTATAAACCACCGAGAAATCCTTACCACGATACTCCTCCTCGACAGCCTTGTACACCTCACGAGCCTGAGCACCCAGGGCGAGAGGAGTATTAGACTGCTCCGCAGCCGCAAGAGCCAAACGAAGATCCTTGTGCATAAGGCTCACCCCGAATCCGCCCTCATATCCACGGGATGCGGGGGCTGTCTCAACGACACCAGGAACGGGATTGTTAACCTCAGAGGGCCAGCAACGACCAGTAGACGAATTGATCATTTCAGCCAACGCCTTAGGGTCGAGTCCCCAGCGAACACCGAGGTTCATAGCCTCAGCAGTGGCGATATTGTTCAGAGCCAGAATGTAGTTATTGGCGAGCTTGCCAGACACGCCAGCGCCGGGCTCACCAAGATGCCAAGCTTTTTTACCCATCAAAGCGAGGACACTGCGGATGCGTTCAAGCAGCTCGCTTGATTGTGAAGAGGCGCCAAACATGAATGACAACGTTCCTGCCTGAGCACCGACAACACCTCCCGATACAGGGGCATCCACGAATCGGCCGGTTTGCGTGGTGTGGATGGCGTTTGCGATATCCTTAGATGTGACGGGGTCAATGGTCGATGCGTCGATGAAGAGACGCTCCTGCTCGAGCGGTGGCAGCGCTCCATCTTTAAGGATAGAATGAAACACCTCAATGACATGTTGAGACTCTGGGAGACTGGTAACCATGACTATCTAAACGGCAGACAGAGATAAGCATATTTATCAGACCCTAGAAGGACACAAGTATATGAAGCGCGGTTTATGCAGAGAAGCCACTAGCTCAGCCACAGGCTGAACCCGTAGGGGTGGTAGCCACTCACCGATTTCTCGGCGACCTCGCGCGCACTCTTCGCGATCTCGACTTGGCCTTCATTGACGCCTGCGCCATTGTTTTGTGCGGCCTCCCGAGCCTCTGCAACGAATCGTTTCATAACATCTTCGTTGACATCGCGCACGATCAAGGTATCGGATGCGGGGATCTTGGCGCGCAGGTTTTTGGCCATATGGTAGCCTAATGTAGTTAGATAATGCAGTTGGAAACAACATCCCACAGTCCATTGTATAGCCGAGGTTGTATACCCGAGGTCCTCGCGGCCGATCTCAAAACATACCCATCTGTCCTAGCCCGATAAACCCCCACGTCGCATCGCGTTGCGTAGTTGTGGAAAAGGCTCGGGCCTTGCTGGACGGCCAGCGTCGGGCGTTCACTGCGGACGCAGAGAAACAAGTCGCCCTGCGCGGGAGAGACACGGCTGTTCGAAGACTCATTTTCTTGATCAATGTAATTTGCTGTCTGATGCCGAAGACAAATGGTAGGTGATGAGTGTTATACGCTTAGAGAATAATGATTGACGGGTTCACAATTCCAAGTCCAAGGGGGAGAACAACGCTGAATCGCTTGAATTCAGGAAACCCAAAACGGGGAGAAACGCCATTTTAAAGAGCCGGGATTGCCATACCAGTTCCGCATAGCCCTTAACCGTGGCTATCCGAAATGCTCGGGGTGCGAGATGGATATGCAGAAGTGCGGGGAAGGCCGGAATAGGAAAGCCGTGGGGAAGCGCATCACGTGATATGTATGGGGTATACCCGAAATCTGGCTGATCAGCTTGGACTACTTAGACCTTGGATGAAAGATAGCCTCGAGAAAAATAAACAGAAAGGATCCCAATTAGGGTAGACATGGCCAACCACAGACTGCCTCCTGTACCAGTGGAGACAGCCGTTTTCGTGATTGAAGAAAGTTACAAGCGACTACATTCCACTAACTACATCCATACTGCACGTGGGGGTTTCCAGAGCAGGATGACTAGGCGGTCATGTGATATAAAAGCACCCCAGAGGCGGAGATAGCAACGCAGACACCTTTCCACTTTCACTTCTCAGTAGTTACCCCATTGTGTTCTCCTCTCTAGCACCCTACTACTCCCAGTGACGACTCTGCTCTCACACCTGTTTCGCAGGCAGGGCTGTCGGTGCCCCTATCCCAGGGTCCCCTCTTCAATACATACATAGTCTTAAAAAAAAACCATCGAGTGCGAGTGATTGGTCTGATCTAATTCAGGTGCAAAAAAGGAAGAAAAACATACAACAGTGAGGATTCGCTGGTGGTCACCCACCCAACTACTAACTCACCGACGTGTGGCTTATATGCAGTCAATAGTTGGGTGGGTGTCGCCCGGGTGAGAAATGGGTGAGCGCCGCTTTACGGTCGCGCGATCGGGGGTGATAAAGATGAGTGCGCTATAGACAGGGTGAGAATCAGGGTGAGAATCACCCAAGTCGCGCGACCACTGCACTGACCTCTTCGGCTGAACAATAACCGAATGTCATTGGATCGTTCCGTTCCCTCTGAAACGCTCGGCATCTTGGCATGTGCACGTAACCACAACTGGAAGTATTATATAACCAAATTTATTCAAGGTGTCTTCAAATTTATGGTCTGCCTTATGTTGTCGGAGGTGTTACGAGCCAATTCGATTCAGAAGAAAGGAGTGTAATTCAACCAAATTCTAAGTACGGAGGAGAAAGGAAAAAGAGAAACTATCTGAGTGCGCGTTCTTCCCTTCTTATACCCTCGCGTTTGTCTTCGCTTAATTCCCGTTTGGCAAGTACGAGGACGTGACTGTTCCTGCCTCGTTTGGCAAGTACGATCCTTCCTAGATCGTCACAGGAGGATTTGAGCTTTGATGGTATTCGGATCGTTAGGTTTGGGCCCAGAAGGTTCGCTGTATAGGATCTCACCAGCAAGTAGCTCGTAGAAACGACCCTTTAACAGCGGTCAACTTCCACGGATATATCTATATATCACTTCGATTCTCTTTTCCGTATATTCGCTAGTTTGTAAGATCTACTAAAAGCTTCACGTAGATAGCATCATTCCTCGCGTTTCGTTCTATATCTTAATGCGCAGTAGTGAATTATCTAGCTTCCTATGGTAGTATTCATCTTCTCTTATTTAACCTCTTATCTTCTTCCCGTTCGCTAAAGTGATCATCAAAAAGCCCGATATATTAAGTAAATATCATTATTATTAGCTTATCAAGATCGTATATTTGACAAATACGTCAATACAATCTACCAAATGATTTCGGTGGCCACTTGGCAGGAGTCGTTGATCTTCTGGTTGATCTTCATCCGGAAATTGTGTATATGCTCTAGGGGTCGAAGATTGATTTGGGATAGTCAACATACGCATCTACCGACCGAGAATACGCAGAGGGTTGATGGCATTGAATGATTGGGATCCACCATACACCTGGGTGGGACGGACACTTCCCGTAGCTAAAAGTATCTAATCAGTCAGATTCTTAGAAATAGCGGTCTAAAATTGAGGGGGAAAATCACGAGTATGTAGTTACATGTATTACCTCAAGTGTCAGGGTTATCGTGGCTAACGGAGGCAACCCACTAGATTGCCCTATAGCTTAGGCGAGACCTATACGTGACTATCACTCCGACGAACTAGCTCTCGGAGCTCCTGTTCGTTCGGGCGGTCACGGGTAGAAGTAGCTGCTTATTAGGCAGCGACGTTGACTATAAATAGCGGTATCTGCTCTTGGATAGTTCTATTTCATCATCACACTTGTCCTTAATTTAGGGTTTCAACTTTGGGACTCGGGCCCAATACCTGTAGATTGAAGAGTGACTAATTAGTCAATCAGCAGGTTGCCTCGGAGTGCTAACTATTTACGCTGCCGCTGCCGGCAAAAGAAACTCCCGGCTGTCGCGTGAGAGACGACGATGTTAGCCACTACACCATATCGGAGAGGTACTACGAAATACGCTTCTAAGTTTGACATCTACTCTCTAGGTTTAGCGCGGCGTATTACTTCATACGTCTAGCTAGCTAATGAGATCATCTCTTGATTCCACATACTTAATCGTCTATTTATGCCCATCACGTAGAGGTTCATTTCGACTAAGACCGTAAAACTTGATGCGCAGTTGAAACTTGGAACATCCGAGTGGTTGGACCTCTTCCCTGGAATCAGGAGATTAGCTAGACCGTGAGTAATCAATATGTATTGAGATCAATCAAGGCAAGAATTAAGAACTAAGAATGATTGGATCATGCTCAACATGAAAAGTGGTCTGGTACATGGAGTTCACACCCGGGAGCAGCTCCTCTGTTTCTGTGGTCCAATCAAGTAAATACTGTCCAAACCAAAACCTAACAGTTCCCTGGGCTACAGCGGCGGTAGATTGAAGTGAAATGTACTTCTCCAAGTAATGAACCGCGTCCTCCTGATCATAAGACGTTGCGGTGCTAACACCTCTTCCAGACAGTCGATGCAACTTGGTACAAAAAAGGAATTCCCAAGGAGCAGCTAAGAGAGTAAGTCCAGGGGCTTGAAAAACAACTTCGTGCTGCTCAAGCGCTTCATCGAGGAGAATACGTCGTATATGGGATGGGACGAAGAGAACAACATGGTTGTTGAGCCACCCCCGTCCGAGTATACGATTCCTTTTGAAAGCGGACTTGGCTGCCTTCGAAAGGCACCTGAGCGTGGCGGGTGGAAGATTGTCATTGAAAAAATCGACATCATGAGTTTCAGGGCGACTTCTGAGGAAGATTGTATTGATGATTCCACCAACGACAACGAGAGTGATGTCTTGGTTCTTGGCTGAAGTGTATTTGGCAACATTCTCGAGGGCAGAAATGAGAATTTCACAAGACAGATTCGGACTCAGGTCGCGTATCGCGGCTGGTCGAGCGGCTAGCTCTTGTAGGCTACGAGCACTGCGACGCCAGCGGAGAGTGGACAGCGACTGACCCATTTTAATCAACGTGGAAGTTTTGAATACAGATCTACCAGCTTCCAGTCGACTCGTGTATCTCCAGTCATTCGTGGATACTCGAATTCATTTTGGCAGGAGCATACGGAACTACTTTAGGGAAACAACTACTTTAGAGAAACAGCATGTAGCCTGGGGCAGCGTGTTCCTATAACCCTTGTTCAGTCGCGCATATCACATGATTCTTCACATTGAGCACAGGAATGAGATACCAGTAGAGACTTTAGGCTTGAAAAATAAAGCAATAACCTCGTACTATCTCCTCCGTACTTTCCCTGCGGTCTAGCTAACCTTTCCGAGAACCTTTCTTTGTTTGCGATGCCAAAAATTAGGAGGAGAAAGGCACACTAAGTTTTACCTCAGTATCCAGTGATATTATTGCAGCGGGTTTGTTTATTTAAGTAGCTATCATGAATACAAATCGGGATACATATCACGGTGATTCATCGGACAGATAAGTATACCCTCAAAAAGCGAGAAATTCATCACCATGTGCAGAGAAGAAATGACGAGTCCATATAATAGGGGCACGGAAGCATGCATAGCACAGTTGCACAGGTGGGATTCAATATAGTTGGTCAGCAAGATTGTAAAATTAGATAAAAACTTTGATAGGCAACCTTCGTTCATTATCCCGTAACCCTCCAACAATGGCAGGATTTACAAGTAAACATTTTGCTTCCACGGCTGGGCGTAGGACTTCCTTAGCAAACTCCCAGGCTGTAAACAGTAGATTTTTCAAGCCCCCTCCAGCGGCGACAGTTCCCTCATACGCCTCCTGGAGCCTGTCGAACAGCATTAACTCAGTTCCTGAACCCTCATGTATATGGCCGAATACATGTAGCCTTGGCCGAATTCTCCATAAGGTCTGTAGCAAATAAGAACAGCCATACTTCAGTAAGTCAAGATGAGCAAGTGGTGGACCATGAGTAATTAGCACATCAATTCCATCTGGTACTGAGCCAGCCCATACATCTTGATTCCGGGGATATTGAAAGGCCCAGTTGCCATGGCGGCAAGAGTAGGGACTTCCGTAGACCCTCAGTTGACGACCATTTGGGCAATAAATTGTTACTTCCTCGTTTTCGAGGTAGATTATATCTCCCCAGTCGATTTGAGCTCGCTCGGAGGCTGCTCGACCAGACACATCATCCCGCGCTGAATCAAGTAGTAGGTCATGATTGCCAGCAATCACAATTTTGGTAGGATGAGGTAGGCTTCGTAGCCAGGTGATCGAATCTTGAAGTTCCTGAAAAGATCCAGATTGTGTGAGATCACCAGCATGGATGAGGATGTCTCCATCATGGACGTCGGTTTGGGTGTTGTGGGTATCGGAAATACAGACAACCGCGATAGGTTTTGTGAGTGGCGTAGCTGGAATAGGCTCGTACCAACCATAAAGCATTTTTGCGAGGAAGACACAAGGCCGGGCGCGGAATTCTTGCCATCGTCCTGGTCGCTGTCGGTGAAGGAGCTCGTGAAGACTGGACATGATTGGGGAGTCCAGAGCCAGGGTCCAGGGACTTATCGGTAGTAACGAGCGAGCACGTGAAATACTGGGCTGTTGAAATTAATCATGTCAAGATCTTGCCTCAAACGTCCAAGATGTCAAAACTGCCAGAGTTGATGTCGGCCTTACAGATAGATTTATCATGTGACGTCATAATGTTGAGGCCAATATGCTTGGTTCCTGTCGGAATGAACAGGCCTGTGGTAATTCGGTTACCGGAATATCTACAGTGCCGGAAAGATGCGCTAAGAACAGATTGTAGATTAGTCATTCGTTAGGCCCATAATGTAATCGGTAAACGAGTCGCCACTGTAAACGAGTCGCCACCCCACCCAAAAACGCGTCCATGAATCAGTACCTAGTTAGTTCAACCACCCACCATGCCACCAAAGCGCTCTCAATCCGCTAGTAAATTAGAACAGTAAGAGGGTAGGCTTTTATTAGCTATCCAGGCTCTTCAAAATAAAGATATCAGCTCGATTACTCTTACTATATATACTTTTGATGTCCCGCGTATAACTTTACGCGACTGCCTCTCTGGCTGTTCTTAACGAAGTACTACGTACACAAATTTACAGAAATTAATAGAAACTAAGGAGAATTCTCTTTAAAAATAGATTCTCTCTATAGATTCTTATAGAGTAGCCCCCTAGCCCTCTATAGTATAAGAAATAGCGAATCTTCTTCTTAAATAGTGTAGAACTACCCTAGTTCTTTTAGTTAGCGAAAAATAGGTTTATAATTTTATAAAACGATACCCTCTTCTTTCTTCTTAGTTCTTAAGATATTATAATTATAAGTATACGAAATGTAAAGATCTAAAAATCATTAGAGAATAGTTTAATCTTATTTAAAAAACTATTCTTTAATTTAGAATTAATCTAGATAATATCTATAACTTCGATAAGACTAGATTTATAATAGGATTAACTATAATAGTAAAGGTTATAATAAGAAGTAAATACTATAATTAGAGATCACTTTTATAACCTAGAAATTATAAGTAGGTAACTGTAATTGAATATATAAATACAGTAGGGTAGGCCCTCCCTCTATATATTATTTTTAAAGGTAAGGTCTTCCTTAAATTATAGTTTAAAGGCCTTCCTAGCGATTAGTAGTTTAAAGTTAGTTTAAATAGTTAGACTTCTAATAAAATTAGACTTCGCTAGCTTTAGAAACTCTTTATACTATTAACTTTATTATATATAGTAGGAAGGTATCGACTTTTAGTACTTAATAGCTATAGAAGCTATTTAACCCCTTAATTCGATTAAATTTACGAGTAAAATAATATTATACTAATTTATATACTACTATATTCCTCTTACCTTTTATAACCTCTTAATATCAGTTATTTTATAGTAGTAAAACAGTTATATAGCCGGTTAGTTAAAATAAAAATATAGACTAAGATTAACTATATTAATAAACTTAAATTCCTTAAAGTATACCCCTCTATATAAATTAAAGCCTTTAAATCGGAGATAATTAAAAATAGCTTCTTAGTAGCTGGTTTAATACCTTTTTTACCTAATCGGGTACTTTTAAAACTCAATATTTATCTTTAAACGCTAACCCCCCCCCTAAGCTAGGGTAGCGATTTAAGTTAGAATTTCACCCTAAAAACCCCTTTTAATAGTAAAGATGTAAAGGTATACGTTATGTAGGTGTACGGCCTGTTAACTGGGTAAGATATAAAGGGCTTTGTGGAGGGAACACAATGTATTGATGGTGTGCCAAGACTAATTCTTGCCAGTCTCGGAGGGGCCCCTGGGGGGTCCTAAACTATAAGGAAATCTATCTACCTATGTTCATGTGACAAACCCCTCACGGATCGACATCGAAACAGATGTATGATGATATAGATGTTCCTTCCCGAGCCTATGCAGGTTTATATGTGTTTCCCTCTTGTACAGACCTTTATCCGTTACAGAAGCGTACCTATAAAGATACCTAGGCTATATTATAGTAGGAGTTCGGCGATAACCTACTGCGGAGTAGCCCTTATTCCCGAATACTCTGTAAGCGGTAGAAGGCTTAAGAGAAAGGTATCAAAAAGTTATACCAGAAATTTGATTATACAGACGAGTAGTATAATTATATAGTAAAGTAACTACGAAACGAAAAGGGATGGCAAAAGCACCGATTGATTTGTGAGATAGTAAAAGTACCGATTGATTTATAAAAATCTTAAGTGGTATAAGAATGAGTAGCCGGTGATTGATAGTAAGCGGTAACTTTCCGGAAAAGTTATTAATAAAGAAGTTATAGGGGCGCTATAGTGTATAGGCTATATGACACTGTAGTATATAACGCTTATCGATAGTATCTTGATAATACCAGGGAAGATAGTTAAGAAAGAAACTGAACGCTGAATTACTGTAATCAATGTAGTGATTGCTATCTGTGATATAGAAGAAGGTACTCCCTCGCGTCCTCTACTGTAAAAGCGCCCGGTCGATGCTGTTGATATAGCCTGTTAGGACTAGCTACTAGCGTATCCTGAAAATAGAGGTTTGAATTAGAGTAGAGGTCCCTAGCGTAGGTCATATAATTTAGTAGACTAATCGCTAAGGTTCTAAATCTTATATATATAGTATATATATACCCCTAGCGCTTACTTAGTAAGTATATCGGCCTATATAGGCTAGTTATATAAGTAACCCTTAGGGTTATAATATTACCCCCTTCCTTTATAAGCTATATCCTCGAAGCTCTTAGTATTTCCTTTAAGAGATACTTCTTTAAATATATATTCTTTATCTTAGTATAGCAACCTCTTCGCTAGAAAATATACTATAATAGTAACTCCTAACTTCCTCTTCTACCCTCTACTATATCTAACTATAACCCTTAGGTCTTTACTAGAAATCCTACTATAGCCTAATATATATAATATATAAATTAGATTAGTATTAATTATATATATATTTATATATCTTATATAGGATCTTAGGGTATTAAATATACCTATTATATAAGCCTTTAGTAGGTTTATATTATAATATAGAGGTCCTATTTCTTTATATAAGGTATTACTAACCTATTAGGTTAATCTATACCTAGATATAATTATAAATTAGGTTATCCTAATACCTTTTATAACTAGATCTTAGTAATATATTTAAAAAGACCTAATTAGCTATTTCTATAGTATATAGCTAGTATTTATATAATCTATTTCCTATAGGCTTATATTCCCTAATATATCTACCTTTAGGCTATTACTACTATTAATTAGGTAGTTATCTCTTCCTTTAACTTCTCTACTATCTTCTCTATAGGTCCCTATATCTTACCTAATATATTCCTAGCGGTCTATTATATCCTAGGTATAGGCTTTTATATAGAATACTATTATAGCTTAGGTAGTAATCCTAGGATTTATAAAAAGTATAGTAATATAGGAAGGGGATTATTAATCTTTAATCCTTTAGATAGTAATATATCCTTTACTATAATATTTAGGCCTTATTTCTATATATCCTTAGTTAATAGTCTATCTATAGTAGTAGCTATAATACCTCTATATATTATATTATCCCTAGGCTATTTATATTAGACTTTTAGCCCTATTTCCTATATCTATTATTATATACTTTCTATATTATATTTCTATTAATATATACTACTTCTTATAATATCTTTATAATCTTAGCTTATCTTTTTCTTCTTTATAGATTACCCCCTTTTAGTTTTTATAAGTAATCTTATATACTCTTCTTTTTTAAATTAATTTAATATAGTAGTTTCTTCTATATATACCTAAGGTTTCTATATATTCTTAATATCTCTATAGTCTTTCTATTTAATTAAATACTCTATCTTTTTATAGTAGTTTTTAAGAATATATTCTATAATATATTCTAATTCTCTATTAACTATAATAGGGTCTAGTCTCTCTTAGCCTATCTATAGGTTATCTTTAAAGGGTTTTAATAAAGATATATATTATATAGGATATATCCTATAATACCTAAGTAGTAGGATTAATTAGTAGGCTTACTTCCCTATTACTCTTATAACCTAAAAAGGTCTTATATAGTAATAGTCTAATTTCTTATAAGGTTTTCTTAAGTTAATATATATATTCCTTACTAGGACTTAGTCCTCTATTATAAAGGTTTTATTAATATACTTCTTATTATATAATTTCTTTATAACCTCTTTCGACTTTTCTAGGTATACCCTTAGGTCTATTTATATTTCCTTTATATCTTTAATATATTATATTATATCCTTATAAAGATCTATTAGGTCCTCCTATATTAAGGTATAAAGGTCTAGGTTAAAGCTTAGCAGAGCCTTTATAAATACTATACCTAGAGTACTATAGGTAGAGTTATTATAGATAAACTATACTAGTAGTAGCTAATATACCTAGTTATCTTAGTACTAATTAATATACCCTCTTAGGTAGTACTCTATACTCTGATTTTATCTTTCTATCTATCTATTTATCTATAGGTAGTAGGTAGTTAATAACTAGTACCTTATAGTAAGGAGGAAATAGAATAATAACTAGAATTTACTTATAAATACTATACCTTAGTTACTTATAAGGTTTCCTAGTATTCTAAAGAGAGATATAATATATTTATAGAATAAGGTTATAAGTCTATCTACTTCTACGTCCTTTATATAAAGAATATATAGTAAGTACTTTATAAATATATTAACTATAATTATAAGTATATTATAGACCTTATCCTACTACTTTATAGGGGGTAACCCTATAATAAAGTCGATATTTATTATAACCCTAAGGGTCACTTATATAACTGGCCTATATGGGCTGATATACTTACTAAGTAAGCGCTAGGGGTATATATATACTGTATATATAAGATTTAGAACCTTAGCAATTAGTCTACTGAATTATATAACCTACGCTAGGGACCTCTACTCTAATTTGAACCTCTATTTTTAGGATATACTAGTAGCTAGTCCTAATATTCTAATTACTTTATTTTATAAATTAGACTACTAGAACCTATAAGATACCTTAAAATACCTATAGTAGAAGCTAGGTATTATAGGGAGATATATCTCTACCTACTAGCTAAGAAAACTAAATATAGGATTTATAAATCCCTACTAAAATAGGGACTATACCTACTAAAAGAGCCGCTCCTATAGAAAAGGGGGCTATCTAACTAATAGAATCCTCTAATAAGGATATTAGAGAAAATAAAAGAAGGCTTATAACTAAATAGTAAGACCTTAAGGCCCTTAAAAAATAGCTTATAATTACTAACTAGAAAGCTAAACTCTTATTATACCTTTATAATTAGAACCTTATAGCTATTACCTTAGAGGAGGAATTAAGTATACTATATCTACTACTACTTAAGGGAGATACTACCTAGGTATTAGAATCCCTAAATCCTATATTAAGGATATTAGTAATACCCTAATCTTTCCTAATAGTAGTAAGGAACTATAATAATAATATAGGTATAATATAAAGTAGTAAAATCTCCTAAGTTAGGAAACTATAAAGTCTATTTAATATACTAGTATTCTATAGTAAAACTATAGATAAATAGGATATATTTAAGATAAAATAAGAAGTATTTTAGGTAAGATACCTATAATAGTTTATCTTAGATAAAGTAAGGGTTATATAGGTAATAGAATTCCTCTTAAATAAGGTTACTTAAGGTTAGATATAATATTAAAAGAATAATCCTATAAAGTAGATTATATAGGATATATTTAAAACTTAGGCCTTAACCTAAGTTATAGACTTAGTATAGTTATAATATAAAATAAAAGCTAATTAGTAGTAAGCTATATAAAAGCTAAAATAGAGTATATATTAATATATCTAATACCTAATAGGGATCTATAACTACTTATACTTTATATTATTAGATTAGGTATATATTAACTACCTAGAGATAGGTATTTTAAGAGAAATTTAAACTAAAGCCTAATAGTAAGACCTACCTAAGATAGAGATCTATAATAAATAAATAACCTACCTTAGCTTTATAAAGAGCTAGATACCTTTATATACTATAAAGCTATAGACTAAGTAGTACTTATATAGGTAGAATAGGAATATAGACTTAAAGGATAATAGTAAGAAGTTATTAGACTAAAGCTAAGAACTGTCTATCTTATAGGATAGCTAAAAGGAATAGTTATTATTCTCTAATAAGAGGAAATAAGGCTAAGGAATAAAATTAGATAATTAGATAAGGGACTTATATTACTTATATAAGGAAATTAGATATATTATAAGGGTTTACCTAAAAGCTAAGTAGCTTTAGAAGAATAACTTAAAGGAACTAAAAAAATAGATAACCTTATACTATAGATTATAGTAGTACTAGGAGTAATCCTTAGGGAGGGTTAGTAGAAGGGCCGAAGTATATTAGTATATAATATACTTATCTTAGATATTTATAAAGGTATCCTAATAAAGATTATTAGAATTCTAATTAATAGTAGGGCTACCTAAACCTTTATTAGCTAAAGATAGGTAAAAGAGAATCTAAAAGATATAAAAGGGATACTCTACCTAATAAAGGTAATTAATAGATATAAAATCTACTTATATAATAGCTAAGAGATTACTCTTTAGCTTATAGATAGTATTAGAAGATATAATATTATAAAGATATACTATAAGGCTATCGATATATTAGGATATAATATAGTCTTAGGGATAGACTAGCTCTATATAGTAAATCTAGATATTAATTAGAATACTAACTATTAGTTATATTATAAAGGTACCTTACTAGAAATAGAGATAATCTCTTTAAAAGAGTTTAAAAAGAAATTATATCTATATAGTATCTTTTATATACTTTATATTAGATTACTAGATCTATTAGAAGAAAGTAAATAGTTAGGAACTATATAGATAGATAACCCCTTACTATAAGTATATAGAGACTTTATAGATATCTTTAATAAAGCTCTAGCTTTAATCTTACTAGAATATACTATATATAATTATACTATTAACTTAGAGCTAAGGAAGATACCCCTATTTAAATTACTATACTTACTATTAAATATAGAGTTAGAAGTCCTATATACCTATATTAATAAGAACCTTAAAAGAGGCTAGATCTAATATTTAAAAAGCCTTATAGGGATACCTATTCTTTTTATATTAAAGAAAGATAGTAAACTTTAACTATATATAGATTTCTATAGATTAAATATAATTACTATTAAGAACCACTACTTCCTACCTTTAATTAGTAAATCCCTATTAAGACTTACTAGTATAAAGGTTTATATTAAGCTAGATCTTAGAGATATATATTATAAGATCTATATTAAGAAGGGTAATAAATAGAAAATAGTATTTAGAACCTATTATAGATATTTTAAGTATTATATAATACTATTTAGGCTTATAAATATACCTATAACCTTTTAAGCTTATATAAATAAAGCTCTTATAGGATTACTAGATATCTTCTTAATAATTTACTTAGATAATATCCTAATCTTCTTCTAGGATAAGGAATCCTATATAGAATATATATAAATAGTATTAGAATAGCTCTATTAGTTTAAACTCTATATAAAGGCCTTAAAGTATACCTTCTATATTTCTTAGGTAGAGTTCCTTAGATTTATTATCTCTAGTAATAGTATCTCTATAGACCCTATTTAAGTAAAAGCGATTACTATTTAGCTAAAGCTAGAGTATATCTTTAATATATAGTAATTTATAGGCTTTATAAACTTTTACTATAGGTTTATTAAATTATACTTAAAGATTATAGGGCTACTTAATATATTAGTCTAAGGCTTAGATATATAAAAGAAGGGAAAGAATAAAAAGAAGCTAGGCTTTTATTTTAATAAAGCTATAAGGAAGGCTTTCTAAGAGATTAAAGAGATTTTCTAAAAAGCCTCTTTCCTTATATACTTCGACCCCTTACTAAGAACCTTAGTAGAATCTAATATATTAGGTAAAGTAATTAGAGTAATATACTTATAGCTATAAAAAGAGAGTAGTACTTAAAAACTAATTATATTCTTCTTATATAAGATAAGGCTAGAAGAAACCTACTATAGAGTAGAAGACTAAGAGATACTAGTAATTATAAAAGCCTTCTAAGAATAGAGACATTTCCTTAAAGGAAATATATACTAGGTCTTAGTTAAGATAGATTATATAAACTTAATAAACTTTATAATAATAAAGGAACTATCTTATAAATAAGTAAGATAGGCTAAGTATATAATAAGTTTTAACTTTACTATTATATTTAGACCTAGCTCTATAAACCTAGCTGATATATTAAGTAGGAGGTTAGACTATATATAAACTTCTATATATAATAAATAGTACTAGGTAAGGTTTATATATAAGCTTAAAGAAGCTATCTACTAAGGAGTAGAGGAACTATAAGAAGTTACCTACTTAGCTATAGGATTAGGTATAGAAGATACTAATAGCTCCTTATATATACTTATAATATAAAAGGAGGCTAAGGAAGCCTTTATAAGTAAGATACTACTTTATCCTAAACCCTAGGAGTCTATAAGGGACTTTATATATAAGGTATAAATAAGAGATACCTTAGTATAAAAGAAACTTATAAAGATAGACTAATAGGACTAGGGTAGCTACCTAGAAAGTATAGCCTAAAGTATAAGGCTAGATAATAGTCTACTTAAATATAATAGTAAGGTCTATATCCTATAGGAACCTATACTAATCGCTAAGATTATATATATTTACTATAATAACCCCTAAGTAGGCTACTATTAAGCTTAGTATATAAAGGAGGCTATTATAATAAAATACTAGTAGTAAGATATATATAAATCTATTAGAGAGTATATAAATAACTATCTAACCTATTAGCTAAACGTAGTATATTACTATAAGCTATATAGTCTACTAGAACTATTACTAGTACTATAAAGACCTACTAAATAGATAAGTATTAACTTTATTATAGGGTTACTCCCTATAAAGTAGTAGGATAAGGTCTATAATATACTTATAGTTATAGTTAATATATTTATAAAGTACTCGCTATATATTCCTTATATAAAGGATATAGAAGTAGATAGACTTATAACCTTATTCTATAAATATATTATACCTCTCTTTAGAATACTAGGAAACCTTATAAGTAACTAAGGTATAGTATTTATAAGTAAATTCTAATTATTATTCTACTTCCTTCTTACTATAAGGTACCGGTTATTAACTACTTACTATCTATAGATAGATAGATAGATAGAAAGATAAAATCAGAGTATAGAGTACTACCTAAGAGGGTATATTAATTAATATTAGGATAATTAGGTATATTAGCTACTACTAGTATAGCTTATCTATAATAACTCTATCTATAGTATTCTAGATATAATATCTATAAAGGCTCTACTAGGCTTTAACCTAGACCTTTATACCTTAATATAAGAGGACCTAATAGATCTTTATAAGGATATAATATAATATATTAAAGATATAGAGGAAATATAAATAGACTTAAGGGTATACCTAGAAAAATTAAAGGAGATTATAAAGAAATTATATAATAAGAAGTATATTAATAAAACCTTTATAATAGGGAACTAGGTCCTAGTAAGAAATATATATATTAACTTAAAGAGATCTTATAAGAAACTAGACTATTACTATATAGGACCTTTTTAGGTTATAGGAATAGTAGGGAAGTAAGCCTATTAATTAATCCTATTACCTAGATACTATAGGATATATCTTATATAATATATATCTTTATTAGAATCCTTTAAAGGTAACCTATAGATAGGCTAAGAGAGACTAGACCCTATTATAATTAATAGAGAATTAGAATATATTATAGAATATATCCTTAAAAGCTATTATAAAGGGATAGAGTATTTAATTAAATAGAAAGGCTATAGAGATATTAAGAATATATAGAAACCTTAGGTATATATAAAAGAAACTATTATATTAAATTAGTTTAAAAAAGAAGAGTATATAAGACTACCTATAAAAGCTAAAAGGGAGTAACTTATAAAGAAAAAGAAGATAAGCTAAGACTATAAAGATACTATAAGAAATAGTATATATTAGTAGGAATATAATATAGAAGGTATATAATAGTAAGTATAGGAAGTAGGACTAAGAGTCTAATATAAATAGCCTAAGGATAATATAGTATATAGAGGTATTATAACTACTACTATAAATAAGCTATTAACTAAAGATATATAGAAATAAGGCCTAAGTATTATAGTAAAGGATATATTACTACCTAAAGGATTAAAGGTTAATAATCCCCTTTCTATATTATTATATTTCTTATAAATCCTAGGATTACTATCTAGACTATAATAGTATTCTATATAGGAACTTATACCTAGGGTATAATAGACTATTAGGAATATATTAAATAAGGTATAGGGACCTATAGAAAAGATAGTAGAAAAGCTAGAGAAAGAGGTAATTACCTAACTAATAGTAATAATAGCCTAAGGGTAGGTATATTAAAGAGTATAAGCTTATAAGAGATAGATTATATAAGTATTAGCTATATATTATAGAAATAGTTAATTAAGTCTTTTTAAGTATATTACTAAGATCTAATTATAGAAGGTATTAGGATAGCCTAATTTATAATTATATCTAGGTATAGATTAACCTAATAGGTTAATAATACCTTATATAAAGAAGTAGGACCTTTATACTATAATATAAACCTACTAAAAGCTTATATAATAGGTATATTTAGTACCTTAAGATCCTATATAAGATATATAGATATATATATAATTAGTACTAATCTAATTTATATATTATATATACTAGGCTATAGTAGGATTCTTAGTAAAGACCTAAGGGTTATAGTTAGATATAGCGGAGGGTAGAAGAGGAAGTTAAGAGTTACTATTATAATATATTTTCTAGCGAAGAGGTCGCTATACTAAGATAAAGAATATATATTTAAAGAAATACCTCTTAAAGGAAATACTAAGAGCTTTAAGGATATAGCTTATAAAGGAGGGAGGTAATATTATAACCCTAAGGGTTACTTATATAACTAGCCTATATAGGCCGATATACTTACTAAGTAAGCGCTAGGGGTATATATATACCGCGTATATAAGATTTAGAACCTTAGCGATTAGTCTACTGAATTATATAACCTATACTAGGGACCTCCACTCTAATTCGAACCTCCATTTTCAGGATACGCTGGTAGCTAGTCCTAACAATATTTATCTATTTAGTAGGTCTCTATAGTACTAGTAATAGTTCTAATAGACTATATAGCTTATAGTAGTATACTACATTTAGCTAGTAGGTTAGATAGTTATTTATATACTCCCTAATAGATTTATATATATCCTACTATTAGTATTTCGTTATAATAGTCTCCTTTATATACTAAGCTTAATAGTAGCCTACTTAGGGGTTATTATAGTAAATATATATAATCTTAGTGATTAGTATAGGTTCCTATAGGATATAGACCTTACTATTATATCTAAGTAAACTATTATCTAGCCTTATACTCTAGGCTATATCTTTTAGGCAGCTACCTTAGTTCTATTAGTCTATCTCTATAAGTTTCTTCTATACTAAGGTATCTCTTATCTATACCTTATATATAAAGTCCTTTATAGACTCTTAGGATTTAGGGTAGAGTGGTATCTTACTTATAAGGGCTTCCTTAGCCTCCTTTTATATTATAAGTATATATAGGGAGCTATTAGTATCTTCTATACCTAATCCTATGGTTAGGTAGGTAACTTCTTATAGCTCCTCTACTCCTTAGTAGATAGCTTCTTTAAGCTTATATATAAATGTAAAGGTATACGTTATGTAGGTATACAGCCTATCAACTGGGTAAGATATAAAGGGCTTTGTAGAGGGAACACAATGTATTGATGATATGCCAAGACTAATTCTTGCCAGTCTTAGAGGGGCCCCTAGGGGGTCCTAAACTATAAGGGAATCTATCTACCTATATTCATATAACGAACCCCTCACGGATCGATATCGAAATAGATATATGATAATATAGATATTCCTTCCTGAGCCTATATAGGTTTATATGTGTTTCCCTCTTATATAGACCTTTATCTGTTATAATTATCTCCCTCTCCCTACGCGGATATCCTTATCTATATACAAACAGAAACGTTAAAGGACGAAAAGATAAAGAATCGGGGAGGTATTGGGGAGTTTCCACAATAAAGAAAGTAAAGCAGTAGATATATTAAAGAAGACGAGGTAGTATATAATAATTTAAAGAGAAGGTAACTGATAAGGTATATATTCCGTGTTTTATACTTCTTTTAAAAGGGTGGCTATATAATTATTACATTTCTTTAAGACTAATAATATATAGGTATATATTATCTTTTTAGTAGAGAGGTATTGTATAGACTGTGACAATGTGACGATCTGAGAGGATTGTACTTGCCCAACGGGGCAGGAGCGGTCACATCCTTGTACTTACCGCAGGAACGACTATGCCCTCGTACCTTCCTAAAAGAACGAACGAGAATTAAGCGAGATAAACGTAAGAGTATAAGAAGGGAAGAATATACACTTAGATAGTTTCTCTTTTTCCTTTCTTCCTTATACTTAGAATTTGGTTAGAATTACACTCTTTTCCTTTAAATTAAATTAGCTTATAATATAATTCTAAGTACTAAACTAACTTAACCTTTAGACTATATAGCTATATAAGCGGTTATTACAATTAGTTCCAGCTTAGTCTAACCTTTTAAAAAAAATTTTTTCCCTTTTTTCGATTATAAATATAGTTCCTTTAATAAGAAGCTCGGTAAGCTATAGAAAGCGATCTCTTAAAGCCCTATATAAAGAGGATCTCGATTAGCTAGGCCTAGCTACCCTAACTCCTAGCGCCTCGACCTTAAACCCTACTATAATAGAAAGTATTAAGTATAATAAGATAATAAACCTTAAAGAAGAAAATTTGATATATAATATATTCTAAGGAACCTCGAAGGAAGAATAGTTTATAATCCTTATTAGTTAATATAAGGATACTATAAAAGAAAACCGAAAACTGATTATAGAAATTACTACTCTCTATACTAAGGAAGTAGAGATAATAACCTTAATCTAGAACTTAACTCTTAAATATAACGAGGTAATTACTTACCTAAACCTTATACTATAAGAAAGAGACTATTATACCTACTATCTCTTAAATAATAAACCTATAACTTAAGGAATCCCTTTATACTCTAGTATACCGATTATAGGAGCTAGAAAAACCACTAAGATACCTAATATACCTATCCTTAAGGATAGGAAGGAGGTATAATTTAAAACTTAGGAAATAATTATTTAGTAGAAACTTAAGGTTAATACTAACTATTACCCTCTCCTTATCTACTAAAAGATCTATATTTAGAGCTACTATAAAGGTAAGGCCTAACTCTATATTATATTATAAATAAGCGTAACTTTAAGTAACCTATATCTTAATACTAAGGATATTATTATATACCTATAAACTATCTTTATAAACCTAAATAGGAAAGTAGAAGCTTATACTAGCTACTATAAGCTAATAATAAAACCCTATAATAACTTTACTAACTTCCTTATAGAATTTATATAGTTTATAGAGAAAGTAGCTATTATTAAAGAAAATTATAAATATAACCTATACCTAAAGCTACCCTACCTCCTATAGTTATAAGTTATATAAGTAGTAAATTAAAACTAGGTTAACTTTAATATATTTATCTAGACCTACTAGAGTATAGTATATAAGATTAATTTATAATAAAAGAAGAAGACTATAAACTAAACCTATACTATTATAAGTTCTAATATATAGAGTAGAAGTATATAAGCTACTACTATAACTTATAACCCCTATATTAAGAAAGAACTGAGTATAAACTATACTAGAGGTATAATAACTACTAAAAGAGAAGTACTAATATATAAAGGTAAATACTTTTATTATAAAGAAAAAGGGTATATAACTTATAACTACCTAAAAAAGTAGAATACCACTACTATCGCTATAACTAGTACCTATACTTTAAGAATAAGTAAACTTAAAGAACTTAAGGGAAATAATATCTAGGATTAAGGAAAAGCCCCTACCTAGGGAAAGTCTCTATCTTAGATAGGAAAGAGGTATTATTATATACCCTTAATCTATAGAAACTCTTAGGAAGCCTAGGAAGTAGTTTAGTTTTTAATATAAACTTAATATATAATAGATATTCCTTTTTAATTAATATACTAGTAGATACTAGAGTAGATAGATTAATCTTTATTAATCTAGTATTAATTATATTACTTAGAAAGAAATTTAGTCTTTATATATATAAATTAAACTAAGAATATCTAGTTAGAGGTTTTAATAGAAAACTTACTAACCTAATTACCTATATTATTATATTTACCCTAAATATTAATAGTAGAGTATAATAATAAGTCCTAATATTAGTTACTAACCTAGGGAAATATAATCTAATCTTAGGAAGAATATAGTTTTCTAAGTATAATATATTACTTAACTATTATTACTATAGAATAATCTAGCTATAAAGGGAATCACTCTTTAATAAAGTAGCTAGAAAACTTATAATACTAGTACTAACGCAGATCCTTAAGAAAAATAAGCCTAGAAATAAAAAGTACTAGGTAGATATAGATTAATAGGATTAGTTCTTTAAGGAATCTTAGAAGGACCCTATAATTTAGAAATCTTATCTATAAGTATATATCTACTAATACAGATACTAGTAAGTTAAAGAATAATATAAGATAATATATAATCTAAATAATAAGATTCCTTCTATACTACCTTAGTAGTATAATAAAGCCTCTAATAAAAAGGAACTAAAGGAAATATATCCTCTAATTAATATAAGTATTATTAAATAGGTTAGGTTTAACTAATTATAAGTAAGGATAGAAACTAATAGAGGTATTAAATTATTCTCAACTTCTCTTATAGAAATAAATTATATTATTAATATTAAATTAGTAATAATCTAAGATATAGAAATTAAGGAGATTAAAAGGACTTTCCTAAGAGAATACTATAACTTAGTAGATATATTTTTAAAACAGAAATCTAATAAGTTACTACTATACTATATAAGAGTAGATTATAATATTATCCTTAAAGTAGAAGTATAACTAGGTTATTACCCTCTTTATAAGTTATCCCTTAATAAGCTAAAAGCTACTAAGTAGTATATTATAGATAATCTCTAAAAAGGATTTATTATACTAAGTTTAGCCCTATATACTTTACTTATCTTAATAGTAAAGAAGCTAAGTAGTAGACTATATTTCTATATAGATTTTAGGTAACTGAATAGTATCTTAAAAAAGGATTATTATCCTCTTCCTTTAATTAATAAGATATTATAAAGAATAAGTAAAGCTAAGTTCTTTATAAAGCTTAATATTTATTAAGGTTTCTATAGAATCTATCTAATACCTAGTACTAAAGACCTTACTACCTTCTATATAAAGTATAGCTCCTTTAAGTATAAAGTTATACCCTTTAGGTTAACTAATAGACCTACTACTTTCTAATAGTTTATAAATAATATATTATAGGAATATATAGATAAATATATAGTAGTATTTATCGATAATATTCTAATCTATAGTAATACCCTTAAAGAGTATAAAGTATATATCTAAGAAGTACTATTATAACTTAGGAAAATAGGACTTTAAGTAGTACTATAAAAGTATAAATTCTTAGTAACTAAAATAAAGTTCCTAGGTTTTATTATTAGTACTAAAGGTATTACTATTAATCCTAAGAAAGTCTATATAATCTAATATTAGAAAACTCTAATAATAGTAAAAGGGATACAGTTATTCCTTAGATTCTATAACTTCTATAGATAATTTATCTAAAGATATAGTATAATCTTAAAACTACTTTATTACCTAACTTAAAGAGATATAGTATACTACTAGTTACTATAGTATAAAAGTATATTCTAGATATTAAAAGAAAGCCTTATTAATATACTAATCCTATAGTATTATAATCTAATACTATAAACCTAAGTAGAGATAGATATATCTAATAGGGTTCTTAGAATAGTCCTAACTTAGTATTATAAGGATAATGATTTTTAGTATTTAGTAGCTTTCTTCTTAAAGATAATATAGGCTATAGAGCTAAACTATAAGGTTTAGAATAAGGAATTACTAGCTATAATTTAAGTATTATAAGAATAGTAGCCTAAGTTAGAAGGACTTACTTAGAAGGAATACTTCGAAATCCTAATAGACTATTAATCCTTAGAATATTTTATAACCACCTATTAGATAAATTAATAATAAGCTTAGTAGAGTAAGTTTCTTTCTTAGTTCTACTTTGTGATTAAATATAGACCTAGTGTGACAATCTAGGCAGGAGCGACTTCCCTCGTTTCTTCTAAGAAGGGCAAACGAGCTTTTATACTAGAAGCAAATAAGTAAACAGGAAGGATATAAGAAGGAGGAACGCCCTTATAGATAGTTTTCCCTTTTCTTCTTCTCTCCTTATACTTAGAATTTTGATATAAATACACTCTTTCCTTAAACGACTTAGTATATAATATAATTCTAAGTATTACTCTAAAATTTAACCTTAAACTATATAGTTATATAAGTAGTTATTATAACTAGCTCTAGCTTAGTTTATATCTTTAAACTTTTTCTTAATTATAATATAGCTCCTAAAACTAGAAGTTTAGTAAGCTATAGAAAGTAATCTCTAAATACCTTAGAGGAAAAAGATACTGGCTAATAGGGACCTATTACTCCTACCCCTAGCCCTTTAAATATAAATACTATCCTAATTGAGAGTATTAAGAGAGACGAAATATTATATCCTAATAAAGAAATTTCTATTAATAAACTCCTAAAAAGAACCCTAAAGCTAGAATAATTTAATACCCTAGCTAACTAGTATAAGCTTCTTAAAAAGGAAAAATAGAAGCTAAATATAGAGATCGCTACCCTCTATAAGAAGGAGAGAGAGATAGTAACCACTATTAATAACCTAACTATCGAATAAAATAAAGTAATTACCTACTTAAGCCTTACTTAGTAAGAAAAAGACTATTTTATATACTATCTCCTAAATAATATACTAACTATCTAATAAACCTTATTAAACTCTAGTATACCGATTATAGAAGCCTAAGTTAAGAGCGCTAAGATATCTAATACTCCTATCCTAAAGGATAGAAAGGAAGTATAATTTAAGACTTAGGAAATAATTATCTAATAGAAACTTAAAGCTAATTCTAACTATTACCCCCTTCTAGTTTATTAAAAGATTTATATCTAGAGCTATTATAAGGGAAAGGCTTAACTCTATATTATATTAAGAATAAGTATAACCTTAAGTAATCCCTACCTTAATATTAAGGATATTATTACTTATCTCTAAACTATCTTTATAAACCCTAACTAAAAGACTAAGGTATATATTAACTACTATAAACTTTAGATAAAGCCCTATAATAACTTTACTAACTTTCTTATAGAATTTATATAGCTTATAGAGGAGGCTACTATTATTAAAGAAAACTATAAATATAACCTTTACCTAAAGCTTCTATACCTACTCTAGATATAAGTTATATAGGTAGTAAACTAGGACCTTATTAGCTTTAATATATTTATTTAAACCTATTATAGTATAGTATATAAAATCAGTCTATAATAGGAAAAGAAAACTATTAACTATACTTATACTACCTTAGCTACTAGAGGATCTAAAGGAGGAATATAAACTACTACTATAACTTATACCCCTTAAATTAAGAAAGAACTAAGTATAAGCTATACTAGTAATATAATAACTATAAAGAGAGAAGTATTAATATATAAAGGAAAGTATTTCTACTATAAAGAAAAGGGATATATAACTTATAATTATCCTAAGAAATAGGCTATTACTACTATTATAGCTACCGCTAATATATATATACTAAGAGTTATTAACCTTAAAGAACTCGAAAGCGATAATTAGGAAAAAGCTACTATCTAGGGAAAGTCTCTATCCTAGGTAGTAAGGAAGTATTATTATATACTCTTAATCTATAGAAACTTTTAGGAAGTCTAGGAAATAGTTTAGTTTTTAATATAAACTTAATATATAATAGATATTCCTTTTTAATCGAAGTATTAGTAGATATAGGAGTAGATAGATCTATCTTTATTAATACTACCCTTATTATATTACTTAGAAAGAAATTTAGTCTATATATATATAAGCTAAGTTAGAAGTACCTAATTAGAGGATTTAATAGAAAACTAGTAAGCCTAATTACCTATACTATTATACTTATATTAAATATCGATAGAAAGATCTAATAATAAGTTCTAATACTAGTTATAGACTTAGGATAGTATAATTTAATACTAGGAAGAATATAGTTTATAGAATATAATATTCTATTTAACTATTATTATTATTAAATAATCTAGTTATAATAGGAAATACTTTTTAATAAAGTAGTAAGTAAACTTACTATACTAATATCTACTTAGATTCTAAGAAGGAATAAGGTAATAAATAAAGATTACTAAATAGATATTAAAAGATAAGACTACTTCTTTAATAAACCTTAATAAGATTTAGAAATCTAAAAGCCCTATCTATAAGCTTATATTTATTAGTATAGCTACTAGTAAGTTAAGAAGTAGTAGAAAATAGTATAGAACCTTAATAATAAGATACTCCCTATCCTAGTCTAGTAGACTTAAGAAGAAAAACTAAGGGAAATACTCCTACTAATTAATATAAGTATTATCGGTAGAGTAGGGTTTAATCGACTATATATAAAGATAAATACTAAAAAGGGAGTTAAAGTATTCTTAACTTCTCTTATAGAAATTAATTATATTATTAATATTAAATTAATAAGGGTATAGGATATAGAGATCGAAGAAATTAAAAGAATTCTCCTATAGGAATACTATAACCTTATAGAAGTCTTCTTTAAGTAAAAATCTAATAAACTCTTACCTTACTATATAGGGATAGACTATAATATTATCCTTAAAGTAGAGGTATAATTAGGATATTACCCTCTCTATAAATTATTACTTAATAAGTTAAAAGCTACTAAGTAGTATATTATAGATAACCTTAAGAAGGGATTTATTATACCTAGCTCTACTCTCTATACTTTACCTATCTTTATAGTAAAAAAGCCTAAAGGAGATCTATAATTCTATATAGATTTCTAATAACTAAATAGTATTTTAAAGAAGGATTATTATCCTCTACCTTTAATTAATAAAGTACTATAAAGAACTAATAAAGCTAAGTTCTTTATAAAGCTAGATATCTATTAAGGATTTTACTAAATCTAGTTAACTCTTAGAGTAAAAGATCTTACAACTTTCTATATATAATATAGATCTTTTAAATATAAGGTTATATCCTTTAGATTAATAAATAGGCTAATAACCTTCTAGTATTTTATAAATAATATACTCTAGGAATATATAGATAAGTATACTATAGTATTTATAGATAATATCCTTATTTATAGTAATACTATAGAGGAATATTAGATATATATTTAAGAAGTACTCTCCTAACTCTAGAAAGTAAGTCTATAAGTTATATTATCTAAGTATAAATTCTCTATAATTAAGACTAAGTTCTTAGGATTTATTATTAGTATAGAAGGAATAGCTATTAATCTTAAAAAGATCTATATAATCTAGTAATAGAAAATACCTATAATAGTAAAGGGAGTCTAGTCCTTTCTTAGATTCTATAACTTCTATAGATAATTTATCTAAGGGTATAGTACTATTTCTAAGCTACTCTACTACCTAATTTAAAGAGATATAGTCTACTATTAGTTACTATAGTATAAAGATACTTTCTAAAAGTTAAAAAAAAGCCTAGTTAAGGTTCTAATCCTATACTATTATAATCTAAAACTCTATACCTAAGTAGAAATAGATACCTTAAATAGAGTCTTAGAAGTAGTCCTAATATAGTACTATAATAATAATAACTTCTAGTATCTTATAGCTTTCTTCTTAAAAATAATATAAGCCGCTAAACTTAACTATAAAGTATAGGATAAGGAGTTATTAGCTATTATCTATACCTTATAAGAGTAGTAACTAGAATTAGAAGGCCTTTTTAGAAAGGAGTATTTTAAAATTATTATAGATTATTAATCCTTAGAATACTTTATAACTATAAGATAGATAAATTAGCGGTAGGCCTAGTAGAGTAAGTTCCTCTTATAGTTCTACTTTATTATTAAGTATTAATTAGGAAAGAAGAATATTATTACTAATATACTCTCTTAGAAGGAGTTACTCTATATAGACTAAGGTTAATAGTTTACTATACTTCCTAAAGAATACCTTAAGAAAGGTATATATCCTATAGAGCTCTTACTAATTAAACCGGAAGATCCTAAGATTATAAACTATATAAAATAAGCTAACTAGTAAAATACTAAATTAGAACTATTCTAATAGATAGTTATTAAAGGAAGTAATCTAAAGTAGATACTTTATAATAGACTATTACTTTTTAAGAACTAACTTAAGGTTCCTAATAAAGGAGATCTTTATATAAGGCTTCTTAATAAGATATATTAATAGCTATTAGTTATATACCTAGGAATTAAGAAGCTAAAGAAATTAGTATTAGAATAATATTATTAGCTAGAATAGGTAATAGATATTAAGTATTATATTAATAACTACTTAATTTATAAAAGAATAAAGGTATAGAGAGATTATACTCTAGGGCTACTATATCCCCTACTAGTATTAGAATAACTATAGTAATATATTATAATAGATTTTAGGTCTTTCCTAAAAGATTACTATAGATATAATACTATATTTATAGTAGTAGACTGTTTAAGTAAGTAACTAATATTAATTCCTTATTAGAAGGAAATAGATATAAAAACTATAGTATACCTATTTATAGATTATATTATTTAGATTATAGGGATCTTAGATATAATTATCTCTAATTAAGAAGGTTAATTTATCTTAGAATTCTAGACTAAGTTCTATCGAATCCTAGGTATAAAAAGAAAGTTATTAACTATATATTACCTTTAGATAGATAGATAAAGTAAAATTACTAACTAATATATAGTATAGCGATTATAACCCTATATAGAATAGAATTAGGATAATTAGTTAGAATACCTACTAATAGTAGATTTTATAGTATTAATACTCCCTTAGGATATAACTAAGAAGTCCCTATTCTTTATTAAAAGAGGCTATAAACCTACTATATCTTTTGATTAGAAGGACTAAGAGACTTTAACCTAGAATAAGTAAAAAGTAATAGATATACTATCCTACCTTTAGGATATCTAGATAGAGATAAAAAATTAGATTAAAAAGTCTTAGTAGTTATAGATCTAATAAGTAAATAAATATCGCTAAGAAGAGGATTTTAATATAGGTAATTTTATATTTATAATAATAAAGGATTAGTAGTAAGACCAGCCTAGTCGAAAGCTCTTCTATTTAATAAGTAGTCCTTATAAGATTATTAAGAAAATAGGATATTCTTATTACCTTAAACTTCTAGAATCTATTAAGGTTTACCCAATTTTCTATCTAAGTAAGCTCTAGAAAGTAGTAATAATAGAGCTATTACTAGGATAGTATCTAGACCTACCGCTATTAGTATAAATTAGTAAAACCGATAAGTAGGAAGTAGAAAAGATCCTTAATATTAGGACTTACTACTAGAAATTATAGTATAGGGTTTAATAGCTAGGATATAACCTAGATCTATAATAATATCTAGTAAGTAACTTCTAGAATATACTAGATAAGATTAAGGAATTCTATAATACCTACCTAGTAAAACTAGGACTACTAATATAATTATAGGAATAGATTAAGGTAGTAGAAGAAGATAGAATATTAGATAACTACGTTAATAACAGAAAGCCCGCATTTAGGGACTAAATGTATTCTTAGCTAAGGGTTATATAATAATCTAAATAGGAGTAACTTCCCTTATTTCTTCTAAGAAGGGTAAATAAGCTTTTATACTAGAAGTAAATAAGTAAATAGGAAGGATATAAGAAGGAAGAACGCCCTTATAGATAGTTTTCCCTTTTCTTCTTCTCTCCTTATACTTAGAATTTTGATACAAATGCACTCTTTCCTTAAACGACTTGGTATATAATACCTAGGAAGAAGAATATTATCACTAATATACTCTTACGTAAGGAATTACCCTATACCGACTAGAGTTAATAATTCACTATATTACTAGAAGAATACCTTAAGGAGGGTATCTATCTAATAGAACTATTACTAATTAAACCTAATATACCGAGTAAGGATCTAGGAATTATAAAAAAAGCTTAAACTATAAATAGACAGAGTATAGAATTCAATATAATCTAAGAAATTGCTACTAAAAGAAGTAACCTCTAATAGATACTATAGGATAGACTATTACTTTTTAATAACTAACTTAAAATCCTAGATAAGGGAGATCTATATATAAGACTTCTTAATAAGATATATTAATAACCGCTAGTTACCTACCTAAGGATTAAGAAACTTAAGAAATTAGTATCTAAGAGATATTACTAGCTAAGATAGGTAACTAATATAAAACGCTATATTAATAATTATCTAATCTATAAAAGGACTAAAGTATAGAGAGACCAAACTCTTAGCCTATTATATCTATTACCTATACCTAAATAACCTTAGTAGTATATTATAATAGACTTTAGATTATTCCTAAAGGACTATTATAGATATAATACTATCTTTATAGTTATAAACTATTTAAGTAAAAGACTAGTATTAATTCTTTACTAAAAAGAGATAGATATAAAGATAATAGCGCGATTCTTTATAGACTATATTATTAGGATTACTAGTATCCTAGATATAATTATCTCTAATAGAGATAGATAGTTTATCTCTAAATTCTAGACTAAATTCTATTAAATCCTTAGAATTAAAAGAAAGTTATCTATAGCTTACTATCCTTAAACTAATAGATAAAGTAAAATTATAAACTAGTATATAGTATAGAGACTCTAATTATATATAGAATAGAACTAGGATAATTAGTTAGAATATCTACTAATAGTAGATTTTATAGTGTTAATTCTCCCTTAAGATATAATAAAAAAGTCTCTATTCTTTATTAAGAGAGACTATAAACTAGTAATATCCTTTAACTAGAGAGACTAAGTAATATTAACCCTAAATAAATAAGGAATAGTAGATATACTCTCCTATCTATAGGATATCTAGATAGAAATAAAGAATTAGATTAAGAAATCCTAATAGTTATAGATTTAGTAAGTAAATAAATACTACTAAGAAGAAGACTTTAGTATTAGTAACTATATTTTTATAATAATAAAGGACTAGTAGTAAGATAGATTAAGTCAGAAGCTCTCCTATCTTATAAGTAGCCTATATAAGATTACCGAGAAAGTAGGATATTTCTATTACCTTAAACTCTTAGAATCGATTAAGATATACCTAATATTCTATTTAAATAAACTCTAAAGAGTAGTGACTACTAAACCATTACTTAGATAATACCCTAACCTACTACTACTACTTAGGATTAGTAAAACTAATAAGTAGGAAGTTAATAAGATTCTTAATACTAAGATATACTATTGAAAACTATAATACTATATTTAGTAGCTAGGATATAACTTAGACCTATAATAGTATCCTATAAGTAACTTTAAGAATACTTCTAAAAAGATTAAGTAGTTCTATAATTAGTACCTACAGAAGCCTAGACTACCGATATAATTATAAGAATAGACCAATACTATAGATAAGGATAGATTCTTAGATAACCACGTTAATAATAATAAACCTATATTTAGGGGCTAAATATATTCTTAGCTAGGGGTTATATAATAATATAACGATCTAAGAGGATTATACTTACCTAACAGGGTAGGAGCGGTCACGTCCTTATATTTACTATAGGAACGACTATGCCCTTATACCTTCCTAAAAGAACGAATAAGAATTAAGTAAGACAAACGCAAGAGTATAAGAAGGGAAGAATATATACTTAAATAGTTTCTCTTTTTCCTTTCTTCCTTATACTTAGAATTTGGTTAGAATTGCACTCTTTTCCTTTAAATTGAATTGGCTTATAATATAGACTCCTAGAATTCACTTCTGATCCTATACTGATTCTCTGCTAGAATATATATGTTTTATAAAGACTACGTTCTATAGGATATTGATATTTTTCTATAATATAGAGAATATCTAGGAATAGCTTTTTATATAGGATTTCTAGTAGTAGGGGATTTAAAGAGGTATAAATTTAGCCTCTATAGCTATATTCTTTATAGGTATTTATATAAAGAAATATACTTATAATAACTGTTATTCGGGATATAATTATATTCCTTTAATAGATTTATAGTAGGTAATTGCGGTTATAGTATAATTTCTACCCTTTCCCTTCTACTTTTCTATGATTTCTAGACTCCTTTTTTTAATTATTTTACCTATATAATAATATTAAATCCTTAGTATAATAGTAAAGACTATTAGTTCGAAGGGAATATATTAGAAAACTATTATAAATCCTATTCTTTATTAGTAGGCTTAGTATCTATTATATATATAAGTATCTAACTAAGATTAGGGTAAAGATAAGGATAATTATCGTTTTCCTTTAGTAATCTAGTACTATATCGATATATTATATAGTAAATCTTATATATATTATTTAAAAGTATATTATATATATAATTTAGTATATCTTTTTAGCTATTTTAATTATATTCTAATAGAACTTATATTAACCTTAGAACTAGGTTCCTATTAGTATTAAGGGGAATCGTTTTTAATTACTAGTAGTTCTTTCCTAGGTAGAGTAATTTTAGTTAATAACTAGAGGGACCCTTAGAATAGCTATAGGTATATTAGATAAAGATAATAAAGAAGTATAGTTCCTTTTCCTTCCTAAGTTTATTAAGGTAGTTATAGATATAGTTTATAATCTAATTATAGCTTTTAATACCCTTATAAGAGTATATTATAGGAACTATAGTCTAAGTAGGATATATATTCCTACTATAAGTATTAGGGTAAATCTAGTCTTCTTTATAATAGTTTTACTAATATCTCTTCTTAGTCTATTTATAATAATTATATAGCCTTTATTACTAAGTATCCTATAGGTAACTAGGATACTTATACTACTATTTATCCCTAGGATATCTTTATAGTATAGGCCTTAGAATAACCTTAACTTATAAATTTAGAGGAATTACTTACTACTTAGATAGGTACTATGATTTTATTCTAATAAACTTACTTTAAAGTAGTAGAGTTATTTAATAATCTAGATATAGAGATAATACTTAAGGAATATATAACTATCTTTCCTTATAGTAATTAGATATTATAATTATAATAATTTAATAGTAGCCTAGTATAGATACTACTTAGGTTAATTTCTTTTATATCTTTTATACCTTTTTATATTTTATAATAAGCTTTAGTATATTAGTTATTATACTCTCTAGGACCTATTAGTTATATTTAGAAGGCTAGCCTTACTATTTAACTAAATAATATAATTTATCCTTAAAAATATAGTTATTTTTAACCTCTTTAACCTCCTATTTATTATTATCTACTAGTTCTAGTAATAGTAGTTATTCTAGTTCCCCTTCTCTTTATTCCTATAATTAGAGGAAGGAAATAGGGAAAATATTATAAATTATAGTATATTTATCTAAGAGTAGGAAGTAGTATACCTACTTTCTAATATATTCTAAAATTCTAAATAGTCTAATCTATTAAGGAGATAGCTTTTTAGTAGTTCCTTCTTTTAACTATAGGTTTTTAGTAGATAGGGTTATAAGGTCGTTCTTCTTAAAGGATATTACTTAATAGTATTTATTATACTAATTTACCTATACTTTAGTAGCTTTTTACTATAATATCTATAGCTTCTTATATAGCTTATTTAGTTTTTTAAATCTATATAGTATAGCTAGCGCCTCCCTCTTAATATAGGTATCCTTACTATAAATTTAGAAATTAGGATTAAAACCTAGGAGTACCTAGAATAGAGATATACTTATAGTTATATTAACTGTATTATTATAAGTATACTTAGCTAAATAAAGAAGTATTAGCTATAATTTCTATTACTTATTAATAAAATACCTTAGGTAGTATTTAAGGGTTTAGTTTATCCTTTCTATTTAACTATTAGTTTATAAGTAAAATACTATCGAATACCAGAGTTTAACTTTAGAGAGATAGTATAGTTTTAACTAAAACCTACTTATAAAGATAGATTCCTAGTTAGATATAATACTATTAGGTAGTCTATATCTTAGTTTAACCTCTTAATAGAATAGCTTAGCTAATTCTATAGTATCTATTATAGTTAAAACTAGGAAGAAAAGGCACTACTATTAGGACCCTAGTACTAAGAAGGCTAATACCTAAGGTATTATACCTATTAGGGTATATAGGGAACTGTAGACTATATAGGAGCTATATATACTACCTATATAGCCCTATTCTTATTATATAACCTATAACCTATATATTATCCTTATATACTACTTCTTAGGAGAAGTAGCTATTAGTTCTCTAATATACTACTATATATACTATTATCTCTATTTCCTAATCCTCTATTATATATAGTATTCCCTTAGGTATTCTATACCTAGGGGTCTTATAGTTCTAATAGCTCTTAAATACTCGGATTACCTAATAGAGACTATCTCTTATTTATACTAGTTTATATTATATTAAACCTTTATAATATAAGGTTATAGGGACTCCCTATAATACTATAATCTAATAAATAGGCTTTAACTAATCTAACCCTTCCTCCTACTATAAATAATCCTCTTATAGATACCTTAGAATCGATATAGGAAACTACTATACTATTAAATCTAATATTAGTATAGTATCTTATAAATCCCTTCTTATTAATCCTTAATTAACTAAGGAAATATATTAAAGAAACTAAGGTAAGAGAGGAATACTAAAACCTTCTTATAGAATTAGAAATCCTAGAGTAAGTAAAGCCTCTTACTCTAATAAGTATAAATAACTATATTATACTATAGGTTATTAAAAAATACTATATTTATATATTAAGAGAGCTTATAAATATTAAACTATTCTATAGAAATATAACCTAGGAATATTATACCTTTATTAACTAACTTTAGTTATACTTTAATAAGTACTAGTAATAGTATAACTTCGGCCTATATAAGGTAGAGGCTATAATTAAATAATTAGATAACTAGAGAAATAATAATTAGTAGTCTTATATAGAGATATTTAAAGAACCTACTACCTAGTAAAACTTCTAGGACTTCTACCTATATCTTATAAATAATCCTTAAAATATTTACTAAGATAGTATACTAGAGTATAGTACTCTATAGTAAAAGTAATATTAATTTATATAGATATTTATAATATAGCTTAATACTATCTATTATTATCTAAAGTACCTATATAATTAATAGTACTAGAAGGAGTACCTTTAGGCTAAAGTAATTAATATAGTTTATACTAAGTTATTAAAATAACCTATAGAGTTAGAAATATATAAAGTATATATTAGATACCTTTCTATAATAGAAAGTTAAATCTCTAACTAATAGAAATCGCTTTATATATAAAAAGAGAAAAGTATTAATAGTAATAAGAATAATACTACTAAATTAGATCTAAGCCTAGATATTAGTCTTAGCTCTTATATCTTATTTATATTAGAAATAAAGAAATATAAGGATAGGTTTAAAACTAAAGGTAAGGATAAATAAGGTAATAAACCTAATAAGAAGTATAAATATAATAAATAAAAAATAAATCCTAATAGTATTCCTTATAGTAACTACTTTAAATATAGAAAGTTAGGCTATTATATAAATATTTATAAAGAGACTAAAAGGGATTTATAATTAAAAAACTAATTATCTTAATACTTATAGTATTAGTAGTATTAGGGCTTAATAGTATTAAGTATAAGTCGAAACTTACTTTTACTTATAAAGTTAGTATTAAAACTAATAATAGGGAGTAAACTATATAGGCCCTAATTAATAGTAGAGCTAAAAAGACCTTTATAAGCTAGAACTAAGTTAAATAGTACTTTCTATATATAGATATAGGCCTTCTAAAACCTATTATAGCTATAGATAGCTATATAGTCTATTCCTATAGTTCCTATAAACTAAATAGTAAGCTATAAGATAGTAGGGATATAGTATACTAATATATACTTTCCTATAAAGTAGTTAAAATAATAGGCTATAACCTAATTATTAGATTTAATTAGTTAAAAGCTATTAATCCTAATATTAACTAAAAAAACTAGGTATAGTATTATTACTTATTTAGTAAAAAGATTAAAAAGATAACTATAGTAGCCTTTATATAAGAGATCCTCTATAGGGCCCTTATATTTATAGTATATCCTTATCTAATTATAAAAGGTAAGCCTATTCTACTCTTTACTATAGTATAGGGTATAGAGAAAGCTTTATCTATTTAATATTTAGATTAGGCTAATATCTTTAATCCTAAAGAAGTAGGGAAGTTATTAGAGAGTAATAAGTATAATTATACTATTAAGATAGAAGTAGATAAATAAATTCCCTATAAGCTAATTTACCCTCTTTTTAAGATAGAACTTATAGTACTTTAAGATTATATTAAAGAATATATTAAGAAAGGCTAGATTAGGCTATTATAGAGCTTAATAGGTATACCTATTTTATTTATACTAAAGAAGGATAGAAAATTATATCTATATATAGACTACTAAGGACTTAATATATTAACTCTTAAGAACTAGTATTCTCTACTATTAATTAATAAGACTATAGATTAGCTATTTAATATAAAGATCTTTATATAACTTAATTTAAAAGATATATACTATTATATCTAAATTTATAAGGGTAATAAATAGAAGACTATATTTTAGATCTAATATAGTTATTTTAAGTATATAGTTATACTATTTAGATTAGTAAATATACCTATAATCTTTTAGTTATATATTAATAGAGTATTAAGTAACCTATTTAATATCTACTATATTATATACCTTAATAATATCTTTATTTATTTATAAACTAAGGAGTAGTATATATATAATATATATAAGATATTAGATAGACTATATATATATAAATTATATATAAAGATAGTGAAATATACCTTTTATATAAAGTTAGTAGCTTTCCTTAGTTTCCTAATTATATCTAAGGGTATATCTATAGAATTAGAGAGGATTTATACTATTATAGAATAGCTAGAGCTATAGTATTTATATAATATATAATAATTTATTAGGTTTAGGAACTTCTATTAGCGATTTATTAAGAATTACTTATATATTGCTATACCCTTATCTAAATTAATAAAGGGTATCTTAAAGAGAAAGGGTATAAATTATTAAAAGTAAGGCTTTATCTTTATACCTAAAGTATAGGCTACCTTTAAAGAAATAAAGAGATATTTCTTAAATATATCTATATTATTCTACTTTAACCTAGAAAAACCTATATAAATTAAGTTAGATACTTTAGGATTTACTATAATAGTAATTACTATATAGCTAGATTCTAAGGGCTACTAGTACCTAATTACTTTCTAGTCTAGAAAGATAATTAGTATTAAAATATACTATAAAATATATAATTTAGAACTACTTATAATTATTAAGTTATTTAAGTATTAGAGATACTATCTTAAGGGTAGTAAATTCTCTATATTAGTACTATCTAATTATACTAATCTATATTACTTTATATCTATAAAGGAGTTAACTAGGTATTAAGTAAGGTAGGTAGAGAAGCTTACTATATTTAACTTTATTATTAAGTACTACTTAGGAACCTTAAATCCTACTAATATACCTAGTTACTAATTAGACTATATACCTAAGGAGGGGGAGTTCTTAGAGAACTTACTTTTACTTACTCTTTAGAAAAAGCTATAAAAGAGTCTTAGTAATAATAAAGAAGTAATATAAAGGTTATATTCTACCTTAGTATATAGGGTTACAGTATTACTAGACCTAAAATTATATATCTCTATAATAGTAGCTAATATAATATTAGTACCTAAATCTAATTATCTATATAATATAGCGGAGGACTATAATAATATAGTATATAAGTCCTATAATATAAGTATTATAGATAAGTATTATATTACTAGTAATATAGGAATTCTAGACCCCTTAATACTATATCTAATAGTTATAAGAGCTTTTTAAGGTAAAATAGTATATATACTAGTATTAAAGAACTTTATAGTAGAATTACTCTATATAATATAGGATTATAATCTAATATTATAGGATATCTATATAAAAATAGAGAAGGATAGTATTAGTAAGTAAAAGCTAAGTAATATACCCTAGGGATTAATATTAGATAGATTACTTAGGTTTAATAACTATATTTATATCCTAAGAGAGACTATAATCTTATATAAAATTATAAAGATATATTATAATAATCCTTAAGGGAGCTATTATATTAGTAAATATACCCTTAAAGCTATTTAATATAAGTTCTATTAGTATAGAATTATAAAGGATATAAGGGAGTATATATATAACTATATAAATTATTAATATAATTTAGTATATAGGTATAAGCTATATAGATTATTATAGCTATTACTAGTATCTAAGAAATCTAGTAAGTAGCTTAGTATAGATTTTATTACTAGAATACCTTTATTATAGTAGAATAGTAAGGTATATAATATAGTATTAGTCTTAGTAGATATATTTATAAAGTATACCCTTTATCTTCCTTATATAAAAGAAATTAATATACCTAAGTTAGTAGATTTATTATATAAATATATAATCCTAATCTTTAATATATTAGAGAACCTAGTAAGTAATAGGGGCAGCCTTTTTATTAACTAGTTCTAATTAACCTTCTACTTTCTCTTTATAGTTAAATACTAGTTATTTACTATATTCTATCCTTAAACTAATAGATAGACTAAATATTAAAACTAGGTACTAGAGTATTTCCTATAGTTATATATTAATTAGAAATAAGATAACTAGATATATTAGCTCCCTATTATAGTATTTATATATAATATAATAACTTATAGTATAATTAGAAAGTTACTATATAAAGTATTAATAGGATATAACCTATTTATTTAAGATAGTATTAAAGAGTACCCTAAAGAGTACTATATAGATACTATATAGAGGGTATAAAAAGTCTAAGAAATAAGGAGTTTTATAAAAAAGCGACTTATTAAAGTAAAAGAGTTAATAAAGTACTATATAGATAAATATTATATAGATAAATCCTTTAAGGTTAGTAATTAGGTTTATTTTAAAAGTAAGAATATAGAAATAGGTAGATTAAGTAAGAAACTAGATTATAAAATATTAGGTCTATTTCTAATCCTTAAGAAGGTTAGTATATAAGTATATAAGTTATATCTATCCCCTTATTTTAGATTACTATACCTAATATACTATATATTAGTATTAGAATTATATTATAGTAATACTCTAACTAATAATAATACTCTTAAACTAATTAAGATTAATAATTAAGTAGAATATAAGATTAAATATATCCTATCCTATTAAGATAAGAAAAATAAGTCCTATTTAGTTAAATAGTATAGCTATAATAATATTAAAGTAACCTAGGAACTATAGTCTATAGTTAAGGATACTAAGGCCTTTAATAACTATAAGGCTAAGTTAACTATAGTAGTAAAAATACTAAAGAAGAATAGGACTAAGAATATATACCTAAAATATAAGAAGTTTAATTATAGATTAAAAAATTAGTATTATATTCCCTATATTTATATATAAGTATAAGTAGGGTTATTATATCTAACTAGACTTAAATACTAATAGAGTAGTATTAAAAATATAATAGAGTAATAAAATAGATTCTATACTTAGGATATCCTAAGAAGTAGGGATTAAGTTTATAAGGATAAATAAAGTATTACTAGGTATATTTATATTAGGAACTATACTTTCCTCTATAATACTAGTAGAAATATTAAAGAATTCCTTAATTTTAGAGATTTTCCCTATATTCTCTATAATTCTTAGAGCTTTAATAACTTTAGTAATTACTATAATCTCTATAGTTTCTATAATAGTAGTAACCTTTTTAGTCTTATTAGCTATATAGGTTAAGTACTTAATATTCTACTTAATAATATATACTTAGGGTATATAAGTATATATAAATAATATATTAAGAGTAGTATAAGTAGTAGACTAAACCTTAGAAAGAAGTTATACTATTATTAATAATAAATTCCTTTCTATAATAATATAGTTAAAAACTTATAGGGATATAACTATACTTTATAGAAGAGTAGTAAGTATATTTAGTATAATCTATAAGGATCTTATACTTATAGTCTAGGTAGCTTTATAGTTAGAAAAAGTATTACTAATAAGGTAATAGTCCCTTAATAGACTTAGGGATTTCTAAGTATAGAGGTAGAGTTATAGGCCTATAGCCTACTAAAAGATAATATTATATCTATAGATATAGAGATTTATCCTCTTTAAAAGAAGATAGTATAAAATAGTAATATACTATTATTATTTTATAAATATAATTAATATATAAATATAAAAATAAGGCTATTTTCTATAAAAAAGAGATAGATATAATATTAAAATTTCTTAGTATACTATATAGAATATAATACTACTAAATCTAAAGATATATCTACTATATTTATTAGCTAATAGTAATACTCTAATTAGAATAATATTATCTTAATAGAAGTATAATAGAAATTTAATAGAAATATAAATTAGGTATACTTACTAAGTATATAAGATAAGGGATTAAAGAAGAGAAGAAAATACTAAGGGTAACCTAAGTATATATATATATAGTATTTCCCTTTATCCTAACTATATTCTTTTACTAGTAAATAACTACTTAGCTATACCCTTATATATAAGAGATACCTAAGTTCTTAGGCTAATTAAGATACTATATTTATTAGAAACTATAGTTACCTGATTTCTTAGTATAATTATATAACTATACTACTATTTTATTATATATATTATACCCTTTATTATACTATATCCTATATTTTAGAGTATTAATACTAGATACCTTTCCCTATATACCTTTTTACCCTTACTATAAGGTTTTTTAGATATATAGGTTTTAATAGACTAAGTTACTCCTTTATTTTCTCCTATTCTAAGCCTATAGGGACTATATACTATAAGGAGAGGGATATTATTAGGACCCTAGTACTAAGAAGGCTGATACCTAAGGTATTATACCTATTAGGGTATATAGGGAACTATAGACTATATAGGAGCTATATATACTACCTATATAGCCCTATTCTTATTATATAACCTATAACCTATATATTATCTTTATATATTATTTCTTAGGAGAAGTAGCTATTAGTTCTCTAATATACTACTATATATACTATTATCTCTATTTCCTAATCCTCTATTATATATAGCATTCCCTTAGGCATTCTATACCTAGGGGTCTTATAACTACTTTAAGAAGCGATCTATAATAACCAGAATGGTATCTACTATCTAACCTTTCTAGATTAATTAAGGTAATCCTATAATAAAATCTATTAATAACTCGGTAAATAGCCTAGATAGAATTGGTAATAATTTGAGCTTACTATAGGGTCGATACCTTAGCGCTTATATAGTTTAATAGACTCTATAAGACTTAATATATTTTTTAATATCTTCTTATATATTTACCTAGTAGTAGTTATATTTTAGTAGTTCCTCTATTCTTATATAGCCGAAATACCCTATAAAAGGTTTATTATAGTATAATTATAAAAGCTTTATATATAGGCCTTCTTTTTTAGGTATATATATATACCCCTAGTACTATAGTAATCTAGTTATATCGACTCCTTAGCCTTTTAGGCCTAGTTTCTAGGTTAAAATATCCCTTTTTTAGTAGATTATTTCTTAGTCTTCTTATTAAAGCCTAGTAATCTATTAGAGAATATCTTTAGTATTTATACTAATAGACTAGATAACTACCCCTATAGTATCCTTAATACTAAATAGTATATCTAGATTATTATAGAGTTTTCTCTATTTAGACTAATTATCTAATTCTATACTAATATATTTTATATTTATTCCTATAGATATATTAGATCTAGGACTTTCCTATATAGCCTTAGGCTCTAATCTAAATTATAAATTATATTTATTTAATATATACTCTAAGTTATATTTCCCTAGATTATACTCTAGATCTATATCTAGATCTTTTATCCCTATAATCCCCTAGATTATAAGAGTAGTAATATCTTTAATCTAACTTTAGATTAAGAGTTCCTTACTTATAATTTAATTTTAAATTAGGGTTATTAATTCTATTCCTAAAGCTACTTACTTAGAATTTAGAATTCTAGATAGCCTATTTATAAGGTTTATCTTACTTAGCCTATACTTTATAATAAAGTTAAAAGGTATAAGAAATATATACTAATATACTTATCTTCTATTAAGTTTCTATTAGGTTATAAATATATATAAATTAATATAATTAGAAAGAACTTTAATAGTATACTTACTATTATTAAGGTAGTATCTCTAGTATTAAAAGGAGTATATAATAGTAAATAGTTCTTAATCTAGTATTATATAGTTTAATTCTATACCTAAGAACTTTCTTAACTAAAAAGTAATTAGATACTATTATCCTTTTAGGTCTAGTTATAAGAGAATACTTCCTATTCCTTTATTTAAGGTATTAGTTTCTAATTAAATAGGTTACTTAGGATTAAAATAGTAAAAGAAAGATATAGACTTAAATACCTCTTTTAGATTATAAAATACTACTAATTTAGTATTAGTTAATATAATTTAGCCTAATTTCTTTCTATTTTTACTTACTCCCTTTTAATATAGATATTAGAGGTAAGGAAATATATAAATATCCTTTAATAAAGTACCGATAGAAGTTATAAAATCCTAAGAATACTTAGATATTATAGTAGCTTTAAGGCTCTTCCTATTTTTAGATAACTTAAATATAATCTAGGTCTATTTTTATCCTATCTCTATTTATAATAAAGCCTAAGAATTTAACTTCCCTTTAATAGAAAGTATATTTAAAAGGTTTAATATAGAGCTCTACTTTTCTTAGTTACTTAAAAACCTATTATAGCGCTCTAATATAGCTTTTATAATTAAGTATAAATACTAAGATATTATCTAGATATACTATATAAATAATATTAACTAACTTACCTAATACTATATAAATATAGCTTTAGAAGGTAGCTAGTATATTTAATAAGCTAAATAGTATAACTATATATTTAAAATAGCTATATCTAATATAGAAAGCTATCTTCTATTTATTACCTTCTTATAATTAAATCTAGTAGTATATATCCTTAATATTAATTTTATTAAAGTATTTTACTCTAAAGAGATAATCTAGGATTTCTAAAATAAGGGGTAATAGGTAGCGATTCTTAATTATAATATAATTAAGGCCTTAATAGTTTATATAAAGATATAGACCTCTATCCTTCTTTAATATAAAAAGGATTAGTATACCTATAGGACTTTTTAATAGTTAGATTTACTTCTTTTTAATATTATCTATAAGGTAAGCTTATAATTCTTTAAGCTCTATCCTAGAGAGAGGATAGATTAGTCTATAAAGAAGGGTTTTACCTTTTTTAATCTTAATTATATAGTTAGATAACTTAGTTTATAGGAGAGTCCCTACCTTTTTATAGTCGAATATATTAAGATATACCTCTAATTTAGGTAGAATCTTAGATATATTAAGGTAAGGATAGTTACTATCTTTATTTAGTAACTAGATTTCTTCTAGTATTTTAACTAAGGTATAAATAATAGCTATATTCTATAATACTTTTATAAACTTATATAGATTTATTAACTTAAAAGCCTTAACTCTAAACTACTAGTAATCTATACTTAGTTATAGGATAATATTGAATTTATTAATAAATATTCTAGATAGGAGTATAGGGCTTCCTTCTAGATATAGGTCTCTTTTAATACTAATATATGGCTATTTTATAACTTTTTTAGTACCCCTAGAATCTTTAATAGTAAATTTAACCTAGTATATACTATATATATATAGTATTAGGACCCTAGTACTAAGAAGGCTGATACCTGAGGTATTATACCTATTAGGGTATATAGGGAACTATAGACTATGTAGGAGCTATATATACTACCTATATAGCCCTATTCTTATTATATAACCTATAACTTATATATTATCCTTATATACTACTTCTTAGGAGAAGTAGCTATTAGTTCTCTAATATACTATTATATATACTATTATCTCTATTTCCTAATCCTCTATTATATATAGTATTCCCTTAGGTATTCTATACCTAGGGATCTTATAGTTCTAATAGCTTTTAAATACTTAGATTACCTAATAGAGACTACTTCTTATTTATACTAGTTTATATTATATCAAACCTTTATAATATAAGGTTATAGGGACTCCCTATAATACTATAACCTAATAAATAGGCTTTAACTAATTTAACCCTTCTTCCTATTATAAACAATCTTTCTATAGATATCTTAGAATCGATATAAGAAACTACTATACTATTAGATCTAATACTAGTATAGTACCCTATAAATCCCTTCTTATTAACCCTTAATTAACTAAGGAAATATATTAAAGAAACTAAGGTAAGAGAAGAATACTAAAACCTCTTTATAAAATTAGAAATCCTAGAGTAAGCGAAACCTCCTACTCTAATAAGTATAAATAACTATATTATACTATAGATTATTAAAAAATACTATATTTATATATTAAGAGAGCCTATAAATATTAAACTATTCTATAGAAATATAACCTAGGAATATTATACTTTTATTAACTAACTTTAGTTATACTTTAATAAATACTAGTAATAGTATAACTTCAGCTTATATAAGGTAAAGGCTATAGTTAAATAATTAGATAATTAGAGAAATAATAATTAATAGTTTTATATAAAGATATTTAAAGAATCTACTACCTAATAAGACTTCTAGGACTTCTATCTATATCTTATAAATAATCTTTAAAATATCTATTAAGATAGTATACTAGAGTATAGTACTCTATAATAGAAGTAATATTAATCTATATAAATATTTATAATATAGTTTAATACTATCTATTATTATCTAAAGTATCTATATAGTTAATAGTATTAGAAGGAATATCTCTAGGCTAAAGTAATTAATATAGTTTATACTAAGTTATTAAAATAGCCTATAGAGTTAGAAATATATAAAGTATATATTAGATACCTTTTTATAGTAGAAAGTTAAATCCCTAATTAGTAGAAATCGCTTTATATATAGAAAGAGAAAAGTACTAGTAGTAGTAAGAATAATACTACTAAATTAGATCTAAGCCTAGATATTAGTCTTAGCTCTTATACCTTATTTATATTAGGAATAAAGAAATATAAGGATAGGTTTAAAATTAAAGGTAAGGATAAGTAGGGTAATAAACCTAATAAAAAGTATAAGTATAATAAATAAAAAATAAATCCTAATAGTATCCCTTATAGTAACTACTTTAAATATAGAAAGCTAGGCTACTATATAGATACCTATAAAGAGACTAAAAGGAATTTATAATTAAAAAACTAATTATCCTAGTACTTATAATATTAGTAGTATTAGGGCTTAATAGTATTAAATATAAGTTAAAACTTACTTTTATTTATAAAGTTAGTATTAAAACTAATAATAGGAAATAAATTATATAGACTCTAATTAATAGTAGAGCTAAAAAGACTTTTATAAGTTAGAACTAGGTTAAATAGTACCTTTTATATATAGATATAGGCCTTCTAAAACCTATTATAACTATAGATAGCTATATAGTCTATTCCTATAGTTCCTATAAGTTAAATAGTAAGCTATAAGATAGTAGGGATATAGTATATTAATATATACTTTCCTATAAAGTAATTAAAATAATAGGCTATAATCTAATTATTAGATTTAATTAATTAGAAGCTATTAATCCTAATATTAACTAGAAAAACTAGATATAGTATTATTACCTATTTAGTAAGAAGATTAAAAAGATAACTATAGTAGCCTTTATATAAGAGATTCTCTATAGGGCCCTTATACTTATAATATATCTTTATTTAATTATAAAAGGTAAGTCTATCCTACTCTTTACTATAATATAGGGTATAGAGAAAGCTTTACCTATCTAATATTTAGATTAGACTAATATCTTTAATCCTAAAGAAGTAGGGAAGTTACTAGAGAGTAATAAATATAATTATACTATTAAGATAGAAGTAGATAAATAAATTCCTTATAAGTTAATCTACCCTCTTTTTAAGATAGAACTTATAGTATTCTAAGATTATATTAAAGAATATATTAAGAAGGGCTAGATTAGGCTATTATAGAGCCTAATAAGTATACCTATTTTATTTATACTAAAGAAAGATAGAAAATTATATCTATATATAGACTATTAGGGACTTAATATATTAACTCTTAAGAACTAATATCCCCTACTATTAATTAATAAGACTATAGATTAGCTATCTAATATAAAGATCTTTATATAACTTAATTTAAAAGATATATATTATTATATCTAAATTTATAAAGGTAATAAATAGAAGACTATATTCTAGATTTAATATAGTTATTTTAAGTATATAGTTATACTATTTAGATTAATAAATATATCTATAACCTTTTAGTTATATATTAATAGAGTATTAAGTAACCTATTTAATATCTACTATATTATATATCTTAATAATATCCTTATTTATTTATAAACTAAAGAATAGTATATATATAATATATATAAGGTATTAGATAGACTATATATATATAAGTTATATATAAAGATAGCGAAATATACCTTTTATATAAAGTTAGTAGCTTTCTTTAGCTTCTTAATTATACCTAAGGGTATATCTATAGAATTAGAGAGGATTTATACTATTATAGAATAGCTAGAATTATAGTATTTATATAATATATAATAATTTATTAGGTTTAGGAACTTCTATTAGTAATTTATTAAGAATTACTTATATATTACTATACCTCTATTTAAACTAATAAAGGGTATTCTAAAGAGAAAGGGTATAAATTATTAAAAGTAAGGCTTTATCTTTATACCTAAAGTATAGGCTACCTTTAAAGAAATAAAGAGATATTTCTTAAGTATACCTATATTATTCTACTTCGACCTAGAAAAACCTATATAAATTAAGCTAGATACTTTAGGATTCGCTATAGTAGTAATTACTATATAACTAGATTCTAAGGGCCGCTGGTATCTAATTGCTTTCTAGTCTAGAAAGATGATTAGTACTAAAATATACTATAAAATATACAATTTAGAACTACTTACGATTATTAAGTCATTTAAGTATTAGAGATACTATCTTAAGGGTAGTAAATTCCCTGTATTAGTACTATCTGATTATACTAACCTGTATTACTTTTAGATATCGGCAAAGCCTAGCATAGGCCCAAGATTTCGGCCCATAGCCTAACCCATATAGGCTATAGGCCCAGCTCCCTTAGGCCCAGCTTAGCCTATAGCCTAGTAGGCTAAGCCTATAAGCCTACTAGTAGCCTATTTAGGCCTATTTTTATATAAATAATAGGTCTTGGTATATATAAAAATACTTACTTAGTAGAATAGTATACTATTACTTATATATATTTTAGTTTCTTAATTAAAAGATAGCCTTTTATATCCTAGTGGCCTTAAAATTTTAGTTTTTATTTATAAAATAATTTTTAATATAGCTAGTTACTTATTATTTCTAGAAAGAATAAAAAAATAAGGCTGGTTTAGTAATACTTTATAGATAGGCTAGTCTCTATATAGAAATATATATTATAGTATAGCTAGTAATATAGGTATACTAGGTATATTATAGTGAATTATAATACCTATATAACCGAATCCTTTAACCTAAATACTAATTAAAGACTATTAAGAGAATTAAGAGATATCTAATCCTATAATATAATTTAAAAATAGTACCTAAAAGAAGAGGGAGGCCTTATAAGGCTAAGAAGGTATCTTAATCCTATTAAGTATATACCTTTTAAAATTAAACTTCTTTTATTTTTTTCTATTCTTAATAGTATATATTTTAGATTTAGAGTATATTCTTTACTCTATAAAGCTACCTACTAATTTTAAAGGGCTAATATATATTTCTTTATATATCCTATTCTATAGTTAGCTATAGTATATAGTCTAATCTATATACTAAATATAGTTATTTTAGGATAAAAGGGTATATAAGTACTACTATAGAGAATATAAATTATATTTAAAATTCTTTAGGCTATAGCCTACTTATAATTAATTCTAGAAAATATAAACTAATATAAAGACTAATATATAGGCTAATATAGAGACTAGTATATAGGTTAATATAGAAACTAGTATATAAACTCTATTATTAATAGAGGAGGTACTTTATATACTATAATAGAGGGAGGGAGCTAAGGCCTATAAGCTAGTAGTTAAGGTTCTTAAGAGCCTAGTTAAAAGGAAAGAGTTAACTAAGTATTAGATTTATATACTTCTAGATTATATTACTAAGTAGGAACTATAAAAGGGATAGGAAGACTATACTAATTTTTAATAATAGTAGATTAGTATAATTAAGGTTTAGTAGTATATTTAAAAGAATTAGGAGTATATTAATAAAGTATACTAAAAGGTAACTATACTATAGGGTATATAAGATACTAAGGCCTTCTTTAGATATATTATATTAAAATTAATAGCTAAGCTAGCTAATAAATTAATTATAGTAAAAATAAACTACTAGGATATAAGGCTTACTATTAATAATAAGGTTACCTAATATATTTCTTCCTCTAGGAATAGGGTCTAGAAGAATTATAAGTATATTAAACTAATTAATATATAGTAAGCCTATTCTAGGCTATATAATAAGTTAATAACCCTACTCTATATAAAGGATCTCTAAGATTATAGTCTTTAGCTTAATACTAATAGGTTCTATTATATAGCTAGGAGTAGAAGGGATCTTAAAGAGGTTAGTAATATATTAATTAATAGGGGTAGTAGCTAGTAGCTAGTTCTACTACTACTATTAAGTACCCTAGGATTCGATATAAGTAAGGCTTAATAAGAAGGAGGAGGGGGTAGGTAGGATAGATCCCTAGCTATTCTACTAAGTAATAATACTATAGCTATCCTACTAAGTAATAATACTATAGTAGTAGTAATAATAAGCTAGTCTACTAATAGGATATATAGCTACTATATAGTAGAGATAATAATAGATAAGTATATAATAATTACAAAAGATAGTATATAGAAAGAGAGGGAGGCCCTAGTTACCTTTATAAAAATTATAAAACTAGTTAAAAGAAGGTTTAGTACTAGTTATATTTATTTTAAATATACTAAAGGGATTATCGATATACTAGGTATATAAAGCAGTAGTAAGAGCCCTTAGGAACTAGTAGAGTAAATCTAACTTAGTTACTATAATCTTAGTTAATAGAATAAGTTTTAGAGGAAGTTCTCTATCTAGTTTATACTAGGTATAGATCCTAGAAACCTAAAGGAAATATATAGTATCTACTAATTTAATCTAAAACCTATATTCTTAGTAGTTATATTATTTAATACTATATACTAGCTTTTATTTAAGAGTATTTATAGAAGGGTTATACCTAGATACTAATTTTAGCCTAATATTATCTATACCTAAATAACTATAGATAGTAGTATAGTACTATTATAGCTACTTAGGTAGCTAAAGGAGGACTTTAATAGTACTTACCCTAATAGAATTCTATTACTAATCTACTAAGAATTCGATATATATAAGTACTATTTTAGTAAGTATTATAGGTACTGCTTTAGCTAGCTATAGAGTATATAGTATAGCCTAATATAATAACTAATCTAATAAGACCTAGTATATTATACCTATTATATATTCTTTTAGCTAGACTACTAATAGAAATTAATTGTATTTCTATACTATATAAAGAGTATACTATCTAGTAAGAGAATATTATTCTAATATATTAATATTAATATTAGGGAGTTTATTACTACTAGTAGGGGTAGTAATATCTTATAGGGATTAGTTTCCTTTAATAATAAAGATAATAGTAATTATACTATTATTCTACTAGGAATATAATACTATATTACTTCTTAGTAGAATAATCTATAAACCTATATAGAGGACCTAGAAAACCTATCTAACTAAAAGCTATTTAAAGTCCTTAATAGCTTTATCTATAGGATTACCCTAAAGATATAGTAACTAGAGGATATAGCTTAATACTAAATAAATTAGAAAAAGTAAGTCTATAAGGTAGGTAATATCTACCTATCCCTTCCTACCCTTTCTTATAGCTTAATAGGACTAGTAATTAGATAGAGGAGGACTATCTTACTATAGTTTATAGGTATTAGGGATAACCACTTAATACTTAATATACCTAAGTCTAGGTCCTAGGAGGAGGTATTAGCTATATATAGAGACTTCCTTAATACTATTAGGATACCCTCTAGACTAATAAGTTAGTAATATATATATATCTTATATACCTTCCCTATTATTACCTACTTCTATACTATCTCTACTATTTTAGAATACTTAGTAGGGTGGTCTAAGTAGATAACGCTAGCTACTATAAAGGACCTTAATATACTCTTTAGGTCTAATAAGGCCGCTATAGTAATATATATTTAGAATTAGAGGTAAGAGGTACAGCTAGAGTATACTTACCTATTTAAGTTAACTGTTAAGGCTAAAAAGGATACCTATAGGAAGGACTTATTCTTTTAGAGATATAAGAGGTACCTTCTTAATAGTAGTAATACTAGTAGTAATAATACTAATAGTAGTAATACTAATAGTAGTAATACTGCTAATAGTAGTAATACTACTAATAGCGGTAATACTAATAGCAGTGATATTAATAGTAGTAATACTGATAGTAGTAATAGTAATAGTAGTAATAATTAGCCTAATAATAATATTAGTATTAATATTAAGATAGGTAAGGGGGAGGGGGAGGGTAGTAAGGCTAATAAAGAATTTAAGGAGGTTAATAATTAAGGCTATATTAGTAAATTTCAATAGGTATTAGATATATCTTTTTTTTATAGATAAATATAACTATAATAATTTCTTTTATAATAATACTTCTACCTTACTACTACTACTCCTAGTTTTTTTACCTAAAAAACTAGTAACTAGTTTTTTGGGTAAAAAAACTCTTAGTCTAAGAAGTAGTTTACTTTTATACTTCTACTTCGCTACTACTACTTAAAGTTTTTTGCCTAAAAAACTAGTTACTAGTTTTTTAGGCGAAAAACTCTTAGCCTAAAAAGTAGTTTACTTTTATACTTCTGCTTTACTACTACTATTTAAAGTTTTTTACCTAAAAAACTAGTTACTAGTTTTTTAGGTAAAAAACTCTTAGCCTAAAAAGTAGTATATATATTCTTATGATTTCTATTAGGCCTCTAGCTAGTAAGACCTATATAGATAAGTTTTTTTCTTAGATTATAGGTCCCTCGGCCTTTTTAGGATTCTTAGCCTATATTATATAGCCTATATATCTTTATCTAAATTAGGCTAAGTAATTAGCTAATAGGGTAACTAGTTAATCTTTAATCTTCCTTATTTAGTTATAATAGAATTAGTCTTTTATTATATATATCTATCCTCCCTATTTATATATACTCTATATTACCCCCCTTACTACTCTATCCTCTTATACTACCCCCCTACTTTCTACTACTATACTAGATACTATATCCTAAAGTATCTAATCTAATAGGGATATAGATATAACCTATAGTATAGGCTATATCTCTTCCTCTCTCTAGACCTCTTAGACAGAGTCCTCTTATACCCTATTCTCTTTTAACCTACTACCTAATAGATAAGCTAGGCCCTTTAATACTAAGCCTAATCGCCCTATAATCCCTAGAGACCCCCTATCCTACTTTACCTATATTAGTCCTAACTAGAGAAAGGACTATATCCTATATAATAAAATAGTAAATAAGATATAGGTTAAATAGTAGCTATAAATAGATTATAGATAGAAAGGTAGTATCTACTAGGATATAAATTATAGCTTCCCTATATAGTAAGACTTCTACTAGGTTACCTATAGTAGAGATAGGATACCGAAGGTTTAGTATAAGTTCTATTATAGTATTTTAGAATACCTAAACTTTCTAAGTAGTAGAAAGGGCTATAACGGCTTATTAACTATATTAAGGTACTTAAAGATATAGGCCTACCTTAGGGCCTAAAATATAATAAGAATAAGAAGAGGAATTAGCTAATTTTTTCTAAAAGAAGTATATTTTTAACTACCTAATCCTTAGCTATTACTAATATATCTAGATTAATAGGACTATATATCCCCTAAGGCCTAATATTTAGAGACTACCTAGAATAAGGTCCTATTCTAATTTATTACTATAGGTTAACTACCCTTCTCCTTTATTAAGAGTAAGTCCTTTTAATATCTCTTTTAAATAACCTATATAGTACTATCCCTCCCCTAGATACCTTCTATTATAATAATATACTAGTACCTATATAATTATATTTAAAAGAGTATAAGCTTAGTACTTAGGATACTACCTAAGGATATAAAAATCTTAATTATATTAGACTATTAGATATCCCTATATAACTAGGGATTTATAGTAATTACTAGCTACTTTATCGATAGTAGCTAGGTATATTATAAGGTTCTACTTAGGTTTAAGCTACTTTACTAGGTATATACCGGAAAGTATCTTAATACTATCCTTCTTAAAACCTTAGCTAAGTATAAGATTATAGACTAGGTATTTAGAATTATAACTAATAATACTTCTAATAATATAATACTAGTTAAAGCTACTTAGATAGGGCTCTTAAGTAGTATATAGGTATTCTAAATACCCTACCTTACCTATATTATCTAGCTCTCTCTTAACTAGCTCTTAGGTTACCTATAGGCTATATTAAAAAATAATATTATTAAGTTAGTTTAGACTAATAAGAATTTAAAGAATATAAAAGAAAATAGTAATTATTAGAAATAAGTAATCTTAAAGATACTAAAAAAGATCTATAATCTTACCCTCTATATCTATATTAACCTAAAGCACTAGGCTACCTTCCTCTAACTATAAGAAGGGAAGGGACTATATATTATTCTAATCTAGGATATAGTAACCTAGTAGAACTCAACCTTTTTAATACTTCGCTAGATAAAGAGAATATACCTATTCTTTATATCCTTCTATACTAATTATAATTATAAGGAGATACTTCCTAGTAATTTAGAATAGTATTAAATTAACTACCTTCTATAAATTACTTAGTCTTTCTATAACTATATAATAGAACTCTTAAAGATAAAGGAAGTAACTACCTACCTTACCTTTAAGATTTATAATACCCTCTTTAATTACTTTAACTAAGTAGAGATACTATTAAAATAGAAGTATATTCTATAGAAGTTAGAAATACTAAATATACTTATTACTAGCTATAAAAAGCTAAGTAAGTACTATATATAAATAACTAGTTATAAAGGAGACCTTTTTACTATTAAGATAATACTAGCCCCTAATAGTTAACTTTAATTCTTCTAATTAGATAGCTACTAGGAACCTAAGTAGTATAATAAATATCGGAAATCCTTCTTAGATATATTAGTACCTTATTAAAAATACCTTACTTTAGGCTAAGGGTTAGCTAATATATTAGCTATAATACCGGCTAGCTCTAGGCTATATAGGCTACTAAAGAGTAGGTAGAAGTCTATAAGACTAGCTATTAATAAGGTAACCTAGTACCTTAATAGTAGTATACTATATCTTAGTCTTCCCTACTATTTTACTATATTATACTAACCACTCTCTACCTTTAGACCTTATTAATATTAAGCCTCTATAGTTCTAATAGGAGAATAAAACTTATTTTCCTATAATTATATAACTTACCTATAATATCCTCTTAATACTAGTAACTAAGGCTAGTATTAAGCGACTCTTTAATACTATATAGGATATTTACTATTATTACTATAGTTACCTAAAGTCTAAGATAATTAAGAAGCTTATACTATACCGCTATATAACTAAGTTTAGTATTAAGGATACTAAGATAAAGGAATTATAGTAGTTACTTAGTCTAGTAAAGGCTAAGGTTAAGAATAAGGAAAGTACTAACTTTCTAGAGGATAGTAAGTATAATCTAATTAGTAATAATAAGAAGAAGGAGGGGAGGGAAGGTAATAGGGTATAGGAGATATCTCCTTCCTTTTTAGCTAATAGGGATAGGGGTAGTAATAGCGATAGTAAGATAGAGGGGGTTTAGCTAGATTTACTAGAGCCTACTACTCTATTTTATATATCTTAGAGGAAGTATAAGAGTAGGGTTAATAATAATTATATATATTATTAGAATATATTAATAGTACTATCTTCTCAATTTTTACTCCCTTCTTTAAATTTTCCTAGTATTCTAGCTATAACTAGGATATATAATAATATAGGTCGGAAATATATTAGTTATATATCTATATACTAGAGGTCTATTTATATTATATAAGGCCTATATAGGCCCCTATTATAGGCTATAGGCCTAGGGTATTAGCCTATAATTTAGTATAGGCCGAAGAAGTCAGCCTAAAGCCTAGCCTATTAGTAGGCTGGGCTAGGCTGGGCTATGGGCCGGGTAGGCTTTGCTGATATCTAGTTACTTTATATCTATAAAGGAGTTAATTAGGTATTAGGTAAGGTAGGTAGAGAAGCTTACTATATTTAACTTTGTTATTAAGTACTACTTAGGAACCTTAAATCCTATTAATATATCTAGTCGCTAACTAGACTATATACCTAAGGAGGGAGAGTTCTTAGAGAACTTACTTTTACCTACTCTTTAGGAAAAGCTGTAAAAGAGTCTTAGTAATAATAAAGAAGTAATATAAAGGTTATATTCTACCCTAGTATATAGGGTTATAGTATTATTAGACCTAAAATTATATATCTCTATAATAGTAGCTAATATAATATTAGTACCTAAATCTAATTATCTATATAGTATAGTAGAGGACTATAATAATATAGTATATAAGTCCTATAATATAAGTATTATAGATAAGTATTATACTACTAGTAATATAAGAATTCTAGACTCCCTAGTACTATACCTAATAGCTATAAGAGCTTTTTAAGGTAAAATAGTATATATACTAATACTAAAGAACTCTATAGTAGAATTACTTTATATAATATAGGATTATAATCTAATATTATAGGATATCTATATAAAAATAGAGGAGGATAGTATTAGTAAGTAAAAGCTAAATAATATATCTTAGGGATTAATACTAAATAGGCTACTTAAGTTTAATAACTGCGTTTATATCTTAAAAGAGACTGTAATCTTATATAAAATTATAAAGATATACTATAATAACCCTTAGGGAGGCTATTATACTAGTAAATATATCCTTAAAGTTATCTAATATAAGTTCTATTAGTATAGAATTATAAAGGATATAAGGGAGTATATATATAATTATATAAATTATTAATATAATTTAGTATATAGATATAAGCTATATAGATTACTATAGCTATTACTAGTACTTAAGAGGTCTAGTAAGTAGCTTAGTATAGATTTTATTATTAAAATACCTTTATTATAGTAGAATAGTAAGGTATATAATATAATATTAGTCCTAATAGATATATTTATAAAGTATACCCTTTATCTTCCTTATATAAAAGAAATTAATATACCTAAGTTAGTAGATTTATTATATAAATATATAATCCTAATCTTTAGTATATTAGAGAACCTAGTAAATAATAGGGGTAGCCTTTTTATTAGTTAATTTTAATTAACCTTCTACTTCTTTCTTATAATTAAATACTAGTTATTTACTATATTCTATCCCTAAACTAATAAATAGACTAAATATTAAAACTAGGTACTAAAGTACTTCCTATAATTATATATTAACTAGGAATAAGATAACTAAGTATATTAGCTCCTTATTATAGTATTTATATATAATATAATAACTTATAGTATAACTAGAAAGTTACTATATAAAGTATTAATAAGATATAATCTATCTATCTAAGATAGTATTAAAGAGTACTCTAAAGAATACTATATAGATACTATATAGAGGGTATAAAAAGTCTAAAAAATAAGGAACTTTATAAAAGAGTAACTTATTAAGATAAAAGAGTCGATAAAGTACTATATAGATAAATACTATATAGATAAATCCTTTAAGATTAGTAATTAGGTTTATTTTAAGAGTAAGAATATAGAAATAAGTAGACTAAATAAGAAATTAGATTATAAAATACTAGGTCTATTTCTAATCTTTAAGAAGGTTAGTATATAAGTATATAAGTTATATCTATTCCCCTATTTTAGATTACTATATCTAATATACTATATATTAGTATTAAAATTATATTATAGTAATACTTTAACTAATAATAATATTTTTAAATTAATTAAAATTAATAATTAGGTAGAATATAAGATTAAATATATCTTATTTTATTAAAATAAGAAAAATAAGTCTTATTTAGTTAAATAGTATAGCTATAATAATATTAAAGTAATTTAAGAACTATAGTCTATAGTTAAAGATACTAAGGCCTTTAATAACTATAAGGCTAGGTTAACTATAGTAGCGAAAATACTAAAGAAAAATAGGACTAAGAATATATATCTAAAATATAAGAAGTTTAATTATAGATTAAAAAATTAGTATTATATTCCCTATACTTATATATAGGTATAAGTAGGGTTATTATATCTAATTAAACTTAAATACTAATAGAGTAGTATTAAAAATATAATAAAGTAGTAAAATAGATTCTATACTTAAGGTATTTTAGGAAGTAGGGACTAAGTTTATAAGGGTAAATAAAGTATTACTAGGTATACCTATATTAGGAACTATACTTTCTTTTATAATACTAATAGGAGTATTAAAGAACTCTTTAACTTTAGAGATTTTCCCTATATTCTTTATAACTCCTAAGACTCTAATAACTTTAGCGATTATTATAATCTCTATAGTTTCTATAATAGTAGTAGCCTTTTTAGCCTTATTAACTATATAGGTTAAGTACTTAATATTCTACTTAATAATATATACTTAGGGTATATAAGTATATATAGGTAATATATTAAGAGTAGTATAGGTAGTAGACTAAACCTTAGAAGGAAGCTATACTATTATTAATAATAAATTCCTTTTTATAATAATATAGTTAAAAACTTATAAGGATATAACTATACTTTATAGAAGAGTAGTAAGTATATTTAATATAATCTATAAGGGTCTTATACTTATAGTCTAGGTAACTTTATAATTAGAAAAAGTACTACTAGTAAGGTAATAGTCCTTTAATAGGCTTAAGGGTTTCTAAGTATAGAGATAGAGTTATAAACCTATAGCTTATTAAAAGATAATATTATACCTATAGATATAGAGATTTATCCTCCTTAGAGAAGGATAGTATAGGATAGTAATATACTATTACTATTTTATAAATATAGTTAATATATAAATATAAAAATAAGGCTATTTTCTATAAGGAAGGGGTAGATATAATATTAAAATTTCTTAGTATATTATATAGAATATAATATTACTAAATCTAAAGATATATCTACTATATTTACTAGCTAATAGTAATACTCTAATTAGAATAATATTATTTTAATAAAAATATAATAGAAATTTAATAGAAATATAAATTAAATATATTTACTAAGTATATAAGATAGGGGGTTAAAGAAGAGAAGAAGATATTAGGAGTAATCTAGGTATATATATATATAATATTTCCCTTTATCCTAACTATATTCTCTTACTAGTAAATAACTATTTAGCTATACCTTTATATATAGGAAATACCTAAGTTCTTAGACTAACTAAGATACTATATTTATTAGAAACTATAGCTATCTAATTTCTTAGTATAGTTATATAACTATACTACTACCTTATTATATATACTATACTCTTTATTATACTATATCCTATATTTTAGAATATTAACGCTAGATACCTTTCCCTATATATCTTTTTACCCTTACTATAAGGTTTTTTAGATATATAGGTTTTAATAGACTAAGCTACTCCTTTATTTTCTCCTATTCTAAGCCTATAAGGACTATATACTATAAAGAAGGGGATATTATTAGGACCCTAGTACTAAGAAGGCTAATACCTAAGGTATTATACCTATTAGGATATATAGGGAACTGTAGACTATATAGGAGCTATATATACTGCCTATATAACCCTATTCTTATTATATAACCTATAACCTATATATTATCCTTATATACTACTTCTTAGGAGAAGCAGCTATTAGTTCTCTAATATACTACTATATATACTATTATCTCTATTTCCTAATCCTCTATTATATATAGCATTCCCTTAGGCATTCTATACCTAGGGGTCTTATATATAGCCTTTCTAGGGCAATTCCTCTTAGTAATAGAGAGGATAATAGGGTAGGAGGAAGCTTTTAATTATAAGTGAATTCTTCGCTAACTATATTATATTCTATACTAGTATCTAGGTCTATATATATTTCGTTACTATTTTTAAGGGTAATCGGTATATATAAGTATATAGTAGTCCTAATAAGTAGATATTAAGCTAAGGTATTAGGATTTACTCTAGCTCTTTTACTTTCCCTAATACTTAGGATTTACTTTCTTTTATTATTTAAACTAATATTTAGATAATAGCTTTCTAAGGATATTTATTTACCTAGTGATTCTTATCTCTATAAAGGAAATATATCCCTATTATAGTAGCTTTAGTACTATTTCCTTAGTCTATTATTAAGGTAGTATTTACTCCTAAGGTATTTAATTTTATATTTTAGTATCCCCTATATCTATAATCCTTATATTAATCCCTTCCTTTTCTATAATTATCTCTATATCCTCCCCTAAAAGTAGTTAGGTTAGTAGTAGAGGAACTAAATTAGGACTAATTTAAGGTTATTTTAATAGGGTTTTCTTTTTACTTCTTAGACTAGGATTACTATAATTAGTCCTTTCTTTTAGAAGGTAGAAAATAGATATAGAATAGGATAGATATTAGTTTTAATATTTTATCTCTAGTCTTTAGTAAGGTACTATTACTAGATATAATTATTATATCTCTAAAAGGTTTCTATAATTTTATAAAGAGGGTTTATACTTTCTACTCTTTAGTAATTTCTAGTAGGTAATACTCTAGCGATTTAAGGTAGGTTTTAAAGATACCTAGGTCTTAGTATAGGTATATCTCTACCTTATTAAATAAGACTAAGATATCTATAATAATATTATAGGAATTTTAGAGTAAAGTCTTAGTCTAATCCTTAAATACTTCCTAGTTCCTTATATCTCTAGGGTTATTTTACTTATAAATTACCTATTTTCCTTTATAGTCTATATAAAGGAAATTTATAGTAGCTAGAACCTTCTATTTTCCTAAAATATATTTCTTTAAAACTCTTTTAAAAAGGGTATTAAGGTTATTTAGCTAGTTTTCTCTATTTTTAATACTATAGTTCTTTTTAAATATTATAATATCTCTTTTAATCTTACCCTTTTAACTATACTTACTCTCTAATATTAAATTACCTTTATTCCTAGGTTAGTTTAACTTCTTTCCTCTTTAGTAACTCTTAAGCTTTCTTTGGTTTACTTTAATAAGTTCTTCAGTAGTAATAAGTCTCTCCTAAAGTACTACTTTAGCTTTAAGGACCTAGATCCTTTCTTAGATAAGTTAGGTAGTTTCTGCGGTTACTTTAGGAGGGTTAGTTATATTTCCCTAAGTCTATAGTTCTATTTATTTAGTTTTAGTAGTCTCTGTTTTATCTCCTAATTAGGGCTAATTCTTAGGGAGTTCGGTATTTCCTTAGGATTACTAATAGGTTAAGGGAGCTATTATATCTTAGGTAGTTAAAGAAGAAGAATTAGAATTATAAAGGTATACGTTATATAGGTATACAGTCTATTAACTAAGTAAGATATAAAGGGCTTTATAGAAGGAATATAATATATTAATAATATGCTAAGACTAATTCTTATTAGTCTCGGAGGGGCCCCTAGGGAGTCCTAAACTATAAAGGAATCTATCTACCTATATTTATATAACAAACCCCTTATAGATCGATATCGAAATAGATATATGATAATATAGATATTCCTTCCTAAGCCTATATAGGTTTATATATATTTCCCTCTTATATAGACCTTTATCTGTTATAATAAACCTCGCCTAGTACTATTTATTATATATAGAGGTTTATATATAGTCTAGCCTCCTACTTAGTATATCGGCTAGGTTTATAGAGCTAGCTCTAAATATAATAGTAAAGTTAAAACTTACTATATATTCTACCTATCTTACTTATCTATAAGATAGCTCCTTTATTATTATAAAGTTTATTAAGTTTATATAATCTATCTTAACTAAGACCTAGTATATATTTCCTTTAAGGAAATATCTCTATTCTTAGAAGGCTTCTATAATTACTAGTATCTCTTAGTCTCTTACTTTATAGTAGGTTTCTTCTAGCCTTATCTTATATAAGAAGAATATAATTAGTTTCTAAGTACTACTCTCTTTTTATAGCTATAAGTAGATTACTCTAATTACTTTATCTAATATATTAGATTCTACTAAGGTTCTTAGTAGGGAGTTAAAGTATATAAAGAAAGGGGCTTTTTAGAAAATCTCTTTAATCTCTTAAAAAGCCTTCCTTATAGTTTTATTAAAGTAGAAGCCTAGCTTCTTTTTATTCTTCCCCTTTTTCTATATATCTAGGCCTTAGATTAATATATTAAGTAGCCCTATAATCTTTAAATATAATTTAATAAATTTATAGTAAAAGTTTATAAAGCCTATAAATTACTATATATTAAAGATATAACGTAATTCATATATAAGCCGCCACCATATACAACCCGCTACCCTATTCAATAATCTAGTTTTTAAATACATTTATCTCAACCATAACGCTATTAAATTAAATCAACTAACTAAGTAGTCTATCTAGATATATTTCTCTTCTATGCCCTAGTAATCTATATATTCTATACCCCCGGGGGGGGCGCGTATATGGTTAAATAGTCGATTCTCTAGGTATGCCGGGGCTAGGGGGAGGTACTTTAATTACTTCTTATTACTATATAATTAATATAGATACTTCTTAAATAGAGAGGCTTTCTTCGGTAGGTATCTACCTTCTAGATTAGGTCTATTTTTACTTCTTCTTCTTATTTTTATCCTATAACTCCTTATTTTCTTTCGCTAGTAGAATAGTGTTATATATTATAACTTAGTAGCCTTTAATAAGTTAGTTTAATATATATTTAGAAGGACTTATTAGGCTTTGAGATTATATATAAAGTAAAGTATTAATTAACGAAGCCTATCGATATAGATCTTTCCTAGTAGTAGGGGTTTTTAGTATAAAATTCTGGCTTAAGTTATTACTCTAGCTTAGAGAGGGGGTAGGTATTCGAAGCTAGATATTTAGCTTTAAAAGTACCTAATTAGGTAAAAAGGGTACTAAACTAACTACTAAGAAGCTATTTTTAATTATCTCTAATTTAAAAGCTTTAATTTATATAGTAGGGTATACTTTAAGAAAGTTAAGTTTATTAATATAGTTAATCCTATACTATATTTTTATTTTAACTAACTAACTATATATATATTTTAAGACTATAAAATAGCCGATATTAAGTAGTTATAAAAGGTAAGAGGAATATAGTAGTATATAAATTAGTATAATATCGTTTTACTTATAAATTTTATTAAATTTTAGTATTAAATAGCTTCTATAGCTATTAAGTATTAAAAGTCGATACCTTCCTACTATATATAATAAAGTCGATAGTATAAAGAGTTTCTAAAGCTAGTAAAGTCTAATTTTATTAGAAATCTAACTATTTAGACTAATTTTAAAATACTAATTATCTAGAAGGCTATTAAACTAAGATTTAATAAAGACTTTACTTTTAAAAATTATATATAGAGGAAGTGCCTACCCTACTGTATTTATATATTTAATTATAGTTACCTACTTATAATTTCTAGGTTATAAAAGTAATCTCTAACTATAGTATTTACTTCTAGTTATAACTTTTACTATTATAGTTAATCCTATAGTAAAACCTATCTTATTAAAGTTATAAATATTATCTAGATCGATTCTATATTAAAGAATGGTTTTTTAAACTAGATTAAACCACTCTCTAATAATCCTTAGGTCTTTATATTTCGCGTACTTATAATTATAATATCTTAAGAATTAGGATATAAGGGTAGGGTACCGTTTAATAAAATATATAACCTAATTTTAGCTAACTGAAATAACTAGGGTAGTTCTGTGTTATTTAAGAAGAAGATCTACTATTTCTTATACTATAGAGGGCTAGGGGGCCGATCTATAAGAATCTATAGAGATTATCTATTTTCGAAGAGATTTCTCTTTAATTATAGTTAATTTAGTTAAGTTAGTGTAAGAAGTCGCGTATTATTATATACCACTAAGGCAGTCCTGAAGGGTTGAACGTAGTATATTAAAAGTATAGGCGGTAGTAGAAATATTAGAAAATTCTTGATTCTTAAAAGCCTAGATAGCTAATAAGATCCTACCCTCTTTCTCTATTGAATCTTTAGAGGATTAAGAGCGTTTTGGTGGTATGGTAGGTGGTTGAATTAACTAGGTGCTAATTCATAGACGCGTTTTTGGATGGGGTGGTGGGTCGTATGTGGTGGCGGCTCGTATATGAATTATATTACTCTAGCTTTAGTTAAATAGTAATTACTTTTACTTAGATAGGGTCTATAGAAATACTATTACTAGAGATAATAAATCTAAGGAACTCTATTTAAGAAGTATAGAAGGTATACTTTAAGGCCTTTATATAGAGTTTAAACTAGTAGAGCTATTCTAATACTATTTATATATATTTTATATAGGATTCCTTATCTTAGGAGAAGATTAAGATATTATCTAAGTAGATTACTAGGAAGATATCTAGTAATCTTATAAAAGCTTTATTTATATAAGCTTAGAAGGTTATAAGTATATTTATAAGCCTAAATAGTATTATATAATATTTAAAATATCTATAGTAGGTTCTAAATACTATTTTCTATTTATTACCTTTCTTAATATAGATCCTATAGTATATATCTCTAAGGTTTAGTTTAGTATAGATCTTTATACTAGTAAGTCTTAATAGGAATTTACTAATTAAGGGTAAGGAGTAGTAGTTCTTAATAGTAATTATATTTAATCTATAGAAGTTTATATATAGCTAAAGTTTACTATCTTTCTTTAATATAAAAAGAATAGGTATCCCTATAGAATTCTTTAAATATTAGATTTAGTCCCTTTTAAGGTTCTTATTAATATAGGTATATAGGACTTTTAATTCTATATTTAATAGTAAGTATAGTAATTTAAATAGGGGTACCTTTCTTAGTTCTAGATTAATAGTATAATTATATATAATATATTCTAGTAAGATTAAAGCTAAAGCCTTATTAAAGATATCTATAAAGTCTCTATATACTTATAATAGGGAGTTATCTATTTATATAGTTCCTAATTATTTACTTTCTTCTAATAGATCTAGTAGTTTAATATAAAGTATATAAAAGATACTATATAGATATAGTTCCTTTTTAAACTCTTTTAGGGAGATTATCTCTATTTCTAATAGGATACCCTTATAGTATAACTAATAGCTAATACTCTAGTTAATATCTAGATTTACTATATAGAGCTAGTCTATCCCTAGGACTATATTATATCTTAATATATTAATAGCCTTATAGTATATCTTTATAATACTATATCTTCTAGTATTATCTATAAGCTAGAAAGTAATCTCTTAGCTACTATATAAGTAGATTTTATATCTATTAATTACCTTTACTAGATAGGGTATCCCTTTTATATCTTCTAGATTTTTCTTTACCTATCTTTAGTTAATAAAGGTCTAGGTAGCCCTACTATTAATTAGAATTCTAGTAACCTTTATTAGGATACCTTTATAAATATCTAAGATAAGTATATTATATACTAATATATTTCGGCCCTTCTACTAACTCTCTCTAAGGGTTATTCCTAATACTACTATAGCCTATAGTATAGGGTTATCTATTTTTTTAGTTCCTTTAAGTTATTTTTCTAAAGCTACTTAGCTTTTAGGTAAATTCTTATAATATATCTAGCTTTCTTATATAAATAATATAAGTCCTTTATCTAATTATTTAATTTTACCCCTTAGCCTTATTTCCTTTTATTAGAAGATAATAACTATTCCTTTTAGCTATCTTATAAGGTAGATAGTTCTTAGCCTTAGTCTAATAACTTCTTACTATTATCCTTTAAGTCTATATTCCTATTCTACTTATATAGGTACCGCTTAGCCTATAGCTTTATAGTATATAAAGGTATTTAGCTCTCTATAAAGCTAAGGTAGGCTACCTAATTATTATAAATCTCTATTTTAGGTAGATCTTATTATTAAGCTTTAGTTTAGATCTCTCTTAAAATACCTATTTCTAGGTAGTTAATATATATCTAATCTAATAGTATAGAATATAAGTAATTATAGATTCCTATTAAATATTAGGTATATTAATATATACTCTATTCTAGCTTTTATATAGCTTACTATTAATTAGCTTTTACTTTATACTATAATTATACTAAGTCTATAACTTAGGTTAAGGCCTAAGTTTTAAATATATCCTATATAATCTACTTTATAGGATTATTCTTTTAATATTATATCTAATTCTAAGTAACCTTATTTAAGAGGAATTCTATTACCTATATAATCCTTACTTTATCTAAGGTAAACTATTATAGATATCTTACCTAAAATACTTCTTATTTTACCTTAAATATATCCTATTTATCTATAGTTTTACTATAGAATACTAGTATATTAGATAGACTTTATAGTTCCTTAACTTAGGAGATTTTACCGCTTTATACTATACCTATATTATTATTATAGTTCCTTACTACTATTAGAGAAGGTTAGGGTATTACTAGTATCCTTAATATAGGGTTTAGGGATTCTAGTACCTAGGTAATATCTCCCTTAAGTAATAGTAGGTATAGTATACTTAATTCCTCCTTTAAGGTAATAGCTATAAGGTTCTAGTTATAAAGATATAGTAAGAGTTCAGCTTTCTAGTTAGTAATTATAAGCCGTTTTTTAAGGGCCTTAAGGTCTCGCTATTTAGCTATAAACCTTCTTTTATTTTCTCTAATATCCTTATCGGAGGATTCTATTAGTTAGGTAGTCCCCTCTTCTATAGGAATAGCTCTTTTAGTAGGTATAGCCCCTATCTTAGTAGGGGTTTATAAATCCTATATTTAGTTTTCTTAGCCGGTAGGTAGGGGTATATCTCCCTATAATACCCAGCTTCTACTACAGGTATTTTGAGGTATCTTATAGGTTCTAGCGGTCTAATTTGTGAAATAAAGCGATTAGAATATTAGGACTAGCTACTAGTATATCCTAAAAATAGAGGTTCGAATTAGAGTGGAGGTCCCTAGCGTGGGTCATGCAATTCAGTAGACTAATCGCTAAGGTTCTAAATCTCATATGCGCGGTATATATAACTATACCCCTGGCGCTTACTTAGCAAGTACGTCGGCCCATACGGGCCAGTTGTGCAAGTGACCCTCGGGGTCGTAACATAGCCGCTGCTGCCCCCATGCCTAAGAGGCAGAATTCTGCTCTTCCAGAAAATAGAGACGATACTTTTTCTCAAGCTATCGCTTCTGTCTGCGTTAAAACTGAAAAGTCTCGACCAACGATCTGCTTTATCTGTCTTGGTAATTCTGGGCTGCCCGAAAATGAGCGTCTGAGAATGTATAAGAACCCTGGTTCTCTCAATCGATACTTTGTCAATAGGCATATCAAGCTGTTCCCGAATGATATGCACTGCAAGTGTAATATTTGCGGAGAAGATCTAGAATCAAAAAAGGCACTCCTGAACCATGCAGAAAGAGTGCATGGGACTGTCTCCTGCTTACCTTTGCAAGCTCTTGGGCTACCCCTGCCATAGACACCAACGATTTCTCTTTCCCTTTGGTATATCACTACTGGATCTGGCGTTTTTTGGCATGATAATATCATAAATGGGTATATGGTAGGGAAGCGATCTTTATCTTTAGTGTGCACAATAACGTAGGAGTCTATTGGGGATACCTTAACACTACTGGAAATAACAAACTTTAGGATGGAAAAACCATGCCTGTCATTTTCTCGCTGGAAATCAAATCCTCCATGCATTGATTGAGAGCTAGAAGCTTTCATAAATATAACATGTACAACTAGTTTCCCCGCTCCTAAAGCCCAATCAAACAAGCAATTTGAACCGCCTTTGTAATTGGTGCTTCCAATTATCTAAATACGCATATTTATCGACTAGGAAAGTCTTGAAGCTTTGATCCATCAAGGGATTTGGATATCATTTAGAACGGATGTGGATACACTAGCCCAGTGACCGCTGTACTCTTATTTAAGCTTGCTTCATTCTCTGTTGGTTTCTACCTCCGCTGTGTCTAGGCTGTGTCTTACCACTTTCTGGGAAATGAGGGTGGATCTTGATCAAATCGAGTTCTACCATGGCCCAAGTCGCCCGCCGCTTTCTACCAGTGCAAAAAGCGTGCCCCCTAACCACGCCCCAGCTCATGAGCCACGATACCTCTAGCAGTCTTTTCCTACTGGGTTCGGCTTCTGTCTAGGACCGTGTGAGGTACCCCTAGGACAGTCACTGCCACTGACCGGTTCAACTTATGAGTGGAATATGTTTGACTTCGAGATCAATCATGTCTACGGACCCACTCCGCCTGAAATGACGAAAGATGTCGGACCCCCAGTGATAATAGATATACCAGCTGCCTGTGATATTCTGTTGGATCGTGGAAGTTCCGCGCTGGCTTTCTTAGAGCCAGTGCCATCGATAGACTCCGCGAGAATAATTCTGTGTCCTGCAGGGCCAAATCACCTAGATACTATTCCTCCTGATATGCGAGGAGATGTTCTACCGGGTAATTTGGCACAATATATTGAAAGTCGGCCATCATCCTCTCATTGTCTGACTTTTTTTTATTGTAGACGCTGTTCCTGATACCAAAGAAATGGAGACTTCTTAACTCTCTTATATACCCTGTGTGACCCTATCTGTGCCTGTACCCGAATAAGCGAACTGTGTCTCTAGCAACCTATCTGTGGTGGGTGATTTTCGGTAAGAATTAGCCAAGCGGAAGTTATCTACTATAGAGCCCTCAGATAGTAGGGTCTACGAAAGTGATTTGGAGCTGAGTCAGACATCTAACCTAGGTGAAGATCCATGCTTAAGGGCAAACAAGGCTTCGGGGCGGGCTGAAGATCCCAGTACTGCTGAAGACACGTCAGCCACATCTAGCCCGTCCTCTCCGCCTCCGGATCGCTCTATATCAACATATTCTCGAGCTCGAACGACAATGAGTTCCAAACCCCCGATGCGCTACCCGTCGATAGCTGTGGTTATACCGCCAACGTCTTAGAAATAAGGAGCCGCCAGGACAAGCACAAGGGCCGCTACGGTAGTATACAAGAAGCGACTCCGCTCAGGTCGAGGTACCAGCATCCACCAAGACAGGAACACCACCTATAACACAGCACAGCCGTGTCAAAAGAGGAAGAAAAGGAGACCTTCAATCAGGCCACTTTTCGACCCTTCGGAATCTTCCGTTCCTATTTCATCTCATTGCTCTGGTGCTATCCAGGGTGTACGCGGGAGTGCTATCCTCACGGTCGAATCTAATACTGGTCTGAAACCGGCATATTTCTTTACTTTCGTACCTGATCCTAGCCCGATGCTGTCTCGAGCGCACACGGCGGTTATCCCAGGGAAACACACATACACGTCGGACGAGAATGCGCTGCTCGTGCGGCTGAAGGAAAAAGAGGCAATGTCATAGTCTGAGATTACGACTCACTTCCCAGGTCGAAACATGTCATCCCTTCAAGTTCACTATTCAACCAAATTACGCCACAAGGCCAGCTCTCGGTCTGGAAGACCGAAGAAACGCCAATGAGAGAGGCTATGCTGTCGGGATATTTCTTGGTTCGCGCCTGTCGACCTTTCGCTGTATACAACGTCCTCCGTAGCCATCTGTTTCAATATAAGCATTGAGGGCGGCTTTGTGTACTCTGTAATAAGTAATTATTAGAATAAGATTAACTTACTACTATTAAGATATTAGGTTATCTTATCCCTAACCGGCTTCGCTTTAGGTTTCTTTACGTAAAGTAGATTATTAAGAACTATATTTAGTCTTAATCTAAAAGAAGAGGCTAATAGGCCTTAACTAGTTACTTAACGATCTTAGTAAGGGGTAAGAGTATCTTAGAATAAAGCTCGATATATCTTATACTATTCTTTTATCTAATTATCGGTTAGAAAGAATTAGAATCGACTATCTAGCGCTAATATAGTACTAATTATATAAATATAACTATACTTATAATTTATTTATAAATAATACTTATTAAGCTTTAATCGGCTAGCCTTAAGAGAGGAAAGTATTTATTATTTCTATAGTATATACTTTTATTAAAGCTAATTAATAGACTTCTCTAGATACTTAAATAATATATTATAGATCTAGAAAATAAGATATATAGTTATATCTCGAGTCTTTAAAAGAGTAAGTATATAATTATAGAATAGCTTTATAAGATAAAGAAGATAACGTATTCGGTAAGCGAGCTGCGCGCGCAACCGAGCTGCGCAGCCCAAAACACATAGTAAATGCAAGATATTCCACATTTATATCTTAACAACCATATGTTCATCCTATCTCCCCGTTTGTCGATAGTTATTGATAAGACTTCTTAGTACTATATATCAATTTCAAAGAGAGTAGAATACTATCTTACCATGATTTCAAATATTACCGAAAATTACGTCCCTAAAAGCTAGAAATATATATATCGTAGTTATAAAGCCATTTATTTTCCTAAAGTTCCCTAGATATGCTAGATATCATATATATAGTACTATGCCATGAAGACAAGTCCCTACGAGCCACTGTTGTTGAGATATCAAGTTGTAATATATCGCATTTACTATGTGTTTTGGGCTGCGCAGCTCGGTTGCGCGCGCAGCTCGCTTACCGAATACGTTAGTCGATCTAGCGCTATTTATCGTTATTAAAAGCTATCTCTTTATAGTTATAATCGATATAGAATATACTAAAGAATATATATAGTCTTTTTACCTAATAAAGTATTAAAAATATTAAGTTCTATCTCGTCTTTATATCCTATAGTTAAAATAGTAAAACTAGTAACTCTGGTGGTAGATCTGACGTAATAGATATCTCTCTTAGTGCCACTACTACTAATGCTACTATTGTTCCTGACCCTAAATTGGTTGATTTGGAAGGGAGTGATTCTGATAATTCATACTATCATTAATTGATTTGGTTATTTTGATATCAAGGGACTAATACCTTTACTTTATTAGGGGGTAGTATCATGCTCTATAAGCATTATATATTCGTTTGTTTACTTGCTTGCTGCCCCGCGCCCTGTTTGCTTGCTTTGCTCGCTTTGCTCACTTTGCTTGTTTTGTTTGCCTTGCTGTTTAGCTTACTTCTTTCATAGCTTCTTCTTCTTCTTCCTCCTTCCTCTCCTTATCATTAATATCGTCATTTCTTGGACCTTCGATATCAGAAGCTTTACCAGCCTAACAAACAGACTATGATATACCTTAAATATAATAAATAGTTTACAGCTACCTATAAAAAGCTGAAATATTACAATATAAATAGTACCTAGTATGTTATCAATCGCTCCGGGGTATGAGAATGTACTCCGTACCCCGTACTGTAGCTGTAGTCCACGGGTACCTGCAGCAAGTGCCCAATTATTGATTCTTTGGGGAGGCTCCGTGGGCAAGGTATATTCGGTAGAGATCTCCATCCCTGCCGGAGGTAAGGGGTGGTTGCCAGTTATGTACTCCGTATCTCCCATATAAATAACCAACGAGACTTCAGGAGTACATGGTAAAGTCTAGCTAATGGTCACTTCCATGATCTCTGACAATCAGGGGATTTCCATCGTTCGCAAGTATCCTTTCCAAATCAAATCCGATCGCTAAACCGTCACCCTGCTCCTCCGCCTCGCGAAATCCTGGCGCATAGTCATCCACCAGATCGACTTCATTCCCTTTGTAGATTTCCACAAGCGGCCGTCGCATATCGACTCTAAGCACCAATTAACATAAACCATCTCGTAACCAAGAATGGACAGACTCACGGTTCATCCTCCAAAATCTCTCTTGGATCTGCATCTTCGTCGCGGTCTATGTAAATTTCCCGGTCCTCAATGTAATTGAGCGCCTGGTCTATTGGGACTCGATTTCCCGGACCGATTTCCCGATAAAAGTAGGCGAATTCCTCCATCATAATTTGACCCCGACGGGCTATCTCGTAGATACCGTTGGTTGTAAAATCAACCCAGAGACCTAGTCCGGTCTCAAGGGTCCGGTCATCGATAATAAGCTTGGGGGAGCAGTCTCTGAAAAGTACAGTTCCATCAAGCGCCATGTGCATATCGAGGAAGTTGGGTCGCGCGACACTTTGATAGAATTTAAATGTCTCGAGAACATTCCCCTTATTGTCTTCAGGGGGAACAAATACTATCATTTCGTCTGCTAGAAAGTCCCAGCCGTCTTCCCATGGGAATAATCCCAGGATACACTTGGCGAGCAGGGCTTCTTTCTCGGGGGTTAATTCGGTGGTGTAGAAGTAGACCATGCAGGAACTTTGAACGTCATTGGCTCCGAAAGTTTTATCCTATACTTGGATTAGGATAAGTCAGGTAGTAGGATATATTTAATTGTTTCATACCGTAAGTTCAGGACCTTCAAAAAAACTAGGCTCGTCCTCTGGGGCTCGTGATTGATAGCTCTGTCATGGTGTCAGTGAAAAATAAAAATTCTTATCCAAAAGACATACATCGCGGAATTGTTGGTCTGCTGTTGCCCAGCGTTCGATCAACGCTCGTTTCTGTTGATCCGCGCCGTCGCCACCGACCCACTGCTCACGAACAAAATGCCTCCATGCACGAGAGGCGGCATCAAAATTCTTCCGGGCCACGGGTTCCTCATGTCGGCGAATGAAAGAGGGGATGCCTCTAGGCCACTGGCTATGTGATCTTGTTAAGGACATGATCGAATGGTGGTAGTTCCGGGGGTTGAAAAGAAGTTTAGTGAGGAACGTGGGGGGCGGGAATGTATTTAACGGAGTTTGATACATGCCCGCCCCAAGTTTGCACTAAGGCATCAAATCTAGTTATATTTTCAAAAGTTCCTGTACAAACTCATCTCAAACACACTAAACCTGTATTATGCGACCTTGGAATCTTTACGACTAAGCTTTGATAGGGGAGATTAAGTGGTTGCGAGCTCGGATATACACCCCTGGAGTGGGTCTTTGGCTTAAAGGGTTTTCGTTGAAGTGGATCGATCACAAACTTGGTGTGCACTAAGTAGCGTCTTTTCCGGCCTAGCCGCTTGCTTTCAAAATTCTGGTTGTAAAGTTGTAAATTTGTGCCAAAATCATTGAAATGTAAGCGAAAGTTTGATATTCATAAATTCCAGGTTTCCATGCACTACTATGTGCCAGTTAACAGCCAGCTGGTAAATCCCAGTTCTATATTCCAGTAATTAAAACTAGAAGAAAATATGGCATATATAAACATTTGACATGCCTTGAAGACCATAGCCGAATTTTGTCCGACAGTGAACTTTAGAACTCTAGGGCATTGAGTGTCCCACCCCCAAACCAAGATCAACCACACGAGCCATACTTAGCATTACAATTGGCGCTGGAACAATACTCCGACGAACTACCACAATAACCGTAGTTACTACAGCAGTCACCAAATTGAGATCCCAAACAAGTCCAGTCCGAATTAGACGGGCCACAGAGACCGTTCTCCGAAATCGTACTCGTAGGAGTCGCAACTGTGGTAGAGGTCGCCGTAGTGACCGTAGATGATGCGTGAGGGCTAGCTGTTTGGCTAGAAGTGAATACCGTCGAGCTTCCCATACTTGGATCATCGGTCAATGTAATGCTGAAGTTGAACCCGGTGGTCGGGAAAGAACCGTTCACGGGAGGATAGCACACGCGCTCGTATTCACTTAGCCAGACTTCATCGTGGTACATCTCGTCTGTTAGATCGTCATCGGTGATGTTGTACACTGAGTTGACCTGGTCGCAGAGAGTGTAGGTCGCGAGAGATGCGAGGTATGCTGAATCAGGGGTCCAGGTTGAGGCCGTGGTTAGGTCGGAAGGGAATGACCAGAACAGATTGGTGGTGCTATGGTTTGCTGTTCGGGTTGCGTTGAGATTCATGGTGCTAGCAAGTGATGTGCGTGTTCTTGTGGTGTTGGATATGTAGCTTGTATAGGTGTTGATGTTACCCACTGCTTGAACGCACTGTGGAGTGGATGGGTTAGCCTGAAAAGAACGATATGTCTTGGTTATTTTCTCGTGTAGAGAGACGTACGTAGCTGTTCCCTTTCCAGAGGCTGCCGCAACTGGAGGTTGCATTCAATGCGGCCTGGGGATTTAAGAAATTGAAATTATATTGAGAGATGCTGAATTTGTCGCACACGGATTCACAGGTATCACCATCTTGGACCTGATACCAGTGACCACAGTCGGTGTTGGAGCTAGTGACTGCGTCGGTAGGAAGAGACCTGTATATTTGATTAGCATTTTCACTTTCCGAACAACCGAGCGAAACAAAATAGCAGACAACATACACAGCGGTGCTTGCGGGCCTAAGAGCCAGGGTATCGGGGAGTGTGAGAGTACCCGGAGGACTGACGCAGATGTACTTCCCCGAAACAGCCGTCAGATTCTGCGAGCTTTGCGCTGAGTTGAGATTGGCATTCCATGCAACAAACTGAGGCACAGAGACTTGACGCGATAGGCTCGCAACGATTTTGTCAATGGTATCCGTCTCCTGAACGCGATAGATCTCACAAACATCGGGAAGGCAAATCTCTGCCCCAGCAACTATATGCGTACACCCCGTATCAAGGCTGTTCAAGTTTATCAAGGCTGAGGTTGAGACATTTTGAGCTGCTGAGATAGAAAGACAGGTATCTCCGGATTCAACCTTGTAAACAGTTTGATCGGGGTCAGTCGTGTTGCAGCGACTAGCGGCAACAGTGGCCGAGGCAGAGGCCGTGGAAGAGGCAGTCGAGGTTGGTGTATAAGTCACAGAGTATCCGCTGGTCGAGCAAGAAGATACTTGACTCGTTAAGGCCGACGGACTGAGCAAAATATCCTGACCCCATTTGGAATTCACTAGGGTTGACAAATACTCCAAATAGCATGCGCTGCATTTGATGTTTGTTGTGCCATTCGAAATTGCATTTTGGAATAGGGTGTTGCAATAGGTGCCCGAAGCCGAATCAGTCAAGCAGGTTGCATCGTAACGCCATTTCATTTCTTTGCCTCTATCCGAGGCAGTTTGTGAGATACCGGAGATGTTGTACTGCGTACTTGTGCCGCAGGCTTCGTCCACAGAGGAGACATAGCTTGACAAAGCGGAAGAGCAACCGCTGGTACACATTTCCGACAGTGCATTGGCTGACCATGATGTCGTCTGGGTGACTGCCTGGCTCAAGCCGGCATAGCATGAAACATTGCTGGACATGGCATTCACGCATGCTTCTGAAGCTGATATATCAGCCAGAGTATCAGAGTTGTAAATGTAGAGAGTGTCTGAATTTCCCCAAGCAGCGGCATGATGAGACTGTAGCATCAGAACTACTGCCAATGCAGCACTTGCCCTCAAGAGTGCCATAGCTCTATGACTGAAAGAGAATTCAGAGCGCGAATTGATTTTCCTTGAACCTGGGACATGAGCAATCCCAAAGGAGGGGGAGTAATGGCTACTCAAACTACTTGTTCGGCAGGGAAACTTCGGTGTTTCGTATTGACGCCTTCATACCAACCAATTTACCACCTTATCAAAAGGAGCTAGAAGTGGGGAGGCCCATTGGAAGTTCAAAGTACCAAGCTAAATCTGAGACATCCGTCGAAATCCACTAAGCGAGGTACAGGAAAAAGTGGTTCGGCTTGAGCACTAGACAGCCCATTCAAGTGGAAAAGTGGGTGAAGCTTTACCCTATACATCAAGTCCCGAAGCCAGTCCCACTTAGCGGGTAGGGGCCGAGATCCCCTGAACGTGTTAGAGGGCCCCATGTTGGGGGCCAAGGGGGCCAAAATTTTCACATGGGTCCGCCAAGAATAATGGACTTAGACGATAGAAAAGAATTGTAGACAAACAGATCAATGGCTGAAGCTTACATTCTTGGCTATAGCTTGGCTTGCTAGGATGCAGATGCGGCTCTAATGCCAAGTAAAATGTAGGAATTAACAGTATACCTTTCACATCGGATGCATTCTGTAGAGATTGCACAAACCATTGAATGCAGGCTTTGTTCTAAGCGAGCTGCACAGCTGAAACTTCCGGGCCTTGCCCCGCCGATGAAAATTTTTGAAGTGATTGCTTACAAGATTTGAAGCTACGAAGTAGTGTAACAGGAGGCTTGGAACCAGGGGGCCAACTTAAGGCGCCACCAGGTGGTCCGGATGTATTCGGCACCCATAGGAGATACTAGTACAGTACACCGGTGGGGTTATGCAGGGTATACATTGACCATTCCAAACTCTGAAGGGATTCGGTTTCTCACGAGATACGACTAGCCTAGTAAAAATTGCAAGTCTAGTCCACAAATAGTATTGCGTGCGCTGAGGGATTAAATTAGTAGATTAGATTAGTAGATACACTTGTGGGACTCCAAACTGAACTGTATCAGCGTCGGATACTTGAGGCTGCCGGACTGTTGCGAGCTTAGGTAGTCTCGGCTGTTCATTTCGGACCCCGTCTGTTATCTTTATGATCCTAGTTCCTCTTACTTTTCTCATTCATTCTCTTTCTCCTTTGACTTGAATCGTCCTGGGCAAGCTTTTACTGACTTGTTCAGTATTTCGGACGAAAGAGCCGCACCATGAGGATATACAGTTTGCGGGCGGAGTTCTTGTCCTGCCATTCTTTCTTTCTACTTTCTTTTATTATACTTTCACTCTTTATAAATTTCACATCGGCCCAGTTCTATGTCTGCAACTTGACAAGTCCATGTGTCAACGGTGCATGCTGTGGTGTGAACGATGGTGAAACCAATGGCGTTAGTTAAGCCTGTCTATCTTATCCATTAAGCCTCGCTGACCCAAAGTATACAGCTTTGTGGCTATGATCCCGACAAATCTTGTGGCTCTACATGCGTGAGCAACTGCAATGCAACTGCAGAATGCGGCAAATGGGCTGCCACTGCTGGCACGACCTGCCCATTGAATGTTTGCTGCTCCGAGTTCGGTTTCTGCGGTACAACATCCGAGTTTTGCAACGCCGGTACAGACGGCGGCAAGTGCCAAAGCAATTGCTATCAACCAACGCAGCCTTCCTGCAAATCGAACGACGTTCTCAAGAAGGTCATTGGCTATTATGAGAGCTGGTCTGCTGAACGGACATGTGATTCATGGTCTCCAAGCAATCTCCCCGTGCAGAGCCTGACACACATCTATTGGTCGTTTGCTCTTTTCAAACCCTGGAATGATGGCTGGAATGTTTACCTGATGGATGAGGACAAGATATCGAACTTGAATGACATGGTGGCTGATTTCATTGCTTTGAAAGATGACAACCCGTCCTTGAAGTGCTTCTTGTCTGTTGGCGGCTGGTCATTCAATGACGGTGATTCGGCGCACTATTGGTCTGACATGGCATCTACTGAATCTGGCCGAAAGTCATTCGCCAAAGACTTATTGCGGACGTTGCAGCAATACGGCTTTGACGGTGTTGACTTGGACTGGGAGTATCCTGTCGCTTCGGATCGTGGTGGCAGCAAGGATGACATGGAAAACTACGGCAAGTTGATCAAGCAAGTTCGCTCAACCTTTGACGACAGTGGTTCAAGCCTTGGAATCTCATTCACCATTCCATCGAGCTACTGGTATCTCCGCCACTTTGACGTGCCCGCCTATTTGCAAGAAGACGGAGCCGACTGGGCGAACATGATGACCTACGATCTTCACGGTGTCTGGGATGGCACAGACCCATACATTGGGAATATCACTGGAGCGCACACAAACTTGACAGAGATTCAACAATCCATGGACCTTCTTTGGCGAAACAATGTTGATCCATCAAAGATTGTTTTGGGCATTGGTTTCTATGGTCGATCTTTCACACTCAAGGACTCTTCATGCACTGGCGTCGGATGCCCCTTCACTGGAGGAGGGCAGCCTGGTCGATGTACAGATGCTTCTGGGATTCTCTCATATAATGAGATCATGGAGATCGTCGAGAATGTTGATGTCCAGGGTCCCATCTGGGAGGAAACTGCAGCAGTCATGTATGTCACCTGGGACGACAACCAGTGGGTATCGTACGACAACAATGTCACAATGAAGCAGAAGGTCGATTGGGCCAATGATCAATGCCTAGGCGGAGTCATGATCTGGGCCTTGGATCAGGATACATACGACTGGCAAGCTTTAACTGCCCTGCTGAACAAAGATGTCAGCTCCGCTTCCCTGCTAGAAGGAGGATCTGAGAACTCACTGAGTGCCAAGGCATTAGCACATGCATACAATCAATATACTGGTACTGATTGTTATGTCACTGGATGCGTGGACTATAACTCTGGATCATGTAAAGCGGGTTACAGTGTTTTGGATTACGTTCACAGAGCCTCTTACGGAACCATCATTGACCCCGATGATCATCTTTGCAAAACTGGCGATACGACCGAATATGAGGATTCAGACTCAGAATATCGTCTGATCTGTTGCCCAACAGATGCAATGCCGACATGCCAGTGGACTGGCGGCTCATCCGATGGCATGTGTACTGGTGGAAAGGAGAAAACATGTGGCTCAAATGAATTTGAAATTGTCAAGGACTCTTACTCTGACCGGACAGGGTCTACCCCGTGCATGGTCAATAGTCGATCGCTTTGCTGTGCCACCGACCCCAATCTTGACACTATAGTGAACTCGTGTTTCTGGACCGCCTGCAACGGAGAATGCATGAAAACTGATATTGAGTACCCGGAATATGCTCTCAAGCCCGGCACTAGTAAGTCACTTCACACCTCACCATCACACCCCCTTACCTCCCCCCGAGTCCACGTTGAAGAGGAATGTGAACGTCTGACAGAATTTTAGATCTCAACGAAGACTCTGAGTACTGCTCTGGAAGTGAGGTTTCGACCTTTTGCTGCCCATTTGACAGTAAGTTATGGCACCTCATTCGCAGCAACTCCGCTAATGGGACCTCACGAATCAAGATGGTTACGAGAATTGTGAATGGACTACTTGTACCGAGTCTTGCGCTAGTGACAAAGTTCTCCTCACCCAACGCTCAGCTTTACTAAATGGCAGTCTCCCCCAATATTGCCATGAAGGAGGCATGTACAAGTTTTGCTGTGATGCACCTACTTCAACTGTCAACCCTCCCGTCGACCCCTCCGCCATATTTGAGTACCCAGATGAGAAAAACTACAGCTATTACCTGAAGCACGAGGACACCGACAACAACGAATCATCCGACTTCGAGCAAGAGAACCCTTACGCATTTGTGATGGTGGATGGTGACACGGATGCATACGACGAGTCTCTTGTGGATCAGTGGACATTTTTGGAAGATGGAGGTCTCAACTCCAAGAGAGATGGCGGTCCACGCAAGAAGCGAGACATCTTCACATTCCGCGAGGACACGTTTGACAACGTCGTTGAGACTTACATTATTCGCTGTGCGAGCCTCGATGAAGATACCGGGTGTAAGACCATTTTCTCCGGTGGTGCATCAAACACCATTGTCAAGATGCCTTCTTACCACGGATCTGGACCCTACGCTCGTGTCATCAGCTTGGTTCCACAGCACTCTTCAGAGAAGCGGAGTAATATCCTACCGCGGGACACAAACCAGGCGTATGAACTCACTGTGGATTATGACCTGGCTTCCGCTTCGGAGGAGGAGAAGGGAGACGTCAACTTTCGGGTCGACTATACGAATTTGCTTGACTACTGGTAAGCTATGACTGGTGACTCACTGTCAAAAAAAATTAGTCGCGACTAACATTATTCATCGTCGTTAGGGAGGATATTACGGAGGATCCACCCCAGAAGAGGAAGAGATGGTTTGGCGCCTTCAAGCAATGGCTGAAGAAAGTCACCACAATTGTCAAAAACAGCTCTGGATACCTACCTCTGAACTACTATGACACGATCAAGTTGTTCCATTGGGATGAGAAGTGCAGCGGCAAACAAATGTCACTGGACATCGATTCTACTCTCGATATAGGTCTCAATGCGCAATACGCGTACTACTTTGAAGGCGCGATTTTGCCCACTCCCAAGTTGATTTCTTCTTATGCATACTTTTCGGTTGCTCCTGCAGCAGAGATTCTTCTGACCATGCGAGGAGAAGCAGCATTCCAGACCAGCAGCGACAAGATCGATATTATCTCCGGTGTGACATTCCCTGGGCTTTCCATCAAGGGACTTATCAGCATCGGCCCAGAGCTCGCCCTTTCCGGTAAAATGGATGCCTCGATGGTGGTTTCAGGTGAACTTAACGCTGGTGTTGTTGTGGAATTCCCTAAAGCAGAAGTGTTCTTCCCACAAGATTCAGATGGTGAGGATGCCAGTGTTCCCCCGTCTTCTCTCAAAAACGAGGATGGCAAGGATGCCCCGAATCAATTCTCCGTCACACCTCAGTTCGAAGCTTCAGCGTCGGCATCGGGCAACTTGGCTTTGACTCTTACCCCTGAGGTCAAATTCGGTATTTCTGTTCTGAATGGAAAGTTAATGGAAGGCTATTTTACCGCGGGAGTCGAGAACACTGTCAGTTTGGGTGTTAGTGCTTCGGCGTCGACAGGTCTATCGAGCGGGTCTTCTGCAGAATTCTGCTACTGGGCAGACTACGATTATTCGGTATTTCTGCAAGCAGATGCCTCGTAAGTTATATCTACTTGAAGGCTTTTGGTTATCCCGGTCAGTGCTAACTGATAAATCCTCAGATTCCTTGGCGACGTGGCATACTGGGGTGATCGATATGAGATCGCCTCTCCAGAAGATCCCATCGCACTTGTTGACAAAAAATGTCTAGCTTACTCGAGTGATGTGGATGAAAAGAGGAAGCGTGATTCAACAAGCTCGGCTCTGGTCAAAAACACAACTGGCTCACCTTTCTTTAGTGGATGGTGTCAATGTGCCAACAAGAATACTCAACTTACTAACGAAACCTTGAGTTGCTTGGATACAGAAGACACCTCGTCAACTGCTAAGCGTGCTAACACCGCACCAACTTGCTACCTCCCACCGGCGTTGTTTTACAACTGTGACTGGTTCCCAACAACGAGAATCAACAACCTCAACACTGACACAAATGGACAAACTCCTCACGTCGATCTCAGGGGCATTTGCGAAAATGTCAAGAAATACCTGGACCGGAACTCGGGCAAGCAATATGTTTGGCCCAATTGGATGCGCCTGACCTATCAGCCGGATCCAACGCATGCTAACCGGGTCGACGCATGTACTCAGAAATCGAAGGAATGTACGAAGTTGAAGAGGTCCCTTTGGCCCAAGGATGGAAAACAGCCCCAGGCGCTGACCATGTCCTGTGATGAGTTTCCCTGTATGTCAACATTGCACTCTGGATCCACTTGATTCAAGGCCATCTACTGACACGACACTCGTCCAGTCAACTCAGCAGCAGAGGGGGGCACAGGCGCTGTAAGCTGATCTTATTCTCTTTGAAACTTGTTGCGTGAAAACTAATCTGATGTCCTTTAGGAGGTCGCATGTGTTCCGGACGGTCAGCAGAAGTATCAAGCTAAGATCAATGGCCAACTTTCTTACATCAAGTACACCGTGAGTCAAAATTTTTGTACCTGGCAGCATCTATCAAATGTTTACTAATTAATCAGCCAACGGGCCAAACCGCATCGAAATACTGGAAGGACTCGTCATGGACAGGGCCGACAAGATACTACACCATGAACCTTTTCAGCTACACGAACACCCAGAACAACCTCGGGACAGTAGGTGGTATATTTTCCTCAGGTGCCACGAACAATCCTTCCATGAACCCAGGGACAGGACTCCTCCATGTTTTGGGTGGTATCAACCTCCAGGGAAACCCTGAACTTTCACTGACCAACAACGGCATCTGCCTCGTGTACCCTTACAAGAAGAAGGCCCCTGGTGCGCTTAAGGTCGATATGCTGGAAAACAAGCCCTGCAAGATCCAATTCGAACCCCCGGCTACCATCGCAGCCAGAGGTTTGGACCCTAATGACCCTGACAACTGGGTGGTTACAAGTAAGTTGATCAAAACCAATTGATTGATGAGACATGACTAACAAATACTGTCCTCGACTCAGATGTCACACTTAGCGACGATCCCTTCGAGGAAGATAGTCCGTTCAAGGAGATGGCCGATCAACTCAACGAGATCGGCTTGGCGCATGATGATGATAGTACAGAGCCTGAATTTGTCACTGCGAAGCGGAGTCACAGTCATCACCATGGCTCACACAGACATCATATATAGATACGGAATTTTCCAATATTAAAACTTTAGAACGAAGTCAAGGAATGGATCCAGAAAATTTTCAGCCGGTCACTTATATATTCTTATACGACATTCATGAATTGTTACATGGCATTTTTGAAAAAAATGAGACCAATGTGGATCTATAGATATTCATTGGAATTGGTGTGAAACTTGGTTGTTTAGCTTGAGCCAAATCGACGGATCCTTCATCCCTTCCGGCTGTGTCTACTCGGTCACTTTGGAAGATCCCTGAGAGATTTTAATTAAAAATGTTTCAATTAAGTTTGATCAGGGTCCGCTTAGTCAGAACCCGATGAGTCAGCGGATATGAAGCCCTGAAGGACTCCCGAGCCCGGCATCGTTAAGGATCGCCGGTAGCATGAAGCTGGGCAATATCGGACCGGTATTATATATCTTAACATTTAGTCTGATCCTAAGACTTAATAGGTGTTTTCGTCCGTGATTTTCGCCCGTATAATAGATAAAAGAAGGGATCCCGTTAGATTTCTTACGATATGATCTCTAAAAGCGATCTAACAAACGTATAATACAATAGTCAATCGCTAAGCAGGTCGTCAGCTTGAAAGAACCGTGTCAGCTTTAGACAATCTACTTGAAGATTAAATTGCATCTATGGAGCGAGATGATGACACTGTCTTAGAAGGTCTTACTGGAACGTAATGAGGCTATACAGGAATTGTATATATGTGTAAAGAGAGAAGGGAAGAAGAAGAGAAGCTATAGATGGGCAAGTATCTAAAAATAGTAGACAGGTCACGTGACCCACCAATAACAGGACTTACCTTCCAATACCCTTCATGAGATCATCTATCTCTTTCGAAAGAGCTTCCTATAAAGCTAGTAATAATATAAAAAAATATAGCACTCTATCATTAAGTTAACAGGTAAAAGACAGGCAAAAGGGTAAAATATATAAAGTATCTAGGGCCTAGAGAACGAGTAAAGAGTGGTCTAGTAGGCCGGAGTAAAATAGACTATATAGTAGAGCATATAATATCAGGTAATATCCTGATTAAGAAATAGAGGTAGTTTCGCGAAGATATACTCAATTGTTAGGAAATCTTTCCTAGAGAGGAGAGAAAGAAGCGATTCCTTTTTATAGAGACAAGGAATCCGGTGAAAAGGTACTAGTAATAGTGTTTTTAGCTAATAAGCTGCTAGTATAGAGATCTATAGTATAGGCTTCCGCAGAACCCACAAAGCCCAAAGCCCAACCCAGCCCAACCCACGAATGGGCTGGGCTTTGGGCCCGGTTCTTGGGCCCACGATGGGCTTTGGGCTTTTTTTTTGGGCCCACGGCCCATCGTGGGGGCCCATTGGGGGCCCATTCTTTGATAAACAGTGCAAACATGCCAGTTCCCCGTGACTTCATAATTAATGCATTTTTTGCATGTAAACGGCGGACCCGTGAATTACTCTATCCGGTTAGTTTTGCCTTTTTAGGCTTAGTGCCTCAATACGCCATCACATAACCTCCCTTCAATGCTCTTTGACATAAAGACCCGTCTTCACTGGTCCTCCTCCCTTACTCTCACTTTTTCATTCTTCCTACCTCTCTATCTTGCACTCATCGCCGCCCCCTTTCTTTTACTCTGGCCCCCACCGACTACTGCACATTTGCTTTCAGCCCGACGCACTGCCCCTTTCAGTTTACCGGAGATGCAGATCGATCCGACTCCCTGGTCGTTCTGACCAGCGTGGGCTGTAATGCTATTCAGTTGCTTAGGAGTAGAAATACTGGGGTGATCTAGCCATCCACCGCATCGCATAATTGTGTGTCAATACTCCATTTTCCAAAGAACTCTACAAAGACATCTAGACCGCTTTCTTTCTGCTGGTGAGGCCTTCCCGTTGGGTGTCTGTTATTCCGCTGACCTCCCTTGCTTGTTGCGAAGTCTCCCAAATTGTTCTCCTTGTTGGTGAATGCTCCGCTTCATCCGCCCCATCTCAGGCCCCACCAGAGGTTTCATTGCACAGCCCTTGGCGTGCCAGATCTACTCTCGGCCGCTTGTTCGCGAATGCCTCGACCTCCCATCTGTCGACATCGTTGGCCTCTCCGGTCTCTCCGCACCCAATCTGTGAATCTTGAAAGAATACCACGGCGATGCGAGCCAATAGCGAAAATACCCCACACTCGCCTGACCTCGGTCGATCCTACATCATGCGGCCAATGCTGGACTGCAATAACTTCCATATTTATGAGAGATATCAGTTCTGTGGACCTGTGCTGGCAAAAGCAGTGTTGAGATTGGCTCCCAGTGGGCCTCTTAAACGGCCCTCAATTATACAGTCAGCTGTTGCATTTGTCGCAATATCAGAATTGAATGACAGTCTGCTATGCTCTTATAATGGTCATATCATTCCAAAAAGTTCTCAAGTTCGAGGGTCCGGCTCACATAATAAGTCGGGTGGTGTTGATGCACATGAATAAGGAGCGCACCTCGCCTCGAAATATATAGGTGACCATGAGAATTTGAGTCACAAAATCGCTAATTTAACAGGTAGAAAATAGATTTTCTTATCACGAAACCCGAAGACGCTTTGCATCTCCTGCCTCCACTTGATATAGTCGTCGTTTTGCGGCCCCCGGTCGCTGCCTAGCCGGTCGACATGTCAGGGTAGAACGGTGAAAGTCGATGATTAGAGCACGCCCGAGCTCCTCACTCCAAAGGACATTGTCTCGCCTGGGGTCTTCATGTGTGGGGCCATCAAATAATGGCCTTGCATTTTACTTTGTTCCTAGCCCCTACGAAATACATCGTTTCGCAGGTGCTTTTGAGCTTTACACAGTATCCTAGGAATTTGTTGAGCGTTGCAAAGACCAAAGAAAAAGATGCATTGTAATAAAGGTGGGGAGAAGTATCGTACCCAGGATAGTATCGCGATGATGAATTCAACATATACCATTGAGGCGACTTAAATGCCAGTATTCTCTCCACAAGGATACTGTATGTCAGATTCTGGAATGGGATCTCAAACGCCATAAGTTGATTCCATTTATGGCGGGCGGGATTGCTGATGAGATCTTGGCAGGGGTAATAACGCTCATCGATTGATGGCTAAGAGAGATATTGAATGAATGTCACTTTGCTAGAATTTTTCCACGCCTTGAAAGTTGATGAGGGGGGTAAATGGCTTCGGTGTAAATCGGATTTCAGCAAATGCGCACGGGGAAGGGAAAGCGCCTGGTTCTGGCGGGTGAGTAGTGGAGGGGACTCATTAAGTCAACCAATAACAATAAAACAACCAGCCAATCACTGATCTTAACAAATATGTGAACTGGCGATGCTACTGTACGTACAATTTTTAAGCTCGCGACCTTTTTTTATCACAGATTAAAATATTTGGGCCCTGGTCAACTAGATACTAAGTTCACGACCCTGGATCGGTGTAGTTAAGCGTCGGACTCCGCACGAGGTTATGCTGTCGACATCGTAAAGGTTTTGGCTGGGTCCTAGGCTAGTGCAACCCCGCTTTGACAAGGTTAGTCATCAATATTCCTTAGTTAGCGCCGGATTCATACCGTGATGTTATCTTCGGGGACGTCCCGTTCTTGTTTCAAACCGAGTGAGAACCTTCATTTATCGTTTTAAGTTCCGTTCCTTTTCGTTTTATAGATACGCCATGGCTGCATGCCTTCAAAGCAGTATAAATAATCCTTTCCTCCTCCTAGAAATCATGTCACTCGTTATCGACAATGTTCATACGGCTCCAGATCTCCTGAACTGTGCTTATGTTAATAGCGTCTGGAGTGCAGAAGCTCTTAAGAAACTATACTCGGGCTCTATCAATGATATACAGCTCTGTATACCTGGTATTAGATCACTGAATAGCTTGTATATAGCGTCGCGAACCCGCTTCGCCCGGAATATTAGCTTTATCAAACATCTTTTACTTATACTAGAAATACCGGCGTTAGATAAAGCTGCGAATCCTACTCGACTTATATCCTTTAAAAAGCCTCGTATACTACGTTATCGGTAATCTACAGAACTTCTCTTATAGCTATAGGGAAGAGGTTTTCAGAGTCTTATAATTCTATATAAGATCATAGATCAAGATTGGTCATCTATATCTAATATTCTTCTTTCCCCTACTGTAGAGTACTTAGCTATTAATAATATTTACTATAAGAATTTGATAGCTTACTCTAATACCCTACTTAATATTAGTTTATACGCCCTATTAGCTCTTTAAAAGATGACTTACCACTATAATAGAATAAATTTGCTAATATTATAGCTCTCACAATTTATAAGTCTAATTTTAATCAAATAGTCAATAAGCTTTATATCCTTCTAAAATACTACAATTTATATTTCTTCTAATTTAAAGAACTAAGAGGGCTAAACAATCCTATCTAATCAAGTCTTAGGGAAGTTTTACTATACCTTTAGTACCAGAAGAGCCTTAAAACACTAGTACTTAGGATAACTTTCTGCGATCTAAGTCAAGTATCGATATCTCTGGCTTAAAACCTATAGCTAGATTTAAAAGTACTCTACCTTAGATAGGGGTATAAAAATTGGTTAGAATATTTGCCTAGATTTGAAAAACTTTAGATAATCTATTTATACCATATCTCTCCTACCTATAATAGATAGGCAATTAGAATGATTTCGAAATATTGTTACTTATAGATTGTTAACGTGACCTTTAAGGCCCTAGCGGATGCTAAAGTACTACTTAAGATTACGCGAGGTTACCCGCTATTACAAAAGTTTGAAGTATATAATAAATCTGCTAGGATAGGGGACTAAAACCTCTCTTAGCCCTAGTTCCTAGGTCTCTTATATATATTACCTAATATAGAATTGCTTACGTTAGGGCTTAGGTATTAAATGAATGGTATAATGCTTCCTGATCTCGCGCATTACTATCTATGTCTCGTTTCTTTGAACTTGCCGGAGGCTCGATTATTCCTTTCTCTTTTGCTGATATATTAAGCGTGTCCACTATCTAACTTGAAAATCATATGCCTCAGAAGCGTCTGGTTCAATCAACTAAGGGTACTAATGCAGTTAGACCAAATATAAGATTTTGTTACCGAGTGGCGAAGAGTATTCCTAAAGCTTCAGACTCTCCTATACACAGCAGATATCTATTGTATAGGATTGTATACTGGGGATAAGAATATATATGGAAGTTTGCTAGAGGATAACGACGTTTATGATGAATCAGACGAGTTGCCTGACGAATTGGATGACATGACGGACGAATCGCATGACATGACTGACGAATCGAATGATATGACTAACGAATCGAATGACATTTCTAGTCCTGACTTTGTAGCGGAGGACCCGCAGACAAACACATCAACTGCGGACTCTGCAGATGATCGCTAGTATGACCTCGACGAGTTTGGGACTGACTGTTTCATATTTCGCATCAAGCTTTAGCGAGCTCTTGGCTTTGGTGAAAGCAATCTGAATCATGAAGGGTTCGGCCACATGTGGCAGACTGATATAGAGATTGAGGTTATTGGCTGGCCAGTGATGCCCTTGGAAGCATTTAGTTACCCAGAACCTTACTCTACACGTAGCTAGGCGTATTTATGATAACTTGTTCTTCACTAATTGGCCAGTCATGACTCAAATGTCTACCTTTAAGTGGAAACTAATCCACAAAGGGCATAGAAAGAAGTTGCGTCTGGGGTGGAAGGTTTCGGTGAGAACTCTTCAGGCGGTTCAACCATCCGATGGTGTCCTTTCAGCGACAAAGGCACATTTTGTACCATTGACTACATTTTATGTGAGGGTCACATTAGAGACTCCAGATATTTCATAGCACGTTAAATCAGAATGTTCAAAGTGCCCTATCGCATAAATTGTATTCCATCTTTTTCGAAGTTATTCTGTGAATTGTTGTGTAGTCCTGTGCTGTGTCGTATCTAACGGTCTACAAGGATTATCAAGTCACACATAATTCGAGCATGCGTGGGCAACTAATGGGGGTGGATCTTCGGAAGCGGAACACTTGTCTGGATTCTTAACCTACAGTGACTCCGCAGAAGTATTAACACCCCTTCTACTACCGCCTTCCTAATTTATTATACTGCCTCCTTAAATTGATATTCCGTCTATTATCCTTAGCCCTTTATTGGTGAATATTTACTGGCAGAATCTGGGGTGCTAACACTTTTGCGTAGTGACTGTATCCTGACTACAGCACAGATAGGAAAAATACAATCTAACCTAATAGGGTAGGCGGAGAAGCACTGCTCTCCTGCATCCCTGCATATAGACGCGATAGTTTGCGCAAATACGCGGTGTGAACGAAGCCGTTTGTGCTTTTATTAGCTTCTTATCATCGATATTGCTAATTAACACCTACTAGATTAAAATTTATCGCATGAACTGCTCTTTAGAGCCATTATCTCAATCGTCCCCAATCGTCCCCAATCATTCCCAGTCCTTCTCAGTCGTGACAGCCACATGGAAAATACGACAGATATACACCCTGCTTGCGATTGTGTTGCGCATCGGAAAGACTACCAGCATTGGCCCAAGGAAAATGCAGAGATCAGAATCGCTTCCTGCATGCGAGTATGCCCTTTCTGTGCGAAGAAGCATTCGAACGCTAGCCGACTCCGAAAGCATCTCTGCAGTGGATAATTATATATTATGACTGAGATTCCCCGAAAGTCTGCTTCATGCCAATTTTTAATTGGTTAGGCATCAAGTAGTGTCGTAACGAGGCCGACAGTGTATACCTATATTTATCCGGATCTCCCTACTTGACTGCCGCTCAGGAGACCATGGCCTGCTTATTCTTGTCTTTGAAGTTCCTACACCGAATTCGAGCAACGCCAGCGACTGACTGCACACATGATGCACATCAAAAGCATGGCGCCGGAACGCCATCTTATGTAGCAAGGATGCCTCCAGTTGCAGTTGAGGTGACTGTTCTTTTAGATGAATAGCGCCAAAGTAGCGCGTAACATATCCGGCGTCGTAAAACATCTGAAAGCGAACATCATCTGGAAGCTCCTCATTCGCAAAGCATTTCTGTATTCTCAGACTTCTCGAGATATTCCTTGGTAGCACGCGATAGCTCGTGGGGTACGGAACAGGTTGCTGGGCTGAGTCGCCATCACTTTGAATTTCGCTTGGATCCAGCAGCTGGGCTATGAGATAATCCGACGTAGCCGATTTAGAAGCCTTCCTCTTGGGCCGGTCACTTAACGGACCTCCTTCAGGGACGTCATTGTAGGAAGAACGATTATCCGTAAGAATGCGATTCACTGCAGTCTGTATCTCACTGGTCAATGATCCCGACCGCACAACATCGATAATGTGGTGGACATTAGCATCATCAGAAGTCCGTATTGCCTCAAAAAACCCGTCCATAAATTGTTGATGGTACCTAAGTTCTTCCATTATACCTAAGTAGAGTTTGCGTCGTTTATCAGAGTTCTCATCGACATCGCAGACACAGTCGCGTTTTGTGCATTCCGAGCACGGATTTCCACCACTGCACTATTTTAACGAAAAGTAAGTAGAAGATCTATACTATTGTAATATTCCCTACCTTTGTCCGCCGACGCTGACATTCTTTGCAGGCAGTGGACTGTCTTCGTATCTTGTTTTGATGCTTCATTTTGAAATTGATCAACTACTGCTTCTTTGTTAGTTGTTATTAGAGGCTTAATGGGTCTGAAGGGGGGGAGCAGACATAATCATACAGGGTGTTGAGACGAAGGGTGGATTGCACTTTGCCCACAAATGAATAGGCGGTTCGTAGGCGGCTCCATCGAGTCTGGTGATGAGTCTCCAAACAACTTCATTTCTGGGCGCCGTTTCAGGATCCCCCACGAACTGAAGCAAGCAGCTTTCCATCTTCCTGCCCGCTATTCGGCTGTGCGTATGTACCAACGTTTAGCGGGAAGTAGAAGGTGGGGTGACTGAGATAACGAGTCAAGTCAGAGAGCGGGCCAAAAAAAACACCCTTTGATACCGCCTTCTTCGTCGTGGGACGGTTTCAGTGGCTGTATATAAGCGCCCACTGAGGCTCTGAAACGAGAACGCGGGTCTAGCATCCGCAGCATACACTGTCGTCCAATGAAAGCTACTGCAGAGACCCGCTCCTACAGCAAGATAATAAGCCAATGAACGCAATCCTCACTGAACGGCGTCTGGCTAAACCGCCATCCGCAATTCGTGGTCGCCCTAGACCATCTCAAAACCAGCCCAAGCCCAGAACAATTGGATTAGGAGAGAAATAGCATGAAGACCCAGCTCATATGACGTTTACCCTTCTGTGTCGTATGTGCTCTTCAGTTAGCCGTACTGTGACTTATTTCCTCTCAAGAGGATTCTCCCATGACCTGAACCCTCTCGAAAGAAGTCTTTTGTTCTCGGCCTTCCAAGGAAACCTTGCTCTTGAAATGGTCCAACTAGCAGTGGTGTTTCATTAACGTCCTCTTATTTCACACCCTACAGGATACTCTACATAGCTCCATCATAGATACAAGATCTGTCTTTCATCCCAGCACCACTTCTGTTAGAATTCTTTCGGGGCACCATACGTCTTGTCTGTATCATGCTCTTGGTACAAGCAGCATAGGTCTATGCGTGTCCTGAAATGGGTATCTCATGAGTACCTAGGATGCTATCCATAGAAGGTTCTTCTCCTTTACAAGTGGACCATTGGTCGCGAGCTTCTCTTCCTCATGCTTAGACACCACAACTCGGCTTAACGCCCACGAGCTTCCTACTTAGTGTTATATGTCATTTGAAAGCTGTGCCGGAAGTTTATTTATATCTTGTGTCTGATTAAAGGCTCGAAGGCTCAAATGCGTTTATGTTCGTAGTCGCTATCTGTATTGGGCTCTTTTGTGCATTCTGCCGACCGCCTCTAGGATGCCCCGGCAATTCGCTACGCTTCTAGAGTGCTATCAGTTTCTATATAGACTTCCCTCCTATCTAGCAGTTTCTACATAGACCGCCCTGCTATGTAGCAGTTTCTATATAGACTTCCCTCCTATCTAGCAGTTTCTACATAGACCGCCCTGCTATGTAGCAGTTTCTTATTCTCTGAGAAAGTATCACATGGCTCTTTGGTTGTCGATCCATGCCAGAAAAGATTCTAATGACTCTTCATCCGCATAATCCGTTGTAGGGCCAGCCAAAAAAAGCCTTGCTTCCAGTCCAACTGCCCAAATATAACATAAATCGTTCACAATATTCAGCCGTACTTCATTTGGGGGGTTTAAAAAGTTCAATGGGCCGTTTAGGAAGGCCTCAGTTTCATCGGGCAGTCAGAGCTTGCTGAAGAACATCATTGCTATTGGACCTTCACATAATTCTCTGGGTTCAGGCGAGAAAACCCTTCCGACTGAAAAATTCTGTCCAGCCGGGCTATATGCGAATCTCGAATAGTTCGAGGCCCCACATTATCTATTTGGAAATGGTGCAAGTATACCTTCGCTCTCCCTTTGCAGTAGTTCTGACGTTCCTAGAACTGGGACATAATAAATTTCCGAGACAGGTAGATAAAATCGAGGAGAAAATAATAAGACTTGAACTTTAAGAAGGTAATTTCAAATGAGCCTGAATAAAAGATCCCTTTAAAATTTTGTGTTCGGAATATTCGACCTTTAGGAAAATTGCAGCATGCAAATTTTAAGAGGCGGTATAATTCAAGTGATTGTAAAATCCACAGCCCGAAATTTTAAAAGGTGATATAATTCAAGTGATAGTAAAATTCATAGCCCGAAATTTTAGACCCCTAAGAATATTCCATTATCATAAAGATTATGAATCGATAATTTTTTACTCCGTCGGTGTTAACCGGACATAGGGAATTGGCGTAATAGTTACAAGGTGCAAAAGCGCAATGTGAACAAGATACGTAAACATAAGCGCCTACGGTTGCTTTCCCGTTGCCGCACCCATTTGATGACCGCAAATAACACTGGTGATTGCCCTTCAAGTCCTGCGGGGCCACTTTTATGAGTTCAATATATAAAGGACCAATTTGCGTGCAATAATTTGAAGAATATCGTGGTCTTTGAATATCGTGGTCTTTTCGCGCTCTATAATTAAAGACTCCCCTTCGTGCAATAACATTTATATTCATTGAGCCCCTTTCTATTAGCGGACCTAAATTTTCAGAGTCCCTGCTACCTATATAGGCTTCTCTACTGTTAAAGTACCTCCAGATATCAAGGCAACGCACCCAATGGCCGCTATCAAGGCTACCAAGTCCAAGGATACCACTTCGAAAAGAAAATTGATGCGGCAAAAACAATGCCGCCGCAAAACAAGTCTGATGAAAAAGGCATGCGAATATAGTAGGATGTGCAGCGCAGATGTGTGCGTGGGAATTCGTATCCGAGAGACGGGCCAGGTACATATTTTATCAGCGGATACTTCGGGATTCTGGGCTTTCCTCAGCTCACAATTAGTATGTCTCAAACTATGGCTCTGATGAAAAGATGACTGACCTATCAAGAACTCCTACTATCCAGCCCCGATGCTAGTGACAGACCAGGATGTACAGCAGGTTGGTAAAGATACACCGCAACAACCTATATGAAGTCATAAGACCGAAGCGGAACTCTTACCTGAAAGAACCTTTGTTTTTCCTATCCTCGGTCAGAGATTTTATGTAACCATTATCCCAATAGTTTAATTTACTTTACGAGAATATAGCTGAGATTGGCGGTCCAATGATCAATTCTACATATAGAAGAAGGCCCCATAAGGAAGAGATCTCCGTATGGAAGAATGCCGCGTATGGAAGAAGGCAAAGGCTTAGGAGTAGAACCTATAGATTGTCTACGATCCCGCAGGAGGGGACACACTGGAGAGTAGGGACACACTAGATAGTAGGGACACACTGGATAGTAAGGACACACTGGATAGTGGGGACACTGGAGCTGTTTGGGTGGGGCAATGAGCGCGACACAAGTTTTAGTGTCGCGCTCCTTTAGATGCAAGCCTCCCAATTAATCGGTATGAATGTCCGATCCCGTATCTTCTTTGGCGTAGTAATTCCGTTCAGTGCTGAGGCGATGAACCTCTTCTGCATGCCTGCGAATGACGTTGATTTAGAAAGGTACTCCGTTGGGCTTTGTATATTGATGCAAATCCCCCGAAAAAAGAGGAGGGTCGAAAGGAAGACGAGGTCTTCAACACTATAGAAAACCAGACCTGAAAGATATTGTGAAAGATGAAGTGAGGTTCTGCCCAATTAAACTTCTTATGGGTAAGTCTACATGCTCTACCGGACGCATCATTTGTGAATCCAATCCAGTACAGTTTCCGCTGACCCACAAAAACGAGACAAATGTCGATATCTTGCTCTGGCACATAAAGAGAAGATTGACTTCTTTGAGACAGAATTCCAGCCAGCCCCGACAAAAGGGACTTTCTGGGCTCCAAAGGAGGGACCAGTAAAGACTACGGACCTTTGCTTCTCCGATCTAGACCTCGTAATTGTGAATGAGTATATCTTCATAGCTTGAAAAGCAATAAATTTTAGGTTTAAGACGACCTCCAGTCACTCTTACCGATATGGCCAATCTTAGGGTAGAATTATCCCAAAAATATACATAATACAGTCACTTTTCCCCTCTAGGTATGTACTCGATTTAGTGCTGCCTAGGTAATAACAAATTGAGCAGTGATGTACTCCAAATGCCTGTCATGAGAAAGATGCCCCGTGCGCATCCACAGTTAGTTGGTGCCCTGAAGCTATAAGAAAAAGTGCCAATTTCGATTCTACTATAAATTCCATGGAAGATATGTTGGCAGAATTGCCGGTTGCATCCATTAAGAAGGCGGTAATTAAGATTCCGCTCGAGTGGGTCACCCGGCTTGACATCACGCAGATCCCCCCATACTACTCCGTACTCCGATTGCTATGGTGGGCAGAGAATATTCTGTAGGTCAAACATCTGAGATGAGCGCACGATTATGTGATACTGATAATGTACCTAGGTGTCCCCTCCACCGGGATGGACAATGGACCCGGAAGAGCTTGACTACGAGGGTGAATGGGCAGCGGTAGATTCTTGGGGATATCATGTCGCTACTAAATATGAGCTTGGGAAATGCATCCCTATCATGTGCGATGCTCAGGGGGGGGGAAGTCCTTTTTGAGGCGAGTGGGAAATTCTACATGGTCTACCAGATGTCTGAAGAAGTGGCCCGGATTCTTTTACCGGAGACGCTCGGTGAAATCGTTGCTGTCTTGAAGGGAGAAAGCCGACGACAGTCACTGAAAACACGGGTGCTCGGCTCCATGATTTAGTATGGGTTATTCCTTCCTGAATCGGAAAAAGTAGTTCGTGACTGCTATATTTTCCAAGAAAACCGCAACGTGTATGGGATTTCCTTGCAGTGGAAAGACCTGGGCCCGGCAGAATACCAAGATTCTCTCCGTGGAGAGACATGGAAGAGGGTGTCAGACCTTGTTTCAACTGCCAGGAACTCATTCGCATACACGGGGACGTAGTTGGCAACTTTTCTCGGTATAGCGGCTCGGCAGGGGGTCCTCCTTAATGTTCTGCGCTTCGCTTCGTAATGTATAGATACAACGTGGTATTCTTGATAAAGACGCATAAACTTGAACTCTGACAACATCATGACCTTGGAAATTCAAATGTATTGACTTCGGTATTGAAATGACAAACACCTAATATGTAAGCCCATCAACTTCCAGGATATGACTGACTACATGGATTGTACAGGATGCAGAGGCGCGGATCAACGCTAGATAGACAAGATCGATCGCGAAGTAGATGGACGAGTAAGGGGTATGTATGTAAAGTGATCCAAACTCCCAAGAAATGCCCAGGCAGCCTAGAAAAGGACTGACAACAGAAAAGAAAAAGCGAAACGACAAAGCAGAAACGTATGTTAAGGGCAAAGATATGTACCAACCTCACCTCGGTGATGCCGGGTGACTGGTAGGTCCCGAGAGATACTCCTCGGGTACCTTAGGGACGCGGGGTGAGTTGGCCGTTTGCACAATGGCGCGGTGTTGGGAGCGAAGGAGGTCCCGCTGTCGCTCTTTTTCTCTGTTGGCTGCGCCGCCAGTCAGCCTCCGCATGCCGTTGCGAATCCTTGATTCCAGGGAGTGTGGTCCATCAGTTGCACTGCGGATCATGGGTGCAGGTGGAGTGATCATCTTCTTGGTTACCGGGCGTTCGTCTAAGTCCGAATGCACCTCGTCCGGATCCTCATCGGACAGTAAAGCGGAATCGCCGAATGCAACCGGCAGTGTGGAATTGGGGGCATTGGAAGCCGTGTGCGCATACATGTTGTTGGCAGGGGAAGTGACAGAGCGGGTATGGGAACCGGATCGTAGTAGCTGTGCGTTTTGGGGTATCGCCGTTACCGGGGAGTACACACCCGGACCGTCGAAGCGGATGTTGGGAGGGCGAGACTCGGCAAGACCATTATGGAAAGACGATGTAGAACCTGTCCGAGCGAGTGATTCCCGCAAAATTGGCGCGGTCTGCTGATCATACAGATGTGCGTTGGTATCCACATAGTTACCAGTGAATCCTCGCAGCATCGGAGGAGCGATGGGGTTCAGCACAGGAGTGATTGTATCAGTATCCTCAAAGAAGTCATCTAAGCTGTCCAGCTTCTGCACGATATCTCCCATATTGCCATCAACCTGCGTATCGATTGATTTCATCGTATCAGCTCTCATTGGGAAGAACGAGTCACTGTATTCATCCGCATGGAAGGCCACGCTAGGTGTCCTAGCATCTTCCTCTTGCCTGTCTTCGGCTTCAACACATGTGTAGAAGACAGCGTGGACGTTGTGCCGGGTCGTGCTTGACTGGGTTGCAGGCATAGGAACCGACCATCCCGTCGGTTCAGGAATTCCGTATAGACTCTGAATTCGCTCGTACTCTTTGCGGATAGCACGAGAAGAGGCTGCCGACGCCATACTCATCCGAAGATGTTGGCGCTCCATTGGATTCCCCGAGACCGTGATGATATTATCCAGAACCTCTAGGGCCTGAGGACAGAGGTCGGTTTGCAGAAGCCGGAGCAGTGGGGAGATCAGATCTGGGCCATGGCAAGTGACTTCATTGCGTCGCATATCCACCTCGGGAATCAACACACAGAGGATCCTCATGGTTTTGATGCGGAACCAATCCGTGGTGTTGGTGAGAAGTCCCATGAGGAAGATGAGACACTGGAAGTCCAGCTGGGGGAAGTAGTATGACTTGATCTCGGTGATGATATGGTCGAGGAAGACCCCGGCGGTCTTGTACTGCTGATTGGCAAACCCAAACAAAGATGCTGCGAGGCGAGGGCATCCCTCATTCTCAGCCACGCGGGCAAGTATGCTGGCACGAGCGATGGGCTTGGGGTCGTTGAACCCTTCCTTGAAGCATTGAAGGAAGTGGGGCAGGTTAGCCAACACAGTAAACAGATGTCGAGTTCCATCTCCGATGAGATCATTGTTTGGAAGACCACTAAGAATATGAAGCAGATCGAGCGTACGATCAAAGGACTCGGACGATTTCATTCCCTTAAAGACAAGGTCCTGGATACCATCAAAGCCGCCTTCCCAGTTTGGTGGCTGGCCCTCGATGAGGTTGGCGACCACAACTGAGTCACTGAGATCGACCCGGTCGAGGAATTTCTCAAGCATGCCAATACTCTCAATGAACTCAGTCTCGTGGATTGTGTTGAGACAAGCACATGTCGTCCAGAAGAGCTGAGGATAATCCAAAAGATCTGATGGCGCTAGGGAGCTGATGATGATCTTCAACGTAGTAAGAATCTCCATCGAGAATGTTTGGTAATCCGTTTCCTCGTCTGCAATGGTGTTTGAAAGCCGGGCGAGCATATCAGCTAGCATCCGCGAATCTAATGATGTCGAGATACAGCGGAAAATCTGGAAGGAGCGGCATGCTAAATGTCGTACTGGACACGAGGTGGCCCAGTTCAATGCCTCCTTGGCCCACAGATCGCCGACACCTTCGTAAGCAAAGCTAAAGAACCTGACGACCTCACGGGTGACAGTAGCCATAGATGCAGGAACCCGGCGATCATCGATCTCTTCATCTTTACTATGGTTCTCTTCGTATTCCCAAACAACCGCGGGGTCGCTCTTACGGATTGATTCCACAAAGTCTTCGACCGATTGCCGGGCACCCGCCGGGGCATCGTCCTCAAGTTTCGCCGCTATCAGTTCGTGGATAAGATGTACCAGCATCTCACGGGCTTGTTCCTGCACAGTCATTGTGTAATGATCCCAGAGGATGAGAACGATGTGGATCAGCTTGACAACATCACTCAGAGCGAGAGTCACCGGAGCGACCATCAGATCAACGAGGAATATCAGGGCAACCTGTCCAAGGGATAGACCAGCTTGTTTGTTTCCGACAGGGAGCACTACCCCAAGATCTGCAACATATGGCAGACTTGCGATGTCAGGAGGAGGTGGAGTGAGTTCTTTCCGCTCTTGCACCATGTTCTTTGGCACAACCTGCAACAAAAAGAACTCGATCACCTTTGATCCTGCTGGAGTCCCAGACAAGAACACGACCATTTGCTTGGCGTAATCCACAAAGTTTTGCTCCTTGCGTTCCAAACAGATGCTGATGATAAAGTCGAGGACCAGTTGCACATTACCCCCGTGAGGGCCTGTTGCTAAGGCCTGCCACAGTGCTTGCACTTGGTTAGGCAGGACTGAACTGCAACGAATGGTGATCTCAAAAAGGTTTGCGAGCAACATGTATGACTTGGCTGTAGGGCCGCCATTCGGGTCAACCTGTAGCTCCATCGTTTGAACCCACGGTAGGATGGCAGCAACCATATTTCGCTGGCTATCAGGTCCAAGAACGCGGAAATGCAAAGAAAACTCCGAGAAAATAGCGAATGCTAAGTCAGAATGCTGACTAGCTAATCTTTTCGAAATCTCGAACTGGGCCAGCTTGTACACTGCGGTAGTCTTGTCTGAGATACTAATATCAAAGTCTTGAATCCTGGAGTTCTTCTGCTGGCGTTCCTCAAGTTTTCGGAGAAGCTTAGCAGACTTCATTCGGATCTCACGTTTTTCGTTGCCCAGTGTCACCAAGACTGCTCCTAGAACTCTCCAGAATTCCAGTGGATAGTCCGGATATTCAAAAAGCACCTGCATCACCACTTCGAAGTAGCTCTCAATGGTCTTGGGCCGCTCGGTAACATAGCACATCTCAATTGATCGCTCCATCAGATAGGAGTGTTCCTGATTGTGAATGATGAGGTTCTTCAGAGCCCGGCGGCCGATGGCATGCCATTTGTCACTGACAGTGTTGAAGATCATTTCAATCCATGAAAGCATGCGAGTGACGTCGAATTGGAGGACAGAACCACTTTCAGTGGTGATGCTGATGGGGCCAGCACAGAGGAAAGCCATTGCACTCAAGGCTGCCGCGCGTAGATTCTTCTTCTCAATCTCCATAGCAGCAGCGGTATTTTTCATTTCACCAGTCTCATGTGGCCGGGCCATGCGAAACTTGCGCATATTCTCCTCTCTTTCAGAGATTTGAGATTGATTTGGCGAGTATCCACACCAGTCTTCCATAAGAGAGAAAGCAGACTTCCGCGACTCGAAAGGCATCCAGCGAGAAGGATCCTTAGCACGATTAATACCTTCAAAGATCTCCTCCATCAGTCCGCAGAAATGGAATCGCAAGCGCTGGAATTCCCAGTCGTTCTGAACCTCGGCATCACTTAGGAAAATTCGAATGTCTTTTGCGTATGTAACAAGGTTGTTGACGATCCAGTCGTCATTGTAAACCTCGGGGTCTTGAAGGAAGTGAGATGTGAGTTTGTAAACATTCGTTACCTCGGTGCGCAAACGATCAGTCTTCCTGTTCCGGCGGGGGCTGCTAGGACTGCGGTAGTGGTTGCCAATTCTCATCTTCGCCTCCTCGTTGCAAGTAGTGACGGCATACTGCAAAGACTCAAGGAGCGTGCGATAGAGGTTTTGATGAATAGACCCCAACGCAACAACGATGGCACTGCGGATGGAATCCCGTTCAGCAGAAAGGAGAGGGATAACAAATGCAAAGAGGCTTCGAGCGGAGCTGATCTTGTCTTGAGATTGATGGGTTCCCTTGGAAGTCTTGCGCGCATGCTGAGCATTTGCCAGCTGGCTTTGCGATTGAGCCCCAACACTGGTGACAGTAGTGCATGCCATGACCAAGTAAAGCTTCCATTGCTCGACAAGGATTTCAGATGTCACATTGGTTCTTACAATGGGGCGATTCTGGTACGTATCCATAGGAGCATATTGCGGAAATCTTGTGCTCTCGGCGAGAGACGTGATAATCTCGTGCATCTGAAGAAGGCGTGCACATACAATCTCCCTTCCTAGGGTGACAGCGAACGGGCAAGTCTCGAAGCTAACACGGATGATGTTCGGAAATACCTTGGCCCACAATGTTGAATCATAAGAGACTTCACTGCTGCACAGTTCGATAAGAGTATTTTGAGAGGCGCTTCTTCTTCTGCCCTTTTGGATTCGGCTTCGCTCTGCCACGGTAAGATGCTCATCATTCACATCTAGGATTTGCTGAGAATCAGCCTCAAGGATCCGGATGATTCTTGTGTTTTCTTTTCCGAGAGCGCTGTCAAATTCCGTGATCAACCGCAGGACAGTGATGGCAAAGGCTCGAACACGTCTTGATTGAGAACACAAGAAAAAGAGTCCATGTGACTCAATCTCCTCCACATGGGCGAGGACACTCGATAAATCAAGGTGCAGAGCTCGGCTGCCAGAAATGGATCTCTCCAGTTGATCCATCGCTGCCGCGCCTTTTGTTTTTTGTTTAATCTCGTCAATCCATATTTGCAGTAACTCAACATATAGTCTGAGAGTGGACTCGATATGGCCCGGTCCAAGCATTCCTTCGTCTGACATAGTGGAGTAGCGCTCATCAAAATTGAAGATGAATCTAGCAAAGCCGATTGTAACTTGCTGGGCGTGCAATTGCCGCGCAATAGCCTTCAACGACTCCGCTGATGAAGTAGCGATATTTGACTGGACGTGGGCAGTTCCCGTGCAAAGAAGATTGATGAGTGAGTTGAATGGAATGTGGTCAGAGAGACAGCGAGGAAGGGCTTGGACTGCCACATGGAGCAAATCGTAGAATCCTTGCTTCTGGTCCAGTGTTGTAACATGGTCATCACCACGACGACCGAAGCTGAAAGCTTCCGATATTGGAGTTTTAGGCGTAGTTCCGCCGAACTTCTCGTCCAGAACTGCTTGGCCGCCGAATGTGTTATCACAGAGTAAAGTGATCTTGCCTAAGACTTCACAAAATCGGAAATAGTATTCCTTCACATTATCGCTTAGTCTCGCGGTATTGACAGGTTGCCATGTGGTCGGGTCTTGCTTCTGAGAAGCATTAGGCGCTTTGTACTCTTTCAGCAGCTGGGGTCGATGGAAATACACAGGGGTTGAGACGTCAGTGAAAGGATTCGGGAGCGAGCCAGTCGGGATCGGAGGGCATAATTGGTCACTTGTCTCCAGATCCGACATTGTAGCCAGAAAAGCGCGGATTCCGATAACCATTTTCTCCGGCTCCATCTGTTCTATCTTCAACTCTCTGCCCGATAGGAACAGATCCGAGTTGATCAAAGGGAAAATAATGCTACGGAAACAGACATCCGGATGCTTGAAACCGATGATTTGAATCAGCTGGATCAACGGATCGGCAAAGACCGGCTCTGCACTCATGTATGTTTTCTTGCCAGTCGGCAGGGCAATCTTTGCCACCTCTTCGACCTTGCGAAGAGTGGTTGTGGGGGAATCGGAGAAGCGGAAGAAATAGGTCCAAACCAGACGACAGATGGCGTGGAGGGCGGGTGCACGAGTAGGGCGGTCCTTCAAACGTGCAGGCAAGCTTGAAATCATAGGAAGCCATTGTGAAGAAAAGGTCTCTTTGTTGGAGATACAAAGCAACAGCACATTCAACGAGAAGGAAGATGTCCAATGACGAGGCTTGATAAGAAGCTGTGTTAAGCGCGGTTGGATCAAATCCACGAATTCCTTCCACCGAGGCAGTGAAAGATCGCAGCTTGGGTTGGCAGCGACGGGCAGAAGAAGCTTTTCAACCACGTAGCAGTATGCCTGTTTGATGCGCTGCCCATGAGCATTCACAAACAAGCGTGCCAACGATCGCATGAAATCACAAGACTTTGGCCACCCTTCTGAAGTCATAGGCAAACGCAGATATCGCATGCAGAGGATCAACAATTCCGACTTTGAATCGCTTTCGCGGGATGGCCCCCGTGTAACTTCCTCCTTCTGGTAGCGCTCCAGTTCCATCAAGTAACGATTCGCAACGCCGGAGAAATTGGATTCACTCATAATACCCAGCAACTGGCCATAGATTCTCCAATTGGCCATTCGCAGAGGTGACGCCGAGATCTGGTCCGGGTCAGAGGTTTTCACCTGGCCAAACACAATGTCTTCTAAGCGATCCGCCATGTCCAGAGTGATTGAAGCCAGACTACTCTGATGGAAGATCTCGATCAAGACTCTACAGACTAGATATACCGAGACCGTTGCGCGTCGCTCTATCAAAGCGACTTCCTCGGGACGACCCATAAAGGGCATCGATTGCTGCGCCCGTTCTGGAGTCGCAGTGGGATCAGCCGGCTGTGTCGGCTCAGTGTTGCGGCGCAGGAGAGGGACATTTTCCGTGGCAGCGGACGAGGGTCTTTGCTCATTCAGCATCTGTCTCGCTGTAATAGCAGCATCACCCTTAGCCTTGCGCCAGAACATAATTGTGTCAATCAGAGGTTTCGGCTTCTGCCGAGCGATATGTCCCAAAGCCGATATCAATTGATCGAAAGTCGGATCTGCTCCTGGGCCGCAAACCTCCTCCACGGGAGCATCGGATTCCCCCAGCTTCATGATGGCCTGGTTGATCTTGTTGTCCGCCTGTCCCACAAATGAGTTGAACAGATGATGCAATGCATATTCCCCAACCGTCTTCGATTCCGAGTGATGCTTGGACTGTGAACGACTATCTGACCGCTCGCGTCTCGGCTTTCCTCCCGAGTTCATTCGGTTGTGAAGTATGGCGGCCGGACTCACATCCCTCAGTGTTGTGTCATTGTCTTTGATCGTACTCAATGTTGGCGGCAACGCATGACTAACGGATATTCCGGACGGTGTCGAATAACCGGAGTGCGTCTCGAGAGGATCAAATTTCGCAGGAAGGGTCGCCTCGTCAAACGCACCGCGACCGAGGGAAGCAATGATCTCCGGGCTCAAAGGGCTCGTGGAAGCGGTTGATCCGGCCATACTGGTGTTTCGTGAATGCTGCATACCGTGTACGATGGAGGTCTGCCGGTGGTGACCATACGAGTTGGAGGGCCGTCTCTCTAACCCCACTTCATATCCTGGAGGGCGACTGCCCGATACGTCGGGGCTCTTGGAACCGGAATGACCGCGTCGAGGATGGATAGGGGCGAGCGTGGAGGGATCAACTTGTCTTCCTCGGACGGCAGAGGACTCGCGACTGTGCAAAGGAGTGGACTGGGCGGTCCTGGTCCCTCGGCGTTCTGATGGAGATGCGAGATTATGATACGATGCGGATTTGAGGTCGTCGGGAATGAGGGGCAGGATTGCCTGGCCTGGGCCGGCTTTGGCAGGGTGTGAAGCCACTGGAGATTCATATGTCAGACCGAGTCCGTTTGCTCCGATAACGATAGTGTTTGCAATACGTACTGTTGGAGATTATGAGGACCTCATTGCTCAAACCTGCAAGCAGCCCATGTCAGGAATCAAAGATTGCAAGCTGCACATAGCCAATTCAAGAAGCCAAGGGGTGTGAAGGCATAAGAGTTGAGAGAGCTTGATGTTTTTATCGGGCGCTCGGGTACATCTGGGAGGAGAATTATTATTAAGCCTCAGATTAGATGTATTTATATCTAGTGAACTAGCATTTTGCATTATTGATCAATTTGAAACCCTCTATAGTCTATAGTCCTGGAAATTATGTTTCCTTTCATATATTATACACGTTCAGCTGATTTCTTTGCCATCGGGCATTCCAGGGCTGTCCCAGGTGCGTAGTCTTGGCTCTTACGTCTCCCCCACAGAGCCTCACTCGTCTATTGGCTTCTCTTTGTTGTTGACCCTTTTTCCATTCCTTTGTATCGCCTAGAAGAAATTGAGATATCCAGAGCCGTTATCCAGTCATTCTTTTTCCTCTAATATATAGTTATAGTATAATAGTTATGCTTGTCATAGTCGAGCTGCAGGTCTGATGTAAGGAACAAGGATCTCAGGGGACGTCGGATCGGATGGTTTCAAATGCGCGGGGTACGAAGTAGAATACTTGAAACAAATGTATATTGTCGTTGAGAACCCGTGGAGGGACCTGAGGAATGTATGCTATGCAATTGGGTATGATATAGTTCTTCTGTGTTTGGATATATATAACCCCAACGTATCAGGGGCTCGGCACATCATTCGCCTGTAAGATATTATATTGTCAATATTCTCAGAATCTATACGATAGATGAAGCCTGAAAATATAGTTCTCATTATGGCCAGGGGAAATATATGCACCATATAAAGAAGAAACGTCGAAGCTCAACAACATCGACTCCGTAGAGTAACGCACAATGCACTACATAGACGATCTTCCCCACACGTCAGGGATGTCAAGGCCGGGGTCCGAGAGCCCAGAAAGGCAATTTGCCACGTTAGGGGAACTATCAAGCCTCGAGCTGTTCTGATGTAGATCTTCTCGAAGCGAAGAGAACGGAAGGAGAGCGGAATCTATTCCGCAGCAGAACGACAGAGACAACATAGGCCTGTTGTCGTTTCCCGAACAGCAAAGCCGCTTCTCTTACCCGAGCTCCGCCTTCTTCTCCAGGGCCGGGGAATGTCCCTATTTGATATTCCGTACTAGATAACGTTAGGAAAAATGCCGGACGGTACGGAGTACGGGGTATGATCCATACATGTTGGGGCCGACATTGCTTCCGAAGACTTGCCCTCGGCGATTGTCACTATAAAACGGGTTGGGTGGTCTGAGTGTCTTTTTATATTCTTATACTCTTATACTCTTATTTTTCTGATCTACTTTTCGCTATTTCTATTCTATCGGACCTTTTTCTGTACTTTCGTATGTACTTCACACTCGGAGTTTCCAACGTAAGCAGACAGCGGTGAGATTTGCCCCGTGAAGGTCCACAGAAAGTCCGGAAGCCCAGGACGAGTGGATCGATCAGACCACCTGTCGGCTTCTCTCATTCCTCTTCCTATTCTGTACAACATACACGTCGTTTAGACCTCTTTGCTGGGGGCGCATCCTTGCCGAAGTAAAACTTCTTTTACTTGACTGCCTTTGTGTGTTTGCTCTCCCGGCTTTGGAACATATTCAACCAATTCTCCCCTCCCGGCGGGAATTCGCGCCTCAACAAACCCCTCCCCTGTTCCCCGCGAGGTACGCACCACACCATAATGGCGCAGCTGGATACACTCGATTTGGTCGTCTTGGTGGCTCTCTTGGTGGGTAGCGTTGCCTATTTCACCAAGGGTAGCTACTGGGCTGTCCCCAAAGACCCATATGCCTCCTCGGCCGCCACTCAGAATGGAGCTGCTAAAAGCGGCAAGACCCGCGACATCGTGGAGAAGATGGAAGAGACAAACAAGAACTGTGTCATCTTCTACGGCTCCCAGACTGGTACTGCAGAGGATTATGCATCTCGCCTCGCCAAGGAAGGCTCTCAGCGCTTCGGACTGAAGACTATGGTCGCTGACATTGAGGACTATGACTACGAGAACCTGGACAAATTCCCCGATGATAAGGTCGCATTCTTCGTGCTGGCCACCTACGGAGAGGGTGAGCCTACCGATAACGCCGTGGAGTTCTACCAATTCTTCACCGGGGAGGACGTCGCCTTCGAGAGCGGCGCCTCCGCCGAAGATAAGCCTTTGTCCTCGTTGAAGTATGTCACATTTGGCCTGGGAAACAACACCTATGAGCACTACAACGCCATGGTCCGTCAGGTTGATGCAGCTCTGACCAAACTTGGTGCGCAGCGCATTGGAACTGCTGGCGAGGGCGACGATGGCGCCGGAACCATGGAAGAGGATTTCCTGGCCTGGAAGGAGCCCATGTGGGCTGCTCTGTCGGAAGCCATGAGTCTCCAGGAACGCGAAGCTGTCTACGAAGCCGTTTTCTCCGTTGTCGAGGATGATGAGAAATCCCCCGAGGACGAGTCCGTCTACCTGGGCGAGCCTACTGCTTCCCACCGTGAAGATCGCGCCAAGGGTCCCTTCTCCGCGCAGAACCCTTACATTGCCCCGATTGTTGAATCCTCTGAACTGTTCACCGTCAAGGACCGCAACTGTCTGCACATGGAAATCAGCATCGCTGGTAGCAACCTCAGCTACCAGACTGGTGATCACATTGCCATCTGGCCTACGAACGCTGGCGCCGAAGTCGATCGCTTCCTTCAGGTCTTTGGTCTTGAGGAGAAGCGGCACTCGGTGATCAACGTCAAGGGTATCGATGTCACTGCCAAGGTTCCTATCCCGACCCCGACCACCTATGATGCCGCTGTCCGCTACTACATGGAAGTCTGCGCCCCCGTCTCTCGTCAGTTTGTCTCGTCCCTCGCTGCTTTCGCTCCCGATGAGGAGAGCAAGGTCGAAATGGTCCGCTTGGGTAACGATAAGGATTACTTCCATGAGAAGATCGCCGACCAGCGCTTTACCATTGCCCAGGCGCTCCAAAGCATCACTTCTAAGCCGTTCACTGCCGTTCCTTTCTCGTTGCTTATTGAGGGTCTCAACAAGCTCCAGCCTCGGTATTACTCTATCTCTTCGTCATCTCTCGTTCAAAAGGATAAGATCAGCATCACCGCTGTTGTCGAGTCTGTTCGTCTGCCGGGTGCCTCGCACATGGTCAAGGGTGTCACCACCAACTACCTCCTGGCTCTCAAGCAGAAGCAGAACGGCGATCCTTCCCCTGACCCCCACGGCCTGACTTACTCAATCACCGGTCCTCGCAACAAGTACGATGGTATCCACGTACCTGTCCACGTTCGTCACTCCAACTTTAAGCTACCTTCCGACCCGGCCAAGCCTATCATTATGGTTGGCCCCGGTACTGGTGTCGCGCCTTTCCGTGGTTTCATTCAGGAACGTGCTGCTCTTGTTGCCAAGGGAGAGAAGGTTGGCACAACACTATTGTTCTTTGGATGCCGTAAGAGCGACGAGGATTTCATGTACAAGGATGAGTTCAAGGTATGACAATACCCTCTTACACTTGAAATCCCACATTCATACTAATATGATTCATTAGACTTTCCAAGATCAAATGGGTGACTCCCTGAAGATTATTACTGCCTTCTCCCGCGAGGGAGCCGAGAAGATTTACGTCCAACACCGTCTGAAGGAGAACGCCGAGCTGGTCAGCGACCTGCTCAAGCAAAAGGCCAACTTCTACGTCTGCGGTGATGCTGCCAACATGGCCCGTGAGGTCAATTTGGTCCTTGGTCACATTATTGCCCAGCAACGGGGTTTGCCCGCTGAGAAGGGCGAGGAGATGGTCAAGCACATGCGTAGCAGCGGCAGTTACCAGGAGGACGTCTGGTCATGATCTCATGATTTACGAACACTTCTTTGCACTTGCACCATGCTAGATGATCGCGCCTATATATTATCATTTTGTTCCATACGATACGCCTTTTGTTTCCTTCGCGCTGCATGTTTTCCTATCATTGGCCTCACGTTAGGACCTTGAGCTTGTTAGCTATGACTGCCGCCTGGGCGGCGTATGACTTTAGACTTGTGATTTTAAAAGGAATTTAATCTTTTTCTCTTTCTTTCAAATTGAACCATCATGTATGTAACTATTTATTCAATTGCAACTAAGAACGACTGTCGAGATGTTTTCGGTTGTAAGCGCGGACTTTAGACGTCATTTGCACGGGAACCTCAACCTCTTTCATCTTCCCCACCGACTAAGCAATCCTACCCTAACAGAGTTGAACTAGAGAATGTGCAATCTATAAATCAACACCGTCAACCTCCGCCATCTCAATCCCTTGTACATTTTACTCTCGGAGATATCCCACCCCCGCAGGGTGCTGCGCCGAAGCTTAAGCCCCAACCAGCTCCGCGCTGTCCAGATACCTCGGGCTATTGAATCACCATGGCTTATGTCGTGCCCATCCACCGGGCAAGCAGCATTCGCCATGCAGTGAAGCTAAACTTTTTCTCTCCGGACGAGGAGTGCCTAGTCGCAGCGTGAGTCCCATCCCGCCAATCTACGGAACCTAAGCCGACCCGCCGCCCGATGACAAGCTAACCCTGCCAACACACAGAAAAGCCAGTCGTCTTGAGTTCTACACGCTCACGCCGGATGGACTCGTCCTGACCGCGACCCGTGCTCTGAATGCGCGGGTCACTATGCTTGCACGCCTACCCGCGCCAACGAATTCCCCAACCGACCATCTCTTCATCGGCACAGACCAATATAACTATTTTACAATAACCTGGGACCGCGAATCAAGTGAGATAAAAACTGCGCGCTCGTGTATTGATATCTCCGAGCCCTCATGCCGGGAGTCCCAATGCGCACCACGATGTCTGATCGATCCCACGGGGAGGTTCATGACGCTGGAAGTATACGAGGGTGTGATTGTTGTTGTGCCGATCGTGCAGCCGACGAAGAAAAGAGGCCGGGTGCCGATGGCAGGGTCCCAGGCTGACTTGCCGTTGCAGGTGGGGGAACTTGATAAGCCGACTGCATCCCGCATCGACGAGATTTTCGTTCGGTCTTCGGCATTCTTGCATTCGGAATCTAATCCTTGGTTGGCATTGCTCTATGAAGATAACCAGCAGAAGGTGCGGCTTCGAATCCGCGAGTTGGATTTCACGCCGGGCACTTCGGGGACTCCGGCGGATGCTAGCTTCAAGGAGGTGCAGAAGTTGGAAGGGGGTGAATTTGGACAGGAGCTTGATCTTGGATCGTCGCATCTTATCCCTATCCCGGCTCCGCTGGGTGGTCTCATTGTGCTTGGGGAGACGTCGATCAAGTATATCGACGATAATGCCAACGATGTGATTACGCGGAATCTTGACGAAGCGACGGTCTTCGTGGCCTGGGAGAAGGTCGATAGTCAGCGGTGGCTATTGGCTGATGACTATGGAAGGCTATTTTTCTTGTCTTTCATCCTGAACAACTTAGGTGAAATTGATGACTGGAAGCTCGAGTATCTGGGCAAGACGTCTCGTGCATCGGTCCTGGTCTATCTCGGCGGAGGCATGTTGTTTGTTGGCTCGCATCACGGCGACTCTCAGGTCCTCCGGCTCGACGGAAGCTCGTTTGAAGTGATCCAGACATTGTCTAACATCGCACCGATTCTCGATTTTACTATTATGGATCTTGGGAACCGCACAAACGAGAGCCAAACGCATGAGTTTTCATCTGGGCAGGCTCGGATTGTGACGGGTTCTGGTGCCTTTGACGACGGGACATTACGCAGTGTGCGGAGTGGTGTTGGCATGGAGGAGTTAGGTGTGCTGGGAGAAATGGAACACATCACTGATCTCTGGGGACTGCAAACTCGAAGCAAAGGCGACTTCCTTGATACGCTTATTGTTACATTTGTTGACGAAACACGTGTGTTCCAATTTAACCCTGACGGTGAAGTTGAAGAATTGGATAACTTCCTGGGGCTTTCACTCACGGAATGCACTCTTCTCGCCACAAGACTTCAGGGCGGTCGTATTCTTCAGGTCACAGAACAACGAGTGCTAGTGGCCGATCTAGAAAGCGGCATGGTGACATTTGAATGGGCTCCTCAGGACCAGAAGCTGATCACCGCCGTGTCGGCTAATGAGGACCATCTGGTTCTCGTTATTAGCGGCCAAGTCGTGGCATCCTTTGATATCAGGGACAATATCCAGATCATCACGCAGAAAGATCTCGGCGCTGACCAGCAAATCTCCGGTCTGACCGTCCCATCAACGCCAACAGGGGTTTGCATCGCAGGGTTCCCGCAATCGGCCAAGGTGTCAATCCTGGCTATTAAGGACTTCACTGTTCTCCAAACAAAGTCCCTCGGCCCTACTGGGGAGAGCTTTCCTCGATCAGTTCTTGTAGCCGAAGTGCTCGCAGACAGCCAGCCTACCCTCTTCATCTCCATGGCTGATGGCTGCGTCATTACATTCTCACTCAACCCACAAGACTACTCGCTTAGTGAGATGAACAAGCTGATTCTTGGCTCCGAACAACCCATATTCAAGAAACTCCCCAAGGGTGACGGGCTATACAACGTCTTCGCTACCTGCGAGAATCCCAGCCTAATCTATGGTTCCGAGGGCCGGATCATCTACTCCGCAGTGAACTCCGAGGGTGCATCACGGGTATGCCATTTAAATGCAGAGGCGTTCCCAGGTTCTATCGCCGTGGCAACCGAGAAAGAGCTGAAGATCGCGCTGGTTGACAGAGAGCGCACAACCCAAATTCAAACTTTACCAATGGGCTCGACTGTCCGTCGTGTGGCATACTCCCCTTCTGAGAAGGCATTTGGAATTGGCACGATTGATCGCAAGCTCGAGAATGGCGCCGAGGTTGTCAAAAGCTACTTTGTCCTTGCTGATGAGATCATGTTCCGGCGCCTTGATGCGTTAGAAATGGGCCCCGACGAACTGGTGGAGAGCGTTGTTCGTGCGGAACTCCCGGCAGGGAAAGATGAAAATGGAAAAGAGATCACGAAGGACCGCTTTATTGTTGGCACGGCATTTGCAGATGAAGACCAGGAAGAATCGATCCGCGGGCGGATCCTCATTCTGGAAGTCGACCACGGCCGCAAGCTGAGCCAAGTCGCCGAGCTGCCGGTTATGGGGGCCTGTCGGGCCCTCGCTATCATGGGCGACTGCGTTGTTGCGGCACTTGTTAAGACTGTGAGTACTAACCGCGTGTATGTTTGAACCCTGTACTAACGATGATTAGGTTGTTGTGTATAGAGTCAAAGCCAATAACGTTGGACCAATGAAGCTCGAGAAGCTTGTTGCATACCGGACCTCCACCGCACCAGTCGATGTAACAGTCGTCGACAACTTAATCGCAGTGGCAGATCTCATGAAGAGCCTTTGCCTTGTGAGGTTTACACCGGGCCACGCTGGGGAAGCTGCCAAGCTGACCGAAGTCGGTCGTCACTACCAGACCGTCTGGAGCACAGCAGTTGCCTGTGTTGGGGACGAGACATTCCTCCAGAGCGACGCCGAGGGAAACCTTATCGTTCTCGCTCGGAATACGAATGGAGTCACCGCCCAGGACAAGCACAGGTTGATCCCCACTAGCGAGATGTCACTAGGGGAGATGGTCAATCGTATCCGACCAGTTAATATTCCACAGCTGTCCAGCATTACGGTGACACCGCGAGCGTTCATAGCAACAGTAAGTTCCTTGTTGACTTGGTTGACCGGCATTAAAGGCTCATTTACTAACCCATTCAAAGGTCGAGGGCTCTATATTCCTCTTCGCCGTTATCAACCCCGAACATCAAGACTTCCTTATGACCCTGCAATCTGTCCTTTCTACCAAAGTCACCTCGTTGGGTAACTTATCATTCGACAAGTTCCGCGGCTTCAGAACTATGGTGCGCAGCGCCGATACACCATATCGGTTCGTGGACGGCGAACTTATTGAGCAGTTCTTGCACTGCACACCAAGCATGCAGGAGGAGATTGTGCAGGATGTTGGCTCCTCAGACGTGCAGGAGGTCAAGAGAATGATCGAGGCCTTACGGAGGCTTCACTGATCTCTTGCGAGACATTGGTGATATGTTACGAATTGTTCATGAATACGGATAAGATCCGGCGATCGCTACATAGTTTCTAGAACGGCCCAGGATAAAGTTCTGGCTCGGGTATGATTGGATTGGATGCATTCTTTAGATGCAAATAGTAGATTTATGACTTCCAAGTATATGTTATGTGCAAGGTAAAGAGTCCTCAGTAGAGATGCTACGAGTAGATCAGAAAATTCGCTTAAAGCTAGAGAGACCGTGGAGGTCTTATTAAATTAGAATCTAGTATTAAACAATACAAGCAGCATAACCTCCCATGCAATGCACAGATACAAGAACAGCCCTAGACCAAGACAAGTCGAAATCTCATAGATCCTTCTTGACCTTCGCATCCACCTCCTCCTCCTCACTACTCCAATCCAACAACTCCAAAATCTGCTCCCGGCTCAAATCCTGCGCGCGCTGATCCTTCTTGACACGCTTAATATAATTCTTCTGACGCTTCCGAGCCAAGTCATTCCACTCAGGAACACCACTAGCAGCAGCCATAACATCCTCCTCATCCTCGAGCTCGTCATCCGTGTTATCGACTTCACCAAGGACCTTCCCCTTGTCCCCACCAGCACGCAGCGAGTTCGCCGAGACCTTGACCTTCCCGAACTGCGCCCTCTCCTTCTCGCGCTTTTCCTTCTCCTTGCGACGGTCGCGCTCGTACATCCACTTGAACATCTTCTCGATGTACGGGCGGAGAATTAGGTACACGACGACGACGCCGATGACTCGGGCCCAGCGCTTGCCGCTCATCTCGGTCATCTGCACGATGGAGGCGTAGCCGTTTTTGAACAGCCGTGTGACAACCAGCTCGAAGAAGCTGTAGATCTGGCTGAAGAAATCTTCGGCGGCCGCGGCGGCCGCGTCGCTCAGATCGGGCTTTGGCGTGGCCATGGTGTGTGTGTGTGTGTGTGTGTGTGTGTGTGTGATTTGGCCGGTGGTAATTTTTTTTGGTTTGGTTGAGGGCTTGTGGAAGGTGGGAGGTGCTCGGTGGCTACCCGCTGAATGGGGTGGTTGGAGAAGAGGACACTCAGAGGGAGTTGAGAGTGGAGTAGGGGGGATTTTTAAAAGATTAAGGGTTGAGGGATTAATTGAGGGGATCTGTCATTGCTTTGCGCTTCTTCGATATTCCGTGGCTCCCGCAACGAGAGATGTCTGTTTCGGGGTTAGCGTGGGACTGTTGCCGGATTAGCCGTTAATCCGTGGACGCGTCGTCGGCCAATCATATGTTGTTGGTTTTATATGGGCACGCGCTCGGCTTGTTGTCTTGCACTATCACATCACCATGGAGCAGACTGAAGAGGCTAGTCTGGAGGAGGTCAGTCTCAGGAGGATCTTGGTATGTAACTAGCTAACTCTCTTTTGTAGCGCTTGAAATCCGCGCTGTGGTTGTCTATCGGTAAGATCGTGGATGAGGAGACTATCAGGCTAGGCGTCAATGCCACTCCGCAGTTCATCGGTGCGTTGACAGAGATGGTTTGGGCTCAGATAGGTAAGTTCCACTTTTTTGGTCAAGTTCCCGGCTTTACCCTTATAACTGACTATGTTCGCAGAGACGGTCAGCCAGGATCTAGAATCCTTTGCGAAGTAAGCAAACGCATTGCTGCGATTGAGTAGCCAATTGTTCGGGATGGTACATACATCTAATAAGAAATGTACTAACCTCGTTTTTTTTTCAGGCACGCTGGGAGATCTACCGTCAATGTATCCGACGTGATGCTACTCGCTCGCCGTAATGAGGGACTGGATTCAATTCTCCGTGCTTTCGCTGAACAAGAAAAGCAGCGCCAGGAAGACTCCTGATGGTCGACAAGAAGATACCGTCCACTTCCATACCTCACGAGCTACTGCCGAGGATTTTGCCGCTTTCATTTTCAGATTTCCCAAAATGGAGTAAAATATGGGTTGGAACACGAGAGCCTGATAGAGTTCATTGCTAGACATCCCTGGACATTGGCAAGGTCAACCCAACACCTGCATTAATGGCCATATTCCTGTTTTTCCAAGAAGCTCGCTTGATTTGAACAGCTTTGGGCAACAGGTGTCCATAGGCCCGAGAACCTGGGCGGCAGTCATACCACTCTACGACCTACCTAGCATTGGTCCGATATATCTTGTCCGTCCGGGTCGATGACGGAATCTTTACAAGGCCGGAATCATAAATATGCTCCTGACTAAAAATGTGCTTCGTCCGGTTAGCAGCACCATATCCTAGATTTATTTAGGCGACACGCGCTAGCTTGGGGATTTGATGGATCACAAGCTCACAGGTACCATATGGGCACATATTAATTTTTTTTTTCAATCTCTCTCGCCTTGCTATACTGCATCTCGTTCTGGTTACCCCGCAAACTTGACCACCAAGAGGATGTGCCATTCCATGTGGCGGACCCAGTTTTAATATCAAACTTCCCATTGTACCTCGTATGTTTGTAATGTTTGTAAACGGCAAAACGTGGCGTGTAAAACCTAGTGAGATGGGTGGATGCAGACGTCATTCCCAGCGTGGCGGGCTCATACAATGAAATCTAGATGGCAGTGCAGCACAGCCACACCCATGGATGAAAGGGCCAATGAAAATAGGCAAATTATGTAATATGAAGGCGCTGGAAAGTAAAATATAACAGTAGTGGCTGGTTAGTCGGTGTCGAACAACATGGTCTGTATATGAAAGTTGTGTCATGCATGAAAGGATATGAAATAAGTTCATACTGTTCAATCTGTGCTAGCTTTATTCTGAAAGTCTCGATGAACACCTCGGACCAGGTTCAAGGAACAGTTGATCATGTGAAGGCTGGTTACCTATAAATAGGAAGCAATGATATGTGTGGAATCTATGGATAGTATAAAGTATAAAGTGTAAGGGTCATGGTAGAAGTTGAAATTGTCTTGGCAGTGTGGCTGGAGCACTACAACATTGTATTGATTTTTTTCCTCACGTGGTACGGTGGCGAACTCTCTAACCGGAGACAGCCAGGGTGGAACCCTAAACTCCCCAATCCATGGTACTGACATCACCGAGTGGGCCCATCTGGGGTCATTTAGAGTGTGGCGCAGACGCCGTTGGCCATTGAGCTGCCGGTGTCGTCCAGGATCGACGTACTATTGTACCCTATTGTGCCGCCATCCACTGATCGCCAATTGTTTCGGTCCACCCTTATTAACTCGCCCAAATCCTGCTGCCTGAGTTTCTTTCATATATTCTCCCCTGGACCCTGTTGTCGTTACTGTCACCTCTATACCCAAATAATCATATACACTATACAAGATGGGAGCTGGCGGGGTAATCCTCCGCTTTTTCAATCTCGGACTGCGTGTTCTGCAGTTCCTTGATGCTGCTGTCATCCTCGGCATCTTCTCATATTTTCTGGCTGTCTTGGCCAAAAATGACCAACACATTGCGACATGGATCAAGGCCGTTGAAGGCTTATCAGGTGCAGCGACCGCCTACAGTCTGCTCGGCGTCGTTTTAACCTGCTGTCTGGGCGGTGTAGCCTTCTTCGCATTCCTGGGCGTTGCCCTGGATATATGCTTCGTGGGCGCGATGATCGCCATCGCCATCATGACCCGCAAGGGAGTTGATAAATGCACCGGAACACTGGACACGCCAATGGGCACGGGCAATGCCGACGATTCGACCGTGTCGGCAAGTCTGAAATTCAGCATGGCCTGCAAACTGGAAAAGGTCGTCTTCGCAGTGGCGATTATCGGAATGTGAGTGTACCCCGGATTACGGCTATCTGAATCATGCTAATTTATCCCCCAGCTTCTTCTACTTGATCTCCATCCTCTTCCAGATCCTTCTCGCCCGCCACCACAAGCGCGAGAAGCGTTTCGGTCCCTCCCCTACCAACGGCTACACCAACGGCAGCCGCAAGGCCTTCTGGCGCCGCAATAAGAATAGCCCCATGGCTACTGGCGCCGCCGATACCCTACCTGGCCACCCAACCCCCTACGACGTCGAGATGGGTACCGAGCCCCACAACGAAAAGACCTGGTTCAACTCTTGGAACAAAAACAAGAACACCACCAATCCTCCAACTGCTGCCCCTGCTGCCGGTGGCTATGGCTATGGTAACTCGGCGTATACTGGCAACATCTAGGTTGCTGTCGGATGCTTGCTGTTACAGTATCTTTTCTGAGTAGACTAGTGCTCGTGCACTGGCCGATGATTCTATGCCCCTTTTGTGTTATTTGAAAGCCAAGATACCACTGCTATGTTTGTGATTAGACTGGATTGTACAATATGTTGAAGGATATCTGGCGACCATACTTGGGTCTTTCGAGACTACCTTGTCACGTTTAATATTAATGAATACATTGCCCCATAAATATTTATCTATATCCTGTAACTTCGTCAGGGGTCTAGATTTGAGTTTCGTGTTCCTGGACGCAATAGCGTTCAGCCTCACTTTCCGCATGCGGCGTACCGGATCCGACCATGCGGGGAACCAATGGTAGATTGTTGATGATGACGTTCTTTGCAAGGCATCAAGCTCTACATTGGTGACAGGCTTCACTCTAGCAAACGTTTTCGGTTTATCATGTTTGGCGGTTTCCATACTCGAAGCTTGACGGGACAGAGAAAACACAGCGAATACTTATTTAGGGACTCGAAAACATGTTTTAAAAGAGAGTGACATGTTCCTGTCTTTGATCCACGCCCACCGACAGATCTCGCAAGAGATGCACCTAGGAAAAAGCTACATTTACCCGGGCCCTCCTTGATCCAAGTGCAGTTGAATATCTTGGGCCAGGTTCATTCCATTTAGCGGGCCACTTCGCATACATTGCTAAAATGGGGAGAGAGATGTTTCGATTCATAGTCCTATCAAACAGGACAAACATGGCAATCCTAGAGCCCAAAATCATAAGCTCTGTCCGTAGTATTCTTCATTTGCACTAGGAGAAGGCCCAGAGAAGGCCCCATGGCACAAGGTGAATTTTGGTAAACAACTATACGTAGAGTAAGACCCCATCATCTTCCCTCCACCTCAGGATCTTAGTAGGAGACTGACTTTCGAAGGTATGGCTGTCTGGCTGGGCCTGTCCTTTCGATGTCGAGGATCTCAGCAAATCGGAAACAGAGATAGAAATCCTCTGTGTTGAACCCATTACAAAAGTAGCCGGAAAGTGCTTCCTCCTCCGTAATCATGGCAATTGATACCTGATCATGCCCAGGGGACAATGTGAGGTTTCAATGCCTCGTATAATCCGAATCGCGGTCCAGATATACACAGTGACTTGTCGAACAAAACCAAGGACCATGTCCATTCAGCCAGTCTGTCTGATGCAGTCCTTGTGTGCAACCTCGAATCTTTTGTGAGTCAGTGATTTTGTTTGCAATTTCATGGAAGGTTTGCGAAAGTGACTCTGCTTCTCTGCTGGCCGACGACATCTTGAGGATGAGAGTTTGGGAAGAGAAGTTACGAGTCACGAATGAATGTTGAAGGAGGCTCCCTGCAGACACATTATCGATACATCCCCCCCCCTACTGGAGGGTAGGCTCATCCAGGTGATCAAAAATAACATATGATGACTGTTGGCCGTCCATACAACGCTTTGACTGAAGCTCAAAGCACCTCCGAACATGAGAGGAGACTCGAAGGGTATGAAATGCGAAAGATTGGTGCTCTCAATGCCACCAAGCCCCACATAGACTCTCTCACGATGAACATCCGGAGACCAAAAATTGGGGTCTTGATCGTTCTAGATCATTGTTGCTTCTTGTGAAAATTCCAGCAGGTCGCAGATCTTGACCCGTAAGAGCTCGCGGTATATAGCGCAGCAAGCCATTTATCCCGTATCACACGAGATCATCTGTCTTATGCAAAGTAGCATCATTGGTATTGTAAAACTTCGTATTCAAAAGAGACACTGCACTTACAGTTGGACTCGGACCTTCCTGATGTCTCCCTTTGAATCAAAGTCCCAGGGTAGATGATGGCTCGGTCTTGTCATGTATGCAGAGAGAGATGATAGCAGCGTCGTCAGTGAGCCGTACGTATTTGAGGTTCTACTTCACTTCGCCGAAGCTATCAAGAAGCTCGCTCTCCGGGACTTTCTTTCATTTACCCGCACCATGAACCCTTTCTTTCATTCAAATGGGTACGGGTCCAAGCCTTCACCAGAAGACTTGCCGTAAAAGCTGATAGGATTGTAGGAAATTGGAAGAGTCATCCCGGGTTGATCATATTGGGAAACTCATGTGGTGAGTATCTGAGATGCCAGAGAAATAGAGAAGAGAAAAAAGTAAACAACGGATTCTCTTAACTAAATAGGCACCCGGAAGCCAATGCTGCCCGGTGGCAGCCGCAAGCCACTACCGCCTGGCGCTGGGCTTGGTCACGTCTCTATAGGTGCCACTTTACCTTTCGACCTTTCCACCTTTTCCATTTTTTTCAATTCATTTCAGGGAAGGAATGATTGTTGATACTCTATGATAAGCAGACCTATAGATGATCTACACCAACACTGATTCGGCTAACTTTGTGCTGAGATTGTAAGTGAATATCCATCTGCAAGTTACGGTGACAACACAGTGAGAAGGCATTGTACAAGATACAGACTAAATCTTTATTTGATCCTGTCACTTTGATGTTTGACGTTCTATGGGAGAACTATGTCTTGAGAGGATGTATAGAATTTTTGAATTAACACACTCAATCATTAGGTAGTTTGCTTGACAATAACGACATAAACTGGGTCATCGCTTAACAGGTCATGGGTGAAACAAATATAAGACGAACAATAAAGAGTGCCCAAAGCCAGGCTGAATGAAATCATGAACTGTGAAAAGTGAAGACCGGCGGTGGCGAGTGAACCTCACTCGACTGATCAGTCTATAGACTGGGATAACTCAAAATATCCACTGGGATGTATGCGGAAAAAAAAAAAAACAATCGGCAAGAGAAATGAAAAAAAGAATTAACACCTTTACTGGCGAGCAGTGATAGCTCCCCAACGGCAAATAGTACCAGCAGCGACGGATCCCATGAAGATGGGCTTGCCGTTAGTGCACATGGCAAAGGTCAACCCATCTGGGGAGCAAAGAATTTCCCCAGAGTGGCAAGACCATTGACCGACATGGTCGACAAACTGGTTGTTGGATGAGTCCTCGGCAGATTGCACACGGGAGTCAGCTGCGACAGAAGGAGTGGCGAGGGCCTGGGCGATCTTGGAAATCGCCTTCGTGGTGAATGAGGAGGTGCTGATGACAGCAGGCTTTTTCTCGGACTTGGGGGTGGTGGAAGTAGTGGAGGTGGCGGAGGTAGAGGTGCTGGTATTGGATGACTTCGTCGCGGAATCAGAGCTGTCGTCCAGGAAGGGAGCATGGTCGGCGCACTTGTAGCCAGGGCCATCGGCCTTGCCGATCAGTTTGGGACCGGGCTTGGGGAAGTGAACAGCCTGGCCCTCGACGGTCACACACTTGCCAGCCTGGTTGGCGTTGGCAATGAAGAGATCAGGGAGACTATCGAAGCTGCTCTTCGCGTTCGTAGTGTGGGTATGGGTCTTCTGGCTGAGCGCCTGCTTTGGGGTCTCCTTAGCCACACGGCCCTCGGAGTCGACAACGGTGTGGTTGCTGGAACCACCAATTGTGATCATGGCACAGTTCATGTACATCTCGCGGTTGCCGACCTTGTTGAACCAGGTCCAAGCGAACAGAGCATCACCGGTGGGTGCGTCCGAGGGGACATCAAATTGGTACTTCTTAGCAATAGGGCAGTCACCCTCGATCGACTCAATGACCTTGAATGTCTTACCCTTGTCATAAGTCAGGGAGAGCTGGCATGAGCCGCCGTCATGGGTGGCACTGCCTTCCAACGACATCTCTTGGGTGGAGCCTGGTTGCCATGTATCCACAGCCTCAAAGGCATCATTGGCATATCCTTTGCATGGGTAATCGCTACCCGAGGTGGAGAGAGGGTTGGTGTAAGAATAATCCTTCTCGCCCTTGGCATCCTTGTTTAAGGGACTGCGGATAGGGTAAGGCTTGTTCAACTGCATGTGAGCCGAGACAGTGGTGGCCAGAAGACCAGAGAGGATCAATGTGCCCTTCATTGTGATTGATGTGTTTCTAAGTCGCTTGTTAGTCTCGGAAGTGACAATGGCCGCATCGAATGAATTTTGAGGAAAGAACGAAGCAGTCCTCAGCGATTAACTTACAACGTCTTTGCAAAGTTTGTATATTGACTTCGATAAACACTTAACCACCAGGGTCAATTTAAGAGTGTAGAGGCTTGAGAAGTGTGAATAAAGATCGAGCTGGTCGACAGCAATTAGTATAAATACATGGCCAGTGGTCAATAACATTCCACATAACTCCGTGGAGGAATGGCAGATACCCATGCGCTGATGGTTCAGCGATGGCCCTCGCAACGTCAAGAATGTCAACAAACCGTGGCCCTCCATCATGATGTGTGCTTAACTTCGCATAGGCGGTTAAGGGTAAATAATTGACAATTTAACACAATCAATGAGTCTATTTAAGATCTCAATACACCCATTAGAAAGTCATATAGATCTTTTCCCTACTTCGTGTTGTTCAGATACTCAGATCGCCATATAAACGAACCCTGCTGTATAGTGGCAACGACTCGAGGGGCAACATAGTGGGCTCTGAGCGATCGAATGTGAAAAAGAAGGCATCACGTCTTCCTTCATTCCAACCTGTATTAATCTCCGTGAGCCAAGTTCTGTTCAGGAATCTTGATCCCGAAAAGACAAAAAAGGACGCGTCACAATTATTTATAGATTTAATTGTCCAGTAATCAAGTATTGAGATTGACAAATCTCCATTCTGTCTACTTCATTTCGGCCGATCGTGGCCTGTGAAATAGAACCAGTTTGGGGCTCGGCCTCATGCCCGGGCCCTAAGGGGCGATCGAAACCCCTGTGTTCCCCCCTGCATGTCTATTCAGGGCACCAGTCATAGTTCGCTGATACAAGGGCTTTGTTTACATCTACGTCGATCTACCAAGATTGCTTTTGAGTTCATGGCGTAGAAAAAAGCTTGTTGCTACTAGATCTACACGGCGCATTTTGGGGTACGTAGTATAACTACTACTAGTCTGCATTACTCTGCTAGTTAAGCATGCTACAAATGAGCTTCAAGTATCGATACTTCTAATGATCCAATTAAACCAGCTAAATCAAAAAGAGATTCTTCAAGTCCTGTACATTGTTCTAATTTTCCTGCTCAACGGTATATATTCACAACCAAAACATCCGACTGCTATTGTTCCAAGCGGCCTCAGCCACTTCTTCCATAGCGACACCCTTCAAACCGGCTACAACCAACCCGACACGCTCTATAGTACAACTTTCATTCCGTGTCTTGACCATCTGGCCTAGTACAAACTTGTTATGTTTCCGACTCGCCGGCAACGGCTTCGCAGTTTCCAGATAACCCGCGATTTTGGGGTCATTAGACAAGACCTCGCACCATGGCGCATCAGTCTCCAGTTGCAACTTGTTCAATGGAATATTTCTGACCATTTCCAACTGTTCATCTGTCCGGAATGAGATACCGTTGACACTAATGTCAAGACCCAGTTCCACGAGCTGGAGCATCTCCCCCTTCGTCCCTGCAAAAGAATGCACCAATCCACCACGCGACAGTCTTGGCAGAAAAGGCTTGATGATGGAAATAAAATCTTTGGCTGACTCACGAACATGCAAGAACAACGGTAACTGGAATTGCACGGCCAGCTCTAATTGGTCGCGGAATGCGCGTTGCTGCGTTTCCTTATCGGCCCGATCCAGGTACTCATAGTCCAACCCGATTTCCCCAAACGCAGCCAAAGGCGAGGGACTCTCAGCTAGGAGCGTTTCACCTAGTTCGCGCAGCTCATTCAGATATTGGGACTCTGGCTGTCCATAGATCTCGGCGGCATGGTACGGATGCACGCCTAAGGTCATTTTGCACATCGCGGGGAACTCCCTCACTGCCTGCAAATTTTGTTTTGCGCCCTCTAGAGTCATGGTGGTGAGCATGGTCCTTTCACATCCATGTTCTCGGGCTCTTTTCAGGACTTCTGCAAAATCTGGTTCGTGATATTGCTTTCCTCGGTAGATGCCTTGGAATTGGTCTGCCGTGAATGTGACGGCGACCTGGTGCTAGTGTTAATCAGGCTGCTTGAAAAAATGAAAGAGATTCTCTTACATCGAAGAATTTCATGATTATTCGCGTTGAGATATCGCAATAGAGGAAGAGGAAAAGTCTTGCGTTCAGTTCTTGGCGGATTCTAACCAAATAGGGGCTGATATATATTGAAATCGGAGACCAGAGACTTGGCAACGAGAAACTACTCTACAAAACTATTTGCACACCTATACAGTCGACTGACTATGTAATCTCAATTTTATTGATCTTATTCTTATTCACTCTGGTGTGATGTGCCAGGTCTATTCGATAAATAAGATAGACAGAGAAGAAGAAGAAGCAAGTGAAGAAGTGGGAATGTTGATATAGCTGGCAACTTCTATAAACATTGCAAACGTGCAACCTCTGGTTTAGCTAGATAATAATCTTCCATCTATCTAGACAGTTCACTTTTGGTTGATCGTCTCCTTGTACGTCCATCGGTTTTCCCAGGAGCTACACTCCTGTCCTACTTTTTACGGTCTGGGGGTCGTTCCTGTCTACATCGTAGAGAATTAAGCGAGTCGATAGTACCCAAGTAATGGTAGTACTATGGTAGTATCAAGATCCTTAAAAAATAGTAATGTAAAAGATATCAAAAAGGACACCAAAACGGGCACCCAAAAAGATACCAAAAAAGACATATAATAGTAATGTCATTAACCATATAGTACAACTAACTAGGTAGACTATACTAATGACTCTATAGATCGTGGATCAGATGCTTGCTTACACTGTTTGCTTGCTTGTTTCATATTTGTTATTTGCTTCTTTTGTTTGTCAACAGATTGTTTGCTACTGGCATGGAGCTGTACAACGATCTCTACCTCTGGAAACAAGGAGAAGCATCTTCTGCGAGATGACTACCAAACCGCGCCTCCCATATAAAAAAGAATGTTTTCTTCTCCATCACCACTGTAGCTACACACTTCTCCGGCACCACTGTGGTCTAGGATTTCCTACATCATATCCTCTCCTTCCACATTCTACGGCTCTTACTTCAAGTGAGTCAGACTCTAGAGTCTAGGATCGGTACACGCTACGCTGTCTTGGTATATTAACGAGGATTCTATTAGGAATCCACCAGAATGGTGAAGAAACTAACTGCCAAGAAAGTTATCCACAACGCTCTCCCTGACCTCCTCGTCGAAGATGATCACACAACATCATCTGCCTTGAAGAAAGCCACTTTTATTGGCCCTCTAAGGGAGTGGACAAGCTTTCTAGGCTCTGTCTGGGGTCTCACAAATGTTGAACAGTGGTCGAAAAAAGTCGTCGACCACAATCTTGCGACTCGAGACCTACATCGCGAGCTTGTCTCCATGGGCGACGAACATGGCGTCTAGGGCCGCTTCCAGCAATCGGTGGGACAAATTGTTGGAGCGGCTCTAGACGCCCAGATGAAATCCATGCAGTTTGGTGATTTCAAGGCAGCAGGGGTACAGTACAGCCTGGTGCCTGACTTTGCATTGATCTCAACCGACCCGCGACTACCTACAAGCTCAAGGCTATCGGCGAAATGAAAACCCCATGGTGATGAACAATGCGACAACTCCTGGCCCAGCCAGTAGGCTATATGTTAGACCTTCGCATTATGTACGGCTGGATAACAAACTACCAGCAGACCATATTCCTGCGACAGACTATGGTGGGAAATACCTGGGGAATTGAGTATTCACCCATCGTGAAGTCGACGACACACGCGGACCCACTGGAGATGGAGCCTCCTTCGACGAAGCAATGCTTCTTTTTCCTGGCGAGCGTAGCAGCTGGTCAGGGTCGTGTACCGAAATACGCCTAGGAACCAGTGGATCTCTATCTAGGATTTCCATTCACCATGTCTTGTTCAATACACACACAACCGCATCATTTGAATTTTGTTTTGGGATCTTTTTTTCCGGCTGCCTCTGTTCTTAGATTCAGAAATCCTTGACATTGTGGTCGTGTCCTGTGTCCCACCAAATTGTCATTTTCGGATGTTATTTTAGAGAGTTAGAGACCCATACAACTTGACCTACTCGCGTTATTCCAATCAGATACACTGGGAACTAATATTTATGGTGTAAACGTGATGGCCACGATATGGCATGAAAGTCAAGCATATGGTAGCTAACTGAGTAGTTATGTCGATATGGGATCTAGTTTGACTGTGTCATGACAGTGATTGCCTTTGTTTGCTGTGTGTATCCTGAGAATGACCAGGTGATGACTAGGACAACCCACAAACTTTTCTTCCTCTCTTCTTCACTCTCTGTCTACCCTACTTTCTAAACTCTTGTAATTGCCTTTCCAGTTTTATCAACTGTCAGCCCATAATGACCACATCTTTGGAATACCTCGTCGGCCTTGAAGGCACCGAGGTTACCCTCAACTCATCGCCACAACCGCTGTTTCACACCGGCACCTGGGAAATTGTCGAGAAGCTTGAAGAGAACGCAGAGGTCGAGGACGAGCGAGACGTGGCCGATGGGTTGGGCCCTTCAGATGTTGCTGGAAAGTTTCTTTGTCGCCCCGCCGGTTCCGATGCCCAAAAGATCGCATTTATGCGAATTTACAAGCAGATTCCTATCGCTGGGACTGAGTTCCAGAAGCCTACAATCCGTGCTGCCCAGGCCGTCGAATCACCTGACTACATCGAGCTGATTGCCCTCAAGGACCTCCGGGAACAAGGCTGTGATGCTGTGCCTAAGCTCCTTGGGTATCACTCGGGGAAGTAAGATGAGGACGATATCGTCCCCGGGGGGCTACATCACTTATCTGGTGTGGGAGAAAGTCCCCGGAGACTCCCTTGATAGAAAAGGGTTTTGGAGTTATCCCATATCCAAGCGAGAGGAGATTCGGCACAAGTTTTGCGAGGCTTACAAGTATGTTTTAGGGCACTCTGATTACGACAAAGTACCTAGAGCTAATAGGAACCAGGAAGCTTGTGAAATGCGGATATCGGCCACTCATGTCTGAGTCGTCCAAGATCATTTACGATTGGAACAACGGGGAGATGTATGCCCCATGATATCATTTCTAATGTTGAACGAGCTAATGGTCTTCAGGCACATCTCCGGATTCAGTAACGCGGTTCGCATCGACACAAGCGAGGAGTGGATTGATAGAATCCGTATCTGGTATAGCCTGGTTCTGAAATCCAAGGAAATGGATCAGTTCTTTCCTGTCACGGCCACTGATGTGCTTTTCGACAAAGAGGGCTGGAGATGGTAAGCAGAAGGGCTACACTACAGCGAGCATTATGGACAGCAGTTGCTACTCCATCTGCTCATTTGATGATTTGGAGAATGATCTAGGGAGAGCAGTTGCTACTGTATCTGCTATGTGATGATTTAGAAGAACAAAAATGCTACAAATTGAAAGAGGTTGTGATTCTTGAAGGCCTAACATGTGACGTAGTGTGTACTCTTGGAACTGAGAATCGACCGTGTTGAGCATTCATCAAGTTTACACGTTCTTTCAAATGGTTTCTTGGGCATTGCTTTCGCGCAATTTCTCTCCATGTGTCCTCGCATCTGTGGGGGATGCCTAGACTTATAGCGAGGCAGTAATTTATATAGAAACGGCTTTTCGACATGTGATATGCATTTCTCCCCGGTGAAGCTCCGAGGGGGAAAATGTGAGATAATATTTATAACCCATCTATATGACTATGAATTAGGGGAATTAGTTGATATCTAATTAGGAGTAACCTTGATTTCCCCAATTTCCCCCGAGGCAGTTCCTGCAAGGACACCAGTTCCGATGAGCCCGCCATCACTGGCCTCCCGCAAGAAGACACTTTTCCCTCCTACTTGAGGACCAGCTCGCAGTAGAAGTCGATCAATATATCTCTGTACAGTTTCTTTATAGTGAGGATAGTGCTGAATCACTCCACCCGAGAAGGCCACAGCGAGTTCTTCGGGCCCGCTATTCCAACCTCGCGTTGGTGATGAGACCGATTCGGAGTCCGTCTGTTCAGTAACTCCAGCTTCCGTATTGACTTTTTCTCCATTGTTGCACTTGGGTGCCGTGTTGCACAATTGGACCTCATTAGTGCAGTCTAGGAGACCAACAACCGCAGATGCCACCAAAGAAGCAGCTCGATCCTGCACAGTTGAGGCAATGACCCGAATATCACGGGCATATTCAGGCGACCAGGTCCAATCACTCTCGGGAGATGGCTGGAGTGTCTTGGACAGCTCGCTTGCTAAGCGCTCATCGGATAGAGAAGAGGCAACAACAAGAGAGAGGTAGTCTGTTGAAAGAGAATATTCCTCAACCAACTTCAGTGGTAACTCGGAGCGTGGTATTCCCAAGACTCCATGGAACCAATCATAACAGACGATGCGGACGAGCTCGCCAGTGTATCTACCGCCGATCATATATTCCATTGGCTGAAAACCGGGCCTTTGGCAATTCCTATCCAGCTGGAGGTCCCATGTTGTTCGAATACCCAGCTCGTCGAAAGGACCCGCCGCGGTGGAGAGAGTCCATTCAGTCGAGATGAGCGTTTCCTCTGCGTCAGGGTGCTTTTCAAGAATGCTTTTAGTTTTGGATTTATGCAAGTCGGCAAGTTTCATGGGAACGGTCGTGTTGCATCCCGCGCCCACGATCAGACCCATAACAACACGGGTGTTGGGTAAGGAAGGGATGGAGTACGCTAATGAAGCAAGAGTCGCTGTCGTATCATTGATCATGACTGCGACTTTCAATTTCGGAAGAGAAAACAGCCTGCGGCGTTTAGCAGGCATGTTCATTTCATCCCCGTGAGTTGAATATGTATGGCGGTCATATCCACTCAGCAAGGCTTGGCGGAGATTGAGGTCTGAGTTTAAAGAAAAGCCTTTCCCTGTCGGCATCAAGATAGCTTCATCGAGGGAATCTTGTCTACATTGGATTAGCCACAGAAGCACACGGCCGAGTCTGGGAGATAACTGTACTTTATAGGAAGACAAAAAGAAATGCCTGTCGTTATTTGGTCCACCCGCTCTTCACTTGGGTTGGCGAGTCTGTCTGCCACCACCTCGGCGATACAGTCTCCAATCCACGTGAAGAGATCAATGTAATGATCCTTTCGTAAATGCTCTGCAATAGGCCATGCCTTCTCTAACGTGCGCCGTACCCGTGCATGTCCTTCGACATGTTGATCTCCTAAGAGGTCGATGAAGGCCACACGAAGGTAGGACTGACCAAAATAGACAGCAAGATAGCGTCCCTTTTCATGACCCGTTGGAAGACAAGTCAGAGCCGTTGGAATAAAGTGTTCTGAAGATTCCGCGGCCAACTTTTTATAAGACGATGATAGCCGACAGGACAAATCATACAAGGTCTCGAGCTCGACCCGGAGAGGCTGAAGGAACTCCCGTAGATTATGCTTTTTCGGGGAGATCTGCGAAGTAGTCATTTCAACGAGAAGATGCTGATCTGGCCTAGATGGAAACCTTGGGAGGTTTACGGATTTACGGAGGCGCCAGCCGCCATCTGTTACGGGCGACGAATTGTGCCACTACCAATGGGTGTTTTTGGCTCACCGCTCCCATCACCGCCCTAGTGATCATGGCCGGTTCCATGGATGGCTTACATACAGTGGGGTTTAATAAGTCTGTTCCCACCCGCATTTTCACCCATGAACATTGAAATATATATCTCTACATATCTATGCATAGCACTACCATACTTTACTCAATTTACTTCGAATTAAATAGGGTTGAACCCTATGCCAATCTCGGGTAAAATTTAAATTTAATATTTTGTATAATACCCCTTTGCTTTCTGTACTGCCATATATCTGCGCCCTATACTTAAAATCAATGAATCAATCTTCGACTGCGGAATAGCATCCTATGCTATCTTTATATACCTTTTGAATACTATCTAATCCTCCTCAGACCTTCCTATATATATTAGCTTAGGAAATAACTCAAAAAGTTTAACCTTTAGCTACCGCTATATAGGTTCAATTGGGTTTAAATCTAGTGAGTGCGGCAGCTACTCCTCTATATATATCCCGTGAGTTTTAAACCATTCCTATATGATTTTAGTAGTATGGATCTGAGTGTTATCTTACTAAAAGATAGAGTAGGGTCGATAGAATGGAAGTAGACCTTCTTCGAGAGTATCTATATAGGAAATAGTAGTATATCCTGTCTTCTTCGATTCTAGGTTAATAATATTCTCCCGCCTTATAATAATTAACTCTAATTGACTCCCTAACTAGATTGTACCCTAAACTATTTATGAAATATCTTTAATATATACCTTAGTATTTATAAGATCTTTTCTATAGTCCTCCGACTGAAAGCGCTAATACTATTGTGGTCTATAGTTTATTGTTCGTTATATAGAATACTTATCCGAGAAGACCTAGTTTTGAACGTTATTTCTAGACCACTTAGAGCGCTATTTTTAAATAAAACGATATTGTTATTGAGCTAATTCCTTTCCAATTAGAATCTTCCTTTTTATCCTATATTTTAGAAGACCGGTTGGCCTTAAAACGTTAATAATAGTAGAGTGGGATGGATGACTAGGTATAGTATAACTTAGTGTTTTATAGGACTAAAAGGGGTGCCGGCGGGCGAGTATAAAAAGTAAATGGTAAGTTCGATCACTAAAGATCCTTGGGCGACCGGTTCGAGGGAGAGATTTAACAGTATTGTGTTCTTTGAACCGTTTCAAAGTATTGTAAATCGTTCGGCGGGAGTACCTAAAATCGAGTGCTAGCTTTGACTGGGTGGCACCGGCCTGGTGGGTATAAATAATAGCTGAGCGCTGAGTAACAGATAGCTCACCTGATTTTGTACGACCTAAACCAAGGATATCCTTGGTTAATGCCATTGGGGGGTGTGTAGGAAGAAGAAAAAAAACCACGATGGTTGTTAGGGGGATAGCAAGTGGGGCAGTGGGAACAGACTTTTTGAACACTATGTATCTCCTTTGGTCAACCTTAGAACAGTGGCATAATTAGTCATCCGACCTGATTACTGAGCATAATAGTTATTTCAGTGCTATTTTGGTATCGGCTTATCAGATCACCTGACTCCGATTAGCTTCCAAAGATATTCCGATGTCGGGTAAACACGCGCTGCTGAATACCACCACGTGACCGGCATTTACTATATTGCCCACATTACTTGATGATGTGCACGATTTGAAGATTGACAGGGGTCTATAAGATACTTTGTTCTATCTGGGCACCCTCGAGGGCTTTTCATATCCTTATTTGGCCTCTAGGGCTGTATGTTGGCTTCGGAACGCTAGGCAACTTACTAGGATCATTGGTTTTGATTCAAATGCGAATGTAGATTTAACTGACGTTAAATAGAAGCAATGGAACTGGAACTAGATATTATGCATCATGTTCCAGAGATAGATCTATAAAGCTACACATATAGGACATGGGATATCAGGGTTACATTTGCTTGTTTTCCCCGCTCCCCCTCAATCTCACAATTCTTACTCTTATCTTCAACTCTTCAACCTTGGGAGTGACACGATTCGAAATGACCAGAAGCGCGGGATCGACCTCACGGCCATCCTGGCCACCGACACCGGGCGAATTTGGTCAATATACGCCCGAAGCTACGCCTTCAGAGACCGATGAAAGCCCACCTTTGCATGCAGTGAACGTCGCACCAAGATGGAACGAGTCAAAAACAACCATATGGAAGGTGACTGCCACGTGTTTGTGTGCATTTGTGATGGGGTCCAATGATGCTGCATATGGAGCAATTATTCCCTATGTTTGTGTCACCAACTCAGCTTTACTTGATCTGTATAGGATCGCTGACCATCTTATTGAACTTTTCAGCTAGAGATTTACTATCAAAAGAGCTACACGGTCATTTCTCTAGTGTTCCTTTCGCCCTTTGTGGGATATGCCATATCCGCCATCCTGAGCAATTCAGTTCATCAGACTTTCGGCAGACGAGGGATCACAATCATTGCCCCGATTTGCCATATGCTTGCCTTTGCAGTCATATCTATCCACCCGCCCTTTCCAGTCTTGGTGATTATGTACGTCCTGGTTGGATTGGGGAGCGGATTTCACAACGCGGCATGGAATGTATGGATCGGAAACATGGCGAACTCGCATGAAGTGCTCGGTTTCTTCCATGGATTCTTCGGCGTGGGGGCCACAATAAGCCCTCTCATTGCTACGAGTCTAATCACCAAAGCTGGATGGGAATGGTACTCTTATTACTATTTGATGGTATCTCGATCCTCTCTACAGCCACTGGATATCGACAAACTAACGATGAAATATAGACCGGAGCAGCTGTGATCTCGCTGATTTACTCCGCCAGCGCTTTCTGGGATGAGACTAGTAGTAAATATCAAAAAGAGAACCCCAGTATCCCAGGCAGAGGAGGAGCATTCTCCCAAACACGTCTTGCCCTTACATATAAGGTCACTTGGATATGCGCCGTCTTCCTTTTCCTCTATGGCGGAATTGAGGTAGCAATCGGTGGATGGATCGTCGTGTTTATGACGAAAGTCCGACACGGCAACCCATTCGAATCCGGAATGGCAGAGACAGGCTTCTGGCTCGGCATCACAGTCGGTCGATTCGTGCTAGGGTTTGTGTCGCCACGAATTGGAGAGAAGTTGTCCATTGTTGTCTACATCTCGCTCGCAATTGCCCTTGAGCTCATCTTCTGGCTCGTGCCTGAGTTCATCGTGTCCGCGGTTGCGGTTGCCTTTGTTGGATTCTTTATGGGGACTATCTTCCCGGGAGTTGTGGTTGTGGCGACACGATTGCTACCCAAAAATCTTCACGTTGCCGCTATTGGCTTTGCAGCTGCCCTTTCTATGGGTGGTGGTGCTGTTTTCCCATTTATGGTTGGTGCCATTGCTCAGGCTAAAGGGGTCACGGTGCTGCAGCCAATCTTGCTCGCCATGCTGGCTGTGGCATTGGGAATCTGGGCGACGATATTCCGACTTCCTCAGCCTGAGGTATCACATCAAGTCTGAGCAGAACATGAATAATTAGAAACGGTGGGTGCAGTATAGCTCATATTACTCTGCTGTCACTTTTAAGCCACATAATTCTTAGGTTTTAATGGAGAAAAAGAAGTGGAATGTGGCGAGACCTGGCTATCATATCTCGCCGATTCTATTTCCCGATTTGTTCCTTTTAATACATCAAAAAGTGAAACATAACCACATCTCGCTCAATCAGCTTGATCTTGTACACCATGGAACAATCTAAGCATGCCATGAGCAGCGTGCTCTCCGAGTATATCGAGAGAGCCCATTCCCATCAATTCCAGGACACTGATATCGAACCCAAATGTCGCCTTCCACCACTGTTTCACCTCAATTGCCACGAGAGAGTCCATTCCAAGATCAGACAAGGAGCAAGATGTCACCAGATCTTCTTCAGGCTTCAGCAAGAAGCTAAACACCTTCTTTCCAATTTCCACGGCGAGCATTTGAGCAGATCCAGGTTGATTTATTAGCGCAGCGTCGCCCTTGGCCTGTGTAATAAAAGCCTCCAAGCCAGCACCAGCGTCAGAAGCAGAAGTCAAGATGGTACCAGCTGCTCCAGTATTATGGAACACCGACATTCGTATGTCCTTCTTCCAGACCAAACGGTTTCTTTGATCGGCCAGAGGCACGTTGGGCCGAATTCCAACGCCGAAGTTGCCTGCTTGGGGTCTCAAATTACTTGAGATAGATGTCATCGCTGCCTCTACCGCGCTCAGAAGCTCGCTCACTGAGACCGTATTGCCTAGACCACCAGCGGCTTTGAGCTTTTGTAAGATTTCATCCTGCTCGGCAGCATAACCGACTCCTTCGACAATACCGATATCGATCGCGCAAGCAGGTAGTCCCAACCCCAATCGGTATTGAGAAAATGCATCCAGGAACGTGTTGGCACCAGCATAGTTGATCTGACCAGGGAGTCCAAAGACACCAGACACCGAACTGAAAAGAACAAAGAAGTCAAGTTCCGCATTGGCAGATACAGAAGCATTGTGAAGGTTCCACGTTCCCTTGACCTTCGGATCAACAGATGTGTTCCACTCTTCTAGTGTCATGCGTTCAAAGCTCCGATCACGAAGCATCATGGACATCTGCAAGATGCCCCGAAGTCGGCCTTGAGCCCGTGTGACAGCGGTGGTCACATCCGCGATATTGGACACGCTACCTTGAACAAAGTCCACACGACAATCCATACTGGCAAGCTCTTGGGCAAACTCGCGGTGGCTTTCGCTCGAACCCGCAGTTCGGGAAAGATATATGAGGTGGCGAGCTCCACGTTGAACCATCCACGTAGATATAGCCCGACCCAGGCCTCCGAGGCCACCTACGAGCAGGTATGCACCGGAGCTGTTGAGTTGGGTGGGCTTTTTTCGTGGCTGGATGTTTTGTACAGCGCTGACCTGGCCTGAAGTATCACGCATCGAGACAACGATCTTTCCTAGATGAGTGCCTTGCTGCATGTAACGGAAAGCGTCGTGTATTCCATCAGAACTAAAGACTTTGATAGGTCGGATAGGAGAGATGTAGCGCTCCTTGAGTAGGTCCACAATTTCCTTCAGCAGCCTGCATAATATGTCAGTTGTCGAGTCTCATACATTGTCATCCCCTTCGATACATACTTCTTTGCAAGGATCGGCTTTCTGGAACAAATTTGATCCAAGTCGACACAGCAATAGCTCCGGTTGTCCAAGAAAGGAGTCATATCAAGTTTTCCAGAGCCAATCAAGTCTCGCTTGCCAATCTCGACCATCTTCCCAAAAGGTGCAATGCATTTCCACGTAGCATGCAATAGTTCACCAGACAATGAGTTCAATGCCAAGTCGACACCCTGTCCATTTGTCTCCCGCATGATATCCTCAACAAACGAGGCATTACGGGAGTTTAGGATCCTGTTCCGAGGAAGGCCAAACGTGTCCATGAGATACCTGACCTTCTCCTCGTTACCGACAGTTGCGTAAATCTCGGCACCAACCATTTGAGCAAGCTGAATGGTCGCAATGCCAACTCCACCACAGGCACTATGGATAAGAATGGACTATAAAATATGTCAAAAGATGACCTAAAACGTCAAAAGGTTGAGGGGGAACAAACCTGTCCTTTTTTCAGATTTCCAACGTCAAAGATGGAGTATATCGATGTACTGAACACGCAAGGCATGCTGGCCGCATCACTGAAGCTTAAGCCGCCTGGAATCTTCTCGCACAGGTTCTCGGAGAGAACTAATTGCGTCCCAAATAAACAGCTCCCGACGACCATGACACGATCACCGACTTTCAGACTTTGAACATCGGGGCCAGTGCGGCGGACTATGCCCGCGCCTTCATGGCCAAATTCATTTTCTTTGGCTTCGACAATACCCATGGCACATAAGACATCCTGTTTCATATCAGTATGTGTTATTAGGTCCACTTGTTACCTTCGAACTTACCTTGAAATTCAAACCGATTGCGTAAGTGTCGATTTCCACCTCATCTCCCTCCAGAGGTTTGATATCCCCATGAGCCCAGTGTAACGAAGCCAAGCGGCCTGGTTTACTTGTTCGAAGGGCGATGCTACTATTTGAAGCCAGCGCCTCTTGTCCATTTTGCGCCGAGAAAGGATGATACCGCCCAACTTGTACCGTATTGTCCACGATAGCGTATTCAAATTCAGGCTTGAGGGTCTCATCCTCCTGGCGGACTTGGAACTTCTCATATACGTCGATGAGTTTCTCAAAAGAGACATCAAGATCGTCAACCTCGCAAGTAGCAAAGTCGACACGCAATTCATTGCGAATCGTCCTCGCTACGCCGTTGATCTGGGCAAATCTCGGGTCCCGACATTGGGCTTGTGATGAACGAGTCACCCACAGAACACCACGTTGATCTAGGCTGTGTGCCAATTTCTTGAAAGAGTCAAAGCGTTGGTTATCCATGCCTTCGAAGAATGGGGCTTCTTCATCAAGCAAGGCAATCACATCTTGTCCTTCAGGCAGGGGCTCTTCGTCAAACCGAGAATGATGAACGGAGTATCCCCTGTTATCCAGAGCCTGAAGCAAAGGACCTACGGACATTGATTTAGAGAGGGTCAAGACAGTGACGCATTTCTTAGGTGCGATGTCAACCTCCGGTCTCGCCACGATCATGGCGTTCAACTGATGTGGTTGGTTCGAATCCAGAACTGCAGCATCAGGAGTGCGAAATCCAGCGGCCTTGAGTTCCTTTGCCCAGCGTTCAATGCCTATGTACGGCTCGCCCGACCGGCCATCAACCTCGCCGTACCACCAACCGGCCAGGGTTCCAAAGATATAGTTGATCCATTTGGATATGGGTGTCAATTCGTGGAGCAGGAGCCATCCGGTCGGAGAAAGAAGTTTATGAATGTTGCTTAAACTGTCGTTCAAGGATGCTGTGGCGTGGATGACATTGGTCGCCAGAATTAGGTCGTATTTGCGATCATCGAACCCCTGATCGGAGGGATCCTTACTAATGTCGAGAGTAGCGTATTCGATGTTTGGGTAACTGGCAAATCGATCCTTTGCAGCAACAAAGAAGCCAGATGAGATATCCGTGAAGGTGTAGTTCATGTATAGGGTCCTACTCCCAGGGGTCAACAGCTTCAGGATATTAGCTGTAGACCCACCGGTTCCGGCACCTATTTCGAGGATACGCAGATTAGGCTTAGTGTGAGTTAAGTTCCTGATGAATTCGGAAATATCACACTGATCCATAGCGTTGTAGACGTTGGCCAATATGTCATCGGTCAGAAGGAGATCCAGAGCCTCAGCCTCCCCGGTGAAAATCTGTTGGACGTTATTGAAAATCACTTCAATACCAACAGCAAGATGGGCGCCATTAGTTTGGGAAATTTGGTCAACGAGTTCTTTCACTCGCTGTTTAATGGCAATATTGTCAAGGATTTGGAGACTTTGCAGATCCACAGACAACAGGTGTTGATCAATCCATGATCGATACTTGTACATGTGGCTGATTGGAGTATCCAGATCCGCAATCACACGCTGTGTGTAAATCATACACAGATGAGATAGCTCTGTCAAAGCGGGCATGTAATCACTGCGGTCAATCAATGGCTTGATGAGAGTGTTGACATCCAGGAAGTCGATATGGGGAGCCCATTCTGCACAGCCAATGGGGGGTTCCCCCTTTTCAGGGTCCTGATGATCGAGAACAGAGAGTTTAATTCCAGAACTGCGTAAAGCAACTTTCCCCCCTGCAGTAATACACTGGCCACTCCCAATGATAGAGCCGTTCGGGGTGTAAGATGCGGAAGCTTGGACGTGGACATTCTCATAACAGCGGTAGATGGAGATCTCTTGAATGTGAGTAGGAACCATTATGTTGGTTATCGGTTCGGCATATCCTTTGGAAGCAGCGACACTGAGCAGCTGAAGTGAGGCATCGATGACTGTGGGGTGCAAATGATAGTTATCCCCATCAGTATCTTTCGCAACAAGTTCAGACGTCGCGCTCTGCGAAACAGTGTCTGAGCGGACATGGTCAAGACGTTGAAATGATGGCCCAAAATTCAGACCAGACATGGCCATAGAATGATAGCAACGGCGTGTTTCAACCTTGCGCACAAGAGGGGCTTTCTTGTCTACATCTTCAAGGTATTCGTTAAGCGATCTGACCTCGCCTGAGCAATGCTTGATCCAATTCGCTCCGTTGTGAGAAGTGATGGCAAATTCCCACCACTCACTGTCCAGGGAATCAGTCAATCTATGGCGATGTAATGTTGTCATGATCTCAACTGGTGGGCCCTCATTCAAGACAAGGGCAGTGCTGACAATGACGTTGCGCAGTTTGAATGCCTCGCGAACTCCGGTAACCTGTCTCACAGCCTCGCCAATCATCGCAGCATAGCCAGCGAAGGGGAATACAATATCATCACCAACCTTGTGGTCGCGAATCCACGGGGCGTTGTCCAAGTGAAAGAGATTTCGGAACAGAGGATGGAAGTCAGGACTCTCTGTTACCCGGACACCCAAAAGATCGTGATATTTGTGCTCGCGATGCCTCCACTCCTTGCTCAACCGAGACTCATACCAGAATTTCTTTGAGTGATCCCATGGGTATCTTGGAAGATCTGGGAGAGTAGAGCCCGTGCTGATGACCTTATCCAACGCTGGGACAGCATTGAGAACATGCAGTTGGCCAATGGCAGTCAGGAAAGATTCCGTACTATCCTGGTTGCGAACAAACGTAGAAATATAAGGAGAAGAAGTGGAAAGATGACTCTGGATCTGTCGCAAGGGGCCCGCAAGAGCGGAGTGCGGTCCAACTTCAAGCAGCACCATATTCTTCGAAATCTGGTGCTTAATTATAGACGATACAGCCGAGCGGAAGAGGACCGGAGACTGAAGGTTCATCTGCCAGTATTTAGGGCCGAGATGTTGGGCTTCCGTGAGTAGTTCGTTCTCGACACTGCTGAAGAATAACTTATTTGGAGCCTTGGTGGATATTTCATGTTCAATCAAAGCATGGTACTCGTCACCTATCTCAGCCATATGATGAGAGTGGTACGCCTTGTCGACTTTCAACTGTCTAGCCAGGACATCAGGATGGGCCTCCTTAATGATGGCAACTACCTTTTCAATAGCATGTGTATCACCAGCGAGGGTAACACTCTTAGGTGAGTTTTCGCAAGCAACAACGACACCGTCCTGTAGATATTCCTGGATGTCCTCAGCTCCCATGCCTATAGCTGCCATGGACCCAGGCCTGGTTTGCGCCTTGGTGACCTGACCTCGATAGAATGCAATCGTGATTGCTTCGGTGGCTGTGATAGCACCGGCAGCGTATGCAGCAGCTATTTCGCCGCTGGAATGACCCACGACAGCAGCAGGTTGAACTCCAACGGAAGCAAAAGTATCGATCAGAGCCACCTGGATTGCTGTACAGAGAGGCTGGGATAATTCAGACGAGCTGAGTCTGCTGGTATCGGGGTCCTTCAAGAGCTCTTCTTCAATGCTCCAGTCTGGAGCATCTGTGAGGGTTTGCAAATGTGAGTCAAGATTTTGAATGCTCTTCTTAAATGCGGGATAGACGTCGTTGTGGATCATAGAGGCACCCATTTGTGGCCACTGAGCGCCCTGGCCCGTGAAAACCATGACGATATTTGGTGTCTCCCCAGTTTTCGAGGGTGCCGAAGTCGTGAGCGGACCCAATGGGCTTTGCACAGAGAATGCCCGATGAGGCAGATGCTCCCTTTTATTAGCTAGAGTGAACGCCAGATCGGCAACTCTGGCTGGGTTCTTCTGAACATAGGATGTGTAGTGGGAAATCATTTGTTTTAGTGACTCGGCATTGTTTGCGGAATAAACAAGCAGCTGGGGCGAAATGGTATGCCGTGTGGCAACGGGGGAGACACCAAAGCTCCGAGCTGAATCGACAATAACGTGAGCGTTGGTACCTCCAATTCCAAAAGAGTTCACACTAATTCGCTCGCTCCTGGCCTCAGGCCATGGCATCGGGTCTGTGGGAACAGCGAGCCCATATTCATCCCACTGGATGTTGGGGTTGCGCTCCTTAAACTTGATATTTGGAGGAATGGTCCGATTTTCCAGGGCTAGTACCGACTTGATCAGGGATGTAATTCCCGAAGCTCCTTCAGCGTGACCAAGATTGGGTTTGACAGACCCAATGAGGATACCACCAGAAGGACCAAAAACCCGACCCACTGCTCGGGTTTCGATGGGATCTCCAACTTGGGTGCCAGTACCATGACACTCGAAAAATGCGGTCTGGGAGTAATCTGTAATACCTGCCACCTCATATGCACGCCTGATCATGGCCTCGTGCGAAACATCGTTGGGAACATGTGCGCCGATTCCAGCACCCCTTCCGTCACTGTTGGATGATGTCGAACGGATAACCGCTCGAACTGGATTTCCATCCCGGAGGGCATCAGCCAGGGGCTTGATGAAGATAGCAGAGATTCCCTCTCCTCGCGCATAACCATTGGCATCGGCAGAGAAGCTCTTGCAAGACCCATCCGGTGAAATTACGCCTTGCTCACTCATGGCAGCTGTCATGCCTGGTGCCATTATCAAATTCGCACCGCCAACTATAGCGCTCTCGCAATCGCCCCTGGAAATTGCCAGACATGCTTCATGCAGTGCAACAATACCTGCTGAGCAGCCAGTACGTACGACCATGCTTTATTATTTTTTTCCACTTAGCAATTGCATTCTATTCCAAGATAAAAAAAAATATGGAACAACTAACCTCGGCCCCGTCAGGTCCATCTCATATGAGACTCGGTTAGGCAGCATGAAGTCTCCATATCCGCTCACTCGATGCTGGCCGTATTGTTGGGTTTCTTTGACACAGATTTCAAGCCAGTCTTCACCAAAGCTACCCATGTAGCACCCAATCGGTCGTCCTTTCCAGTTGGTTTCGCCGGCATCTTCCATACACTCCCTGGCAACTTCCAGCATCTGCCGTTGCTGTGGATCCATGCGCTCCACCTCCAACTTGCCCATTGTGAAGAAGGATGTATCCACAGAAGCAATGTCAATGCTTTCATCCAGGAAGTATCCATACTCGGTCTTGACGCTGCCCGGTTTCTGGGTCTCGGAGTAGTATGTGGAGACATTATATCTGGACTTCGGCACTTGGCCACGGGCATCTCCTTTGGCAACCAGGAAGTCCCATAGCTGTTGGGGTGTGTGTAGGCCTCCAGGGAGACGTACAGACATTCCACATATAGCGATTGGCTCTGGGGGAACCGGTTTCGGTTCAACAACCTTGAGAATCATTGCGGCAATAGTTCTTCTGTGAGGTAAAAAAGAGCTTTGGCCTCGGAAGATTAAGGAAAGAACATGATTGCGAACAACAGGCGATTATAACTAAAGGTTAATACGAGTTAGTCCGTACAAAAGTTCGAAATAACTGTCAGTACCCATCTTAACCCCACCTCGTCTTGGCCCTAGCTCCAATCATACCACCGTGCAACTTGCTGCGTTGTTATATCCCGGAGAATTCCCCTATCAGCTCCCCCGTACTCATTTAGTATACCCACATATGCAGACTATTGTCATAGAGTTCACGCTGATTGGTACCCATAAGGTCTCATTGGATCTAGCACCGGAACAGTTATGCGGCAAACCCAACATAGAACTTCATTGTCTATGCACATACCTTGATCATCCGGCATAAAGTACGTACATATCATCCTACATACGTATGTACCCATAGACGTTGGCTGATAAGCATATGCCGTGACATAAATTGTCTTCATTCTCATCTTTGGGCTTGGGAATGAAATCAACTTCGGTTCGAGCCGCGCATTGTCTGAGGCTAATTTGCTCGAAGGGTCTGAGCCTATTCGTCTCTAGCCTCTGCTCTCCTACATCAGTTGAATAATATTTCCCACATGTAGACCTACGCCAATTTTCAGAACACGGCCCAGCCATGTCTGTGTATCCTTTTGAGGAAATGATCTGTATCTTTAAATTTAGTAGCACCGAAAGGATCCTAATGGGTGGTCCGAGTTAACAGATGCCGACATCCTACAAATCAATCGGGTATGGAAGGGCTCCTTACCAAGGACATTGTAGATATAGTATGGCGGAAATATATCAAAAGCAGCAATCCTTGCGCCTGCTGTACAACGTACTGCAAACATAGCCCCTGCAGGCTAACGGACTGTTATACAATCAAGGTTTCACAGACAATGGCATTGTGATGTGTCCAATATAAATAGTAGCAGAGCACATGTGCAGCCACTAGGCATTGTTTCTTCGGCTAGTTGTCCCGCTTTCTGCAGTTGAGGCGGTTCGTGCGTCGGGTACTTTTGCCTGACAGGTGCGCTGACGTATGAGGCCTGAGGCATCAATGGGTTCATGCACTATTGTATATTATCACGTAGATTGCAGACAATTTCCAGGCCTCGAAATTGCAGATATGATCATGTCAAATTGTGGTTTCAAGGTTGATGAGGTTGGGTGAATTGGTGCGGTGAGTCGCGTGGATTGGCGCGTCATGGAACATCCCGCCCTTACGACCTCCTTCAAACCCCAACACTCCTTGAGCTACTTCCAAAAGTCCGCTGAATGTGTCGGTCTTTTCCTCGGCTGCTGCAGGGTCTGTCTATCCGTGTTCATCCCTTGGAAGCTAGCCAACAGGGTCGACATACGTCATTGAGAATCCCTGTTCCTGTGGCGAGAACCAGATCGCTCGCCCCAATTCATAATGCCCATCATGCAGCCCACTGTGCCCTGCGCTTCTCGTATTTCTCATTTAAAAGTGTTGCGCATCCCTTAAACACGTCGAGGCTCGCATCATCGCGTGCGTATTCACAGGATCTTGGCCGACAACCAAGCTATCTGGATCCAGAAGATATGGTCGGGGCAACTGAGACGCCTGGGCCGGAGATGAAGCCTGCGGATATCCTCAATGGAGATATACCATTACCTGCTGGTCAGGTAGAGGCTTCATTGGACCCAGAATCAGACGAAGATGTCCCCGTTGATGCGGAAGAGCTAAAAGAGGCACTCGGCCGACCACCTCCGGTGAACAGCAGCTACCTTCCCCTGCCATGGAAAGGTCGATTAGGATATGTGAGTTTTGCTGTGCTGGGCACGATACACTCGCGCTGACGATTATGGGTTCTGACTTGCACAGGCTTGTCTAAATACGTACCTTCGCTATTCAACACCGTCCGTATTCTGTTCTCGAACATGTCGAATCGCCTCTATAATCGAAAATCGACACCCGCTCCAAGATCCCGACCAGCCCACACACCCGACCAAAAATCGCCCAGATCGCGATCAGCCAGCCGATGTTGCACGCGGACAAGCTTTCGTTGAGGGGCTAGGCCTGGCGAATGCACGCGATTTGGTCAAAATCATCCGTTGGAACGACAAGTATGGCATTAAGTTCATGCGACTCAGCAGTGAGATGTTCCCATTTGCCAGTCATAAGGAATATGGTTATAAGCTGGCGCCATTCGCCTCGGAGGTGCTGGCAGAAGTAGGACGTGTGGTTGGAGAACTTGGACACCGGGTTTCGGTTCACCCTGGCCAATTTACTCAATTTGGATCACCGAGAAAAGAAGTCATCGAGAATTCCGTTCGCGATCTCGAGTATCACTCGGAAATGCTCCGGCTACTCAAACTTCCTCCACAGCAGGACCGCGATGCAGTCATGATCCTTCATATGGGTGGAGTGTTTGGTGATAAGGCTGCTACACTGGATCGGTTCCGAGAGAACTACGCTATGTTGTCGCAAGACATCAAGAATCGATTAGTTCTGGAGAATGACGACGTGAGCTGGTCCGTTCACGATCTACTGCCTATTTGCGAGGAGCTCAATATCCCTCTTGTCCTCGACTACCACCACCATAATATCATTTTTGACGCCAATGAGCTCCGAGAGGGAACCGAGGATATCATACCCCTCTATGAGCGTATATCAGCAACATGGTCTCGGAAGAATATCACTCAAAAGATGCACTATTCCGAACAAACTACACCCGCCATCACTCGGCGCCAACGACGCAAACACAGTGCCCGCGTTACTACTTTACCTCCTTGTGCGCCTACCATGGACCTGATGATTGAGGCCAAGGACAAAGAACAAGCCGTATTTGAGTTGATGAGAAACTTCAAACTCCCCGGCTACGATCTTGTGAACGAAATAATACCCTTCATACGCCTTGACGAAAACCAACCATTCAAACCACCCAAAAATTCCAAGAAGAACGGGGCATTCGTGGACCTACAAGGCTCAATACCACCGCCTCGCGCCATCCCAGACGAAGAAGTCGGGATGGGTGGGCCGGATGGCAGGGTCTATTGGCCTGAGGGCATGGAAGAATGGCTCCGACCGGCGAAGAAAATCGTGAAGCCTAAGGCTGCACCAAGTCCTAAAAAAAGCGCCGCCAAAAAGGGTAAGAATGAGTCTGTCACAGACGATGCTCCCCTAGATATACCCGTCAAGATAGAAACGCCAGTCAAAAAACCGGTCAGGGAGACGAAACGCACACCTCGGCCGAGCAGGTCTCGCAAACGCAGAGCTTCGTTGACTGAGTCTACCCCAGAGTCCGAAGAAACTGGGGAGGTTTCGGTGGAACTGGACAGTGCTCGTTCGATACCTTCTCGAAGTTCACGTGCAAAGAAGGTGAACTACGCCGAGGACAGTGCATAACTGGCACTTGATACCTAGGTAGTTCTCATATATTAGTGTACAATATACGATTTTTCTCACTATATCTGAAACAGCGAGAGGTTTCATGGCTAGATTATAAATCAGGATACATTTCATCAATGCAAAATTCCCGTATCTGCTTCCTTTCAAATACCTGTGGATGTATGGATAGAATCTTAAATATTAGATGATTATGTCTAAATGTAGTTATTTCAACACAAAAGAACAAGAGTCTCAAATATCAAACTGGAATCTTCGGTTGCAACGCGGTGAGCGCACCCGAGTAGTCATCGTCATGGCCGATCTCTTCCCCGCAGGTAATCAACTTTCTACAGCCTTACTCGACTTGGCTTTTTGTGTCGCGGAATACTTTACCCTGCTTGTACATCATACCACCCGGGACCCTGGCGCCTAAATCACGTTTCCGTTGGCCAATCTTGCGGTCGAGGCCCTCTCTCTTTAGACGTCCACCTACCAGCCTCTTTCGTTCCTTCCCCCGCGAACCTAGACCCAGCAGACTTTCGCATATACTTGATCTGATAATTGGTGCACGCGCAACCAGACGCACTCAATCCCGTCTCTGGGGCATCCGGTACGAAACCCTGCCCGCGCTCCGACACCGGGCCCAATCGCGAATCTACCGAGCGATCCTTCAGCGACAAGCGCGACTCGCCACACGCGATAGCAAATTTGGCGCACGTCTTGTGAATTATCTTCTCGGGACCCAACGACAGTCAAGGCTATCGAAACCTACTACAGTAGCTAGTAGCAGCCTAGCTGCAAGATACCCGAAGTCGATCCGAGAACCCCGCTACGGACCGAAGGACACAACGATAGACCCGATGTCGCAGTCTGGACTTTCATCAACATGGGCGCCAGGGGGTGGTGATGGTGCTGGTGCCCCCGGTAGCCGTCGGAAGAAGGTCTACGGATATCTCAAAGCGGCAAATGAGCTACGCCAGACCTATACCGCACAATGGTCCGGGCAGAGGAGTGAATACGATGAGGACTACTACGATACACCCGGTGCATTCCCGGACGTACAGATTTCACGGTCAGGCGATGAGGAGATGGTGGTATTCCCCAGTTATGCTAGGCGATTGCCAGAGAAGAAGAAGAGCACGAGCACCGGTACCAACACACGTCCGCGACGTGAGTCGTGGTCAGAAACTATCGATGATTACCGGGGTGCAACCCACGAGGACGACGATCTCTCCTCGCCTACTTGGGATCCAACGGAGAATGAAGAGGCAGTTGTGGCCGTTGACGTGCGTGGCTGGATTTACTCTCCTAGTCGAGGGCAGATGAGCCGAAAGCACCGATTAATGATTGCCCTGGCTAGGAAGCTGAGCGGGATCTCTGCACCGTCTGGAACTGCAAATAATGAAAGTAACGACAAGATTTCTGGGAAGGGAGATGACGAATACATCGACAAGGAGATTCAATCGCTAGTCGCCAAGGCCGAGAGAGAAGCAGACCCGGCTTGGAAAGGCTCGAATGTGGAACAAACACGCCGACCCACTGCACCATTGAGTAAGGATGAATTATCTATAGCAAATGCCCATCTAATGGAAAGACTTCGTCCATTCTTGTCGAATCCCGTTGGGAGCATGCCGGTGACAGTGTTCTTCTTCAACGACACCGAAAGCAAGTCTCGAAATATCATGACGGATGAATCAGGCCATTTTACTCTTCGCGCTACACTGCCCTTTGCGCCAACTCATATTCGTGTGTTGGCATCTGAGGACCTGTCTGTCGCAAGACCGATTGATGTCATTGATCCGGTTGGAATCAGTTTGATCAGTGACATTGATGATACCGTTAAGCACTCGGCCATTTCCAGTGGAGCGAAAGAGATGTTCCGCAACACCTTCGTCCGTGAATTGAATGAACTTAAAATCGACGGAGTTAGCGACTGGTATTGCAAACTGGCCAGTGAGGGCGTGCAAATTCACTATGTGTCGAATGCTCCCTGGCAATTGTATCCCCTCCTGGAGCGGTACTTCAAGATGGTCGGATTGCCTCCGGGCTCCTTCCATCTCAAACAGTATTCGGGTATGCTTCAAGGAATCTTTGAGCCCACAGCGGAGAGGAAACGGGGATCATTGGAACAAATTCTGCGCGACTTCCCAGAACGAAAATTCATTCTTGTTGGTGACAGTGGTGAAGCTGATCTGGAGGTTTACACGGAGATTGTCTTGGCATATCCTGGCCAGATCCTGGGTGTCTTCATTCGTGATGTTACGACTCCAGAAACGCAGAAGTTCTTCGACAAATCCGTCCCCCATCTTGACCCGTCTAAGCGCAGTCGCAGTTCACCACCTGTAGTGGACCACTCGGATGCCGCTTCCAACAGACCAGCGCTCCCGCCTCGAGGTGGCACGGCTGACCCTGCAGTGCCCGTAGCCCATCATGATACAGATCCAAAAGATCTTGACCTTGAGGACCTGATTGATCTCACAGATCTCATCATAGACGATCAACCACCGCCGGCGGGGCTTACCCGCCCCGCCACTTCACGGCCACGCCCAGCGAAACCGATCAAACCGTCTGCATTGCGCATGGTTTCTACACCAGCTGATTTGGCGAAGGGTTCCAGACCATCCTCTCTGCGCAACGTCGCTACACCTTCCGATGTGCCAGAAAATGACACGATGTCGACACCAGCACAAGAGGTTCCCAAGCGCAGACCAGTTCCCCCTACGCCACCCAGACGTGCAGTGCCAAAGACAGGCTCATTGATTGACCTGGATCCCTCGCCTTCAAACTCTGAGAGTAGCGCTGGGACATCAACGAATGAACTTCCTTCTTCCGGACTCAAAAGCCTTGATGATAATTCTGTAGGTACCCAGAGTCAATCGCAACCTGCACGCGTCAAGCCACCACCGCCTCCTCCGCGTCGCACGAACACCGGGTCTTCAACAACCAGTTTAGATCCGGGTGCATCAACCCCATCAACCCCATCAATTGCATCAACAGCACTAAGTACGCCGGCTCGTCCTGCGGCTCCTGCGACTGGCATTCAATCATACCCAGCGGCAGCCGCCCAGGCTGCATACCAAGGGTTCCAATATGCAAGCGACCGACTCAACTTCTCAGGATCCGCAAAGTCTCCATCCAACCAATCAGGGAGACCAGGGCCGAATGGAACGGGTGTGCCGCCTGCGCCCCTGCCAAATAAGCGCGAGGAGCTTTGGCGACGTCGTTGGGCTCGCGCAAGCGAAGTGCTTGAACAGCACGACGTTGTGCTAGGCAGTTGGCGGGTCGGAAGCGATGCGCAGCCTGTTTGCGCGTGGTTAATGGAGCAGGCGATGAAAGATCTCAAGAATAATCGTTCGAAGGGGGATCATTGACGGCGTTTAAAGATACCATTTGTCAAGATGTGCCCATGAATACACTACTGTCGATTTGAGATAGATCTTAGAAACAAAGACCAATGTCACCATAGCCTCTACATAAGTACATAGAAAGAAGTCTACTCTTTTGAACCCCATATCCGAAACAATATAAATCTCATGCTGTACTGCCCCTTCTCTCTAGAGCTAGTTGAAGCTCAAACTGACACGTGCCGATCACGGGTGGGTCGTAAAACGATATAGACACTCTTGGCGATTATAATTTAACAGCCCGCTATTGGCCAAAACATCAATTATACGTTGTATGGTGGGCCAGTCCTGTTCCGAGGTCCTCGTTGGTCGGTGTTGAGGTTGCAGCCAAAGGTTCCACATTATATTTTCGGGCCTCGGCTCAAATTGAAACTGCAGTTGCATGATTGGCGACTCATAATCTGGGGGTATTTACTACTGGTGCCCCCCATTCTTCTCCCCTTTCTCCAGATCCCCAGACTAAAACATGTCATCAGAAACCCTGACGCGCGCGGAAGTCGCGAAGCACAACACCGAGGATTCCCTCTGGTGTATCATCGACCACCAAGTCTATGATCTAACCGATTTTGTCGACGCCCATCCCGGTGGTGCTGTTGTACTTGCTCAGATTGCTGGCCAGGACGCAACATCCGATTTCTACAATCTGCACCGCCAGGAGGTGCTGGAGAAATACCGTGACCAGCTTTGCATTGGTGTCATCGAAGGCGAAAAGCCCGAGGTCATCGTGCCCGTCCCTGGAGGTTTGAGCCCCGTGCCCTACGCAGAACCCCTGTGGCTGCGACCCCAGTTCAAGTCCCCATACTACAAGGAAAGCCACCGACGCTTGCAAAAGGCCGTCCGGGAGTTCACAGATAAATATGTAACGCCAGAAGCGCAAGAGAAGGAGCGGGATGGCACCTACATCAGCCAGGAGCTCATCAATCGCATGGCCGAGACGAACCTTCTGGCTATGCGACTGGGCCCTGGAAAGCATCTGCATGGCCGCACCTTGCTCGGTGGAGTTGTGGATGGAAAGGAGTTTGATTATCTCCACGATATGATTGTAACACAGGAGTTGGTCCGTGCCAATGCGAGAGGCTTCCAGGATGGAAATATGGCAGGCATGGCTATTAGTTTGACAGCTGTCCAGCAATGGCTGCACGATCCTGTACTCAAGGAGCGCATCAATGGCGAGGTCTTGTCCGGCCAGAAAAAGATGTGTTTGGCTGTCACGGAGGCCTTTGCTGGTAGCGACGTGGCGGGTCTGAAGACGACTGCAGAGAAGACTCCTGATGGGAAACATTATATTGTCAACGGAACAAAGTCAGTCGGATCACGTTTGTTGTTTAATTGGATTTGCGCTGACAATGTCTAGGAAATGGATTACAAACGGTATGTTCGCCGACTACTTTGTCACTGCCTGCCGTACCGAGAAGGGATTCTCCGTGCTCTTGATTCCTCGCGGCGAAGGTGTGGAGACAAAGCAAATCAAGACCTCATATTCGACTGCCGCTGGTACTGCTTTCGTGCAATATGAGAATGTCAAGGTTCCGGTTCAGAACCTCCTGGGTGAGGAGCACAAAGGTTTCCTCGTTATCATGAGCAACTTCAACCACGAGCGCTTTATGATGGTAGCTGCCGTGGTCCGCATGTCAATGGTGGTTGTCGAAGAAACAATGAAATGGTCCAATCAACGCATCGTCTTTGGTAAGAAGTTGATTGAACAGCCAGTTATTCGTCAGAAGTGAGTTTCTTACAATCTGCTCTTAATATCCCTCTTCTAACTCCCGACAGGCTCGCCCGCATGATCTCCCTAGCCGAATCTAACCAGGCATGGCTTGAATCCATCGCCTATCAAATGTGCAACATGACATACGCCGAACAAGCAAAGAATCTGGGTGGACCTATCGGACTGCTCAAATCACACTGTACCCAAGCCGCAGGCGAAATTGCCAGTCTCGCTACAAACATCTTTGGTGGTCGTGGTATCACTCAGTCAGGAATGGGCAAGGTCATTGAGATGTTCCATCGCACATACAAGTTTGATGCCATCTTGGGTGGAACTGAGGAGATTTTGGCGGATTTGGGAGTGCGGCAGGCAATGAAGAATTTCCCGAAGTCGATGTTATAGAGGGGAAATATCAATCAAATCATTACCTTCAGAGAATAACAGTGGTTGTATGTTTCGTATGCAGCTCTCCGCTTGGCCACAAATAGAACAGGCAAGCGGGGAAGATAGCTGGAGCGGGGGATGTTTGTTCCGACGCCACAGCTCCCCCAAGGCAGCTAGCCCCATGTGAGGTCACTTTGGGCATTCACGAGCCGCCCCATCTCCTACATTATTCCAGGTTCTTTGCCATCTAGTATTGGACGTCTAAAATATACAATATCTATCAAACATGGCTCCAGCCGATGCCCTTCGTCAGGATAATATCCTCGATCTTGCCGTGAGAGCTATCCAGTCCGCGGGGGATAGACAGCCGAGTCTCAAAACATCATATGAGGCCGTGGCTCTGATCGGCCATGCATGCATGGTAGCAGTTGATTTCAGATTGATCGGTCTTGGTGAAGAGCACACTTTAGGTATGTCAAGTCTGTCTCCGATCGCATCGGTGATCTCCTATTAACTTCTCTAGAAACATCTACAGATACACCTTCCCTCCCCGCAGAATGGAACACTAACGATACATTTGCCTTTCGGTACGCACATGCGCAGTCTTCAATGCAGTATTTACTCAAAGTGAGTCGGCTGGGAAATAACGCAGTGATCTTCGCATTGGCATTGGGCGATGACCGGACCAGCTCGTTCGACATCCCCATCAAAGACTACATCTCCACCTCTGCGCTCCCTATATCCTCCTCAGACAATCTCACTGCGTCTCTGCGAGATGTTTTCATCTCCCCAGCTCGACTAGGCGACCTGGTCGGTTTATTCAAGATCAACGTCATCCAGAAACTCGCGCCCGGTTTGTACAAAGAGGGGTATGAAGATCCAAGCCAGTTATCCAGAGCAAGACCACAAGAAGAAAGACAACCGGATATTCTTCGAGATGGCTCCCTGCCACAGCCTGCTCGCCCACGCCCATTTGATGATCCCTTGGCGGCAGCTCCTCGCCGCTCCAACCCACCAGACTTTGCTCCACCCGGGTTCGAAGATGAGCTTGAGATCAATAGGCCTCTACGAGGATATCCAGGACGACTTGAAGGCAGAAGCCCGTACAACATTGGAGAACGAGATCTCTACCCACCAGGACTTGGTCCTAATGATCCTTTGCGCGGACCTATGGGCCCTGGCTTTGGTCCAGGTGGCGGGGGTATGCATCCTACCTTTGATGACCCTCTCTTCAACGGGGGAGGAGCTGGTAATGATGGATATGACCCCCGTGTACCTCCAGGTGCAAGATATGATCCCGTAGGACCTGGTGAACCACCTGTTGGTCGTAATCGAGGACCGTTCGGTAGTAATGGACGAGGCGGGGGTGGATTTGGTGGGTTTGGTGGGTTTGGTGGTGGATTTGGTGGTGACATTATCTAAAAAGTGACGAGTGAGTGATGACTTTAACAAAGTAGAAGATCCTTTGTTCCGAAATGGCATATATCCATCTCAACATTAACAAGAATAACACGAAGCTACAGCCATGTCTCCATGGCCCACTCGACGTCTTTCCTCCGTAGCTTCTGAGTGGATTGTGTGGGACATCTTCTTATACACCCATTGGATTGTCTTCTTAAATGTCTAACACAAATCAACAAAGATATAAACCCCCTAGTCGTTCTGTACAACGGTGTAGTTGATAATTACGTAGGCTGGAGAAAGCGGTGTGTGGCTGAAGTGTGGCGCATCTGTTCACCACTCAACTTGACCTTCCCGAACTCTCATCTCTTCTCCCTTTCTCGTGTTCCCAAGTCCCATCCCCTTATCCCTTGAATCAATACTGGGAATTTGCCTTTTAATTGAATTTCCATCTGGAGCGTAATTATCCCACATCTTTTCCAGACCCCACGATACCTGCGCCTACCCACGAATCCCGTTGTTTTCTCACGAGACCGCCCCTCCCCAGCTGGCCCCTCCTTTTCAACCAGTTGAGCACACCGACGCAATGGATAACAACATGGAAATCGATACTGCGCGGTCCCCCGAGCCACACCACTTGTCGCCAACAAGCGACCCTGGGTCCATACCGACTTTGGACGGCTGGATCGAGAGTTTGATGACTTGCAAGCAATTAGCAGAAGAAGACGTGCGGCGGCTGTGCGATCGGGTGGGTCCCTTGTTTTGACAGAGTGGTAATGATGAATTCAAGTTGATCATATGTGTCGTCCAGGCAAGAGAGGTATTGCAGGAGGAATCCAATGTGCAGCCAGTGGTATGTTGTTCTCGGTCGGGAGGTTGTCCTGATCGCCCAGCCCACTGACATATATCCGAATAGAAATGCCCAGTGACAGTCTGCGGTGACATACACGGACAGTTCCATGACTTAATGGAGCTTTTCCGCATTGGCGGTCCTAATCCGGATACAAACTACCTCTTCATGGGTGAGTGGATAACGGTCGGGTCAACGCGTTGTGGGGTAATGTTTTTTAATCTTTCTTGATATAGGTGACTACGTCGACCGTGGTTACTACTCAGTTGAGACAGTGACCCTCCTGGTCTCCCTGAAGATCCGTTACCCGCAGCGTATTACGATTCTTCGTGGAAACCACGAGTCCCGACAGATCACACAGGTCTACGGATTCTATGACGAATGTCTCCGCAAATACGGCAATGCCAACGTGTGGAAATACTTCACCGACCTTTTCGACTACCTTCCCCTTACTGCTCTCATCGAAAACCAGATTTTCTGTCTTCACGGTGGACTGAGTCCATCCATTGACACTCTCGACAACATCCGGTCGCTTGATCGCATCCAAGAAGTTCCCCACGAGGGTCCCATGTGTGATTTGCTCTGGAGTGATCCTGATGACCGATGCGGATGGGGAATCTCTCCCCGTGGTGCTGGATACACATTCGGACAGGACATTTCCGAGGCATTCAACCACAACAATGGCTTGACTCTTGTGGCACGTGCCCATCAATTGGTGATGGAAGGATATAACTGGTCACAGGATCGGAACGTCGTCACTATTTTCTCAGGTATATTCTTATTCGCAAGACTTGATGGACCAAAAGCACTAACCAGACCACAGCACCAAATTACTGTTACCGCTGCGGCAACCAGGCCGCCATTATGGAGATTGACGAGCATTTGAAATACACATTGTGCGCACTCCTGCAATTTCTCATTTGGATATCCCACTGACATTATCTAGCCTACAATTCGACCCCTGCCCCCGAGCGGGAGAACCTATGGTATCGAGGCGCACACCTGACTATTTCCTTTGATAGACTTCATCTTTGTCCTGCGAGAGGCAATTGGACTGGCGGAGAATGGAGGTTGCAATCGAACATGGCTCTCGCCTATTTAATTCTGTATGGTTTGATGCCTGGCCACTTGTTGATACCAATCATGAAAATAAAAGACCATTTGTAAGACCCAGGCCCATAAGACTATAGAAATAACCTTGGGAGGCTATTCCAGATTATTAAATACCTTTCTCTGCCCAGGTGGTAACAGATTAGGAGCTCAGATACGCATAGAAGGCTGGAATTCAATATTCCTCTCTGGATGGCAGTAGATGACTTACAAGTGTTAGAAGCTGCATGGAGATTACGTTTTATCTGTGCCAGTGCAAGGCTTGTCATCATTGCTTGTTATCTGCTTGGGCCCAGCTTCTTCTGCCATGAACAAAAAGTGGCATCCGAGAACATCGAGTATCAGAAACGCATTGAAACCATGGCGACCTCAAACGGCCGTGTGTAGACCTTCTTGGGTAAGGTAACAAAGCACTAGTCATATAGGATAATGAGGGAAAGTTCAAAGTTCTGACGATCTAAGGCCAATAGCTGGAGAAGAATGTGTGCATCTTCCGCGCCTTGAATGAGTGCCATGTCAACACCGAAAGCTGCTCTTTCAGCTCACGAACACATGACAGTATGCATCATGGTCAGTCATCCTGACGATTAAGCATTGATCAGATAATACATGTAAACAATAGGCTATTCTGTCTATTCGGCGTCACAGTCTATCTAATTCGTAGACTGGGCGACGTCGGCTACGGAGATTTACACCCCTCATGTATTCCGTGGGACTCGTCAAGTGGCAATGAGAGCCACGACTTTAGGAACGTCCACGAGAATGCCCGGTTTGATGTTTGATGCAGACCTACATGGACCTCATGCATATGGTAATGTCATGGTCCCTGTGGTAGATGAAGCAGCATGTGCTACGGCACCCTCTGCCTACGCTGTCTCGTGGTGGCTACGGTGAGATGGTGGTCAGAGAGATGGGGAGGAGAGAAGAAGAAGAGAAGAAGAGAAATGGGGGGAGGGGCCCTTTTATACCCCAAACAAACGGTGCCTTCCTAAAGTGCGACACCCTCCATCGCACCTTCCTTAATCACAAATGTCACATGTCAGGCCCTGAGATATGCTGCTACCTACTCTGCGTCTCGATATCCTGTTTGTCGTGAACCGTAAGAGCAGTCCCCTCTTGTGCGACTTGCGCGTTATTCTCACCACGTCTGTAGTGACGCACTTCCGAGCTCCCATTTGGAACCCAGAATCGCCGGTCAACACGAACGACGAAGAAAATGGCCACGACTAGAATATCAATAGTGAAGTTAAAGATATAGAAGCAGGCCCTACTGTGATACCAGGCTGGGTCCGTGACAGGACGAGGTGGCATCCAAGAGGTCCCGGCACGAAATGATGCTCCAAGGCAGAGCAATGAGCCGACAAGTCCGACGATGAAGACTTTGGCGATCCAGCTACCATAGCCAACCTGTTCAATATACTTTCTATTCGGAGACAGAAGGACAAGTGCGACAAGCGGAAGCGGTAGGAACGAGATGATGGCGAAGTATGTCTGGCCATAGAGCTGGATATCACGATCGATACGAAGGGTGTTCGAGTTGAGAGTATACGAACTCTGAATAACACAAGTGATGACCATGATGATCGTTACTACGACGAGAGCATACAGTGCTTTGAACGCCCAAGATACTGGTCGGGACCATCCGAGGACTGGGTAGACGGCTCGGAACATACGCTGTGCGTATAGCAAGTTCAAGATGAAAAGCAGCAACACGCCGGCAGCAACGAAGATCTGTGCTGCAATCGCAAGTCTAATGTTCGTCGGGTGACAGGCCCAGGCGATGCGAAGGATGTTTGCGATAATACGCGACATGCAGAAACCGAATGTTGCGCCCGATGGAATGAATTTGTGGTCCCTTGCGAGGTTGCGACGGAACAGGGTCATATGGCAGGCGGCGCCGATGATGAAAAGAGCGAGGAAGACGGCGCATATTGGGACATCGAGGGGAATTGTTGGTCGACCTCCCATGGAGGCCGTTCGAGGCATATAGGGTCCTCCCATTTTCTAGGGGTTTGGTACAATTGGTTGTAGGGCAAAGGGTTGCAGCACGAACTTTATGCTTGATATATCCCCTTGCTTCGATGTAGAATGTAAAGAATGGAACAATCGAAGGGGTGAATGTAGTCAGTACAACACACGATGTACAGACGCTCGCCGAGTCTTATATCCTAGCTCAGTCGCTAGTACCTCTAATTTCCATGTCAACAAGATGCTCAGACTTCGCAGATCAAACTCTATTTGACACGACAAACCTATGATTCCCTCGTCTCCAGACAATTTTAACACCATACATAAATTGAATCAGTCGGTGTCGGGGTCCCTCGCTCCCCGAACTCACCTGGACGGACGCCGAAACGCCGACCACCGATCACATTGAAGGGGTTCGAACCTTGTGAGGAATACGAACAAATAGTCAAAGCCCTCGAAGACAATATCCATTATCGGCTCTGAGACGGCTCTGGTTATAGTGTGTATGTTTTCTTGTTGTACGTGGAAGTCATATGCTCAGGTGAACCCTGGAAACAGAGCCGCATAATCCCGTACCTCAGAACCTTATATAGACGTGGAAGTATATCACCGCTATAGTAATCACCTTTTGATTTAGTGGTAATAATTTAAACACCAAGAAGCTGAAATTACACTAGAGTATGTAGGAATCTCCGTAACTTTGGAAGATGATTGCATACAAATGGTCAATGTGAATCGCAGCCAGTTGGGGGATGGAAGTTTAATCAACTTACGAGAAGCAACGTCATGGTACAGGTACTCTAATCTGTATGTCATATTGTACCTGAGATATTGCATAAACCCATGTGAGAGGCCTACAATTCTTCGTCGTTTCCTATACGTGAGTCTAATGATAGTGTAGCCTAGTACAATCATGATATATATTTCTAGATGCACGTTGGCTACAGTTTATAGTTGTTGTGCAACCCTCCATTACATTGGCGCTCTTCCCTCGGATATGCTGTACTCGCTCAATTCTAAACTACCTGTCTTTCTGGTTACTCAAGAGATACGATACGTTTGACTGGGGAAGGTCTATGATGGTGATAGGCGGATAACGACTGCCGGAGTCTTCTATTAAGTATATATACAGGGTAAATATATTTGTTTGGCTGTGCCAACTTATGGGACAGGGGCGCTGTCCATCAACTGGCCTTCAGTGTCTGACTCGAGCGGCTTTTTCAAGATCCAGCCACCCACGAACAACAGGATTGGGAGAGATGATACGCCCACTATCAACCCCAATGCCCAACCCATCGCACCCCAGCCAGCTTCCTGGCGAATATAACCCGCAAAGAATGGGCCGATCAGACTCCCGGTCGCGAACCCCATATTCGACAGCCCAAAAGCCAGAGCCATAGCGCCACCGCGACCGAAGATATCAGGAGTTTTATCTTCCTTCTCCTTCACAGCGAAGAACACCTCCACAATGAGAGGTGGCATAGCCACCGCAAAGCATACCCCAACACAAGCGAGGAGGGCACACAATAGAATCTTGTGCTGCATCGAGTTGTCCTTGACAAAACGCAGAAGCACCAGAACGGGAACGACGGTGAGAAATGCGCCTGCAGCGAGGTAGCGACAGGATTTGGGGTACTTGTCAATAACAAACCCCATCAGTGGGTCTAAGACGTGCGGCACCATGAGCGAGATGAAGATTAGTCCCTGGCCACTTTGCTGCCACTTGAATGTCTCTTGCACGAAGAGTGGAAGGACACTGTCGAATGAGGTCAGGACGATTGACAAGATAAAGTATCCCCAGACGGATACGACGAGACGGGGTGAGCTCAACAAAATAGCGACACGTCCGAACGCGCTCCGTGAGGGGGGAGAAGGCGGTTGTGATTCACGGGATTCAGAGCCATTGGTTGGCAAGACGGGATGTTCTAAAACTTCCCCTGACTTCTTCTCCGTCACGGACAGCGGTGTCATCTCCGGCGCAAGCCATTTAATAGCATGTCTTTTCTCGATCAACAGCAATCGTAAGATGATATCGAGGGCGATGAAACCGAAAGCAAGACCGAAAACGGCATAATAACCACCATTCTCGTAGACAACGCCACCGAGAAGAGGTCCAGCTAGCGTTCCGATGCTGATAGCCATGGAGACATAGCCAATGGCTTGGCCAAGGTCGTCTTTTCCGATAGTGTCTACTATCAGTGCCAGGCCGGCCGTCCATACCACCGCAGCGGCAGCGCCTTGAAACAAGCGACCAACAATCCACAACGCGATATTGGTACCGACACACAGTAAGGCTGTTGCAGCGGCCAACGCAACGAGACCAAACAGCAAAGGCCATCGACGGGACTCGGCTCGGTCAGCAATGTACCCGACAACAGGGGCAAAGGCTAACAAAGCAGCCGAGTACAGGGCAAGGAGAATGGATGTCCAGCTTTGGACATCATCCTCTGAGATTCCCACTTTGTCTTTCAATGCTGTTGGCGTGACCGGTACGATAAGACCGTACATGAAGATGTCCGTCCCGGTAGCAAAGGCCACGACGAACATAATAAACCATTTTGACGACCTTAGCTCGACGAACTTGGGTCTCTTTTCCTCCTTCTCATGTGAGAAGGGCCACGTCAAGAACCCCATGACAAGTATATGTGTAATTGAGAGTAGGAATCACAATGCGGGTACCGACCTCGCAGGTGAAAAAGGACTAGCCCTTGTCCGAAACCAAGGTAAGGAAAGAATGTGAGAAGCTATGTGGAATGTGCAATGAGCTTAATTTAATGTGATCAATTCCATCTGACAGAATGACAAGTTAAAACAAGGGTCTGAGTCTCAAAAGTCGAAGTCCGTAAATGACCTCCGATCGGAACCCGCGGGCCCCGAGACTGGAAATCTCCCGAAGTTTGACGTTTTAGCGTTTTGGATATTTTGGACATTCAATTTGCTTGGAATTGGATTTTAATTATGATAGATGTATCTACGTAGCATGTATGTCTGTCAAGTGACACAATATTTGGAATACGCAGAAATAAGCCGGAGTTTCTAATTGAACGGTTGGAATTACTACTTCGATCTATACGGTTACCACGCCATTGGCATAGATGCTTGTCCCAAGTATTCAATCACAGACGAGCTTTAGGCCCTTGGATCTTCAGCCAATCCCTCAACTGTCTCCGCAGAATCTTTCCACTGGGCGACTTGGGAATTTGCGACAAGACATAGATCCCCCCACGGAGACGCTTATGGTTGGCAATGCGCTCATTCAACCACGCGTGTATCCCATCAAGGACAGTCTCCCGATCCATGTCTTTAACATGGCGACTCAAAACCACAAAGCCGACCGGTAGCTCAGTGGCCCTGTCATCCACCCATATTCCAGTCACGGCCGCATCCTCCACGTCAGGGTGATCGACCAGCTTTCCCTCCAACTCGCTAGGGATGACCTGCAGCCCCTTGTACTTGATCATCTCCTTGATGCGATCCTGGATACTGACATAGCCATCTCGATCGATAGTGCCGATATCACCCGTGCGGAACCACCTCGTCCCATTCTCGTCCACGTGGAATGCTTCTTTCGTCGCTTCGTCGTTGTTGTAGTAGCCCATCACCACGTTCGGACCCCGGCACCAGATCTCCGCGGGTGCCGTGGACCCGTCAGATGTGACGGCTGCGTCTTTCATCGTCTCGGGATCCACAAAGCGGAGCTGCATGTTCGGCACAATACAGCCCACGCCCGTGTTTCGCTTATCCATGCGGTCATTCGGGACGGCTGTCGCCATTGGCGAGGTCTCTGTCAGACCCCATGACTGGGTGCAGAATACCTCTGTCTTGGAAATCTCCGCGAACTTGGCTTCGAGGGCGGACGATAATTCGATTGTAAGCGGTGCGGCGGCAGACATGATCTTGCGCACGCTGCTTAGATCGTAGTTGGAGACCCTTGGGTCTTTGACCAACAGCAGGGCAATGGGTGGCACTACTGTCAACTCGTCTGGTCGGTACTTCTGGATGCAACTGAGGTATAGATCGAGGTCAAACTTGGGCATGATGACCACTGTTGTGCCCCATATCAAACACTGGCACATGAACAGATTCAAGCCGTAGATATGGCTGAATGGTAGGAATGCAATGGCGGATTGTCTTGCTGGTCGCTGGGCGGGAAGACCGGAGTCTAGCATTTGGTAGCGCCATTGCTGGAGGTTCGAGGTGATGTTCTGGTGTGTTGTAATGACACCCTTGGCTGCGCCTGATGTTCCAGATGAAAAGCAGATGAATGTGGGTTGGCGATCTGCCTCGGCTGGATCGATAGCGAGAAAATCACCGGGCGCAAATGTACTAGCGAGATGATTGCATGTAGGTTGGCCATTGGCCGGTGTTTGGTCATCTATCAAGACAATCTTCTCGACAGATGTCCCCTTGGCTGCGGTTTGAGCAGTCTCCAACAAAGACGAATGGACGATGATGAACCTGGCCCCGCTGGTCTTGAGCTGAGCGTTAAGCTCTAGTGCTGTCAAAGCCGCACTGGTCGGGGCAACGATAGCCCTGGAGCCTACAATTGCATGGCATACCACAGGGTAGTCGATGGTGTTGGGACTGAATAATGCCACGACGTCGTTGGGCTTTACCCCTATACTTTGCCGAAGCCCGTTGGACAGAGAGCGTGTACGTTGCATCACATCTCCGAGAGTATATTGCTCTCCTGAGACAGCATTGATGTATATAGGCCGGTCCAAGGGCGTGTTGAAAGGATTGGAGAACAGATAGGAGACCAAATCAACTGATTTGATATCCAGATCTGGGTATGGGGAACGGTAAATTGATGGCATTTTGTATAAATTGCACCGAAGTTGATTCCAAAGAGATAGAAAATCCGTCCAAATAGGTTAAATAGAAGTATACAAATACCTTCGGAAGTTGAACTCGGCATTGAGGGCTCCATACGCGCTGGGTCGGCCCGGTGTTATGTCCCCGCATTGTGCTCTGATTGGACGAGATTATACTCACGGGGTTTCCAAGGTCTCTGTCGGCCCTTTGGCTTCCTCGGTTCGATAATATCAGATAGTACCTAGGCCTGGAGGTACATATGTATGTACCTGCGAAATAACCAGTTGACGTATGTTGTACCGTATGCTGTACATCGTAGGACGGCTATAGGACTGTTTGCTTGGTTTGTTGTTTGCTCTGTTTGTCTTGCCCCTGTTCCAGAACATTGGCAGACTTCTCCAACATGTACCGAGTACAGAGACAAAGATCACAGAGGACCAACCGAGACCAGACTCTGACACTTTAAACATGATCCTTCCTGGGCACTCTATCATTACCCGCTCCATCATTCGCAACGTCAAATATCCCACACTACAGGCCCAACCCTGCGGTGTAGACCTCACACTGAAGCGCGTTCTCAAATGGACCTCACCCGGGGTAATCGACTTGGATAACAAACTCCGACAGCCGGCCTCGACTGAAGAGATAACCTTTCTCTCCTCGAAAAAAAATACAAATCCATATTTACATCTCGCGCAGGGTTCCTACCTTGTGGAATTCAACGAGACTGTCTCCGTTCCTTTGGATGTGATGGGCCAGATTTTCGTGCGCAGCTCATTATTTAGGTCCGGAGTGACTATACATGCCGGCGTTATGGACAGTGGATACGAAGGGGCTGTCGGGGCATTGATGCAGGTCCTCAATCCCACAGGGTTGCGGCTATATCCTGCTGCGCGTCTGGCGCAGTTTGTGTTCCACCAGATGAGTGAGAAGGTCGATGGTTACAATGGAGTTTACCAAGGGATGAAATATTTGTAATTGTGAGGTACTCACGAAGATGCGCTAGTTGATGACTTCTAGTCCATATCCAACCGAAGAGATTGTCTATCCACACCCCAGCGTCCTCACAGGCAGTTAGGACTGGCTGATATCTCAATGTCAAGAGGCTTGAATATCCCCTTTGCAAAAGCCCTGTCCCGAATCAACAGCCACCACTCCCTTGGCTCTTGCTTCCATCGCCCTGGCATCATGCAGCGAAGGACCAGACGGTTCATATGCTTTTTCTGCGGCAGTGGACGAATCGCTGCAAAGCATAATTCATGGAATTTCGGCAAGTCTGCTTCCTCGATAGTTGCGATCATGTTTCCTGCAGGGTTGACCCTGGGGGTGCGATTGAGTCGAGCTGTGTATTGATTCCCGTCTTTCCCGTCGCTCTTGAAGGAGTGTATCCACCCAGTACTCTCCACTATCACTTCCTTGGGGATTGCGTCAAGCTCAATATAGAATACCCAATCCCAGCGTCCATCTTGTCGGGTGATATAGACGTTGAATGGCATGGTGGACAGTTGTGGATGTCTTTGATCTTGTTGGATGGACTTTTTCAAAGTGGAAGTTGTATGCCGGGGAGAGGATTGGTGGGACTTTTTAGACTGATATAGCTTATAGCCTGAGAGATGATGGTTCTCAGACAAGATGATGGGATAGAGTGCTCGGAAGTGGCAAGATAAGCAAACGGTCTATATGCGAGAAGGCATTGTTTTGAGACATACGTCGAGGTCTCGGGGGCAACAATTCTGCTACAAGATTAGAGACAGCTGAAAGGAGAACTGTAAGAGAATGAAGCTGTTTTCTGACAAGAAACATCTCCTAGACAAGTTGTGTAGCTCAAAGAATCAGATTATTCCGATCTTCCCTATAGTTATAGCTATCCACTATTTTCCCCATCTATATAATGTCTTGAACAACGGTCGCACAAGACGGAAAACTGCAGACAAGAATAATTCGTTTCAATACTATCTAGATACCAACATATGAGTCCTAACTCTGATATGGCGTGTATGGAACCGCAGACTGCTCGTTGTCTTAGTATCATACTCTTTCTCAGAAGGCCATGAAACAAAATAACTAACCCATCACAGGGACTTAAAGATCCCCTTCCTGAAAGCCATCTCCTCGACATCTTTCAGCCAATCTCCACAGCGGTAGAGCGGAGTGTCGGGATACAGTCGCGTTCCCTTGAGCGTCACCTGGGCCCGCGGGGGAGGAACTGCTAGACAGCATTCCTCCCGGAACCTCTCTAGATCAGCCTCCTCGATAGTTCCAATCTCCTTCTTTGAGTCTGGCACATGTTCTGGTAGCACCTCCGGGTTAGGGGTTGGCCTGGGTGTGTAATCCATGCCGTTCAGGATTGTTCCGGTGACATGGTGCAGCCAGCCTCTGTCTTCGCTTGGATCGGTTTCGATGTAGATGGCAATGTGGTTTCTCTGCGCACCAATGGATTCAGTGGTGAAGACTTTGAGAGCCATGGTTGGTGATTTATGAGGTTGTGTTGTTTAGTATATTCAGGTGCGAAAGCTGGGGTTTTAAGACTAAATGAGTTGGGAGTTTCATCATGCGGCTTGACAAGATATATTTTTAGTCTCGCCTGAGGTCAAAGACAACCACACTTCTATGATTATATTTTCAAAGACCTTGCTAGGCATGTCTCATGATTCCTGAATGTATACAAACGAGAGGAAATTTGTCATATTTTCGGTGAAAGAATTCAGTCCCGGCTGGTCAATAAATACAGACCCTTTTGAGACCAGCATATTTTGTGTATGACGGCAAGAACTGTTCGTATCCAAGCCAGTGGCTTCAAAGGAGACTATGGTGGATAGCTGGGCATGATATGTTCCTGTGCTCCACAATCATGGGACTGTAGCTTTTTTAATTACAAGATATGCATTGTTGAAATAAGATAAATGATATGCAAAAGTCAGAACGCCGTCATGGCTTCCTGCCAGTTATGCATATGATGCCGAGAAACAAATTAATTCCAGGGCTCTCCTGTGCCCGGAGTACAACAAATAGATGATGCCATTGTCTCTGATTGACTAAAGCTGATCAGGATTGGAAGTTCATGTTATAGCCGCCAGTCTTCGGGTCCTGGACGAACTTGAAGTTGTCTGTTGACAGACCGAATGGGCTTAAGATGCCATTGCCAAGCTGCCCGAGATCAGTACTGCTCTATTATTTTGACATATCTTATCCAGGAAGAAGTACTCACATCTTTCAGCTTGCCCATCATGTCGCCCATCTCCTTCTCCCGCGCCTGATTGATGCGCTCGGGGAGTTCCCTCAATGCCCGTTGGACAAACCTTTTATCATCTGCTGAAAGGTTCTCAATTGCAGAAACTGCCTGGTAGTCCTCTGCGGCACCTTGCAGACTACCCCAGCCGCCGATTTGGGTCTTTGCCTTGGCACGTCTCATGAGAACCTTGGCTCGAAGTCGCATCACCTTGCCCCGCTGCTCATCCTGCTCTTGCAATCGTTGTAGTTCCTTCAACTCGGCTTCTTCGTCATCTCCGGATAGTTCAACTACTGCATCTGTGTGCTTCTTTTCGGATTCTGGGATTTGTTTCCCCTTCGACTCGTTGCCCTCGTCCGGTGGGGTCGGCGGGATAATCTTACTCAGACGTTCAATGGAGATGGTTGCGGAGTCTACTGCAGCCTTCCAATCTTCCAATTTCAGATGGCAAGCAGCAATATTACTGTGGATTATGGCGACATCGTAGTCAAGGTAGTTCGGGCAGGAAGCGAGAGCTCGATCGTAGCAGGAGATGGCTTGGTCATAGCTTGTCGCGATAAAAAGCTGGTTTGCCTCGGATTTGATTTCGTGGGCTTCTTTCAGGAGTTGCTATCGCAAGAAAGATTGAAGTCAATATGCGGCTCCGATCATAAGCTTGAACACCGTTACGACTCACGGCTTCTTCCTCGGCGGGAAAGTGGGCATCGTGGAAGACATCCTCGTCACCACTGTCATCAGCGTCATCGGGAGCACCTTTCCCGTCCCGTTCGGGCGCATTAGAAGAACTGCTCATTTTGTGAGCAGGTCGTCGTCGGGCGAGAATATCAGACGTTGCCAAGGGCTCAATCACGGGACTGATACTGATAACGTTTGTTCCCCGCGTCTTATCGAAACGTGGTCAACATCCCACTCTGACACCATTAAACAGACCATTACAACCATGGCTTCCACTAATGCGTGAGTGAATTAATCATGTTCGCACTTATACATCCATTGACTTGGTTGACAGCCTTCCCCGCATCCGAGCATGTCTCTTCGACATGGACGGCTTGTTGATTGACTCCGAGGATTTATACACTATAGTCACGAATGCAATTCTCCAAAAGTACGGCAGACCCCTGCTTCCCTGGTCAATCAAGGCGCAGATGCAGGGTCGACCCCAGCCGGAGGTTCGTCCCACACTATATATCGTGATGTATGGTATACTTACGAAATATCTAGGCCGGCAAGATCTTCAAAGACTTTGCCCAGCTCCCCATCGGCGAGCAGCAGCTGAACGAGGAGCGAACAGCCCTTCAGGAACACTACTTCCCACGCGCAAAGCCGCTCCCCGGTGTGCCGACTCTGTTGTCCAATCTTGTGTCGACGCAGTCAACCGATGAGCCCGTGTACATCGCGCTAGCAACATCGTCGCACAGATTCAACTACAAATTAAAGACCGATCATCTGACAGAGCTGTTCTCGCTCTTCCCTGAACATAACAAGGTTCTTGGTGATGATCCGCGCATCGGCAAGGGTCGAGGCAAGCCGCTTCCTGATATCTACTTGCTTGCGCTGGAGACCATCAACAGTGAGCTGCGCAGCAAGGGGAAGACTGAGATCAAACCGGAGGAGTGTCTCGTGTTTGAGGATGCGGTTCCGGGCGTTGAGGCTGGTCGTCGTGCCGGCATGCAGGTTGTTTGGTGCCCCCACCCGGGTCTCCTAGGAGAGTTCAAGGGCCGGGAGGAAGAGGTTCTCGCTGGAGCCACCGGATCGCACAAGGAGGATGAGAAGTCAGATGCCGAGAAAGAGGTGGAGGAGCTCCAGGCCTGGCGTTTGCAGGGTTCTGGAACCCCTGGGAAGATTGGTGATGGGTTTGGCCAGCTCTATTCCACCCTGGAAGACTTCCCATATGCCAAGTATGGCATTCGGATTCCCTGAAGACTGGACCTGAGGTTTCTGAGACAGTACATAGTACATATTGCATGGATTTGGTACATAGTCAATACAGGTTACATGGACGCGGTAGAGCGTCTATCTAGAAAATAATTTACATTCACGCAGTGATTCAATTAATGGCTTTTTGGTTTCTAGATATGCTTCTCTGTACGGATTCCGATGGAATGCATATAGCAAGGAGACGTAAGAGTAAGACCGGTTCTCTTTTTGCAGTTCAAACCGCGGGGTCTAAGTCATGGTTTGTGTCGGGTTCTGACAACAGAAATGGCATTGACCAGACCTTGAGGCTGTTATCGGGATTCTCCGCTGGAATATATTCGCCAGAGGAATCATCTGAAACAAGACGTTGCTGCCCAGAGCAGGTTGCAACAACACTTCCCATAGGGTGAAACATTGTACTCGTCACGGCATCTGTCATACATTAGCAATGAGCATCTTGGGGATTGTCAATGGACTTACCATCATGCACCTTGAACTCCCAATCGGGATCCTTCCCACCTGCACAGTGCTCTGGACTCCTCCAAACCCTTATAAACCCATCGGTACCACCAGCCCAAATCTCATGAGAGCCATCAGGACCAGATGGAACAACATCAATTTTCATGCGTTGATTTGTAAGAGCCTTGCGCCCGCGCAAGTGTCCAAGCAGTTGCCCCGTAACTCGAACATCATAAACCAGAATGCCATCACTCTTACGCTCGGCGACATACAGATATCTGCCACAGGGACTCCATACAAGCTGTGTAACTCCACGACCCCCAATATCACGGTTTGCGTTGGTTTTTGCCACGCTGAAAGTCCCAAGGAGCTCACCCGAGCCACTTGAGCTGTACAATCCAACGTGTCTGGTGAAAGTACCCGCAGCAAGGATACCGTCCCCACTGGGGTTTAGAGCCAGGGCGGAAACAATGCCCTTCATGCCAATACCGCCACCGACAATCTGCTTTCGTTTGCTGGGGATGGTTGGCATTGAGGTCACAGGGCCATGTGCTCCCGTTCGGGACACGTCAAAGAGACAAACGAGACTATCTGAGCCTGTGAGGAAGTGGGTCCCACCCAGCAGGGATGGGTAGATCATTGAGTGCGGAGTTATGAATGCTTCTGTCATTGGATTTACCAGATAGTAGCTCGCCACTGATATGGGAGCTAGGGCTGATGATAGCCGAATTGGATGATCACGAACAGATGAGAGGAATAGAGTAGTGGATGGATCTTGAAGGTTGTAGAAGGGATAGATTGCGGTAGCATAAGTCGGTTCCGCTGAGAGTAGAGTTGAGTATGGGGATAACTGGTGCATGGGCTTGTCCTCCAGTAGATCCGGCGGCCTGGCTGTGTGAGTGAGATAATCAATATAGGGATGATGCGCCAACTCACAAGATCCATGTTCTGATAGAATGATTCGCTGAATCTGTCAGCAGAGTAGTTCCGTCTGGCGTCCTATACACCACAAGTTCAGTAAAGGTTGATCCTGGGTCACGGTACTAGAGTCTGACCATTCTGCACTCTTGAAATAGCCGAATTCGGTATCTTGATCGATGAATACACCACCAGAGGTCGCCACTGGCTCGATTTGGACTGTTGATGATGAATTTGAAGAGAGTTGTGACGGATCTGATAACTCTCTCTCACTTTCTCGTCTTGTTGATGCCACGCATACTGGCGTCCACTCTTTGGCATTCGCGTCAGCCATAATGACAAATACTGTCACTTAAACTGGACGGCTGCCTTCGCTGAAGGCTTTAGATGCAGCTCATTTGATCAGTGACTCATTCAATGGCAAAGCTCTGAATAAGACCAGAATCGAAAGGAGAATGGACAGGTCAAGTCAGACACCCATGGATTGATTGTATCAAAAGTCCACGGCGGTCACATGAATGACATATCAATGTCGTTTAGAATGAGATGCCAATTTTACTATGCATTTTCCAAGTATCGAACAAAGCCATACAAACGAAGTATAAAAACCAGTAGCCTTTCCAAGCTGGGAAAGGTCGGGTCGGATAAACAAAGTACCGAGAAGCTTCGCGCATTCCGCAAATCGCATTTGCGCAGCTTCCAAGGTCTGTTCCTATTGAGGGACCTATTGACAGGTTCCATTCTCATTTCAGAATTCGAGACCTATTGTCATATTAGCAATTATGTTTGCTCCCAAGGCAGCGACGCCTGCCACAGGTGGACTTTCCCTCAATACAAACTCCACCAGTTCTTTGTTGTTAGTGCTCCCATTCATCTTTGTCTCCGATTACACCTATCAGACCTATCTCTATCGCCTGACCCCTTGCTTTGATTCGAATCGTTTCCTCTCCCAATCCCTCGTTGTTCCCAGCTCGCAGACTGGGGTCACCCTAGTCCCAGACAGAAAAAAAAAAAGGCTAACCGCAACCTCCCATCAACAGTGGCGGCAACACGGCCACATCAACAGCTACTCCTGGCGCAACTAATACCAGCAGTCTCTTCGGGAACACTGCGAGCTCGACAGCACCTAAACCAGCAGGAGGCTTGTTCGGCACGGCCACAGGAACCACACCAGCACAACCGACTGGATCCAACATGTTTGGAGGTCAACAGCAGAGCGGTGCGGCCGGCAGTAGCCTTTTTGGAGGCGCAAATACCACTACACAGCCTTCTGGGGCAAGCAATTTGTTTGGATCAACTGCTGGCGCTGGCACCGGCACGACTCAAGGAACAACGGGTGGTGGTTTAGGTGGCTCTCTTTTCGGCGGCGGTGCGTCTACGGCCCAGACTCAAGCAAAGCCAGCCTTCGCTGGACTCGGAGGTGGTCTGCTTGGTGGTGGATTAACAGGAGGAGGTACAGGAGGCATGTTGTAAGTGCCCGACCATTTCCTCGTCTCGTGTCATGGCTATATTCTAATAAATCCCAGCGGTGGCGGCCAGAACACAGCCCAACAACAACAACAACAACCTCAAAAACCTACCCTCTCTCTCTTCGGCCAGCCAGCACCCGCACAGACTACACCACTACAACAGAGCACCGCTACTAGCACAGTAATCCCGGGCGTGAAAGTCGACGTTAGCAATCTCCTGCCAACCACAAAATTTGAGAGCTGCGCGGACGAGATCCGTAGCCAAATCGAGGCTATCGACAAGCACATCCTGAACCAGATGAAGATGTGCCATGAGGTCGGAGATCTGCTCCCGACCATCGAAAAGCAGGGGGCTACAATTCCTAACGACGTTGAATTTGTACAAGGCAAATTGGAGACCATGCAACATGCGCTTGAGAACGATGCGGGTGACATTGATGCGCTGCGCAGCCTTGTTACACGGGATGCGGCCGAGGCCCAAGTTGCCTTCCGAGCCATCGATACGCTGAAGCTCCCTCTACAATACCAGTCGACTGGCGGTGGGTGGTGGTCTGTGCAGGATCAACAGATTCCGGAGCGATCTATGCGGTCGAGTCGCAAAAACACACTTGCTCTTCCCGACGGCGTTGAGGGTGACGCGTCTACGGACGTCAATGGAATCCCCGTCAACCTGGTCGATTACTTCTCTCATCGCTCGAAGGAGATGAAAGAAGTTCTGACAAGATATACCGGCAACCTCAAAGAGATCGAGGACCATCTTCATGGTGTTGAAGCTACGCTCAACTGTCAAATCAGCGACTTTGTGAGCTCCAAGTCGCGTGAGGGATCTGCAGGGACACCCCGGTCTACCCTCAGTGAACTCTCGGGTGTTCTCGCAGATGTTGAGGCTGGCATCATGGGTGTTGCCACTCGTCTGAGCAATGTATCGGAGCAAGTCCAAGATTTGTCGATTGGACAGCAGTCCCTTGGCGATGGCCGGCTTCATCTGGGATAGATAGGAGAATTTAGCGACTTTGATCTGTATTTTTATGGAGCTGATCTTCAGCATGCGAAACATGACATCCACACAGTTGATCTGTCAAGTCCGAACTCTCATTAGTCTGAGACCTCATTGTCGACCTCGGAAACACGTAGCCATATATCGTAAGACAATACAACACAGTCTAGACCCCTGGGCTTGAATCTTAATAATTAAAGTCGAATTCTTTAGCCAATCCAATGCATTCAAGAACTATAGCATACTAACAATAGCTGCATGTTGTTGTACCAACTAGGCATGGGGCCAGTGAGGCTGATGAGTAACCGTCGCAAAAACCCGCCACTCTTGCGTGATCGTCTCCTTAGCGCCATTCCTAATCTCAACATCCACTCTCCTGCACGGGACATCAACACCTCAATCCTTTGAACACGCGTTCAGGGGATATTGACTTGGTTGGAGCTCGCCTCTGAAACAGCGGTGAGAGCTGATACATATCGACCGAGCAGCAGTTTCCCATGTTGATTTGAGGAAGATGGCCAATTTCGCCTTCAACGTCAGCAAAATTGCGTGATTACCTTGAATATCTTAGAGGAGAGAGAGCGGGTCTCATCGCAATACAATATCCATCACGAACCAATTATCTCGTACCCAGGCACTCCATCATGTATTTGCCTGAGGTGATTCATTTGAGAAATTGCGCCATCTCCGTGAACTCCGGGGCCATGCAAGATCCGTCGTCGTTCCAGAATGGCGTTATCTGGGGTTGACTCACTTGGCATTGGATGTTCTATATAAGCCAGTTCGCCCTCTCTATTCGAACTTAGTTCCATTCTTTGATATCAATAATCTCAATAATCTTCCATTATCACTCCGCATTCATCTTTCGCATTTCAACCTCCGCATTTCCATCTTCCGCGTTTAATTTCACATACCATACATCGTCTATTGCGTTAAAGATGGCCCCATCACTGGAAGAGCCCGTAGTAACTGTGGCCCCAACTGTGGCCAAGTTCACCGTTCCTGTCCTTGCGCGGGACGCTGGTGACAACAAATTCGGCTATCAGCCCGGCCAGACTCCAGTCACCCGACACGACAACTATGCACACGAAGATCTTTTGCCGTCATTCCCGGATCTCCACTGGGCCCCGCTTGAATACACTCCCTACGAGGACAAGGGACTGCGAGGAGACGCCAAGTTCCGCAACCTTCTGAGGGATGCCACAGCTGTCTTTGATTACAACCCTAAGGTTGGAACTGAAATCCATGGTGTTGATCTCTCAAAGCTCGATGATGCACAGCGCGATGACCTCGCCCGGCTGATTGCATACCGAGGCGTTGTCTTTTTTCGCTCCCAGAAGAACTTCGATATCGAAGCTCAACGCCAACTGGGTGAATACTGGGGCAAGCTGCACAAGGTAAGATATCTGACTTTGAGCTCATTCATGAGTGGATATACTAACAAGACATAGCACGCCACCACATCTGTTCCTCGCAAGGCAGGTCTCGAGGACGTCCATGTCGTTTACGCTGGCGACAACGCCCCCGACAACCGTGCCCTCTTCACACCCAGTTTCCTATGGCACTCAGACGTGACCTATGAAATCCAACCACCGTCCTACACATCTCTCAAGCTTCTCTCTGGCCCACCCCGAGGAGGCGGTGGCGACACCCTCTGGTCCTCGCAGTACGCCGCCTACGACTTGCTCTCCTCGCACATGCAAAACTATCTCAAAGGCCTCACAGCTCTCCACTCCGCCGACATGCAGGCCAACGATTCCCGAGCCCTAGGCCGGCCAGTGCGTCGGGAACCCGTCACCACCGAACACCCACTCATTCGGACGAACCCAGTCACCGGCTGGAACTCACTATTCTTCAATCCTGGCTTTGTGAAGAAGATTGTCGGTATCCCTACCGCAGAAAGCGACGCTATCATCCGCTTCCTCACCGATGTGATCGCCACGACGCAGGAGATGCATGCCCGCTTCTCATGGGGCCAGGACGATGTCGCGCTTTGGGATAACAGGTCTACCAACCACAGTGCTTCTTATGGCTTCACGCCCCACCGCCGCCATGCTGTGCGTGTTGCGGTCCACGCCGAGAAACCTGTGCTTGAAGAGACTGGAAAGTCTCAGGAGGATGAATCCAATGCTTTGTCTGGACTGCCGGCAGTCAACAAGGACGGGTCTCGCCAGTCGAACTACAACGACTAGGCGGACCGCAGAGGGTTCATGGTAATCGAAATATGTTCTTTCTCTCATAGCACTTAGCGACATATTACAATCAGCGAAATAAGCGAAATATTATCTTTCTTCTCTTTTGAATCATTACATGTGCCTGTTCAGACAAGTATCTTGGTTTTTGGTCTCAGTCTCGTGCCTACCTAGTTGGGACTGTGTGTTGTCTCCCGTACCTTCCCAGTTCACCACCCAACTCCCTCACCCGGGCAACTCCCCCAACTCTTCAGTTCCCTTTCTCCCGTAAACAATCCTCTCTCGTCACCACCTCTCACTCCTCCCTCTCCCCTCCCCTCTCCTCTCCTCTCCTTTCTGTGCGACAAAATGACTTCCAACCAGCCAACTCTTCTTGAATACGCCAGATTCTACAACGTCGCAGAGGACTACACTAAGCTTTGTCCAATTGATTACGCAGACGAGACATGTGAGCTGCCAATTTATGTTCCCATTATTGAGGGTCTCGAGCTCGAAAATCCAGAGGAACGCCTCAAAGAAATCGATGAACGCTTCTGCACTGACCTCTTAATGGAGAGGCTCGAAACTAAGCCTGAGGATCTAGAGCTGCTGAGCGGATGTCTCCAACTCGATTCCGTCAAGGGAAACATCTGGCGCGGCATCCTTCCTCAAGTGATGACCTCTGACATCAAAGACGAGCCTATTCTCCTCACAACTGAGGATGAGAGAATGATCGCTTCGTCCGAGTTTCACGCTGCTTTCGCTCAGAGTCCGGCTACATCTTCTTCGTCTTCTGCCCCGGTTCGTCTGGTTGTTCCTAGTGGTCCTGATGTTCCTGTAGTTCCTGTGAACACGCGGGATATCTTTAATTACTACAATTCGGGCTTGCCTCAGTCAAACATAGCTGATGGTTTTACTATTCCTCGCCATGTTCCTGCCGCATGCCCGAATATCACTAGTGCGACTTCTCATCGTGATGGGGACGCATTTCCCCCCTTAATGGGTTCATCAGGGATGGTGCCTCAGTTTGTCAGTATTGAGACCGACTCTATTGACTACGACAGCGGGGCTTATGATCGGTACACTCATAATGAGGCCGACCCCTTTGACTTCGATAGCGAGGCTCACGGTCTGAGTGTACCGAACTCTGAGGTGAGTACTTGACTGGTGATTATTGCTGGGCCTAGCTAACCAAGACAAGCATCCCACTGAAAGCGAATTCAGTGCATTTGATTTTGAGAACGCCGCGTCCTCACCTCCATTCGTCGATGTCAGTTCATGCAACAAATCGCAACCCACTTTCACTGATGTTTCTCCCAATCTGACCAAAGAAAAAGGATTCTCCGTTGGCAGGGTTGACAGCCAGAAAGCGCAAGTACCGAGAGCTTTGAAGGGCAAGAAAGGAACGAAGGCTTTTTTGGAACCTGTGGCGGATCCAGGAATACCTTGTGAACAGGAGGGAGTCGTGGCTGCTTCTCTCAGTACGCTTCATGAAGGCAAAATCGTGTCAAGGGGCTGTTCGAGTTCCTCAGTAACCCGGCCAGCAAACGATCAAATCATCACCCAGCTAGCCCGAGATTCGCAGAATGCAAACGATAACAATGTTTCCTTCAAACCTCCTTACGAGCAAAACCTCAGTACTACGGCAACACATATTTCCTCAGACATGGACAAGAGAGAGTCTTGCCTCGCTCAGATGGAACTGTTTCGTATGAAATTGGGCTACAAGTCACCCTCCACAGGATTGAGACAAGACCCTTTCAAGCCTCCACTTCCTATTTCTTCTGTAGATTCTAAAAAGACACCGAAACCACTCAAAGCAGTGTCTGGTGACCTCGGGTCGCTATCCTTATTTATGCGAACCAGAGGCAGTGATGGAGGATATATCACCTCGTCGAATGATCCGTCGTCCCTTTCCCTGTCAGGGTCCACAAGAATTGGAGAAGGCGAGTTCTCAAACGACCCTTCACAGATGGGTGACAGTCCCCCAGACCCTAATGATAGACCCTCGGGTCTGTCTCGCTCGCCGAGCCCTGCCTTCGCCATGCAGGAGATCGTGACCAGATCGGCATTCTACCCGCCCCCGAGGTTCTTCTTGTCTACCACCCTCCTAACCACTCACCCGTTAGTCGTGCGAGATATGGAGGGGTGGCCAACTAATCCACCCAAGTTGATCTACAGAAACTATGAGAACGCTGATTCCCGATACCAGTGTGATGCAGAGATCCTTCTGGCACCTGATACTGGACTTATTCTGACAACCCCGCATGAACTGACCCAGCGGTATCTTCCAGGGCATGGACCAAGGGATACAAGGTTCAATGGAATCGCGGGAATTAATTCCCCGTTCAGGGAAAAGATTTTCCGCCTCATGCATCGATATATGCTTCTAGTTATCCTCATCTGCAAACCTGACAGGGCAGACGTCAGCAGAGTTGCGAATGCTTCTCTGAGAAGAGAAAGCCAGTCGCTCGCTGAATTTTGTGACAGCTACGAGGAACTATCCACAACGTTACTGATACCGATCCCGAACCACTCGTTATACATTGTATTGTGGTGTTTCGGAATGGGGAGACTTCGATACGATTTGTTTCCCGCTGAGATGATGGAAAATATCACAGACGAGGAGTCCGACTATGAAGTCGCTCTCCGCGACCTGGGGATTAATCCTTTCGCGGCGCGCTTCATTTTGGATAACATTCGCGTTCGTGATTTCAGCCAATATCCACCTTCCTTTCCCTCTCATGAGACAATTGTCAATGCCAGCGCAGATTCAATGGCTTTCGATGTGTTTATAAATATGGAACGCTCGCGGAGGATTAGGGAATACGGGTCTACTATCGGCGCGGAGCTGATGTACAGGGTGTCGGAGGTGATTGAATCAATGGCGCACTCGAGCACCGAGAATGAGACCGGCGAGGATATGTACGGTACTCAGATCAGCATTGATTAGTTGCCCGGGAACATGGGCTTTCATTATTAGCAAGATGGGGGGAGATGCAGTTACGAATTGTTGCGTGCTGAGAATCAGTATTAATTATCATATTTAGCCTATCAAAATATCACCTTTACTGCACGTTGATTGACTTTCAAGATATTTAGAAAGACGCATTCTAATGGCAACGAAGAATTGGAGAATATGCCAATGGAGAGGAGATGATCAAGTCTGCAATTACCGACTACCCACCCCAGCATAACCACTGGGAGAAGGCAAGTCGCAGTTTAATTTAAAAGTACAGTGGACAAAGACATGCAAGACCCAAGGCCAATCCAGCGCTTCAAAAACTCATGCATGCAAAATAGAAAGACAGGCCAAAATAGGAGCCCACAACGGACATGATACCTAAACAACCGAATGTCAAATATCAGCCAATGAGAGCATCCCTATTCGCTATTATTTTTTGTTTTTTTTTCCTTGGTCGGTGTTCTTGAGATCGTTGAGAGAGGTCGAGCTCGTGACGTCGCGTCAGTATGATACACGTCAGGGGTCTTCCAATATCCCCGTCGCGATTTTACAGCGAAACGGGGATTGGTGTCGACATGACAGAAGGAGGATGAATGGCGGCGAAACAAAATATCGTATAAAAATATCGTCTTGGAGACTAATTTACTCCTTGATCTTGGCCAGGATACTAGATGAGGTTGTCAGTTGTTGTTCTCGGCAAAAAAAAGGGAGTGAGAGGGAGAGAGAGGAAACATACTCGTGATCCCGGAAGAGGGTGTACTCCTCCTCGCCGACCTTGATGGCGTTACCACCGAACTGAGCACAGACACGTTAGTATATAATGTTCCGTGTATTTCGAAGGAATTGTTGCACCACATACCTGGGGAATGAGGACCTTGTCACCGGCGCTGACACCCATGGGGAGACGCTTGCCGTCACGGTCGAGGAGACCGGGGCCAACGGCGAGGACCTGAGCCTCGTTCTGCTCCTTCACGGCAGCCTCGGGGAGGAAGATACCGGAGGCAGTCTTGGCCTCGGGCTTGATGCGCTGGACCAGGACGCGGTCCAGGAGGGGAGCGAGGGACTTGATGTTGCGGAGGACAGACTGTGAAGGGGACGAGTTAGTGAATATGTTTCTCAATGAGACATCCGGACTGAATTGGGGATCGCGCGCGGGTTTTCGGATAGCCGGACTCGGCCTGGAGGAAGGAAAAGTTGGGAGTTGAGGTGCTAGCATGCTCCGGGAGTTAAGGAAATAGGGAATATCGGGGTCTGGCATCAATTGGGATGTTCAACGTACCATTGTTAAGGTGAGGGAGATTCGTGAGAGGATGGGTTGAGGATGAGGATGGAGAAGGGAAGAAGATGGAATTGGTCCGGGGGAAGAAGATCTGGACTGGAGAAATTTCCAGAATGCCAAGACTTAACCATGAGCTTCTTTCCGAACAGCCCTGTTTTCCTTGGACCTCTTTGGTTGTCTCTGGATATAATCACTTGTGTTCTGTTGAAATATTTATCTCTTGATGTTTAGGTGTTATTGGTTCTTTCATTGACATGCCTAAGCCATCCTTCAGCTACATTGTATGCTGTACATCCATTCCCAACCTACACCTCTACTTCTGAAGAAGCTCGAATTCGTAAATTGTCCAGTACCATTGTCATTCCCTTTGTATGCATGAAACGCCGTGTGATCCCATTATTCCGAGGGTGAACAGTAATACGAATTCAATATCAAACTACCATCTTCGGCCACGTCCTCGGCCCCCGTAACCTCCACGTTGGTCGTATCCGCCATAGCCCATTTGACCCTGAGCCCCTTGGTTAAACCCTTGACCCTGGGGCTGGCCCCCAAAGCCAGGTTGACTCTGCTGACCCCCACCGGGCATCATCGACTGAGCGTGCTGCATGAAAGCCATAGGATCCATATTGGACGGGTCCAAGCCCTGAGACATCATGCTGGCCAGCATACCCTGCATCATATCGGGGTTCATATCCGGAATACCGGGCATGCCAGCCATGGGCGGCGCAGCACTGACTGGGGCAACGGGACCTGGCGCACTAGGCATCGGGGGCATTCCCATACCCATGAAGGCCTGCATATCGTCCATCTGTCTCTTCTGGCTGCTGACTTCTTGTCTGACACCTTGTTGCTTGAGACAATACCCTGCCCATGTGAACTCGTCGAATCCGTAGTTGAAGTAATCAGAGAGGTCTGAGCCAGGTCGGCGCCAGGGCTTGTCGTCGGATGGGAAGTCGGCATCCATGTCCGTGGACATGATAGGCTTCCCTGTCATAGGGTGGACGGGATTCGCATTGACGTCGATGGTGGAACTGTGGATGGCTGGATAGGCGGAGCCTGGTTTTTCTGAGGAGGGTCTTGCGGCCCCGGCTGGGTGTCCGGGAATCGGAGTCGCTGTTTCGTATCGAGGAATCGCGGATGGCGTCGCAGACCTCGCTAACCCCGATGAGTCTGCAGAGGACGGCCGTTGTGGTTCTTGTCGTAAGCTTGCATGGCGCGGGTGAGAGCTAGAAAGATCAGCAAGAGTGAGTGCAAGAAGCGCAATCACAGCGAACTCACGCTTCGGGAGCTGGTGCGCCTTCGGGTGCCTCTGTGATAATATTAAAGTCATCCTGCAGATAGAATTAGCAAGGAAAAATTGAAGGTAGGTGTGGGCTAAGCGCGTACATCATCATCTTCTTCTTCTACCTCATCGTCTTCTTCCATGTAATTGCTCTGCGGTTGGCCTGAAGCTGCATTTTGTGTATGGTTCAGCGATTGCGTTGTCGGCACCGCGTCGACCGGATCATAGAAGTCGTCTTCTTCTTCGTCCATAATTTCTGAATTTCAATTTGACGGGTAAATGCTGCAGAAAGTTGTATCAAAGAGGATCGAGATCGAAGGTTGCGCGCATGGAACCGAGTTTGTCTTGTTTGCAGCGGTGTGAGAGGTGAAATATGTGAAAGGGAGTAAACAGGGACCATGACACGCTTGAATGTTCTGGATTCTAAGATTCAGTGAATGCAAAGTAGCTTACAGATGAAGGATTTGATATTCTTCTGTTTTGAAAGCGTGAATACTTCTTATAATATAGTGATTTTGTAGAATATACAGAAATTCAAGATCACGTGCCAGCACCAGACGTCACAAACCAGCTCATCTCAGTAGCCAAACCTGAGCTTGTTATCTTCGCAATCCAAAATGGCAGAAGAAGATGAGAGTAGCACATCCACTCCACGGTCCTTCGCAGGCCAAACCGTCTCGGCGGAGGAGATGCTCAAGGAACAAACCGTCGGTCTTGTTCATCTCTCCGAATTTCGCAAGCGGCGCGCGGATGTTCTAGAGGCGAAAGAGCGCGAGGCGCATGACAAGTCTTTGGGGCTGCTGGCATCTGGTAATTCAAGAAGCGCAACTCCCTCTGCAGGCGATATAACTGACGGGTAAGCCAAGAGCCTCGATTGTCATTCCCATTTCTTTGAGCTGATCGCAGCGCAATAGGTCAACGCCTTCTCGCAGTGACGGTCCCCCGAAAAAGAAGAAAAAGAAGGCTTTCGCAAAAAGCAAACTATCATTCGGTGATGACCAGGATGAGACCGGGGAAGAATCCGCGACAACTCCACGCGACTCAAGCGTATCGCGGTCAGGTTCGAAAACACCCGCCGAGAACAGTACTCGACGCATGAAAGCAAACCCGAATGCACCCCCTCCACCCAAAGCTTTGACAAAGGCTGCCTTGGAAGCTGAAGCGCTCGCTCGCGATACTCTCCGTAAGGAGTTCTTGATCATGCAAGAGGCTGTTAAGAATACTGATATTCTTATTCCATTTGTCTTCTACGATGGAACGAGTATACCAGCTGGAGCTGTCAAAGTTAAGAAGGGTGACCATGTTTGGTTGTTCTTGGATCGGTGCCGGAAAGTCGGTGCTGAGATGGGCGTACGTGGTGCCAGCGGTGCATCCAAGGCGAAGAAAGACAATCGCCGAGAGTGGGCACGAGTCAGCGTCGACGACTTGATGCTTGTCAAGGGCGATATTATCGTTCCACATGTAAGTTCACCCGTCAGGATTCTCGGTGGTTAAGTATCTAGTCTAATGTTCCCACAGCATTACGAGTTTTACTACTTCATCGCCAATCGAGTGCCCAGTCTCTCTCGAGCTGGTGGTTTGCTATTTGATTATTCCAACAAACCCCCCATTACCGATTCCACCAATTCTACGGACGATCCGCTGTCTCGACCTAGTGACGATCAACTAGAGGGTGCAGACAAGGATTTCTCAGAAACCAAGGTCGTAGATCGACGGTGGTATGAGAAAAACAAGCATATCTACCCAGCTAGTCTGTGGCATGAGTATGAGCCCGGGAAAGAGTTTGAAGAGAAGATGACTTCAACACGGCGCGATGCTCAGGGAAATACATTCTTTTTCTAGCCCGCGGAAATTTATGAAAATAATCATTTTAATAGACAAATACCAAATGTTCTCTGTCCAAGTTGTTGTTCTATTGAAGATTTCCTTTGGGGTTGACTAAACTAACATCTACCAATGCTAACTCGTGACCTTCACTTCTTCCAGGGTTATGCTCTCCAACCGCATCCCATCTGCAACGACACCATGGACTTTTCTTTAAGATGCAATTCCCTCAAATGCCGAGCAGAATTGAAAGAGAAAGCAGTGGTGACAACCTGCTCGTAAGTAACTCTCTCGTGGATCAGCTTAGGCGGAAGACTGACGATTTCAGACACATATTCTGTCATGGATGCGCAGAGAGCCTCGGACTCTCTCGTCCAACCACTAGCAATCGGCTCTGTCCTGCGTGTCAAACGGCACTTCTTAATCCGGATGACGCTGTTTCGACAATCTTGAATCCGACGGAGGACTACAAAACAAGCGTGTTGAGTGGGTTAGATCCGAACACAATCATGGAATGTGCTGGTCGCGCACTTGCATTTTGGGCATACCAAAGCACACAGGAGATGTATGTCTCACTTCCTCGGTATAAAACTGTACCGTGGAATTGTCTAAGGCTGACTCGAGCAGCTTCTACCAGGAATACCGAGCGAAGACGCTGACGGAGAAGTACACCAACCTGAACACGCAGATGGACAAGGTCATTCACAATGCCAACACAGAGATCATGTCACTGCAGAACAAGTTATCTGGTCGGTCCAATTGAGTCCACTCTTACCTGGAGCTCTGACTAACATCTGTACTACAGACATGCAATCATCCCAAGAAGACCTCCAAAAGCAAAATCAGGAATTGAATGATATGTACCGCGACAAGAACAATAAACTCGCTCAAATGACCAATCTCTACAACCTCCTCAAAGCTCGTGCCATGCGGTCCCGGATGCAAACCGCAGCCTCGGACACAGTCTCCCAAGCTCTCTCATCGCTCAATGCTCCTGTCCCTGATTCTGCTCTTGAACGTGCCTCTGCCTCCATTCCTCTGTCCAATACCTCAACGTTGCCTTCTGTCCCGATTATACGACATCCCAAGACTCCCACATTTCCCGTCAACCCAGATGGAGTCGAGCAGCTTTATCGGAATCAACGGAGCGGCACTGGTAGTTCCAAAAGAGCAAGGAAGAGGACACCTCGCGGAGCCCCAATGCCTCCCCCTGCTCGGCCAGACTGGGATGGGCGAAATAGTATGTGTTGAACCAAGGTCTCCAAGACATGCCGGCTAATGTGCTTCTGACTAGGCAAAGGTCGAGATCCCGCTCCCCAACATCGGACTCGACTTCCACGAATTTCTCGGACTCCGACTTTCTCCTCGGAGTTGCCTCCTGGTGATGCTATCACGCAGCGGTTTGGGCGTTGATCGTTTATCTGTTGGTTGAGGTATTTATATGAATATGGAGCAGTTATTTCTACCGGTCTTCGACCAGGACCTTAGTCTTCGAGCTAGATATGATTCAGTTCATGGTCAGAAAGTAAAGGCCCTTATTTTCACCTACATAGTACTTGCATGACAATAAACAGCTTTCGTTTCAAGTATCGTAATCAAAAATAACCATTGTTAATTTCTCCTCGTTAGTTGGTTCTAGGATGTTTGACAAACAAAGAGCATTTGTTGAAAGCAAACAGACTTATATGCTCGACCTAGGTAGTAGGGCCTATCCAGGTCTGCAATCCCACACTCATTCCTTTCCTTTCCTCCATCACCATCAGCGTACCGGACCACACAACACCATGTCTGCAAATCGTCGTACGTTGCCCTGTTCATTTGCTAGAGAGTGTTTCTAACTTGCTATCCGCTTTAGCTTATCGCAGGCTCAAACCCTGACGATGCACCATTCGAGCTGAAGCCCTCTCCAGGCAAAGGATGGGGTGCTTTCGCCACAAAACGCATTGAACGAGGATCCCTGATCTTAAAAGAAAAGGCCCTTTTCGTGATTCAGAAGTCCTCTGTTGATATCACAGGATTGGATGTTTTTAGGGCCGTTATGGAACTCTCGCCCACGGAGCTGGTACAATCTCTACTAATTCAAAACAATGAGTCGGAGGAACCTAAAGGTTTGCTTGAGACTTTGTCAGAAAACTATTTTACCAGTGCCCTTAAGTCTATAGGGTTTTATACCCTTGGCTCGCGGTTCAATCATTCGTGTATACCCAACGCGAGGGTTCCAAGTGACCCAAGGCCGTTTATCGAACTTCTTGCCACCAAAAAAATCGAGGCTGGCGAGGAAATTTACTTCTGTTACTTCCCAGATCTCAAAGCTCAAACCAGACATGAGCGTCATGAATCCCTGGGGTTTGTGTGCTCCTGCAAAGCGTGTCTGCCTGGAACTCCGTTCCAAGGACTCAGCGACCTGCGACGACGATTGATTCGCGGAATACTCTACATTACGTGAGCAGTGGACCTGGACGGCCAAAGACAAAGCTCACAGTCAACGCTGATTGTCGACCCCAAGCTCAAAGCTGCTGCGGAAACCGGCAACATACCGCTTATGTCTCGAATGGTCCTTCACCTCCTGATGGTTGTCTTTCTCGAAGAGGAAGGATTGTTAGATGATTGGGCCGTCAAGGTAGTCGAGCAAGGAGCGGTGACACCGGTGTTCTGGTGCCAGTCAGAATACAACTACGAAATCGCTGATTTGGCTCTAGCCCAGGATACATGGCTGGAGAAACTGCAAGTGGCGTTTCAAATCTATGGACGAACAGATCCCGCTGATCAGATGATTGCCCGGATGATTCAACAAGCGAGCCAAAAGTACGCTGCCGGACAAGCTATGCCACCCTGGACTTGATTCTTGTTTCTGAGGTGTTTTCTTTTTTCTGCTTCGCAATGACAGTTGAGGCTAATGTTTTCCGCACGTGTGTTGAGGTTATTATTCTCATGCCTAGGGGATGTTGCATCATTTATGTAGAGCAGAAGCTCAACAGAGCCCCACCTACGTTTCGCAGTCAGAACAGTTTGCTTTCTTTGATCTAATTCATTTCCTTCGTAGATATTCTAGGCAGGGTATTATTATTGCCTAGAGGTACTAGTCTCAAAGATCGGACGTTAGTATCAGTTGATCTCTTGATCAGCGTACGATGGGTTTTTTTGTCATATATTCTCTACGTACAACATTGTCGTGCTTCGCTATTCCCCGGGGAGATCTAGCTGGAGAAACTTCGAAATCCAGTATATTCCACACTCTCTCCTTTCAAATCTCTCCCTCAAATACGAACTTCAACACAAGACCACCGCCAATGACTATACTATTCAATAAAAGAGGACTAATGAGCCCAGCAACGCTGAAAGGAACCCAAACCATATGCTGTTCCGGCTTTAACATCTTCGTCCTGAAATACCAAGGAGACGTAACCCCCAGCCATGTCAGGACCCAACAATAGCCAATAGTCTTCTGCCACCACGTCGGCAAGCCGATATTGTCCCGGGACCCGCGTGTTCGTTTCCAGAGAGCCTGGACACCGTCTTCAATTATATAGCCGATAACGAAAGAGAGGAAAAATGACATAGTCGCAGGATCCCGCGGTGAAACATCCCGCAGACTGTCGAGTACGACGTGGATCAAACCAGAGAAAAAGAACACGATAAACACGTTGGTGTATCGCTCCACAAGCGACGATCTGGGCAGACGGAGCACATCCCGCGCTAGGAAATTGCTAGTCGACGTGAGGGGCAGTCGTAGCATTTGATGCCAGAATTTTCTTTGAGAAGCATGAGAAATTGATCCAATCAAAAGAATAAGCATAAGAGCGACTCACCCCCAGAAATTCCGCAATGTATATACATCCGCCGTTCTGCCAATAATCGGCGGACTGTTCAAAGGAGAATCCCCCAGGCCGACAAAGATGATCGAAGCGACGCGGTAGTAGAAGCTGATCAGGATACGACACACAACGAGCCAAGCAATGGCAACTTGAATAAGAGTCTTTGTTATCCACTCTAGTCCCAGGATACCGGAAGAACTTGTCTTTCCTTCGTCTTGGTCATTCATGGCTTGTTTCAAGATCAGACCAGTACATATATCTAGAACTAGAAACTGCCAGACAGCAATAGCAGTTTCTCTAACCAAGAAGCGACCTCGTGGGATCACCTTGGGATCTCTCTTGGTGTAGTATGCCGGGAAGGGCGGGACGTTCTTCACTTGTCGGGGTGTATTAACAGCCCGCGTGAATGTGATTAACCGGACAGCCTCGACTAGACGAGGTATAAAGCTCTTGATGTTTCCATTTGCGTCGACGAAGTCGCGCCCGGCTTGTGGGTTGATCAGTAGAAGATCTAGTGCTGTCAAGACGAATGTTGCACAACTTGCGAGGAGATGGGTCGATGTGAACCCCCTTCCCTGAATTGGGTACATCGCATGCAACACGATCCATATCATACATGGTATAGACAGATAACGTATAGCGGACCGTTTAGGTGTTGTGATTAGGACAACCGAGGGAATGAGACCCTGGAGGACGAAGAAAGCGAGCAGTCGTCCGTTTGATTGATACCGGTCCATGGCGGATGGGGTTTAAAGAAAAGTGAAGTTATTTTTTTCCCCCTTTCGGTTTCATTTAAGGGCTTTATTGGGACTAGGATCTGTGCATGAGATTATCTGATTGGTGAATCGGAGTGTTCGCGCGGAGAGTAGATCCACGGTGGGCCCTAATTCCTCGGGCAATGTCTAGTGTCTATAATACTTTATCGATGTTCCTGGATCTTTGCTATTTATGTCGTACTATCTTCTATTTTCTTTCTTAGATAAGGAATTGCCGACTCCTACACTTCTAACATTTCTAGGATCGAAACCAGATAGCAAGACCATCTATAGACTAACCACATTTGGAAAGCAATCGTGGTGGCTGGCTGACCCAATTGATCTACATATCCAACTGACTTGGCTCAGACTCATAGATAGACGAGTATCCAATTATATTCTCTGTATTGATCCATTCGTGTTCACTACGGCCAGGGACAGTGTGTTATATATTCAGGGTCTAGGTTGGAGAAAGCCACCCCATTCCGTCGAGGCCGAGAGCTTGTGTGACGTATTAACAACTATTTCTCTCAAAAGAAGCCGAAGGGAGTAAGAGTGATGGCGAATTCTAAAAATGCCTTGGAGGGTTACACCCTAGTAAACTGCCATGCTGGCCGGTCACCAATTCAATCAACCTAGTTCGTTGCGATGAATAGTCCGAGTAGGGTTCCCATCTCATCTATAATCCCTTGAATCACGCAGTAATAATAAGTAATATTGACGCACATTGTCCCCACATTTCTCTATTCAAGGGTATAGATCGTACATTTTCAGCACATAGCCCTTGCATGCACGGTCGATCCCAGTCGCTGATCGAATGGCGTTCGAACTTTGGAGACTAGGTTTTGTCACAAATGGCAATGCAACACTCAATCTAGTCATATTCGGGATGCTTCTGAATATCCTTGATCCTCGCAACTTCGACCTTTCTTAGACTGTTCAATATCTGCTCGTTAGCGTTATCAAGGGTACTCACAGCGAAGTGGTTAGGAGATATATCTCACGGATAACAACATAGCGTACTGGGTGTGCATCGGTTGCTGGTGGTGATTGAACAGCGCCATTGAGTAATAATTGTATCACGTAGTCAGTTGTGGTAAGTGTCAGATACTACATTTTATATGATATCGGGCAAGATATATATTGAATCACAACTAAAAATGACCTTGTCTATGCACATAGGTTCATCTGATTATGTAGCCAGTACAGACATGATCCTGGCTAGCCCTTTGAAATATATCGAGTGACGATTCCTCTTCTCGAACAATATACCACATATAGAGCTCTGCCACTTCTACTTGGGGCCTGGCTTCTTTGTACCGTGGCTCAGGCACACGTCGCCCGTCAATATAAAACGAATTCTTAGAGCATATCCACAACAAAGAAACCTTCTATCAGTCTAACTGATCCAACATGATAATCCAATGGTTTCAAACCAGCACTCATATCCGGCCATGGCCGCAGCTAGACATAAATTACACGCGTAAGTGATGATACGCCAGAGCCGTCCACCACCTACAATCACCAACTCAACAGACAAGAAAGAGCAACCTACATGAAGAAAACGCATATTATATCCCATTAGCCCACTTCCCAACCCAACTCCAAGCACCACAGGCACTAATCCCCTTTGAATATAAGAACAAGTTAGCCCCCGTTCGTCCGATGCTTATCTTGCCCTAATCTCGGGGCAGCGGAAGTCGCGTCCACACCTCGGTATGGTCCCCAGCTCCAGCACAGTCCCTACTTTATCCACGGATCTGATCGCGGGATCTGAGGGCCCTGGCAATCCGGGGTGCATGAGAGCTTGTGTGGAGTCTGGTGCGGGAGCTTGTTTGTCTTTTGGGTCGTGGATGTGAGCTTATTCAAAATTACAGGTGTATCTGTATGTATTAATTACGCTGGTATTTTTGGGCAGTGGTTTGTCCTATTGTTGTGTTTTCAGATGTTTACTTTCGCATTGGACATGTTTTAGCTGGACGTATACAGTATCTGATCTACTGGCTTCATGTTGACATATAATAAAACTACAATGGAACAATCTGGGACAATAAATGCGTATCATTGATATTATCCGACGGACATCACTCGATCTAAATCCGCCGGGAGTGAACATAGGAAAATGAAATCTAATCAACGGAGAATCATGTACGTCGGCACCAGAAGGACCGGGTCTTGTCGCCCGGGCGGAAGTAACGCCATACCCTCAGCAAAATAGGACGCCGGGGTGACATCTACACCCGCAGACCTCCCCCGGAATCCCGCAAAAAACAAGTCATATCATGCCATGCATTATACCACAAACCGATGCAACGGACACACGCTGCAAAGAACAAATAAAATAAGGATTAAACTGTTTATGCGCCGAATTCCTTGATATCGGTCTTCTTGCCCTGGAGGGCAAGGGGGACGATGCCGCTGACGTGCATCTCGGGCCCGTAGACGTGCATGTCGAGGCCAAGCTCGATACCGACAGACTTGATGTTCTTGAGGCCCTCCTGGTAGTTGGGACCGGCACGGCGGACCCAGATCTGGACCTTGTGTTCGTTGAGGAGATTGGCGACCTCGCGGAGGGCGCGGATGACACCCTTGAAGGTGCTGGCCACGTTGGTGAAGTTGGCAATACCTCCACCAATGAAGAGGACCTTGCCCTCGGGGTGGGCAGGGGCACGCAGCATTAGGTCCAGCACGGTGCGGGCGTAGTTGAAGGTCTGGGTCTCGGTCGGGGCGCCAGAGTACTCGCCGTAGTTGGCCAGTTCGCTGACGAAACCAGCGGAGGCAATAGCATCGGCGTAGACAACGGAAGCACCACCACCAGCAACCAGGGTCCACACACGGCCGCTGGCGTTGAGGACGGTCAACTTGAGCGAGGCGCCGGTCTTGGCATCCATGTCGGAGATGAACTTCTCCTCCTTGGTCAGCTCACGACCGAAGGGGGCGGGGAACTCCATTGGCGGGCCAGCATCGATGCTGACCTTGCCACTGGTCGAGGCGAGGACAGGGGAGCCCAGGGCAGCGGGGCTGCGAGCAACAGCCCACTTGGTACCACACTCGAACTCAGCAGTCTGATCGAGCTTGGCGGCCAAATCCAAGAAGTGAACCTCGGCGGAGGTGGCGTCAGCGTTGGGGATGACAACCAGAGGGTTGATCTCAAGGTAGGTAAACTGGCAGTCGACGTAGACGGCGTACAGACGAGAGATGAAGTCAACTAGGACATTGTGAACACCCTTGGGGACCTTGCTCAGCAGGGTCGCGGCGATCTCCTCGTTGGAGGGGTACTGCTTGAGGTTGACGGGGATCAACAGCTTCTCGGCCTTAGCATCGACATCACCGACATCAACACCACCCTCGTGGGTGAAGAGGATCCAGTCGCCCTAGAATTGGGTATTAGCTTCCATTTCCTTTCAATTGTGCTCGAAATGCGGAGAAAGCTTACCTCACGGACGGAGTTAATGTTGATGTAGTATTCAGTCTCCTGGGGGTGAGGCACGAAGGGCTCCACCAGGAATTGGCGGAGAACACCAGTGACAGTCTCAACCTGGACATCCTTCGTGGCACGAGCCTCAATCCAGTCCCGGGCCTCAGCCCAGGTCTTGTTCAAGGCGAGCAGACCGCTCTTACCCCGACGCTTGATCAATTGATCGGGTTTGGCGACAAACTTAGCACCGGGGGTCAGAAGCCAAGGGAAGGAGACCTCCGCCTGGTCAAGGACATCCTTAACAGCCTTATCCTCGGGGAAGTGAAGGGATGCGAGGCGGGCAGGAGGGTTGTGTGTTGCGGAGGCAGGGAGAGGAGTGGGCTTGATCACCGGGGCGCGAGTGAGGTGGTAATTGAGGATGGCCTTGCCGTCGGCCTCGAGGATAGATTTGGCGGACATGATGTGATGAGATTATGGGAGATGGGAGATGGGAGAGAAGAAGAAAGGATAAAGAGGAGTAATTGGACTGGGAGGTAAGAAAGTGAGAGGGAAAAAGGTGGGAATGTACTGTAGTGTACGGCGTACACAAAAAAAGGAAAAGTTGTTCTGGAGATTACAGCGTACAACTCGGCCGGTCCCACCTGTTGAGGAACGGAGATCGAAGGTGGGGAAAGGTCTCGTTGGGAGGTCTCCACCACAATGTTACGTGTATTGAGAATACATGCGAGGTACTCCTGGTGGCGCCACTGGTGCTACTGACTATGAGGTATATCCGGAGTATACACTTGACTCCGATTCCGTTGAGTCGAGAGACTGGGATGTCATGACTTTCCGGAATCGGGTCTACACGGATAAACTTATGATAGATAGTACATAACGGTACATAGTTCGAGTTAATATTCAATCAGATTCAGTAAGATGGGAAGAAAAAGACTACATATACTATATATACTATCTTATTCAAGGTAGAATATAACTAACTATACATACGTATACACATGGATGTACTATCGCATCAGGATTCCAATAATGCCCCCATACTCCAGATAGCTTCGTATTACCTGTACCATAATACCATACCGGTGGGTACGGTATCGTCCGAACCCGGTACTTTCGGGACTGCCAAGTGTTGAGCTGCTCGAGTCCAGCGGTCTGGGACGAGCTGTACGGTGTATCTGCGAGTACTCCGAGTATCTCACCCCGCGGATTTTTCTCAACAGCTTCTTCTCCTTCTCATCCTCTCCTGTGTTACCTCCTCCCCTTCCTCCTTTTCTTTATTTACCCTAATTTCGCATCGAGCGGCTTGTTTAACGCATAAAGTGAGTAACTTCTTTTTCTTCCCCCTCTTATCCATTGCATATCCACCATCGAAACGGCCTTCTTTTCAATTGCCTGCACCATTGGCCAATTGCCTCGCAATCCAACTGGCATGCTAATTGAGACCTAGATTCACCATGCCCTCCCCTACTCTTTCCGCTGGCAACGGCGTGCAGTCTGCCAACGACAACATCACCCGCTTCGCCCCTCCTAGCCGTGTCCTCTCGCCCGCCCTACACAGCCTTTTCCACAACAAGACACGATGCTTCGTGTAGTAAGTCATGCGATTCTGCTCCTACAATCTCGAAATAAGAGACTGACCAGCGATCAGTGGTATGCAACCCCGAGCCGTGCAGGGCATGCTCGACTTCGACTTCATCTGCAAGCGTTCGACTCCTTCCGTAGCGGGTATTATCTACACCTTCGGTGGCCAGTTCGTCAGCAAGATGTACTGGGGTACCAGTGAGACCCTTCTCCCCGTCTACCAGGACGTTGAGAAGGCCATGGCCAAGCACCCCGACGTTGACGTCGTTGTCAACTTCGCTTCTTCTCGCTCCGTCTACACCTCTACCCTGGAGTTGATGGAGTACCCCCAGATCCGCTGTATCGCTATTATTGCTGAGGGTGTGCCCGAGCGTGTAAGTTCTGCCTCTCCCCGTGTGATCTCGGATGTATTGCTAACGACTATCAAAGCGTGCTCGTGAGATTATGGTCATCGCCAAGGAGAAGGGCATCACCATTATTGGTCCCGCCACTGTTGGTGGTATCAAGCCCGGTGCGTTCAAGATCGGCAACACCGGTGGTATGATGGACAACATTGTCGCCTCCAAGTTGTACCGCAAAGGTTCTGTCGGCTACGTCTCCAAGTCCGGTGGTATGTCCAACGAATTGAACAACATTATCTCCCAGAACACCGACGGTGTGTTCGAGGGTGTTGCCATTGGTGGTGATCGTTACCCCGGTACCACCTTCATCGATCACTTGCTCCGCTACCAGGCCGAGCCCGAGTGCAAGATTCTGGTGCTGCTCGGTGAGGTCGGTGGTGTTGAGGAGTACCGTGTGATTGAGGCCATCAAGAACGGCACCATCACCAAGCCCATCGTCGCCTGGGCTATTGGAACTTGCGCCAGCTTGTTCAAGACCGAGGTCCAGTTCGGTCACGCCGGTGCCTCCGCTAACTCTGATCTCGAGACTGCCGTTACCAAGAACAAGGCCATGCGTGAAGCTGGCATTCACGTCCCCGAGACCTTCGAAGACCTTCCCCAGATTCTCAAGGAGGTCTATGACCGTGAGCTCCAGAAAGGCAACATCGTCCCCGCCCCCGAGCCCGTGGTGCCCAAGATTCCCATCGACTACTCCTGGGCCCAGGAGCTCGGTCTCGTCCGTAAACCCGCTGCCTTCATCTCTACCATCTCCGACGACCGTGGCCAGGAGCTGCTCTATGCCGGTATGCCCATCTCCGATGTCTTCAAAGAGGATATTGGCATTGGTGGTGTCATGTCTCTCCTGTGGTTCCGTCGCCGCCTGCCCCCCTACGCTAGCAAGTTCCTCGAGATGGTTCTCATGCTGACCGCCGACCACGGTCCTGCCGTCTCCGGTGCCATGAACACCATCATCACCACCCGTGCTGGCAAGGACCTTATCAGCGCTCTCGTTTCCGGTCTGCTGACCATCGGATCGCGTTTCGGTGGTGCCCTGGATGGCGCCGCTGAGGAGTTCACCAAGGCCTTTGACAAGGGTCTGAGCCCCCGTGACTTCGTCGACACCATGCGCAAGGAGAACAAGCTTATCCCCGGTATTGGCCACAAGGTCAAGTCTCGCAATAACCCCGATCTCCGTGTCGAGCTCGTCAAGGAGTTTGTCAAGAAGCACTTCCCCAGCACCAAGCTGCTCGACTACGCTATCGCCGTGGAGACTGTCACCACCTCTAAGAAGGACAACTTGATCCTCAACGTCGACGGCTGTGTGGCTGTCTGCTTCGTTGACCTCCTCCGCAACTGCGGTGCCTTCTCCCCAGAGGAGTGCGAGGACTACATGCGCATGGGTGTCCTCAACGGTCTGTTCGTGCTCGGCCGCTCCATCGGTCTTATTGCCCACTACCTCGATCAGAAGCGCCTGCGCACCGGTCTCTACCGCCACCCTTGGGATGATATCACCTACCTCCTCCCCACACTGCAGAAGGGTGGTGCCGAGGGCCGTGTTGAGGTCAACCTGTGATTTTGTTTATGACGTTTGCAACGCCGTCCGCTGGCATATAGTCCGTCCGTTCAGGACGGTGGAGTTTGGATGGTTCATCCCTTGATTTTCTTTTCTTATGTTTTCTGAGCAGTTATGTGTATCGATGTACCTGCGTTCATGTGGCATGACCAAGTTGACAGGTTGACACTCAAGAAGGGTGCAACCAGGCTATGGATCTGATTTAATTCGTTTGCAGTAGATGACTAGACCTATTTGGGAAATAATGAACGTGCCATTGCCGCATAGATGTTTTCTGCGTAGTCCATAGCATTCGTTATGTTCAGGGGAAAAGACTCCCCGCTAGCTACTTGGGTATATCTACCGCCGGCCGCAATTTTCAACCATGCCAAAAAGACATAAAAAGAGTACCGAAAAACTACTATCATTAGTTCAAATAGGCAACTAGAAAGGCATTTAGATGGTGTGGAGGGCCAGTCGAGCAGTCCAGATAGTACAATACATTGTATAGCTTCCTCTCCAAGAGTTACATAGCATTATACATTGTTGAGCCGCTAGATTAAATATTGGATTGGGCTTACCTATATAGATACTGCTCGTAAGAATATGAGCATCAGTGCTCCTAACCATCGGTGCTCTGGCCATTCAGGCAATTTGCCATCCTTCAGCTACCAAATCATCGAGAGTAGCACTAAGACAGTTCATTCCATCAAAAAGATGGAAGAAGCCGGTCACCCCGCTGGTATCGCAGCTAACAATCGGTGCGCCGCAGATACCTTTAGCGATCACTTCGTTCACAACTCCCCAAGATGTCTGGAGATTGAATGACCGCCACTGTGCGAACGGAATTTTTGGAGAGCCAGACACGGGTTTTTCCTTCATCATTCCATATGATAGCAAGTTCAGTAAGCCTGAACTCATGCCATCAACCTCGGCCCATGAGCCTGCCCTGATATCTTTTCCTTCTAACAACGTCTTAGGGGGTTGTGCTTGAAAATAGCAGGTGTTCTTAAACTTTGTGGACGCGGTAGAGGTCGGTTTAACGAGGGCCACATCTAGTTCAGGTCGTATATTGATCACATCTCCAATTATTTCCTGGTGGGTATCTAGATGATAGACCTCCGAGGAAATGGGGAAGCCGTGATAAGCGATACTTAGGGCCTCTTCTCCCCTCGAATTGCGGAGTTTTACTCCAGCAGACGAAGCACGGGTCGTTGACTCATAGCCGGAGTCTGATAGGCTATAGCCAGATTCGATTCTGTGTCCAGGAGAAAGAAATGAGTACTGAAGATAATTGTGAGTGTCTTGCGGTAACGGTCTCAAGCTAGTCTGGGATTCAGCTGGATCAAGCTGTTGGCCTCGGGTAAGATTCTTCATCTTCTTATGGAAGGGAGCTACTGCATGGTGATAAAGAGCTGTGCGTCCAGCAACAATCCCTGGAAGGGACTTGAGTTCATAAACTCGGGAATCTCCATACTCAAGCTCAATGATAATCCATGAAGGCAGATACATAACAGCACGTACATGGGCCAACGGCTCCAGTGCTTCGAGAAAAGTGATATTATCTGCATCTGTTGGAAATTCCATTGCTGGCCAGCGTAGATCGGGACAAGGGTCCGGTAATCGTGGATTAGGATAAGGTGCTTTGGGCAAGGGCTCAAGAAAGCTTTGATTGACTCCGACAAACATCACCGGCATGCATCCTAGTGTAAGAGGAACCGGCTTCGGCGGGTTATCGGTCGCAATGCATATAAACCAACCGGATAGAGAGATCTTTCCGTCGCCAAACTTCTTGCTAATCCACTGGAATTCCTCTTTAGTTGGCAAACGATATTTCCGGCCAGTGTCGTCCCACAAAGTAAAAGGAGCTGTGTCATTCATATGTCTTGGCCCCCAACCACCTGGGTTCTGCCATCTTCTAGGCTCTGGGTGTGCATGTGAGACAGAACTGATATTATGCGTGACTGATCGGACACGGAGAGGGCTGGTAGCAGAATCGGTGTAGATGTCTACCCATGGAGAACTTTGCTGTATTTGTTGAACAAGAGGGGATGATCGGGTGTAAACAGCCATATTGAAAAAGATAGGTGAGTTTTGAGATGAGCAGAGTCGAGACGAGAAGAGTTGACGTGGATATTCGAAAAGGTATATGCATGGATATCTATCCATCCTAATTAGGCTTAGTGGATTTTTGGTCACAGCTTCAAGATTAATCCACCTTGACATAAATCTACTCAGCAACTACGTCTATACCCAGCTCTCGCATAACTCAAAAGATCCACCAGTACCCTATCCGTACTGCTTTTCAAGTTTCGCCTCCTTTTAACCCAACCCGAACCCAACCCACGTCAACACCACCAACATAATACAACCACACCAACACCGTCATGGTCCGCCTCAAAAACCGCTACCTCCTCGTGGACATTCTTTACCCAGACCCAAAAACCTGGCCGGCAACCCCAACATCAAAACCGCACATCCCCCAACTAGCAATCCACTCCCCAACCTCCGACGCCCTAACCCAAGGCTTCCTAGCGAAAATGATCCGCGAGTCTGTCGCAGAGCTATACGGCGACTGGGGGATCGGAAAGCTAGGCGGTGCCTCCGCTGGCGGAATAACGAGTAAGTTTTCATTCCCTAGGCCCTCACATCCAACTCCCCCATCCATAGAACCAACCACTAACCACACCATATAGTAAAATACCTCTCGCCAGCAACGTCCACCGCTATAGTACGGTGTCCGCGCGCCTCCTTCCGCCTCGTCTGGTCGGCGCTTACGTACATGTCCGGCGTTCCGGAGCCGGCGAATGGCCAGAAACGCGCGGGGACGGGACGTGAGCGTGGGTGTGTGTTCCGCGTGGTTCGGGTTTCGGGGACGATGCGGAAGGCGGAGGAGGAGGCTATTCGGAGGGCTAGGCGGGAGATTGTTAGGGTTAAAGAGGCGGAGGAGAGGGGGGTTCTTGGGGGGTTGGTTGGTGGGTCTGATGTCGTTGACTGTGTTATGGACGAGAGTGAGAATGAGGGGATGGATGATTGAGATTGTGTGAGGATGAGTTTTACTGTACATTTATTTTCTTTTAATGAGATACCCCGGTTTTTGGTGCGTTAGATTATGCATGGTTATTTTCGGCTATTATACATTTATCGTATCGTATCTGACGTTTAAAACAGCTCGGAAGTCATTGGAGCAGGATGATTACTTGCGGTGCACCCGCACGCCACTGTCTGGCATATCCTTTTTCCACTTCTCCAACTCCTCGTCGTAGTCATGGCCGTCATCCTCGTCAGGTCCGCCATCCACGGCACCCGTCGCTTCGACCTGGCTCGCCGCATTGCGCACACGAACTTCCTCCTCTAAATCCATCTCCTCCTGCCGATCGTATTCATCCTTGGCATCTATCCAGCGCTCCTGCACATCACGCACGTCTGTGACACCCATGCCCTCCCGAACAGCCACTTGCCAGACAGTATCGTTGGCGCCCTCGGCGGGACCAAAGGCATACCCGGATGCACGGTCAATAGCGCGCAAGAGACTCATCATACTCTTTTTGTCTTCGACGGCCAGCGTCTCGAAGGCAACGAGTCCGAATTCCTCGACCAGATCGATGATAGTCTGGTTCAATTTGCCGAATTTCTCGTGTGAAAGTCGTGAGGACTCGCTTTCCAATTCTGGGAGTAGGTAGGACAGGTCTTGTACTTCGGTATAGTAGTCTAGGTTGAAAGGGAGTGGAGCGTAGTTGGCAAGGTTGTCGATTTTGGTGAGGACATTTATGTGTGGGAGGTCGAGTTGGAGCATGGCGCGGAGGGAGAGGAGGAGGGCGGATATGTACATTGAGGGGAGGGTGAGGGCGTAGGAGTCGACGAGGTGGACGACGATAAGCTGTTATGAGGAGTCTGGTTAGCTGACTTTCCTTTGTGTTCCGCTGGAAGATTTGCTGCCACTAACCCGGATGCCCATCTTCTGGATTTTGTAGAAGATGTTGCGTAATGAAGTATGATGTGTAAATAGCTCAACTTGACCAGGACAATCGAAAAGAATATAATCCTCTGAGAATTCATCAAACCAGTCAGTAAATGTATGCAGCCAGGACATGTCAGACATACCACCAAGCTCCTTCAGCCCGTTTTCCAACCAGTCAAAATTATTTTCGAGCTCTTCAAGAGCATATAAGACACCACCGTTCGGACCCAACTTGTCCTCTTCCATGATGTCCTCTAGCCTGACTAAATCACGTACGTCCAGCGCGCATGGATATGAAGTCTTGTCGTTGGCGGGGTCAAGGTTGACGACAGAGCATTTCCGGCCAATTGCGCCCAGGAACTGATGCATACCATTGCAGTATGTGGACTTGCCAGCGCCCGGCGGACCAATCACCAGCTGGGCAAAAGGCATCTTATCAATATCACGAAGATGTGAGGAATTGTGTTTGTGCTAAAAGCAAATGATGTCAGGACGTTCTTTTTTCCTTATCGATGTAGAGCGGGGAATCAAAGGGCGGTGACGATGGCAGAAAAGAAGACGGTTAAGGGCCCCGGGGAGCTTGGGTGTTGATCTTCTGCAACTCCGCAGCTCGCCCAAGATGACTTCTCGTGAGTAGTTCTCGGCGTTGCTTTTTGATTTGAATCATGTCTAATTTCTTGTCGCAGATCAATTCACTTTGGCTTCCCCACCTACAGATGCTATCTCGGCCTTGAAGTTCTCCCCAGACCCCAACTCCGCGCGACTCGTGGTTTCCTCATGGGATAAGAACGCATATCTGTATGACTTGCGGGATGAGAATGGAAAATTTGGAGAGGGAAAGCTATTGCAGAAGTTCGAGCACCGCGCTCCTGTCCTGGACGTCTGCTTCGGTGAGACCGAGAATGAGATCTACACAGCTGGACTGGATTGGGACGTGAGGAAGTGAGTTGTTTCCATTGGGTCCTGCTACTATCAGCACCCCGCTTGTAATCCATGGAATATACTAATTAATCAGGATCGACCTCAACACCTCCGAACAGACCGTGCTCAGCAGCCACGAAGCTGGCGTGCGCCATGTCCTATACAGCCGCGAGCACAAGCTCGTCATCTCCGCCTCGTGGGACTCCACACTGCACATTCACCAAGCCGATACTGGCGCAAACCTCGAATCCCTGCCGATTATCGTTCCCCTCCCGTCTAAGCCATTCTCAATCTCCGCAACTGCCACGAAGCTGGTCGTGGCGATGGCATCGCGCGCATTGCACATCTACGACCTCAAAGCACTGGCCCTTCTCACCGCAGAAGCAGATAGCGCCGACCCAAGCAGTAATCGAGTTGAAGTTGAGCCCTGGCAGCGCCGTGAGAGCAGCTTGAAGTTCATGACCCGCGCCGTCGCCTGCATGCCTGATGACGCTGGGTACGCCTCGTCTAGCATTGAGGGTCGTGTTGCGGTCGAATGGTTCGACCCGTCGCCTGAATCTCAGGCCCGCAAATACGCTTTTAAATGTCACCGCCAGACCGGCGACGATGGCGTGGACGTCGTCTACCCTGTCAACGCATTGACTTTCCACCCTATCTTTGGCACCTTTGCGTCCGGCGGTGGTGATGGTGTTGTTGCGCTCTGGGATGGAATCTCTAAGCGCCGTATCCGTCAATATCAGAAATACCAACATAGCGTCGCAGCTCTCGCGTTCAGTGCGAGTGGCCAGCACTTGGCCATTGCAGTCAGTCCTGGATTCGAAGACGGCCATGACGAGGTCCCCGAAGGCACAGTGAAGGTTTACGTTCGGGAGTTAGGCGAAACGGAGGCCAAAGGCAAGAGTAAGAGCGCAAAATAGGTCCAGGCGAAATGGCCTTTTCTTGATTCCATACTGAAATGAAGCGTCTTTCCAATGTTGATACCACACGCGAAATCCAATTAAAAAGAAATTCCAAAACACAATCGCAAGCTTTTACTAGTTAAATTTAATCATGGCATTTTTTTCCCAAGGTTTAACAAAAAAGAAAATCCTGGTATCATCTACATTATTTACGTAGTCTAGTCCAACCACTAGACATCGGCCTTGCGAACAGCGACCGTCCCATCAGCCATACCGAAGTAGGCCGCGACAGGCCGCTGACCTCCAATACCACCGGCAGCAGTAGCTTGCGGGCCGGTTTGGCCTTGGAAAACACCGACCTCAAGCACACCGGTAATCTCCTTGATCTCGCGAGCCAAGGTACCAACCTCCCACACACCATCCTTGCCGCTACCGTCCTGGCCAGCCTCGATATCAGCCTTGATCAGCAATGGCTTGAAGGGGGCATCGATAATGAAGAAACCCTGATCGGTCTTGAGGGGACCTTCCTTGGCGCTCGCGGATGGCCGGATGGCCGGGTTGATACTGCCGAGTTCCTGCAGCTTGAGGATAACGCGGTGGGCGGCGATCGGGGCAACCTCGATGGGGATTGATTTCCAGTTTGTAAGGAGACGGGGTTGGAGCTTGCGGTGATCTGAGATTGCGAGCGTGGGTTAGTAGGGGGTTATAGCAAAGAAAGAAAAAAGAAGAAAAAGTGTTGGCTCTACTTCCGAGCATCCCATACCCCCGCAACTACAATGCAAATGCAAATAAAATCATATTAGACCAGACCAAAACTTACCAGCAACACAGATAAACTCCTTAGCCTGCAAAGCGACGATCTTCTCCTGGAACAAGCATGCACCGCCGCCCTTGATGCAGTTCAGATCCTCGTCGACCTCGTCCGCACCATCGAACGCCACGTCGAGGACTGTTCCCAGTGGAATGGTGTCGTACTCAACGGATGTTAATCCGGCTTTGACGATCAGTTGCTTGGACTGGTAACCGGTTGGGATGTACTTTGTAGCGGAGGTGTCGACGCCCAGGTTCTTGATGGCCTCGACGACGTACACGATAGTCGTACCACTGCCGATACCGACCCAGCGGGCATTCTTGGGGTAGTGTTTTTCGACGGCGACCTTTGCGGCGGCGCGCTTGGCTTCTTCGACGGCAGACACGGTGGACATGGTGGATTGGAGTCTTTGAGGACTTTGCAAAGTGCTGTGAAGTAGTGTGGGGATGGTGGGGAGGGTAAGTCTACGGCAGAGGAAAAGAGGGGAGATGAGGGCTGGTTGGATCATGGAATCCTCTTTATAGACGCGCTTTATAACGGAATTGGTGGTTTTTGAGGGGAAATGAAAATAGAGGAGGAAATGGAATTAAGCAAAAGATAGAATCTATAGTTATCTTTAGTTTATGGCCACTATAACGTCACGTTACAGGTTGTGCGGTTTAGCACTTGCAGGTATTTTTTCCCCTATAAAGTCCAGGCCTAGGCATTCAATAGCATTGATCAAGGTTATATGTAATATAACCGAGTATTATTAGTCGTGTGGTATGAACAACAGGAAGTATAAGTCCACATCGGATCAAGTACCCGAATAGTATACTCTTTATACCGACAAGAATGCCACAATATATTTACATTTATAAAGTAAAACTCCATTGAATACTATAGCAATGAACAAAGCAAGGGTAAATCACAAATAAACATCCTTAACAGCATGGAAGCTGGCTATATCTGTTTCCCTCTGGCAATGACCTCATTTCATCATCTAAGAACTCCAAGCTAGGGGTCGTAGTAGTTGGTCATGGATTGGGAGTAATCTTCCTCGCAGCGGACAGAAACCTGTCTATATACAATAAACTAGCTATGGAACAGACCGTCAGAACAATATCAATGCCAATGAGGCTCTGCGTGTCAGCCTGGATTATCAGGCCACAACACGCGCTTACCTAAATATAGTCGCGTATCAACAAGTCGACATCCACTGCTCCATCATTTAGGAACTTGCATGATTGAAGAGCAAATACTGTAAGCAACACGAGAAGCATCACATACCGATAGACAGGCAATGTTCTGAGCCTCAAACCAAAGCTCTATCACCTCCCCCGCACTACTATCCACCATGACGGATGCCTTCCCCGCCGCCCTGACAGGGCCAACCTCCAAGGAGCGCAAATATGATCGCCAGCTCCGCCTGTGGGCAGCTACTGGCCAGCAAGCACTTGAGGACTCTCATGTCCTGCTGGTGAACTCAGATGGCCCTCTCGGTCAATACAACACTGGTGTCACCGGTGTTGCCGGCGTTGAGACACTCAAGAATCTCGTACTGCCTGGAATTGGCGGTTTCACTATCGTCGACCCAGCAATAGTCACCGAGTCTGATCTGGGCGTGAATTTCTTCCTGGAAGAAGGGTCCCTGGGCAAGTCCCGTGCAGAGGAAACCTGCCGACTGCTGAAAGAACTGAATCCAGACGTGGAGGGACATTACTATCTCAAGGTGTGATTTCCCATGTCTCCATGTCTCCAAAAGTAGATGATCATTGACTGACTTATAAAACAGCGCATCGAGGAGCTTCTTGTAGACCCTGACTTCTTGCCCCAGCACATGCTGGTGATTATTTCCGGTCCAATGAGACGCTCGACCCTGGTACCTCTGACCCAGGAAGCAAAGCAGCTAGGTATCCCCGTGCTGTACCTGCACTCAGTTGGGTTCTATTCCACCTTCTCTGTGCAATTGCCGGCTGAATTCCCCATTGTTGAGACACATCCGGACCCAGAATCAACCCAGGACCTGCGTCTGCTAAATCCCTGGCCTGAGCTTGTTGCCGCTGCAGCCAATCTGAACAACCTAGACACTCTGGATGACCATCAGCACGGCCATGTGCCCTACATACTTCTCCTGCTTCACTTCCTGGAGCAATGGAAACAGTCTCACGAAGGCAACGCACCGAGCAACTACAAAGAGAAAACCGAGTTCAGAGAGTTTGTGCGGTCCCAGACACGCACTTCTAACCCAGAAGGCGGCGAAGAGAATTTTGATGAGGCAGTCGCTGCTGTACTTAAGACAATCGCGCCATTCAGCCTACGCAGCTCGATCCGTGAGGTTTTCGACATGAACCAGTGTCAACAGCTGTCAGCATCATCCCAAGATTTCTGGGTCATTGCCTCGGCCATCAAAACCTTCCACGCGTCTCATGGCGTCCTCCCCCTCCCAGGCTCCCTACCAGACATGAAAGCCCAGTCTGCAGACTACGTCTCACTACAAAACATATACAAGGCCAAAGCGCGACAAGACGTGGAAGAAGTGACAACAACAGTGCGCCAGCTTGAATCCAATCTCAGACGCCAAACTTCCGCAATCCCAGACCGAGATATCGAAGTATTCTGCAAGAATGCCGCACACATCAAAGTCGTGCTCGGCCGCGATATCCCGCAGATAAGTATCGACAGCGACGCGTCAACACTGAAAACCATCCGCAACGAGCTCAACGTCCCGGACACCCTGATTCCGATATTCATCGCCACGCAGATCCTCGACTCGGTCGTGGACGAGATCCAATCGAGCGGCCATGAAGAGGACCGCTCTGTTGACGACGACGGGCTGTGGAACAGCCACACCGAACGGATCCTAGCTCTGCTGACTGCGGCGGATGGATCGGCGGTTTCTCAGGAGGCGCGCGTGCAGATCGCCAGCGCGATTAAGGAACTGCGTCGGGCTGAGGGCGGCGAGTTGCATAATATCTCTTCTTTGACGGGGGGTTTGGTTGCGCAGGAGGCATTGAAGGTGATTACCAGGCAGTATGGTCCGCTTGATAATACTTGTGTCTTTGATGGGGCGAGAAGTAAGAGCGAGATGTACAGGCTGTGATTTGGGGATGTAATTTGCTATGGATGTGCTAGATGATTGCATGGTATGCAAGACTCCAGTCACTCGTCGAATACGGGGGAATGTTACTCAGAGAATGTTATGATTTATGATTCAGTGATATTGTGGTTTTTAGATCTTGATGAGTAGTATCCGACTATGTAAATTCCTTGGTACTTAAATGGCCCAGAAAATATGTACCAGCTGATAAGCTTGGGTCATTCTTCTAGTGAAAATGCTAAAACGATATATAGATCTTCACTCCAATGTGTAATCAGACCGAGCTCAAAACGAGAGCTATCTGTTGAAGTGCGGTGACCAGTGTAGGCCATCTTCGAAAGAAGAACCCCAATTGCTCCAACCACCGCGGAGAGCATTTTCAGCTCTCGCTGTGATCCACACCGGACAAGATGACATGAGGTGGATATACGGGCCAGATCCATAGTATGTGCACGATTCTAATACACAAACGGCATTGCCGCTGCAGGCTATTGCTGCCTTCTCTCCAGCAACGGACTTGTAATCGACCAAGGCATGAATTGATAACCCGAGTCTCTCAACGTTTCCTCGACTTCTGATTCGCATAATTCCGCTTATGACCCTGAGGTCCACCCTTGTTCTCATAAAGCTTCTCCTTCCCGAACGCCGAATCAGCAATTCGCAAATAACTGACTACACCCTGATCGACAACAGCCATGACGACATTGCGGTATCCATGCCGCAGTCTCATGTACATCATACGGTCCATTTTCTCCCCACGCGGAGGGTCAAGTGGCGTGCTTTCGAGCAAAGCACCAAGTTGTGTCATAGTGGGCATGGTAGTTTGGTCGCGTGTGCTGACGACCGCGATGCGGAAGTCTGGAGTGGGAAGCGCGGACTTTTTGATGGGAGTTGAGGGCTTGTAGATGTGGAATACGACGCGGAAGGGTGGTGTGGTATCAAAGGGGTGTCTCTCGGGCGCGGTAACTGGGTCGTACCAGGGTATGATGGCGAGCTTGCGGTATACATCCACTAAGAATTTTGTCAATAAGGAGAACTGAGGCAATTGCGCGGAGATAAATGTGTGACTCACTGTAACTTCGGTGAATGCCAGTGCCGATTATAGGGCCAGTTGCCGTAGATGCCGTTGAGTGAGGGTCATGAATCCAGTTGAAAAGTGATGCAAGCATACCAGCCAGACCGGGGCCATGTATTTTGGGCGGTGTTATTTCACTAGAACCCAAAGCATCTGCATCCTGCTGCTGGATGTCGTCGCACCATCCAGGAGCTCGGACGAGCGCATAACCCAGGCGCTTGAGACCAGTATAAACAGAGTACCGTTCTAGCGTCAGACCACCGCGGCCCATGAAGCACGCATATGCAGCCTGCAAGCTCATAGGGACGGATAGGTCTTCTGTAGACCCCGAAGGGCTAGGCCATCTGATATCCAGACTTCCTCGCTCAATTAGATATAAGGCTTCCTCTGGCAACAGCCAGATACGACTTGTCGAATCTGCCTGGCCCATTGTTTTAAAGAACTGGCCCTTCGGATTGGGCACATAGACACATGCGTCAGGCGATATTCTGGCAGAATTGGGCAAAGGCCTCGCGGGTTTGGGGGTAGACTCCGAGCTCTTTCCATCTTCTCCGCTAGCTTTCGGTGTCGCGCGATCGATTTGAACTGGAGGAACATACCCGTCGGGTGCGTAGAAGGCTATGATGCGAGTTTTGGCACCGTGAAGACGGGGGTATGAGAGCGCATTGTGCATGGCCCCTCGCGAAGCGGAGAGTACATCGGCCTGGAGTTCTGTCGGGTTGGGCTCAAAGTCTTTTTCGCCGCGGCGCGGGATACTAGGGGAGGAATCGGCAAAACTGTCGAGAGATTGAATGTAAGCAATGGGTAATTGAAGCGATTGACAATGGAGATTTCGCCATGTCGGAGAGGTGTTCATACAAATTTAAGTGGTTCAAGAAGCGGAAATCCTGCGTCTCATCGGACAGGTCAATATCAGGTTCTGTCGAGGCAGTTGCAGGTGCGCGAACGGCATCCTCGTCTGCGTCTGCCATGTTGAATTGTTTGCAAAGAATAAATGAGAGGCTAGAATTTCGGAGTCAGAGTCGGAGATCAGAAAAGTTGCGCTTATCGATAAGCGGGGATCTTTTTACGTCCGGCAGAATAATGTCTATGGCATCAACGTTCAACACGTTTATTGAATTGAATATTCCTGATGTGGGTATTTAAACTCGTCATTGGACAATCTTGTATGGGTTGATATTCGATTGTTCAGGAGTCAAATCCTACCAAAGAGTGTGACTGCTCACAGCCCTTGCCTCTCAAATATAAATATCGAGCCCATATTGCAGGTGCCCTCTATTGCTTTTCTAACATCACAACCTGACTGCCATAGTCACCTTTGAAAGGAAATTGCAGACCAATATTCATCAAGGTTCCACCGGAGTAAACCACACCCCCGTCAATCTTATAGGAAGCCTGCGCATCCAATCCCTGCAACCTAACGCGTGGCCATGAATGATCAACATTCGGAGCGAGCTGGAAGACAAACAACACAGCCTTCTGACCATCTTCGGCGATGAACAAAACAGCAGGCCAATTCGAGTCCTCTGGAAGGTTCAAACGCCACATATCGCCAGTAAGGACAATGGGGTTCACCTTCTCAGCAAGAGCAATGAGACCCGGCAGAGCCGCCTTGTCCTCCGCGTTCATTACAGCCGGATCGAGCTCCAAGCCAAACGAGCCAGCCATCATCGCGACATGTCCGCGGACAGCCACCGGGACTGTGCGGCCAGTCTGTTGGTTCGGTACTTCGGACAGGTGAGCACCCATCGCGCTGGGCGGGTAGGCGAGCGAAGTACCAAGCTGAATGGAGATGCGATCGATTGCATCTGTGTTATCCGATGTCCAGATCTGAGGGAAGTACTGCAGAACACCTGGGTCGAACCGGCCTCCGCCCGAGGCGCAGCCCTCCCAGAGGATATCAGGGAATTGGGTTGTTAGTTCATCGAAAACACGGTACATACCGAGAATATAGGCGTGGTCTGTGGCCGGGGAAGGCATCTCGTGGATACCCCTGTTGTTGTCCCACTTGACGTAACTGATATCTGCACTCTTGAGGACGTCTGAGACGGACTTGATGATGTAGTCTTGGACTTCAGGAAGAGCGAGATTCAGCACGAGCTGATTGCGCCTTTCGGTGCGAGGGTAGGGTCCTGCGTGTAAGGCCCAGTCCGGGTGCTCGTTATACAGAGTCGAGTTCGGATTGACCATTTCCGGCTCGAACCAGATACCGAAGCGCATGTTCGTTGACGAGTTAGCTGCTTTCAGGTCCGTGATATTCTTCACAATCGGCCCCAGGCCGTCTGGGAACCGGTCAGGGTTTGGGATCCAGTCGCCCAGTCCGGCGTCGTCGGAGAGACGTGGATATTCCCGGCCAAACCAACCGTCATCCAGAACAAAGAGCTTGGCACCTACTTCGGCGGCTTCCTTTGCCAAGTCGTAGATGCTACTCTGATTGTAATCGAAATACAATCCTTCCCAACTGTTCAACAACGTAGGACGATCACTGGTGGCAAACTTGCTCTTGATGAGATGCTTGCGGTACAGGCGATGTAGAGAGCGTGACATTCCGCCGATGCCATCCTTGGAGTATACCGAGACACACTCGGGAGAAGTAAGGGTTTCCCCGGGCGGCAGATTCCACGAGAGCTGGCTAGGGTTGAAACCCAAAAGGGCACGCGTGAAGCCCTGCGAGCCCTTCTCGACATTCACGGAGAATGAACCAGTGTACACAAGCGAGAATCCCCATACCTCTCCGTGAGACTCGGTAGCGGAAGGCTCTGTCAATGCCAGGAAAGGGTTATGGAGGTGAGAGGAGTAGCCAGTGGAACTTCCAAAGCCTTGGGTGCCGTACGTGACCTTTTTCCTTTCGCGATGCGCTTCCCTTGCCCAATCACCGCGAAGACTTATCATGTCGAGGTCCTCGAACGGCAAATCCACGCTCAGACTTGCCAGAGACTCGATTGTGATATTTGCCTTTCCGTGATTCGTGATATTCACGCTGCGCACAATGGCATCATACTTAGGGAAAATCGAGTAGGAGAGGTCTGCACCAACATCGCTGTACTTGTCATATAGACTGATAACCAAGGTGCTCACATCTTCTTCTGTGCCCGTCGTGGCTGGCAACCCAGGTAGAGCAGGCTTTCCGGGGATGATCTTGTACGATTTGTACTGGAATTCAGACACGGTATACCCTTGTGACTGACGAATGCGAATCGCAGGGGTCCTGAAATCTCCTCGGCCTTGGTCTGGGAACTCGCGGCGTACACGTCCGATATAACCATTCCAGCCATGGACGTCGCCTACAACTTCCAGAGGGATATGAGCTCCGACAGAGCCGCCGAAGTGGTCTCCTAAGAGATCACCAGTGGTATTGTCTACATGGATGCGGTATGCAACATTATTTCCATTGAGAGCAAAGGAAGTACCATCTGCCACGATTGCTATAGGAGGTGGTTAGGTTTAGGAAATGAGAAATTAATAGAAGCACAGGACTCACGATTTGTGCTTGATTCTTCAGCCGTAATACCGGAGGAATGCGCAAGGAGAGTAAGACATGTGGCCACAACACCCCTTGATAAGTGAACCATTTTAGCTGTGCTGCTGGGAATTCAAACCCAAAATCAGGGAAACTCATACCTTTTTATATCTTTTACCCCGACATGTTTTACCCCAGCATCAAAGTGGGGCATTGCAAGGTTGGCTCGGACTATGTAGATCTCAATCAAAGACGAAGGAGAATGAGTCTCGATTGCAAAGCACCTTCTACCAGCCTGCTGACTTAACTATAACTAGTGAAATGCTGCTTAAACAACTTCCGCGATACCTACAAGTATACGGAGTATGTTGGAGTATATGCTGGGGGTCTTTCTTGTGAAATCGTAGATGCGGAGGAACCCCGGGGATACTCCGTGTTGCTGGCAGTTTTGGACGTCATTCATTGGCTTGGACCTTTCAATTCCGACGCAGTCTGTTACTCCTCAATCTTGGCAATGCTCTTTTTGGTTTGGAAAGAATATGCAGTAACGAGGGTCCTCGACCCGAAGTCGATCGAACCCGAACGGTGTGTCCTATAGGAGAAATGCTACTTTAAGTACAGGAAATAGGCCACTACAGTTATAGAAGCAGCAGTAAGAATGATACTGACTCGTTGAGGAGCCACTAGGTTCATGTAAGCACCCTAGCGTTTGTAGTATTAGTATTTATGGAGCAGGCGGTAGAGTAAGTACGTTATGAATATTAGTGAGGATAAGATCTAAGCTATTGAAGTGATTCAAGAGAACAAACACAGCAAGAAACAAGGAATCGGTCAGATTTCCAAGCCGCCTGGGCCAGATTAAAAGCATCATCTCGCATTGTGATCGCGGGGAAAGCCATCGGCTCATAGCATTGTGTATATTTCCAGCCTTTTGTCGAAAAGCAAACGTTTCTTGCAAACCTCAATGTCGGGGGTCCTTGTCGTCTTGATTAAGTTCAGACTCCGGATCTCTGTACATGCCATAGAGCCATAAAAAGCCGAACAATGCTAGGAAAAATGCAACTTTACAAGCTATCGGGTATCGGTCAATGAGGTTGGTGTAATTCTCAATCTCAATGATGACGAAGACGACCACAAATAATCGGATGCAACCTCCGACGATTTTTTTGTACATTTCGGGCTTGGATAAGAGGAGGGAGCTTTCTCAAGAGGCTAGATGAGTTGATTGAAAAGCGTAGAGTAAAGACACGATGTCAGAAGGGACAAAGGTAGCTAAAGCAGCCCCGAGCTTAAGTGGAGAGGGAGCTGGAGGTGGCCCCGACGCCCGGCTAAGGGCGATTTGCCTCTTATAACTAGGCGGTGACGAGAGCGGTCAGTTGGACATATATGCCCCTCACAAAGTCAAGCTATTTGATTTCGAAATATCAGGTATATTTGTTGGATGATATGAGATGGACGGAAGAAGTCAAGATCTCGTGGACTATAACGAAAGTTTGCGCAAGGTATATCGCCCAGTACAACTACGAAATGCAGGAAATAACAAAATATAGATATCAAACAGCCTTGAGAATGCCCTGAAGACCTTTGGACCCTCCTCGAGGCAGTACCAAACCATACTTGAAATGTTGAAAGAATGTCTTCGGGACATTGAGAACGAGAGCCAGAAGAGCAAAGCCCGGGTGGTTGACGGAGACATGCTAAGCATTGCCATGGGATTTCTGGAAATTGGGAAATAAGCTGCATGTATAATATAGGGTGGTGATATAAGGTCGTGGTCGAGGGGGATAGGAACCTGGAAAGGCATACAAACTAGCATAAGTATACCCTTGTGAAGCGATTTTGCATTCCAAAAGACAATATACACAGCAACGAGGATAGATGATTCCTGAAACCATAGATCCATAGCTCCGTATATCCACAGATTAATAGGTACATGATTCCAAATGGATACAAATTGTATCACTATTTGAGCAGATGCTTGACTGGGTCTGTGCGAATGAAAGAAGCACCAAACGGCTAAAAGACCGAATACACGTATGCAGCGGGGAGACACTGGAAAGAAGTCAAGGGAGGCAAGGAAACACTCGACCAAATCTCCAAACAAGTAGCCCAAACACCCTGTAATCCCCGTTTTGCCCAGACAGATAAACAGCGAACAGCCAGTTTCCAGGAATGCCACGCAACCAACTCCAAAATGTATGCAATCGTAAGACATGTCATGATATAGCGTGGTTGCGGAGGAGCCTTCAGCCTCCGCATCAAAAGTAATGGCAACCGTCGGTCCCCGTATGTGGGATTACCGTCCAGGAGCTCCGGTATCAAGACGGGGGGAAGGGAGGGATTTATTAAATAAGTATCATCGTTGGTACTGAGGAGTTGGATCATCTCCATCTCAGTCAATCAATGGTTTCTTCTGGTTGCCGACGATAGCGGCGCCTAGATGGCTGAGGGCGTTGTGGTCGTTTGGTCGCACAATTGCTGGAAGAGGTAGCATGGGGTTGTCCGGGTTGACGTGGGCGGCATCTCGTGCGGCTTGCTCGATCGCTTCCATTTCTTCTTTGCAGCCGGCATGGTCGAGGGGGCAGACCACAATTGGTTGTCGAATGGTAATGTCTCTTGCCGAGGTTAAGTGAGCCTGCTGTCGTGTGAGTATTGGGGAAATACCAGGGAACTAGGGAAGAACTAACTCGAACTGTGAGGTAATACTCGATTTTATATAGACTTGCTGTGGTTGTGAAACCGCTCACACCGTACGTTGGAAATGCCGCCCTACTTCTCGGCAAGATTCCTTCTGCGTCGCGGAGGTCCTTGGCGGGGAATACCAGACCAAGGTTTGTCAAATAGCCCGATTGGGGCAGTTTAACACCAATGTTCTCCGTTTTCTTAGCTAGGACCTTGACTTTGCGCTGAGGCTCATCGCCTTCGTGGTTGTAGACAATTTCCTCGTCGATGCCAATGGTGATCTTGTTGATGGTCACCTTCCGCGCCTTGCCCATCCAGCTCTCGTTCGGTGACAGCTTGACATAGACGCTCACGGGGTCGAGAGGACCGTAAGACCACCGTGGCAGTGATATGGCTAATGTGACCAGATGATCTGATACGCGCTCTGCCGACTCTGGACGATTGTACATGCCGAATGTGGAGAGCGTGTCGTAGCGGGCGATAGGAACGGGAAAGGTATATTTGTGCTGCTGCTGCTGCCCTTGTTGGACCATCACCACCATCTCGTAGTAGGTCTCGGCGGTGCGACTCGGGAGCTGTAAACTAGCTGGGGGTACACGGCGAGAGGCATCGCGGCCGCCACGACCAAACGGAATAAAGAGAACAAAGGGCAGATCCATAGATATTACCTCCTCGTATTCTCGGCCGGCGGGACATCGAAATAGGAGCATCTCTTTTCCGACGATATCGGTGATCTCTTTCCGCGGGGGAGCCAGGCGCTTCTTCGTAAAGGTGTCGGCCGAAGGGTGGATTGTCTCGCGGCGGAGGAGGGAAATAGTGACGAGGGAGATGTTGACGGGAGCTGTAATACCAGCGCAGGGTCTGATTTCAACTTTACCCTCGATTCGTGGCTTGGATAGTCAGTCAATGAACAATCAATGGGGCCGCGTGCGCAGGGGGCCGAACCGGCTCGTCGCATGTATCACAGGGCGCTTACCATGGTCGCAGAAATGCCTGGGTATCCGATCAGGAAATTGCCGTTTGCCGGCCCTGATACGCGCACAAAGGCGGCCATCTCGAGTAAGCCGTGTCTGTCGCACCATAGACATGCGGAGGTTGGTCGGGTTGTGGGGAATATGCGAGTGGACGGATCCTTTCGCACGGTTCATAAGGGTTCGGTGGGTTAGGTGAACTGTGTGAACATATGGATTCCTCGAATGCCGGAGGTTGGAAGAGGGCGACAAGGGTAAGTTGTCCAGAGGTCTTGAGGCTTTGAGGTTCGAGATAGGAGAGGTGAAGGGCTTCCAGAACGTACAGTGGCTGTGGGTGGGGAAAGATGAACTGAGCCCCCCAACAGCCACGATTGAGTTGAGCCTCCTTTGATTTATTATTAGGTTCTTCTGTATATCTCGAGAGGTCTAATATGCTATATATACGACTATTTAGGAAGATCTACCCGATCTCGAATTTCTACCAGACGTAATGGTTATCGGACACTGTTCGCCCAGTTTCGAATGTCAATGTCATCATCGTCATCACACATGGTAAATCGATAAACAATAAATCTTAGCACATCCGCTGTGGATTTATACGCCAATCGATGTATAGTTTATATAAAAAATATAAAACGTCCCAATTAAGAACCATGGAAGGCTAAATACCGGGCCTTCGTAGATTTTTCCCTTGGTTGCTAGTGCAACCATGACATCGCCTCATTCTCCACCTTAACTTCTTCAACATTGCATATCCAATCTCAACGACAAACCACCACATTATTCTACATTATGCCTCGTCGCGCATCAAACACACCCAGGTCGCAGTCGACACTGTCCTTCGGAGCCCGGGCCCGAGTCACCAAACCAGTCACCGCACCATCCCACAAAGCCAAGGCCCTCGACTCGACTCCAGCGCTCTCCGACAAATCTGCCTCCACCCCAGAGCCCCAGCAGCTGTCCGTCACCCCAAAAGAACCCTCCAAGCCCCATGTCGCAGAGCTAGCGGTGCGACAACAAGCCGCAGTCGAACACCAAGCGCCCCGATCTGAAGAGGACAACCGGGCACTGAAATTGAACAAGCAGGATATCTGGCGATATTGGCGGGCTCAAGAGCAGGCCCGCAAGACACCTAGTGGTAAGTGGAGGTTGGCACACAGGGCGTTAGTATGAATTAAAAGGCTCATTGCGCTCAACAGCCCACCAGCAAGGCATGGATGTGGAGGAAAAGATTCTCCGGCATTTCGATCTTTCCAGCCAATATGGGGTATGTGTCCGGGTCTCTTTTAGAATAAGTCGTCTAACATATTTACTCTCTCTTTAGCCCTGTATTGGAATTGCTCGAGTCAAGCGGTGGAGACGCGCTAATCAGCTGAAGCTCAACCCGCCCATCGAAGTCCTTGCGGTTCTTCTCAAGGGGAAGGATATAAGCGAGCGAGCATATATTGATGAATTGTTATCCTGAGAACATATGGGACCGTGATTTGAACTGGCGTTGACATACTTGCATGGATCGGGCGTTTGTGGGGGATATTAATGAGATACGAATGACCTATGGGTATTCATAGAAATGATACCTTCGGCGGTCATGATTGAATTGAAGATCTTCTGACCCCCAGCTTGCCTTTTGAGGGACACCGAGCTAGTTCTGACATTTCTCTACTAGAAAAGCCGTGGTATGCCTATAGTCACTAGGATAATATGGCTGCTATTCAGTAGTGGAAAATAGGGCTAGGAATAAGCAGGTAATAAGCTAGTGATTTGAGGAAAATGCAAGTAGGATCTTGCTACAGAAAATTGAAGCATTTCGAAAGAGGGTATCATATATGAAAGCAAAACAAAACAGAAAACAAGGGAGATTCTCACTACCTCAAAAAGGCTGCCCGCGACTTTTCGCCAGCGAAAGGAGTTCCATCGGAGCCGCAGTAATTTGATTCTGCTGGAAGGCTTCGATGTACGTATCGTAGGCTTCGAGAAGTTTTGGTCGCACACCTCGACCTTCTGCCATTCACGGGTTGGTATCGATATATCAGCCCGTAAATTGAAAATCTTTACGATCGAAGGGGAGACATCGACAAAATCGCGGAGTTGCTCGTGGGAATACTCGAACGTCAAATGGTAGTGCTGATAGAAGAAGCATTTCCAGATTTCTGCATGGGCGGGGTCAATCATGAGAGATCTAACTCAGCCCCACGTATGAGGATACTTTGGCGAGATTGGAGCTTGTATGACTTTTGGAGCTGCTGAATTTCATTCTCAAGCCGCTGCATGCCGTTCTTGAGGTTGCTTAAGTCCACCTGGACTTCACCTAGGCTTCACTCAGACTTCACTTAGACCTCACTTAGGACTCACTTAAGCAAAAATTGTAAATGTAACATCTAGTGTATGTTTTGGAAGCCATAATGATAGAGAAGGTGGATGCTAAGATAGAATATGCTCAATGCCTGAATATGAGTGTGGTATGAATGCATTTTGATTGGTCCAGAAATAATAAGCTTGCCATATTGGGACTAGTGTATCTATCCAGTCACATGATAGGATAATTACTTATGGGGGAAACCCGGTCACGTGATACATACGTAAGACCTTGTGATTTTGTAAGAGTATACATATGGTAGGTGGTCAACACAATTGCAGATGTAGAAAGACTGTAGAGAGTTATGTTCCGATGGTCCATTTAGTCGCCCGTAACAGAGTCTCGGTGGCGACGCTAACTAGGAGTCGTGTCTCATGTGATCGGTGCTTTTGTATTTTTGTTCCTGATTTTGCTGCTTTTGCTGAACTCTCTTTCTTATTGACCCCAACCCCACGCTACAAATGAATGCTAGTGTGCTTGGCACTGTCTGTCAAAGTCAAAGATGATGTATCTGGTCCAGTCTGCGTCTTGAGTCGGCCCACCCCCGCTAAATGTCTCACTTGGCAAGGCCAAGGCCATTTTCTTAGGAAATAACAGGAAATGGTTCACTTGGAAGTAACATTTAAACCCTGTTGCCACTGGGGGTGATCGTAATATGCAGGTACAATATCTCACGATCGAGTCATATTTCAGAGAATGCTAACGTTTCGGTAATCTTTTCTAGTTTGTGATTCTCTATTAAGCCCAATGAAACTCAGAAAACGCCGGGATGTCTTTGGGGCTACAATGTACAACCCTGTATACCCATAAGCCCTATATTGGACAAGTTCTGTAGCTCACAAGGTTGTTGATCGTGGCCTGAGTTTTGACCCTTTCCATAGCCTTGATGGCGCCGTGTGTTACCCCAAGCAATTTCAGACAAGATATATTATATTGCCTTGTTTATGAAATAGCGTCGGACCAAGTCCCAATGTGGTATAGTTCGATGCTACCCTCTCTCGGGCCCTGCCGGGGTCCAACCGTCTTCCCCGGATTTTCCTAATACTATGGGGTTTGCCACCCCATTGGTCTTTTTTTGCGAATCTTTCTGCACATTTATTGCTTTCAATGCTGGCAGGCTTGCGTATCTACATATGCTGGAGTCATAATTTATAGCCAATTGACGAAAGACTTTGGGTAGTGGGCAGTAGGAACGCTGCACAACCACGCCACATGTACTCCGTACGGAGTACTGCAACCTGTACTCCGTACCGTACCGTCGTCCATCGAGGCCACTAGCAGTCTGGCCCGAGATGTGGAAATTAAACCCAATGGCCCTAATCACCGTATGACTAACCGCAAATGGAAGTGTACTACATACCAACGTCGCCACTGGTCCAGTCTTTCCGGTGGCTTTCTCGTTCGTCTGATCTAGTCTCAACTTGGCGATGCGCGCATACGTACGCTGTACGAGACAATAGCACCAACCCAATCCTCGCTCATTGCTCAATCGGCTGCGGGAACCCATTATCCGGCATCAGCCTTCAGGCTTGGCTTTGAACTCAGCCAATCCGTGGTAATTACAGATCTGAGTCAACCGCGGCCGAAGCCTGCTTTCGGTGGATTGCCTCCCATTAAGCATGCGGAGACATGTGATGGTCCCACGCGCCAGCCTCTGAGTGCAACCTTGTCACAGGGGTATCTCCATGGGGCAGGCGGAGTATATACGACTGGCAAAGCTTATAAAAAGGGCATCCAGCTCCCCAAGTCCAGACCTGGCTCCTCTTCTCAACTCATCCGCACTCGCTATACAATACTTGACTGTCTTTTCCGGCACGCCATTCATAATATCTTCTATTTTTTAGTCCAATTCATCAAGATGAAGTTCTCCACCACTCTGATTGCCTTTGTTGCTGCCGGTCTCGCCAGCGCCCAGCTGCCCGATGTGCCCGCTTGCTCGGTACGAATAAAACTGATGCATACATGACAAAAATATGGTTACTAACACTTGCCTCTAGCTGAGCTGCTTCATTTCTGCCCTGCAGAGCGATGGCTGCTCCGAGCTGCTCGACTTCAAGTGCCACTGCCAGAAGACCGAGCTCGTGACCAGCATCACTCCTTGTGTTCAGAAGGCCTGCGACCACAGTGACCAAGTCTGTATGTTAACACCCATCTACTTGCTCCCCTTGATCCAAACATCCCACTAACTCACTCATCCAGCTGTCTCCAACGCCGTCGTTGGGCAGTGTTCCTCCGCTGGTCACCCCATCTCGGTCCCTCCCGTCGAGACCAGCGCTTCCTCCACCGTTAGCGCCAGCACCTCGAGCTCTGCCCCTGCTGAGACTACCGCAACCCCTACCGCGTCTGCCAGCGAGACCTCCAGCGCCGTTGAGACCTCCTCTGCTGTCGAGACCTCGTCTTCCGCTGTTGAGACTTCCTCTTCTGCTGTTGAGACCTCGTCCTCGGCTGTTGAAACCTCCTCCGCCGTTGAGACCGAGACCTCTTCCACCGGTACCACCGCCACTGGGTCCTCCCCCGTCGGCTCCTCCTCCGGCGTTGCCACCTCCACCCCGCTAGTGACCAAGACTGGCTCATCCTCTGGCGCCACCCCCTCGCCCACCTACACTGGCGCTGGTGCCAATGTCAAGGGCAACATGGCTGGTGTTGCTGTCCTCGCCGCTGCTGCCGCTTACGTCCTGTAAATATATCTATACCTAATATGAGGTTGTTCTCGGTGTTTTCGCTCGCTTGTGCTGGCATAGGATTTGTTTCCTTGTTTGCTAGCAGGGCTGACCGTGCGAGACCCCTGAATTAGTTACCTCCCTGTATAGTTGACACGCTTAATACAATGCACGTCTTGTTTTACCCCTTGGGTGAAATGGATGTTTATGATTTGATCTCTGTTGTCTGTTTAAATATATATCCAAACTAGAAACTCGAGTTCGGTGTCGTCACTAAGTATGTAAGATATATATCTCCGAGAAACTTGTATTACAGCGCCAAGGTCTTTTCACTGCTGGGGCGAAACTAGAAATGACCTTTGATATTACACCAATGCTAAACGACGAAAACAAGAGATCCTACTTTTGGCGTTATTCCATTTACCAAATCCAGTCTACGAGATCTTTACGCGATGTCAGTCAATTAAAGTCATGGCATGTAATTCCTTATGATCGAAATATCTTGAAAATCATCACAGCAAAGCAGCGAGAGCAGCAGCAACCATAGGCGCAGCCGTAATCATAGCACCAGCGTGTCCCGCAGCACCACCGGTCGACTTAGTCGTCGTAGCCGTCTCAGTGGTAATCGACTCCAGGCCCGCGGTGACGGTCAGCTGGTAGTACGAAGCCGAAATCGGGGCAGTGGTGTAAGTCGCCTTGCTGGAAGTAGAAGATTCGACTTTCGCACCGTCGACGCTTCCGCTCATGCTGACACTCATCGTGCAGCTGGCGGACTCGGTCGACGCCTTCAGGGAACAATGATACGACTGGGAGACAGTCATCTCGTAGCTGGAGGTCTTGTCCGAGGTAGAGGCGATGTATTTCCCATCGAGACTGACTGTCTCCGGGCCTTGAACGATGGTCCACGAGGACGGGTAGTTGCAGTCGGTCTTGGGCGCGTCCTTCAGACAGCCGACGTGATATGTGGCCGTGCCGGATTTGTAGGCGACGAGGCTGGCGGCGGTGCTGGTCCAACCGCCATACTGGAGAAGGCCTGCGTCCCAGGAAGGAGAGAAGTAGCCGATGATTTCGCTGCTGCTGCTGCTGTCCTTGGCTTGGGTGCCGAGGGTAGCGAGAGCTGCGGTGAGGAAAAAGGAGGTACGCATGTTGATGTTTTGGACACACGGTGAGGTAGGAAAAGAAAGGAAAGGTAGAGGTGAAGAGAGATGGAGGTGCAAAATTCAATTGACGGACGCACGCGCCCCTTTAAATGGAAAAGAGTCAGACTATTTAGTTACCTAGCGGCTGGAATATAGCGAGGTAGTATACTCCGAGCCCTCATTTTACAAAGCTCTCTCATTGGCCTGTGTCCGTACTCTTTGACCACTCATTGGATGTTAGACCGCTGTGGCTTACCGAAGCCATTGCTAGCATTCGGCTACATTACTAGCGTGATACAGGAAATGATCGTGAAAAAGAGGCCAAAAACAGGGGAAAAGAGATATCGAGTGGTCCTTGTGTAGTAGACATAGACTTGGTAGTCAAACACAGACTTCTATTCACCTAACGTTCACAATTAGGGTCTTCGCGATGCCACTGATCCCTGGAGGCTCTTTATTAAAATTCGGGAGGACCGTCGGACCCATAAATATCGCCAGGACCAGCCAATCACCTCGCTACCCACAAAGTATTCTCCACTAGGGGTCCTCTCCCGGACCTTCCGCTCGTCACAGCTGCCTAACCACGGAGGAAAACATACACTACGGAGTACGGAGTCCTCCAGGCTGTATTGAAAAAAAAAGAAGGATATGGAGAGATGCCCACATAAGTTAAAACGTACGACTTATTTCAGACGGTAATCCTGCTTTGGAGACGTGAATCCTGTTTTTGGTGGTGACTATCCACCTACTAGGGTCCTGTCACCGCTACCTCCGAAAAATAAACGCCAGCACACGCCCAGCACAATTATTCCTGAGACCTTCCTTGCTTTTTCTGCGACCGACAGCATGGAGAGTGACTTCACTTGATTTCTCGCAGGATGGATGATGCCATTTAAGTGCCAAGAGCGGATATCTCTGGGGCGAATAATGTCTTCCGAGGTCTTGTCCATGCAAGGAGATGGATTGTTACAGTACAGCACATTGCCATCTCCTATATTTTGAAGTGAGAGACATTTCGATGCCAGCCTTATTCTCCCTCGTGACGCCCTACTGTGTTCTGTCAATAGCGGAATTCCTGCCCAACGAGCTTCTCACTCAGCTTCCATAATTTTTCAGCTTCGACCTTATCCGTAGCCCAGGGCTTGATGGTATCCGTCCAAGGATCTGCTACATGGCAGTCCTGAAGATATGCACCTTTGTGATCTTTGAGAGAAATCAGCATGTACATCGGTCGAATGGGGGTCGTCGTCTCACCTCGAAGGCTTGGCTCAAACGCAGCATACACATGGGTCGCCGCTCCTTCTTGGGGACTTTTTTGTTTGAACTCCAGCCAGCCCTCCTTATTCCCCATAAATTTATCGACAGCGCCTAGGGGAGATTAGCCATGCGGGATTTCTGAATACCTTTGATAATCACTTACGCAATGCCGGGAGGTCAACAGTCCAGTCGAGATCCTTCGCAAGGGTAGTGCCGAAAACGACACCAGGATGCAAACTATACGCCGTAAGGCCCTTGGAACCCAGTCTTTGCGCAAGATGGGTAGCCATCAAGATGTTGCTTGTCTTGGACTGACCGTAGGCAGCCCACTTGTTATAAGTTTCACCATCCTGCAACTCGCCACATTAACACATTAGATATGCAAGTGGGGAGCGAAACTGCTAGCCTACCTGGAAGTTGTAATCTCCCCAGCGGATAGGACTGAGTCGATGACCATCGCTGCTAACATTAACCACCCGCGGCGATGGAGAATTCAAGATTTTATCCATCACCAAGTTGGTGAAGAGGAAAGGGCCGAGGTGGTTCGTGGCAAACTGACTCTCGTAGCCATCTGCAGTGAGCGCAAAACCAGTAGCCATAATTCCTGCGTTATTGACAAGGATATCGATATGTGGCAGATCACTCCAGCTGTTAACCTCCGACGCAGCTTGGCGGACTGAAGACAGCGAGGCCAGATCGAGCTGCAGCAGCCGGACTGAGACTTGTGGAGATACAGCGTTTATTGCGTCTGCTGTTTGCTGCAACGTAACCGTGTTGCGTCCCGCCAGGATTAACGTGGCCGGCTTAGAGCGTGCGATCGTCTCCACGAAGGTTGCTCCAATGCTGTTCGGAGAGGGTCCAGTCGTGAGAATCACCTTGCCTTGGATTTCGGCGGCGAGATGATCGACTAGTTCAGCGGCCGTGGTGCTTGCATTGTACGTGGGAGCCATTTTCTCTCCTTGTGTGAAGTTATGCCTGAGTTTGGAGAATGATTTCGTTATATACGGATTAAGAGAGTGAAAGTAGAGTGAAAGTACTCCGTAGTAGGTACCTACTCCATAAATAGTCAAGATAAGATAAGATTTGTAATCAGATACCTGGTCCACCCGCCAAGGTTCCCAAAAACCCGCGACGATAACTAGTAGGTAGTTACCCATGTACATTACTTTGTTTGGTCAGGACGGCGGCAGGTGGGGCCAGTTCCGCGCCAATGTAAAAATCCGTGATCTTAGAGCGGTACTTTCTTCCCACAAGGTATGACGCAGGGCTCCAGCTTCCACAGAGGACGTAGAACGCCTTATAGACCGGGAACCAGGGTAATCCGTTGGCCTATACAATCATAAGGGGGTCCAGAGGCACACGGGAGGTACGAATATCCCTGTGTTAGTCAAAGTCAGCCTGAAACCGCGAACTTCTTTAGTACAGTGTCATTTTGTATGAGCAGTAGAAAACGCCCTCGTCCGTTAGGCGAACGTAAGATAAAGCGAGATGGGATTTGTGCTTGAGGTTGTCCTAGTAGTCATGAATTGAGAAATGGAAAACGAACCATGTCGCGACGGTAGGCATATCGATCTTTCCGCCTGATAAAGGGCCAGGTCTCTTGCCGTTACGCTGGCTATCAATTGGGTGAGATATATTTGCCTTGTCCTAACGTAAGGTATACAGGGAAGATTCATCGTAAAGGCAGCAGAGTGCGAGTACGAAAGTTCGCTCGGTATGGAAGGCGTATCGTGTGATATTGGTTCTTAGTACGCGAGGTAACCTCAGCCTTGGGTTATCTGTAGTCCATCCGTCCTTAGGTAGGATAAGTGCCTCCCTAAGCAGGCCCAGGTCACTTTCATCGGCTATATCATCCGCTAGTGAGCTGGCATCGTACTCGGTAGCTGGCAGAGGGTCATCATTGGTATCGGTACCGTCAGCAGCTGTAGTATCATTTACGGCCGTAGTGTCCACGACACAACTTTGAACCGGGAACATTCGGTTCCGGGTCTGCTCAACTCGCGACCCTGCCTTGATGGAGGTTCCAACCCGCAGACATGCTGCATAATTTTGTAAATGACCGAGATGATTTCGCAGGCGTCTGAATGCCAGTGGTATGTGTCTTCAGTGTACTAGAACATATATTAGCAGTAAATCCCAAAGTTCTTATAAATCTCCATTTCATACCTTTCCATCGTCACGAAGATGAATAAACCACCACGCATTATTTGGTTTCCACCATAGCCATATTGGTGGCTAGGTTCCCAGCCTGTCCAAACCAAAGAGAATAGTCCACGATGCCGGAGATTATGATATTCTTCTCTCCGAGAACCCACTTGCACTTGATCGCGAATTCGTATTGCAAATGGAGGGAGTTAACGGAATTGATACTAGAGATAGACACAATAGATTTGGTCATATCGGGGATGGTTGAACTCTCGCTTCAAATGAACAAGAGCTTTTATAATGGCTTACAAGAAGAGAGGAGGAAGAAGAACCTAAGGACAAAGTGAAGATTTAGTAAGAGATAACTGAAAAGAATACTAGATTAAGTGTTGGGACTCCGATGCGAGATCAACTAGGAAGTAAATGAAGACTAGGATGTTATAGGAGGCGGCATCGAGTCATATCAATAGGACCTACAATGGTAGTCTCTCATTTGGCCGTAAGACCAGGAAAGATAAATAGAGAGTAAAGATCAAGTAAAGTGAAAATGAAGGTGTCGTGAGAGAAAAGTGCGATAGGTAACATCTTGTTATGTATCAGCCACTTGTGAGATGGGGTGGTTACGTCCAGAACCTCGAATGAAGGTCTATATGGTAGGTGTTGCCACCGGCACGTAACTTCACGTGATCACTGTACTTAGATCATCCAGTAGCATAGCTTAGAATGATCATCATCTTGAGTATCAACCAACTTGTACCAACTTTGGTAGCATGTCTGGTTAGCACCCAGTGGGTTTCTCCTGGAAAAAAAGAGGATCTTTCAAAAGCAAAATCATCCTTCAAGCCTTCGTCCACGCAGAGCCAAGTCTCCACGCTCTGTCGCCAAGCGACGAATAACCCCAACAAGCTATCGACGCAAACTTCGGCTTCATCCCGATCGCAAACAATACGGACTTTTCTCAGACCATTGGAAGAACGACCCGCATCGGCTCCGTCAAGGAAAGTGACTACACCACCGCGTACCAAGTCACATCAACAGCAGCCCCCCTGGCCGCGAACCACCAACAAGCTACTCCCGCGAACCACCAGCCCCCTGACGTAGAGAGACCTTCGCATAAAGCCACCGAAAGGGTTCTCCCAAACGGCATAACAGTTCAATCTCGGGACGAGATTTTTTTCGGGGCCGGCATGTTGTTGCCACCGGCACGTGACTTCACGTGATCATCATCCAGTAGCATAGCTTAGAATGATCATCATCTTGAGTATCAACCAACTTGTACCAGTAGGGCTGGGATAAACAGAAGCTGGACAACGCTAAACCCAATTTAGAGGGGAGGGCGCTATTCCCGAAATGGAAAGGAGAATGCGGGGTCAATTGTATGACGTCACTAATGGCTTAATAATCACGTACGGGGGTTCACGGGCGATGCGCCCACCTTTTGCTCATGCTGTACGAAGTACTCCAAGCTATATAGCTATCTCTTAAGCTATATATAATATAATAGACCAGGCAGCTAGAGCAGATTTAGGATTCTTAATCCTGTAGTAACTTATCTACTAAAGGTAAAAAGTATGTAAATCACCAGCAAGGACAAAGTTAGGTTTATACTTGTGTTCTTTGTTTACTTTATTTTGATTCATACATACCTTGGCTGTTCTATATATATACTAGATTGTACCATGTTCTCAAAAGATGATGATAAGCCTTTATATGCGCTCTTGTCCAGGTGGCGAGAAGCTTGATGACGGGGTGCTCCACACCCCGCCACTACCATTTCTTTCTCATATTCCAATCTTTCTCTGCTTTTCTTCATCCCAACGTTGTATCCCTTGGCATTGGCTCCAAATGTCGGACTCTAGCTCTAAATTCCGCGATCTACCCCGCGCCCCGGGGCCTGTGATTTGCCCATACAAGGTGACCACACGTCCGCATTCTTTTATAAGCTCCGATTCTCACACAGAAATAGGGAAACCATGTCCTCCATGGATCCAAATATAACAAAGGATCGGCCTTCCCAGACCATGAGCGATCGACATTCAAGCTCCACAGTCTCCTCCCGCCGAACATCCAGACATTGGATGAGCAGGTCCAGCGCGCTTATGAGCAGTATCAAAGCAGAGCAGGGGACCTAGCCAAGAATACCTTCCTGGCTAGCATGAAGGCTCAGAATGATGTGCTGTACTATAAGGTTCTGATATCTTCCCGAAACAACATCAGCATGTGCATTATTACTAACCTATGAATAGCTCGTGCAAACCAATCTCAAGGAGATGTTCAGCGTGATTTACACGCCTACTGAGGGAGATGCGATTCAGAATTACTCGCGATTGTTCAGAAAGCCTGAAGGGTGTTTCTTGAATATCAATGACCAGGATAACTTTGATGAGTATCTCTCTGGGTTTGGAACTGAGGAGGATGTTGACTATATTGTCGTCAGTGATGGGGAAGAGGTAATTATATATCTGCTTGACGGAGAGTTTGTGATACCCTGCTTACCATTAATTGTTGGCAGATTTTGGGCATTGGAGACCAAGGTGTGGGTGCAATTCTCATATCGGTTGCCAAACTGGCTATTACCACGCTCTGTGCTGGAATCCATCCCTCGCGTCAGCTTCCTGTTGTACTAGATTGCGGTACAAATGTAGGTATACCTATTCTCTGGTTGAGTCTACATTTGCTGACACCATATGTAGAATGAGGAGTTGCTCGATGACAAACTGTACCTCGGCCTCCGACAGCGCCGGGTCAGAGGAGAGAAGTACGATGAGTTTGTGGACAGATTTGTCGCGGCTGCCCGCAACCGATTCCCCAAGGCTTACATCCACTTGTATGAGAAATGCTCCTTTCTATTGTTCGAAACGCAGCTAACAAGACTAGCGAGGATTTCGGTCTGGATAATGCTCGAAGGATACTCGATAGATATAAGTCAAAGATACCCTGTTTCAATGATGACATCCAGGGCACAGGATGTGTCACATTGGCCGCCATGTTGGCTGCCCTTGAAGTCAGCAAAGTCAATCTGGAGGATGTACGAGTAGTGATCTTCGGCTCGGGAACGGCTGGTACCGGCATTGCCGACCAGGTTTCAGATACCATCGCCACTAAGACAGGAAAGTCGAAGGACGAAGCATCAAAGCAGATCTGGTATGTAACTGCGAAAAAGGAAGATAAACACCCCCGCTAACACCATTCTTTCATCTAGGTGCATTGACAAGCCCGGTCTCCTTATGAAGTCCATGGGTGATAAGTTGACCGAAGGCCAGAAACCTTTCGCACGGAGCGACGATGGGTGGTCGGACAGTGATCGAGATCTTCTGTCGGTCGTCAAAAAGGTTCGCCCCCATGTGCTTATCGGGACCTCAACCAAGCCCGGAGCATTCACCGAAGATGTCATCCGTGCGATGGCCGAGCATGTAGAACGACCGATTATCTTCCCGCTGAGCAACCCGACACGCCTCCACGAGGCGAAGCCGGTTGATCTCTATAAATGGACCGATGGGCGAGCTCTCGTTGCTACGGGTAGTCCATTCCCGCCAGTCGCCCATGACGGCACGCAATTTGAAATCGGTATGTATCCAAATCTCGTCCCGAACATTGACTGTTCAGTATATTAACCATAATATTTCAGCGGAATGCAACAACTCAACCTGCTTCCCAGGCATTGGTTTGGGAGCAGTCCTCTCGCAGTGCCGTCTTGTGTCCAAGAAGATGCTAGTCGCTGCCGTCGAGGCACTCAAGGCACGGTCACCGGCCCTACAAGACTCTATGAAGCCGTTGCTACCCGATGTAGAAGATGTGCGCGAAATCAGCGTGGACATTGCCACCGCCGTGATTTTGTGTGCTGTGGAGGAGGGCCTGGCACAGGCAGAGGGTATCCCTACCAGTGAATCGGAGCTACGAGAGTGGATTCGAATCCAGATGTGGGAGGCTGAGTACCGGCCTCTGGTCTATAAGGAGGAGTAATACCAAGGCTTTCTTGGTATGTAATATGGTTCCATTGAGATTATACTTTCTCATTTTGCTTTTCATGGCAACCATTCATTCCCTATTTCCCATACAGTCATGGTTCTCCCTGCTCAAGCAACAAGAGAGGCCTCATTCACAATCAAGTAATCTAACATGTTGCCTAAGCTCTGTATCCTCCTTCCTACAAACGGGTTACCCTTCTACATAGTAATCTTACACAATACTAGATTGACAGGTTCACAAGTTAATAATTAGCAGATCTCCATTTTCTTCACATCGAATTGTTCCCTCATGGTTACAACCGACACACCCACTAGTCCAGCCCAATGGCGTTGCACGTTTGATCTGGCGGAAAGCCCTCATCAATGAACATGCCGTGCCAAAGTTCATGCTTTCTTCCCTGATTTGACTAGATTCTTCCCAAGGGAGAGACTCCTCGGGAAACATAACTTGCTCGAGATCAACAATCACCACTCTCCCTTGATCGTACTCCCTGTCGAGACGAAATAGGAAATCATCTAGCCTCTGATCCCAATACTTCGCTTCCTTTACGAATAGCGTCCGAAAAGAATCCAAAAGACCAGCCTGCAAGGCTTCCTCGTCAACCTCAATCGTATCATCCCGGGCAAGCTGATGCAAAGGCATCCCCACAATTTCCGAAAGAATGATTGATGGACGGTCATTGAAGAAGCCTTCACCTAGAAGCCTTGGGATCGATTTTCCTTGAAGACTTTGAAGCCGCTTGTATGCTATTATTTTCGTCGAAATTCTTCTTCCTCCCATCCATCCTTTTGTTGTTTGATGATAACTATCTTTGGAAAATCGGGTGGAGAGGAGGCTGCTTCGAGTTCCAGACGGTGTATTGTGCTTTGCTGTGGACTTCTCTCGTGGCAATGGGCTTGGGATGGCAGGCTAGAAAGATTGTCTGCCTTGCGTGAGCTTGATTAAGTTCCCGAGACCACATAGGAAGACTTCCATACCTGTTTTAACTCCAGCTGAAGCTGAGAAGAAGACATCATGTCGAACAGGGGTGGAGGGGGAAGATGCAGGATCGCCAAGAATTATGAAGTCGGCAGATGAGGCTGGCAGATGAGGCTGGCAGATACTTGGAAAGCACTTCGCGTTGACGGGGAAAGCTCTGGACGATTTATAGCTAGTTATTTTAAGTTGTGTTAGCATAGAAGGACCGTTATTAAACTTCTGATATTCTTAACCAGCTTGAGACAGACGGACAAAATCAGTGCTGACTGATAGCCATGCGAATTTGATAAAGCTGAGTGACTTTTTTGACAACTTAGTAGAAAAAGATTGGAGCAGCAAATTCTATACTCTGAATATTGATTGATCAAGCAAATCACTAGGAGAGACGAGAACGACCAGCCTTCTCAGCAAGAACACAATTAGCGAATAGATAAGTCACGGTCTGGAAATCGCCATACGAAGCAAAAGTCTTCAAATGTAATATGTTACAAACTGTTCAGAGATATGGAACCTATGTGAGCCAAAGATAAAAGAGTGCAAGCTAAAAAAACTGAGCGATTGAAACAAATAGGTTGACTTATGGAACCCATAAGCGCATGAAGCCTACGACTTCCTGGCGACAAGTCACGCAGCTGCCGAAGTTGTTCATGGCAAGGCTCACGCGACAGTCCTCGCAAATGCATAGACAGCGACAGGGCCAGGTGATAATGGCCCGTGGGCTTGTCTGGCAGACCACACAGGGTGGACCATTGGGTCCGAGGCCTGTTGCCCCGGATTCCCATGTATGGGAGTCGGAAATGCCCGAGGTTTCTGAGCGACGGGAAAGAATGAGCTTCTCGAGGAGTTCAGCTTCCTCTTCTGGAGTAGGTTTCCGCCCTTCGGATTCTGAGTTCATAGCGTTCAGCTGCTGGAGGCGGGATGAGAAGATGATTCGGGATCTCTCCCTTTCAACTTGTTTCTGGTAGCGACTGCGCGTCATGATCTGTGGGTTGTCCGGGTTTGTTTTAAGATGGGCGGCTAGAATCCTGGCCTCTTCTCTGCTCTCGCGGTCGCGCGGGTCAAGAAGACGGGCGAGTGTGCTCATGTCGATCAGGGGATCTTGGAGTGGTGGGCTTGCCCTGTCTGCATACGGATCGAGCTGGGTAGGGGTTCGACGACCATCTTCCGATAGGTTATCCTCCCATTCTGAATCCGAGGCGTTGGTAGACATGGACACCACGCTCGTGGTGTCGAAGTCATCAGAGGGCGGAGAATAATCAGAGGTTTGATCTTGGTTTCCCCATGCACCGCCAATTTTCCACCAGCTGTAGAGTCTGTCCTCTAGCCGGCTTTCATCCGAGCCCATCCAGTCTGGCCGATTCGCGCGCTCTCGCTTCCTCATCTCGATCTCGACATCAAAGTCATGGTCATCGGGGAGCTCAAGCTCTCCATTTTCCGAGAGAATCCAGAAATCTAATGGCTGTGATGGGTTCGTCTTGTCGGTATTAGACTTCTTTCCACGATGACCCACCATGCGTTTGAGCCACATTGGCCGAGCGTTTATCCCTAGTCGATCAAGCACATTGTTGAGTCCATATGCAACCCAACGGAGCATAAGGAGGGAAATTGCGCGGAAGAACGAGAGGACATGCCACAATCTAATCGATACTCGCACTGCGCCAACTCCCCCAAGCTCGGCTCGAGATTGTACGGCTCGAGTACCGTTCTTGGGTTTCTCAATCTTTTTTTCGCGGTTGTAGCCACTCTCCCAAGCAGATTGTTCTGGCATGTCGAAACTTGAGAAACCCATAGCCTCGATAGGCCGACTTCTGGTCTGACTCTGCCAGTTCCCATAAGATGAAGACTTCCGCCTAGAGGCTTCAATTTCAGAAAGGCGATCCTCTTCTAACCACGTCATCCGCCGTGCAACGACTGATTGGCCCTCGTTCAAGAACACAGCCTCACTTGCCGCAGTTAGGGCAACATACCCGATCCGAAGCAACGTTGTATAAAAGTCTTCGTGTCTGTTAATACGGATGCTCCTTATCTGGTTCGAGCCTTGCATATTCTCATGCGCCATCAAGAAGCGGTCATAGAGGGAGACAGGTTGATCGTCCGATGGCAGCGAAAAAGCGGTGATTGTAAGTGCTAAAGTGTATATTGAGAGACAAATCACGATGCCGCCCAGTAAAAAGATATGAGGGATGAATCCCACAATGCAAACAGTCGGGAACCTGAGCACGCCGGTTTCGAGGCTGACGGGCGGACCGCCATCTAACCCCCACAACATGGCTATCATGAAGCAGGCACCCCAAAATGCAGTGCTGAAAAGCCGATATTTGCTCTGCTTGCCGAAGACTTCTAGTATGTGCGAAGTTGCACTATTGCAGCACGATATCAATACAATAAGTAGCAGTTCGGGTGTGACATTCATGCGTTCCAAAACTTGCGACCTTGTGAGAAGTTCAAAGACCGAAGTTGAGTTAGCATCAGACCCACCAGAAAGCGCACTAAGAGGGCTTTGTTTAGGAAGACCGAACAGGCCTAGTCCGATAGATTTACTGATCATCGACTCGGCTTCTGCGAAGGCGATTGAGTGCTCGAAGATGGACATCCCCGTCTCAGTCATCACAGGCTTGCCTTGCAATGCGCAAGAGAGTGTTTCGATGAAGTGACTCAAACAAAGGAGCATGAATGTCGGCCAGAGTAGGGAAAATGATCCATATGGGACACCCGGGTTGGTTCCGCGCGCCATCCTCACAGCAGCACACGACCGTTCCTCGGACTCCCATCCTAAAAGAGTCGAGCTGATTGAGTAAAGAGCACCCCCGTCACTGGAATAGTCGAATACGAGTTGCTTCCCGGGAGATCCGTAGCGCATTGTCGAAAAAGACGGCGATGTCTGACATCGGATTCCACGGAGCAGGCTAAGGATTTGGGAGACGAAGAGAAGGATAGGAATCAATCGGAGAGCCGCACGCCTTTCCCATCCTAGTCGAAGGTGTCGCCGTGTGGATGCATAGATAGTAATTCGGTTTAGGATGAGCGCCTAGACCCATCAGCATGGTAAGTATACAAGTCAAGAGCGGGGTCTCACCTCCACCAGACAAGCAAATGACCAAAGACTTGTCAAATACCCAAAGAATCCACCAAGCTTCTTCATAGCACCCAAGAGCTCCGCAATGTAGTAGCCACTCTCCTGGCTAGCTGTATCGGCGAACTCATTTGCAGCCATCTCCGCTGCATGTGTTGCGGCCGTACCGCTGGCTCCAGATGTTGAACCAGCCCCGCCCCAGATAGTTTGGCCAAGGGCTTTAATTCCAGTTATTCTAGCGAAAGTTCGGGGAACCGTTCGGAAGGCAAAGGTCTCGGCGTGTTGAAAGGCGCGAAGGGGGGAGGTCAGGAGTTGATGCGGCAAAGAGGACAAAGGAGAGGGCTCCGGTGATAATGTTGTATTCAAATGTTGTAACAAAGCCGCACTAGATGTTGGTATTGAGGAGGGTTCCACGCCGCTTGACATGATGAGTCGCTGTTGTATGCGCCTCTGCGGGTGACCCTTATCAGCGATCCGGGGGAGATGCAATCAACACAAAAGGCTGCTAGTGCATCCAACTGTAGGCACAAGCAAATAGAATGTTCAAAAGCCGAAAGATATTACAACCAGACTGAACACCACAGTGAGCAATGCTCCTGTGAACTGCATCCCGCAAATCAGAATGTATGAAAGAGTGATCTTCACGATGGCGGGCACTTCCTTGGAAGTTCGCCCCGGTGGAGCCGGCCCCAGCCCTCTCGAGGTCATTAGGTGCTGACTCAGCCACCGGAATGCCCGAGGTCCAGCCTAAGTTGATATTGGCCATCTTAAGTATAGAACTCTATGATACGATATGATTTCTTGTTCAATTTGTCTCCTATAATCCAAACCCTTTGCCAGTGGTAGATTGACAAAGCGTGTTAACATTGGAAAGTGTTGATCTGCCATCATCTTTAGACAAATTCGGCCATAGATGTATTAACCGTTTGCATATGCTCAGATGGGATAAGAGGTCTTCTACAAAGTTCCAGAGTACTGCTATAGTAAAGAAGAAAAATACTTGCATAATGTAAGAGCACTGTATCCCATAGAATACATGCCATCACATAAACGCCATGACCAAGCCTATATATGTGAGCTAGTCTGGAACTCCCCATGGTATTATCGTAAAAGTCGAATGTTTGTGTCATTGCGCCGTGAATCATTTCAAAAGCGACGTGAGCCGAAACAAGAATAAGAGATATCTGAGGTCTCAGTCGAGGTGATGAGAGACCAAAGGCTAAAGGCGCCACGTGGGAATCAAGTATTCAAGAAATCAGCAGCCATCAGGAGCTCCAGGCACAACTCAGGTGGAATATCCATGTCTGGCACGTTGACCTGGTCCTTGTGCTTTTCATTGTAGCAAAAGTATTCGCAGATCTTTTCGACAATGACACCGCTGCAGAGAAAGAACATTAGCAATGCCCACGAAAAGGAAAAAGGAATACAAGGGCGAAACGTACGAGTAGTCCTCCAAGACACATACACCGGTGCGACCCTCGGGGAAATTATCTGTGCGTGGTTAGTACTACCCATGTAGCAATGAATGTCGAGTCCACGTACTCGAAGAAAGCATGCGCCGTAAGGTCTCCGAGACATAAGCTGCGCTGCGAGGGATGATGAATTCAAATTTGTCGCTTGAGACTATAGTCACAAACTCGGTTTCCGTGGATGGCGCCATGATGAAGTACGCGTATCCGCGTAGTTGTAGGAAAGTGACCGCTGTGGAGCGAAAGAGCCTTCTGAGGTTGGCGTGTTGGTCCGTGCTGAAGCTGCCCCAGTGACGCACCTGATGTTCCCGATATCGCGTTTTGCTTGGAGTTGAGACAAGGTGAAACAATATGGGCAGCTTGAGAGTTCCTTTGATTCGCATGCGAGTGCCAAACCTATTTCTTCGAGCCTCGTCAAGGCCGATCAGTACACGCAATGTAGGCTACGTCAACAGTCGACTATCAAGTCATCCTCTGGGATATACAAAGCGGTCATACTCATCTCAGCCAAATGAAAACAACCACAAGGTTTCATTTCAGCCTGGAAACCGACTTGCCGGTCGAAGATGCATAATCACCGGCGGGACATCCGGCATCGGCTTCGCCATTGCCGAACGATTTCTACAAGAAGGCGCATCCACCATAGTCCTCGTCGGCCGATCTCAAAAACGCTTAGAGGAAGCAGCCGCAAAGCTTGGCTCTCTTGTGGGTATACCACCAGAAATTGGTGAAACCAACGATGTCGTAACTCGCGCCCCGGAAGAAGACAACCAACGAAGTACGCAAGGAAAGATCCGTCTACTTGTCGGAGATGTCTCAGATGCCGGATCATGGATGCGGGAACTGGAAAAGGAGATGGTAAGCGATCTCATCTATCTCAATAAATACTCTCATCCTAATTACCCTCTAGGCAAATGTAGACATCCTAGTCAACGCAGCAGGAATTTCGATATCAAACATCCTGCCAAGATCCGAGCTGGAAGATATCTCGACAATCCTCCGTACTAATCTGGAAGGCGCAATACTTACATCGCGCGCGTTAATGCGTGCTTCCATCCGAAGTCGTGTACGGAATCGGAGTGATCCAACTGCGAGGACCAAACCCCCATCGAAATGCATTATTAACATATCCTCTCTACTCGCGCTCAAGGGCGGAACTGGCGCGGTTCCATACGCTGCTTCCAAGGCTGGCCTTCTTGGTCTAACGCGGTCATTAGCCGTGGAGGCGTCGGCTTCAATGAAAGATATTATCATTCGTTCGAATGCTATCGTGCCGGGGTATATTGAAACACCCATGGTTGCAGGTATGTTGGTTTGGGCATCCTATATATGTGCGTAAATCGACTAACCTCGATAATAACCTCGATAATAGACTTCACCCCGGGCGAAACGAGCCGGCTGAAGGATGTCATTCCTCTTCATCGATTTGGAGATCCACGCGAGATTGCTGATGCAGCTGTATTCTTGGCGCAGAATGAGTATGCCAACAATTGTGTGCTCAATCTCGATGGTGGATTAAGTGCAGTTTAGTTCGATCCAAGCTAGATGTGTAATATCAATCAATAAGTCAAAATTCTCCAACAGCTGTAACAAATATGTATCTCATCCACAATCAAACGGGTTGATCCACCATTAGTCCTAGCAAATGCGGTAACTATCCCTCCGCGAAGGTCCCGTGTTTCATAATATTTACGAGGCAACTGGTGCACATATGACGTGCTCTCATATTTCCCTTCGAGTTCTTAGGTGAGCCGGCCAGTTTGAAGCAAGAACACCTCCATTCCGTTAACTATTTCAGGAATGCCCGCAGGATTCAGCTCAAACGCAACTTTGATACTTTGCCCAGGTGGCCGTGTTGTTATTCGCAGGTCATATTCTAGTAATCTATCAAACCAGAGAACGCCACTGAGCAGTTGAGACACAAAACCCCAAAATGCATACATTATCATGCCCATATCCAAAGCATGCTCGTCAACCTGTGAGTTCGAACCCTGTTGACTGGAAACAGGTTCGCCTTTATGCCATATGATACAGAAGAGGTTGAAGGGGGTAGTAAGCAAAAAAAAAAGGGGAATGCTGAAAGTATGAAGAGAATGATGTCAAGATGAATACCTGCGAAGGCTGCTGGTAATAACGTGAAATGCCACGGTAAGGTCTATTTTCGGCATTCAATCGTCGATCATGATGGCACCTCCCTCATCATCGTCCTCAAGAACGATAGCCTCGATGCCCTTCGAGTCAGGAGCGGATACACTAGCGAGCCGTTTGACATCGTGGCTGCTGAGCTCCACCTCGTCACTTGAGCCCTCACGCTTGCGCTTCCCGGTCTCAATTGCATCACCGGCAGTAGTTGGAAGATCGCTAGAAGGCTGCACAGGCTGCTTGGGCTTCAAGGGTATCTCGACCATCTTCTGCAGCGTTGCGGGCTTGGAATCTTTGGAAGATGGCTCATTTCTGCAAATCAATCAGTCAATATTGCCTAGTATTCTTGACAATATAGCGCTTACCTTGCAATGACCACCAGCTCGAGATTGATTCGCTCTGGTTCATTTTCATCGTATACCGTGATGAAGCTCTCATTGTTGATGCCGAGGTCGAACAACTTTTTCTCCAGATTGTCGGTGAAATCGGGGTCGTAGATCGATTCACTGCCAAGACCAACAGAGATTTCTTCGCCATAACCCAGCTCCGTCTGAAGAACGCCTTGAATGAGGTGTTCAAGGGTTGCTACCTCAGGATCAATTTCGACTCGAGCCACCACAGGGGAACAGACCGGGCAATCGGGGTTTGGGGGATTCAATGAGTCTGAATTGATCGCACGAGCGCCGGATCTTTCCAGGAAAACCTTCCAGAGAAATGGCTTGTTAGCTTCGGTAGTAGTGGGCGCTCTTCTTTGGTTCTTACCATTTTGGCCTGCATCAAGTTGTTTTGGAACACCTTCAATGACTGAAGAACACATAGCCCAGCTGTCATAGCATTGGTGGTTGCGATAGCAGGAATGATATTGCCCGCCATTTCTGTAGAAGCTGTGTTAATACTGAGCGCCTTGAAATGTGCACTCTTATTTGATAGACTCACGCTTGACATCGAATTTCGATTTGAGTTCAAGGTGGAAAATCGCAGCTCGTAGATTAGCTGTTGCGGTAACAAAGTCCAAAGTGTCCACATCATCTTTGTCGAATATCAAGGCCGGGGAATCTTGGCCTGGGGGGTTGTTTGCTTGAAGTTCCTTCAGACGTTGGGCCAACCGGTTCAAGCTGTAGCATGTTAGTTTATCGAACATATGCTATCGGTGACAGACAGTCCCTACCTATCCCTAAAAACACTAAAATTCTCCCCCAACGTCCACACTTTCTGGTCATCCGTGGAAATCGTCGAGTCGATCGAAGCAATTTCTTCTTGGAGTTGAGCAAAGTCAAGGGGCTCTGGTGGATCCCTTTCCTTCCACATCTCCTTCATGCCCTGTAATCGTATTGTGTCCCTTCGGAAAACTTTATCGAAGACCTTCTGATAGGCTTCCTCGGTGCCAATCGATTGTCGCAATTCTTTGAGCTCCAGTGCTTCCTTGCGCAGGTCTGCAATTTCATTTGCTAGACGGAAATCAGTTTCAGCGCCTAGTTATAGATCAAATCGAACCAACCGTTATCAGCGTCTTCTGTGTTGTCCACCTCCGCTGCCTCATCTTCGCTATAGCCGAAAAGTTCCCTACTCAACGGTGAGTATACAAAGCGGACAGATTGGAACTGGATCTTACGGCAAGAGGAAGCTCTTCGCCCAAACTATGCAATGGATCGGCTGGCTGGGGTTGCTGCGGATCGTACACACGGGGAACGACTTGGGTGTTTGTTTCGGGGTGCAATCGTAGCACTCAGTTTGTGACTAAAATAACGCGCGTCAGAAGATGCCCAATTTGCGAAGCCGGGCATCAGTTTGGCTGACCTTTTGAATAACTTGCACTTGGCCATTGAAGCCTGTAGTTCCACTTTCGATCAAGGGTACATTGGCTGCAAGGCACATTTTGTTCACATGACGTCTTGCGGCGATGTTGTCCAGCGCATTGAATACAACGTTGAAGGATTCGAACCACGAGACGTTGAACTGGGCATCCATAATGTTCGCATGGTAGGCCTCGAGCTTTGCGTCAGACCGGAACTTTTGCGCAACCTCCTTGGCAACCTAGATGAAAGCATCCATATCTCAGTATTCCATATCACCTATCGCTGAACCGCTCACACGATGTGAATGCGCTGCGCTTGAGTCGGGGAGGATTCGCAAAGGAGCGGTGCAAGTGCGCGGGGTGGTCGGTTGGACGTACTAAGGCCTTTGATTTCTTGATATGCTCATGTCGAAACAGGAACTGACGATTGAGATTGCTCAAATCAATAGTATCGAGGTCGATGATGTGAATTTCGCCGAAGCCGGTGAGGACGAGGTTTTTCAGCAGCTCGCAACCGATGCCGCCTGCGCCGACAAGAAGAACGCGCGACTATGTGTGATGAGAGAACTGTCAGAATACATTTTCACACAACATCACTTGGACCTCAGGATTGAAAACCAGCAGAGCTGTACTTACCTCTTTGAGGGAGCGGGTGAGGTCCACCCCGAGGGAGCGCTTAATGGAGCTATCCCGCATGGCGGGCAGTAGATGACGATCGCGATCAGGTGGTGTTGTATTGTTGAAATAGTTCAGTAGTGTAGTGCTGTAGTAGCGCGTCTGTTTTAGAGATAAGTTGCGAAGGGGGAAAAGGTCAAAGAAGGAGCAAGTGAAAGAAGTGCTGAGCCGGGAACAGTGACCGTTGGCGATGACGGCACTTGCTGGGAGCCTCACACGTGGGTTTCCGCTTCCTTTCGGTCTACGCCTTTTTTTATTTGCTTTTTCTGTGACTGAAAGAGTAAAATGCAGATGTAGAGTTTTAATTGACGTTGTTTTCTGATCTTTTCTCATCTTCTGGTCCTTGTAAGTGATCATTTGCATTATCGCACTGTATACTGGCGCATATACTAGCGCATATACGCTGATCGCCCTATTTTAGATGATCAATGAACGTGAGTATAATCTTAAAATAAATGTGCCTGTTTATGCTCATGACGAGGCTATCCATAGTTATATCTTTCTCAGGTACCAGGTAATCAATCTAGACCTGCAGACCCTGTGTCACTGCAAACCATAATGTACAGACCTCCTTTGCGCTTATAGCCATTGCCCCTAGATGCAAATCCTCAATATCACTGATATTTACCACAATATCGCATATCTGAGAGCTTTCCAGATACATTATGGGCATAACTAGTTATTGTGTCTGCTTACATAACCGGTGACTCTATCCAAAGACCATCGGGACAAAATCTCGGTGTGGCAAGAAAAAAAAAAAAACACCGGTCACTCAAAGGGTTCGTCGAATTCAAGTAATTTTATATCGCACCTTGCTTGTTCGAGCCTCAAAAGATTCGAATATCCAGGTGGGGTGGAATATCGGCTGGGTCTAGCTTCTCACCGGAATCCTTCCACGCGATATCAAAGGAGATACCCCTGACTCCATATCTTCCATTTGTTTTCAATCAAGAATCAAGATCAAGCAACACAAGGAGAAAATATCATGCCATCATTGGATCCAATTCCGGCCGAGAGAAATGATCAGGTCGAAGCCAATTCCGACGATGAAGCCGACCCTGAGTTGGTAGAGCTTCTTCGCCAGCATTTCGGACTGGGCGAAAGACCAAAGGATGCCCCACCAGAAACTAAAGTGCTCGAGGGGGCTCAATATGTCTTCGACAATGCAATTGATATTGCGGTCAGCCTTGCTCACACCAAAGAGGCTGCCGAAACTATATGGAGTATGATGCAGAAGAAAGAGTATTCCACGCACACCTGGTCGGAGCACGAACTACACCCAAAGACCAAGGATGAAAGCACAGTCGACTTCATATTCACAATGGATTTGCTGAACTTTAGTTTCTGGTCTGAGGAGGACGAAGAGCCAAAGCGTTTCTGTATTGAGTATCGTGGCAAGCTGTGGACTGGCTATTGGAGTCTGGTTGCTGTTCTACAAAGAGCTCTTGATGAAGGTCAGTTCCCTGATCTAACTCTACTTCTAGAATGATGAGTACTTACCCCAACGTCAGATATTCCAATCACAACCCCCGACTTCTGGGTGGATGAAGAGAGGTGCACAGAAGAGCTACTTAGACATGTATTCCGATCTGCAACAGATGGAGAAATTCCTATGTTTGAAGAACGAGTGCAGTGTCTACGTGAAGCAGGCGAAGTCCTTTGCGAGGTATGATTCCCGCCTTATTTCTATGAGCTATACTAACTAGAGATAGGAATTCGGCGGCAGCTTCGTCAACTGCATTGACAGCGCCAATCACTCCGCTGCAGGACTGGTCAACATATTGACAGAGAGCTTTGCCTGCTTCCGCGATGAGACGGTCTTCCACGGAAAGAGAGTGCGACTCTACAAACGTGCTCAGATCCTAGTCGCCGATCTCTGGGCCTGTTTCAATGGCGAAGACTTTGGTGAATTCCATGACATCGACAAGATCACCATGTTTGCAGGTACGCCTCTTGCAGATCTTAGAACTTCCTCAAACCTAATCTAACCATAAATAGACTACCGCATTCCGCAGATGCTGCACCAGCTGAACTGTCTTCGCTACGCGCCTAAATTGGAAAACCATATCCGCGACCTGAAGCCCATCGAGCCAGGCTCAAACTGGGAAATCGAGCTTCGTGGAACGAGTATCTGGTGTGTTGAATTGATCAAACGAGAGATCGAAAAACAACACCCTGAGGTCAAAATGAACCGCCAAAAGCTCCCTTCTAAGGGCATCTCAGACGACAATGAGAACAACGAAACCGACATTTCGGATGAGTTGGATGAGAAATTGAAGATTGTAGAGAAACCACAAAAGACATATGGCATCAATGCGATCCTCATCGACTTTTTCTTGTACGATACGATGAAGTGCCTGGAGGCAGAGAACAATGAGTCCATTCCTCATCACCGAACGAGGAGTATTTGGTACTGAGGTTAGTATTTATTGGATTTGGCGTCATTGACGGGGCATGGAGTTAGTTAGGTTACCAGAATGGTGCCTTGGGACATTGGGTTGCTCTAGAGCAAAAGGGGCTACCATCAAAACATAGACATAACGGCGAAGCCGCTTTCTTTACTTATCGAGGATGAATATAGAAATTACATGTTGATTCATATCTTAGGGTATCAATTAAATTAGCAGGCTGCGTCCCCTTCGGAATAACCTTTCATCGCACGGCGGTTATTAAGCCGCTGCACCTTCGATGCGGGCCATGATATCCGCTTTCCAATTCACATAGTCCTCCTGACGGTCATCACTCAGCCAGTCGATTCGATCCTGCATCATTGTCCCCAGGCCAGGCAAAAGACCACCCCGCGGAGCATGATCGGACTGCGAGACACGAGGCCCACTCCCAGCCGCCGCCCGTTTAGGCGGCCTAACGCCCCTGAGTGTTGCATCCTCTTCGTCTAGATCTTGGTAGGACCTGCCTTCCTCGTCTTCGCCATAGAGCTGTCCAGCATAGGGGATATTCTCAAACCATTCCTGGTCATTGGCCCACCCTTGCTCCATGATAAGAGTGATCCATTGGTCAACATCGTCGCGATGCCTCCGGTCATTAGCCTTCAGCCCAAGGCTGTTCAGTGCCGTCTGACGCATTTCAATAAATGTCTTTTTATCCATCTTCTGCGCTTCGATATCCGTCTCTGCATCTGGTCCGGGGTTGCGCCGACGCGCGAGCACAAGGAAGTATACAGCAACAACCATGGCGTAAACCAGTTCTTTGAAATCATCATCCTTCTCAGATCCATCGATGGACACAATAGGTTCCAGGAAATCCAAGCTCTCCCGGTCCCATCCCGGTTCGTCATTGGACATGCTCGACGTAAGATAGAGGACGGACGACACGCCAGAAAATATATGCGGTGGCAGGGTCCTCGAGATTGGAGGCCTAGACCAGGTATTTGTGCGCGGGGCAGGTGTCGAAAGAATCTTGCATACAGTCCGAACGGCTGTCATTACCCAAGCTGGGGCGTCTGGAATGATGGTTGACCCATAAACATCCTTCGTTCGGGAAGCTGTAGCCTTTTTTGCCGATTTCGAGGGACTCTCCAGCCGGTTCGCTGTGCTCATACTTCGTTTCAAGGGTGTAGACTTCGAAGGTGTATTTTGTAGTCCTCGTGGTGTTGGAGCTACTGCCTTGGAAGGGGTGTTCCTGGCTGCCGCGCCCTTCGTCGGTGTGGTCTGCGCTGAGCCGGCACGTGAGGGTGTTCCGGGAACCGATACGCTTGCTGAGCGTTTGATACCGGTAGAGCTTGAGTTGAGAGATCGGTCGAGGTATGAATAAAGCTTTTTGTATATGCGCGGAGGACATGGTGGACGTCCGAGCAGCGGAGGCAATTTAAGAGCCCGAGTCAACCTAAGGAGGGCAATACACAAGCAATTAGCGTCTTAAAATCAAGCCAGCCATAGAAAGACCTCATTCGGGACCTGTGGCACACCTTCTGCAAGCGATTTCAGCGCAGGCATAAGGCCGAGCAATTTCCTCTTCCGGCTTCAGACTGCTTGAGAAGCTCCGGGACTGTGCCACTAGTGACATTGCATAGCTGAGAAGTTCTTGCGGAAGGTCATTGGCATGAGTCGGCACCAATGTGCTCAACGCCTGTTCCACCGGCCGATTGTTCATTGTTCTTGAGGTGGTTGTCCGAGGAAGGGGCTAGGGGCCAGGGAGGATATGGCTGGGACCAGGCAGGACAGGGATAGTTAAGAAGGCAAAAAGCAAAAGGTAGTTGCCGAGAACCTTTCTGCGTATTTGAATATAAATTGAGCCAACTGTGTCTGAACTGAAGGGACATCTGCGACGATTGCCCGGCGCGTCGATAAGAAAAGTATGACTAAGCACTGTATCAGGCCCCGGGGTACCTCGATGCCGCCTCTTGCACAGTATTATTACCTTACAAAATCCCCTAAATATGTCTGTTACAGTAAGTTCACATATAAATACGGCTTCCAATGATTCTGCAGCTCTACCTCCTACGGCAAGATGCTAATTACAACTTGAACAGTTACATACCACCCAAGGCGACCTCAAGGTCGAGCTTTTCTGCGAAGCAGTACCCCAAACCGCAGAGAACTTTCTCGCCCTCTGCGCATGCGGCGCATACAACAACACCCCATTTCACCGCCTCATCCCGGGATTCATGGTCCAGGGCGGAGACATCTCTCTCGGCCCCGCCGCGCATCAAACAAGCATGAAACCAATGCTCGAGTTCGAGATCCCAAAAGGCGGCACATCGATATACCACCCGGCAGCAATGAACCAAGAAATCCACCTCCCATCATTGCGACACAATGCGCGAGGCATTCTGTCTATGGCATCTCGTCCGGTGAAGGACAGGACGGCGCCTGGCTCTCAGGGCGCAACGGGCGCTACTATCAACGGGAGTCAATTCTTCATTACGTTCGTGCCGGCGCCACATCTTGATGGCGCCAGTACTGTGTTTGGGAAGGTGTTGAATTTGACCCCCCAGGACGAAGGGGGTGATGTTCTTACAAATATCGAGAAGGCGAATGTGAAGGTCGATAAGAAGGGGAAAGTTTCTCAGCCCAAGGAGGGTGATGACTTTGAAGCATTCAAAATCAACAACGTTACTATCCACGCGAATCCATTCGCGAAGTGAGCCCTTTAATGCTGAATTCTCTCATGAAAACAGGATTGTGTCCCAGGATCAATCTCCAAGAGCCACGCTCAGGTTGAACACAGCTGCTACCTGCAATCCTATCATGCGAAGCCCAAACTACTCGCTCCCTAGTCATAGAGTCTGGCTGCTTACCAATGTATTTCTGCTGGCTTTCTCGCTCTGTCTTGCCAGCAACATTAGGTGGTACCGCCAAATACGGCACACTCCATTGGAATCACTTTCGAGAAGTGGGTCAAGAATATGGGTCGGCACATCTTGCCTGATGATGAACACTTGCTAGCAAAGCTAGGCGCCATCAGACTACTCAATGGATCAAAAGAACAGAGAGACACAAGAGGGAACTATATCGAGGTATCGAACATATCCAACAGTGTCAATTATTATCATAACTCCTGAATTAGATCACGACATCCGAAAAATATCTAAGTACAAAGCAGCCCATGATTTCTATTTATAAAACTCGCATTCCATCCAGTTGTGTCAAACCCTCTCCAAGGCGAAATAAATCCTGCAAAATTCCAACCTGCAGTTCTACCTTTGTCTGATCTGACTGTGCCGCATAGTTCAAGAATGACAGAGCCGAGCATGACATCAAGAACTGAAGGATTTCGATGCTTATTGGCGCTGCTGCATTCCCAAGATATGCCTCCACAAAATCAGTAGTGCTCTCCTGCATCTCTTGACGCGTAAGGCCATACTGTTCGCCTGTTCGTCGCAGCATATGCACGAAATGGCCTAAATCTCGTTCCGGTACACCAAGCGGCTCACCGTTCTCATCCAGAGAACAGTGTAGCGTCGTCGTGTCGATCATAGTGATATGCCCTGTCGCGCAGTCATAGAAGAAATTCCCAGGATGGGCGTCCCCATGTACGACAGTGGTGCGCGGACGACTAGCAATATCACGCCTGCAATCGGCAATAAGTTGATTCATTTTCTGGGGGAGCTGGTCCGCTTCGAGTCCCGCGGAACGAATAACCTCTTTGTACAGCAATGCCTGCTGGACTCGATTTGTTGCTGCGTTAAAATACCACTGGAGATACTCTGTGCCTGGTCGCCCTTCAACGCTATGAGTGTGTAATCTGGCTAAGGTACGTGCAACTGCCTGTACGCCAGCAATGAAGGCGGATAGCATGTCTCTTCTCGCAGGTCCCGGCGGTAGGCGGCCCATCTGCATCATGAGCTGATAAAGGGATACCCCGGGGGCAACTTGATATGTGACCACACCAGCTGGTTTCGTATCCCACGTCATCTGCCCAACGGCTAACGGGGCGGCAGTCTTGATGTCCCCCTTTGTATGCAAAAGAAGCCATTCTAAGCTTGACAACTCCTCCGTGATGCCATTATCCAAGCCGTGGACGAACAGTTTAACCACAGCAACCGCACGGTCTTTGCATCGGTCATTAGATGACAACGTTGTCTCTCCATTGGTAAATTCATCGTTGGCAAAAGCAAAGAAAATGATAGCACCAGAAAAGCCCCCGGGATGAGTGGGATCGAGACTCCGCAAGTTGACAGGACACCCAACAGCAGCAGAGACATGCTCTGCTAGCGCTGAAATAGTCGGGGCTATCTCTGGAAGATTTTGCATTACTTCGTCTGCCTGCTTCAAAGTCGGCTTTCCGCTTCGATTTCGCGTTCGTGCAGCTCGCCGCATTGACGATACCACGCTCATCCCAAGCGATGGACGAGACCATGATGAATAAGCCGGTGCAATGCTGCCATGCGCCATCTGCACTGTATCTCCCTCACCCTCCATCGCGGAGCGAAGCAGAGCCTTAGCGGCGTGTTTCCACGAATAACCTCGCATGATTCGCTGTAGAGAACGAGCATGCCGTCTCGTTTGCTCCGGGTAACATCTCACCTGGTCGATCCGATAAGCCCAGACGGCTACGCGCTGGCTTGTCGGTGAAGGGACAATTCCATATGTGCTCTCGTCCATCACCACACAGGCTTGGCCAAGTCCCGGCGGAATGCGAGTGCGATCAAGCGCAAACTGACCTGCGCCACTTTCCTGCGTCACTAAGATGGGAACGCCCAGTCCGGCCACTTCGGTGAAAATCATTCCGAAGCCTTCGTGCATCGAGGGCATTATGACCAAATCCGCGTTACAGTAGAACCGCGAGACCGCATCGGGGTCATCGGAGAAAGGGTGCAATCTGACGAGGTCTGGCATGCCCGTCATCTCATCGACGGCTTGCTGCCAGCGCTCCACGTCTTCTACTGGGAGCCCCAGTACGTCCAGGGAGATCTCGTTTCCAGAGAGTGCGATCTTGCGCACAGCGTACACGGCGTCGTCCAAGCCTTTGGCGGGATCATCTGCTCGACCAGCGAGGAGGACCCGAAACAGGTCGTTGGGCTGTCGCTGTTGCGTGCAAGCATCACCCGTGCGCACACCTGGAATTAGTTCATGAAAGCGAGGTCCCGTCATGTTGGATCGTGGCCGATTGCATTGGCCCATCCACTCGCGTTCTCGTGCTTCAGTTGTGAGTACAGGCCCGACTCCAACGGCCAAATCTGCTTTTGGAAGAATCCTCTCGTCCAGCATTGCTAGCCGAGCGGCTTCAACATAGCCTTGCTCGCGTGTTTGTCCGTACCACTTCCATGCTATGTCTGACTTGCGCAGAGCACTTGTATGTGTGATGAGCGCGAGTTTGGCTGTGGGATACCATCTCTCACGTATCAAGGAAGCTGCGGTGCTAGAGTATCGCGAGTGGCCAATGATGAGATTGAATGGGCATGGATGCTGGTCATCTGGAATGGGCAGACCATAATCTCCTGGCTGTTGAACCTTCGCCACATGGTAGAGCAAGGCACCGGGGTCGGCTCCCCTAGAGGGAATGCAGACTACTTTAGCCCGACCATGCCCTGACCATGCCAATGTGTTTTTGACTTCATTCTCAGGCTCTACCATGAATAGAGTAACTGATGCATTGGGGATTTCTGACATGGCCTTGACTAGTTCTTGATTCAACAGAGGCAGACCTCCTTTACCTGGCCCACTGGCATTGGCAAGGACGAGCACTCTCCAAGGTTGGATCTTTTCGGGCGAGATATTGACAAGACGTTCCCATTCGAATTCAACTTTTTCGCTGAACTGGAGAGCTTTATGTTCATCGCGTGATGTATCTTGCTTTTCCACAGCAGACCATAGTCGAGATAGTTGTGTGCGTGTTTTGAACAACCGTGCAAGCCCTTCATTGATCGGTATACCCTGCGCCTGGTACGCTTTCCAGAACCCCCTCTGAACCTGGCCAATATCAGCTTCACTCATTCCGAAATCCCCGGCATACTTTCGCAGTCGCTCGTGAAACCCAGCCGCATCCATTTCCGCCGGTCCAATAGGTCGGCCGCTCGCATCTATCGAGCGGGTCAGTCCCCCGTAGTCGATCATGGTAATTCCTTGAACGGGGTCCCAGAAGAAATTTCCCGGCGAGGCATCTGCATGCAGTAGTGACGCTACACCTTCTTCCCGTGAATATTCAATCGCTCGGTCAACCAATGAGGCCAATTGCTGTATTTTATGGGATCCAATAGCGCGTTCATACTGCTTTCGCGATGGGCCCTGAATCTCTTGGACCCAACCTTGTAACTTGTTGCGGAGTCTCTCGACGACAGATTCGCTGGCACTGCTCCATTCGCTCTTTTCCCGGTGCAGCTTGGCCATTGTTAATGCCACTCCTTGGACGGCAGAAATCAAGTCGGCCATCAGTCCATTGAATTGACAGTGCAACATCTCAGCAGTTGGAATATTGGATGATTGGATTTGCTGTGTTTTATGACTAATTGAGATCCCATGGAGCGCACCGCGAACAATATCATTCATTATTTCCCTTGTTTCTTCCGGACAAGGCTGCTTTGCGATACGTCGGAGAGTGGAGACTCGACCAATGTCACGGATAATTGTGTTGATTGCCTTACCTGCTGCGAGCTGGTAGACAATCACTCCGATAGGCTCTGCGGTGTTCTCATCGCGCGTTCTTCCCACCCCGAGAGGCCGAGCAGCAGACGGTGGATCGGAAAGAGATATCAACCTCCGATATGCAACGAGTTCTTCAAAGAAGTCTTTATGACATGCCGGTGGATATACCTTTGTGACGGCGACGGTTCTTTCCGGATGGGTACTGTTCCGGACGAAGTAGATGGAGCAGCCAGATTGACCTTCTGCTCCGGATGCTTGAAGACGGTGCAGCTCAACAGAGTGGCCGAGGACAGATTCAACGATTTCGGTGATGGAGTCGGCCTCGGGTAATGCAGTCAATGCGAAGTTGCCGTCCTCTGCTTTTGGAATGATGAGCTTGTCGAGGGTGGTTGGCAAAACATCTTCCTCGAATCTAGCTCGCTCTAAGGTGGCCATTCTATGGGGTAGAGAATTTCAATAGAAGGACAGAGCATAAAAAAGAAATAGGATAACAATATATCATTCACTTTCATTCGACTGTAATCTCAAAAAGGGCTCTCTCTTTGACTCTAGCTCAAAATACACCGATCAGACAACGATCGACATAATACGAAGATCTTCAGCTGTGCCACCTTATGCAACATACGGTGGATCTCGGTGTGACTACATACTCCGTAGGTCAGGTCGATCTGTGACAGAATGGATACGCTGTCTGGATCATGTTGGGGAGCATCGCATAATTAGCGTTCTATTGGATACTAAGCTACAGCATACACAACCTTTTTGTGGCCAATTATATATGTTCAAGCGAGTAAGTCCGTCTTCGTAGTCCGCAGGCCAAATTTGTCTCAGTTAATGGCTGAGTGGCTGAAGACATGATAGGCCTAAGGAGCTGCAGATCACACATCAGGTACTTGGGTATGACATTATTGAAAGCCCGGATGATGAATTTGTAACGATGGATACCAAACGCTAGGTCATCAAGTACGCAATTCCTAGCTTCTGATGAATACAGCTCCAGTATTGAATTCAGCTAGCCACCAGAGGACATTTTGACATGCATGTAGGCAGCCTTGCCCTAGGAAAGCCATTGTGTCTACTCTAGTGCCAACCTGATATTGATCAATAGCAGTCAGTCTATCCCAGAAACAGAACAGATACAGCCCGCTCTAAGCCATAAATAGGGACCATGGTTTTTGTTGTGGCCTGGTAACACGATGTATTATTCTCCACATAAGTCACTATTGTATTGAAGCTGAAGAACTGTCTGTGGAGCTGAGCTTCGAGAGCAAATCGGCATCGGTTAGAGCTAAGAAGGTCGACCCACTATGGAGTAGAACCATGGCTCTTCCCGCGCTTTACCTGAACCTTAAAGTCATAAAATACACAAAATCCGAATATTACGTATCTATTGGTTTTTACGAACCTTGGCCATCACTGAAAGATGATCCAAGCCAAAGCAATGACCTCTATAACAACCTATTTGTACTGGGTCGCATGTGCTAAGCTATGATTTATATCAATAGAAGGGGTATTTCGATGTAAGCTATGTAAATATTCTAAATCGTCACTCCCTACTCCGTACGGCTTATTGGGCAACATTAAATGTATCACGCGAGCTATTCATCGTATAATCATTGACTATGCCGAATAAGAAGTTTTACGGAGTACTCCATATACAACATAGCAAAAAGCAAAAAGTAAAAAGCAGCGGAGGATCAATAAACTGTAATTAAAACCAGGTCACTTTGCAATCCAACTGCAGTAATCCCACAGAGTGCGGTAATACAAGGTCAAATTGTTACGAATAAATGATAATGGCGAATACATAGCATGCCCGTTCAATTCAAGATCTACATTGTACACATTCCAATATTATACGGTAGAAACTATCTTGATAATATTGAGCTAAATAACAAGATGTCCACGAAAGAGGAAAGGCAGCTTATTTGGCGGATTCGGGTTCGTTTGCGGAAACGGCACTCGGCAGAAGTGCCAAGAGGAAATCAAAGGTGAACTTGTAGTTTATTCGTTGATCATAGTCTCAATGGCAATTACTCATATAGAAAACAGTCTAAATAACAACAGGTGAGGATGGTAGCCACACCACCCGACATGACCTGACCTGACGAGGTATGTTGTATACATCGTACTCCGCAGACCTCGGCACTTCTCAACTATTATCAGCGCAAGAAAAGGCAGATTCAATCTGTCCATCAGCGTAAGCCTCCTTAATCTGCACCACAACCCCGTAAGTGCCTCCAACGGCCAAAAACAGCCCTAATAGCACGAGAAAGACATGGAAAGCATACAACATGACCCTCAGCGCATTCCCCTTCCAATAATCGCGATGACTATACAACCACAACCACCCGGGCAGACTAATCGCCAAAGGCGCGAAGCACAAACTGCCCACCAATGCCAACACATAGTTGAAGATGGGGATAGCGCACGCCAAAACAAACGAAATAGCCGACATACCAATCGTACACGACAGCCAAGTGCACCAATGCACGGCCGTGTTCGCTTGCAGATGACGCGAGTTGCGCAGGATTCGCACGAAGAGGTACTTGGCTGCGACGTGTACGTAGAGACAGCCGCTGACAATCAGGCCCGGGAGGGCGATGCCGTAGGCGACCCGCTTGACGGTTTCGCCGGCGCTACCAAGTGATGGGGAGGCGATCCACTTGCCGCACCAGGCGTAGATTACCAGGCTGAAAGTCAGGTAAGAGGCTGTCACCAGGCTCATGCTTAGGTAGACTGCTTTGGGGTAATCCTTTGGCCTGCGCATCTCCGAAATGACCGGGAGGAAGGCGGATGTGGCTGCACTGGAGACGAAGATCGTTGCCGAGGCTGTGATGCCGGTTGTGAAGTTGGGGTCACCGATGACTCGGTAGCCGAGGTCGAAGTCACCTGTTTGGGGCGCTGCTGCTGGTCGGTCTCGTGTTGTTACGCCGATACTAGAGCCATTAGTACTTGGTCCGAGAGATGAAAAGTGGCCAAAGCTTACACAATGATAAAAACGGCAACATAGACACTGCCAAATCCAACCCAGGTGAGCCAGCCAATATGCGAGAATTTGCGCACACTAGCACACATGGTAATGATAATCATCGCGATGAACGAGAACCAAACGGTACAGATGGAATGCCGTGACAGGGCATTGAATGCGGTCGATACGCCAATGACACCCGATGCCGCGACAATAATATAACTAACCGTGAACAAGAAGCCAACAAGCTCCCTCACGATCGGTCCACCGACCACCTGGGCCATGTCCACGATGGAATGGCAGCCCGGGTAGGCATTGCGGAAGTTACCCTGCACAATAGCGCAATAGGCATTGAGTACAGTCCAAGCTATCACGGAAACGGCGCCAGGGAATGCCCCTAGCTCATACATCAATGATGGGATGGAGAGGACGCCGGTTGCGAAGATGACTATTACGGTGTCAGTTTTCACAGAAGCAATAGTGAGACCGGACTAAACTGACTCTTCAGAAAGATAATTGAAGCCCGAATCCAACTGACAGTTCGAAAATCGACTTGGCCCTCGCCCCGTTTGAAGACTTCGAATTTGTCGTCGACTTCGCCTTCTTGTGTCTCGACGGCTTTGGGGTCGTCTGGGTAGGGAGAGGTTTCCTTGATCTCATCTGTATGAATTGCCATGTTGAACGAGGATGAGAAGGTTTCCAATCAGATGTAAATATAGGCAGTGAACAGGGAGCTCTGAACTGGGGGACCCACGGTCGGTATATATAGACAAGTGCTGAGGAGGGCACTTATCTCTGTTTTTCCTCAGGCTTATGTATGGCTTGGCACCCTGGAATTTATCCGGAGGTTCACAGTACTTTGGTCACAGCTATTGCACACTAACGCGCGATAAGACGGAATGGGTCTGGTCCACTTTCCCCACGAAACCACGAGGGATTGAATATCATAGGGGTGAGGTTGGCATGTGGATATGGGTTTGGGGTAAGTCTGGCAAAATTGGAGATAGATATTCAATGAAGCATATGATGTTCTCTGTTTCGATACTCCTGCCGTCCTGATAGCTAGAACTGTGGTTTGGATATCATTTGGGGTCGGTCTGGACCTATATTTATGCGATAAGATGAGGTACAAATTGTTGAACAACATAACTACATGTAAGTTATAGTAGGATATAACACAGCACAACACATGCATGCTCTCCAACTAAAATACAAAATGGAGAATTTCAACGGACATGCTAACAATACTATTCAAGATGGATATCATAAGATGGCTCAATATACTCTGTAGTTAACTACATGTTACATAGTACATAGTATGTACATAACTAGTACATTCATATAGTTAACGATGTCGAGATAGGAGAATTGACTCCAACTACTCCAACTCGGGGTACTTTCGGAACAGTTCGGCCCGTGATAAGCGATAAAGGTGGGATTCCGAGTTGGGGTAGTTTCGATGCTATACTTCGACTTCTTGACTAGATTGACTTGCCAGTTTAATGATTTGATAATTAACTTTGATCACTCATGGCATACAATATGTTTCCTGGCGTGGCAGTCATTACTGGTGCTGGTGGAACAGGTACGTAGCATAGCCGACCGTTGTGGATATATCACCAACATGATCTAGGAATCGGCGCTGCAACAGCCAAAGCCTTTGCCGCAGCAGGATGTGAGAGAATTGCTATCACAGATCTAAACGAAAAGTCTTTGCAGACAACCGCAAAAGCCATTGCTTCTACATACCCCAAGACTCAACTCCTAGTGAAAGCTGGGAATGTGGCAGATGACCAGTTCGCAGACTCGTTTATTGACGCAGTCGTACAACAATTCGGACGAGTCGACTATGCTGTCAACTGTGCAGGTGTCCTTGGGAAGTCATTGCGCTCAGCGGAAACGAGCCTCGAAGAATTTGACCGGGTCAACAATATCAACTACCGAGGCTGCTGGCTGTCTTCTCGAGCAGAGCTTAGACAGATGGTGTCTCAAAGTGAACTCCCAAGTCACGACCCTAACCGTCCTGGCCAGCGGGGCGCAGTTGTGAACGTTGCTAGTCAGTTGGGAATCGTTAGCCGTCCAGGTGCTCGTAAGTTCTGCGCTGCTGTCCATTTAAACCCACGATTGACAAGTGTTCTAGCTGCGTATTGTGCATCAAAATCCGCGGTCATTGGAATGACTCGGGCAGATGGTATCGATTATTCCAAGAATGGGATTCGAGTCAACTGTGTCTGTCCAGGTGTCATTGAAACACCACTCATCATGGAGAATCCCGAGATTCGCGCGGCCATCACTCCAGCAGCGGAGATAGCCCCTATGAAGAGAATGGGTCAGCCAGCAGAGGTCGCCGATGCAATCCTTTTCTTATGCTCCACGCAGGCCTCTTTTGTACAGGGTCATGCTATGGTAGTTGATGGTGGATATATTACTGTATAGTTTACCATGAACAAGTAATGATGAGATATATTAGCCGAGAAATTAAATGAACAATTTCAATATCCCTATGCAATGCATATATACAGTCTGCATTCCAACGGGCAACATAGGGAGCAAACCTAGCTGGATGGCCACCAATGCTCTCATGGTATCGGCGATGGGAGGCTGAGTATGAGGTCCAGCCACCTTAACTTGACCTTCAGCGGCCTACCCGGATCGTCCCAGGGAGATTGACGTACGCAGCACCCAGCCGCTCAGCTCCTGCTCAATGGGCGAATCAGGGCACTTAAATAGGCAAATGGTCAGGTGATAGTCAGGTGATGCTGGTGTCGGTGAGCGAACCTTGAACGGCAAAGTATGTGAATTATGTAAGCATCCTGCTCAGCCCTTGATAAAAGAGCGGTAAGAGACAACGACCAAAAAGGAAGGAGAAGGTCCAGAAGGGCGGAAATCCAGTACATATATATTCGGTACGAGGTCAAGTACATACCCTGTACTCTATACTTGTCTATATACTAGATAATAGCGTCTGTCTGGAGTATACACAAGTCACTGACCCCGATCTTCAGGTCAGACATGCATCGATGGGTAACACAATCTTGGAAGTAAAGATTACTAGCCAATACAGTGGCGTTACTAGTGTCCCTCCGAGCTCCACTGATTGACAGCACCGTCGCAACTAAAATGTGAGCGCACGACAGCTCAATTGTGAACTTTCAGCTTGCGATCTCGCAGCCAACTCCTCGCATGTGAAGACAATCACATACTTTCCCGGGCAATTCCCACTCTTCCCGTCTTGCCCGGTCAAAGCCACTTTGAGAGAGTCTTTGATTATAAGCCTGCAGCCATGGATTCGGCTATCGTTGCCCAAGAATTGCTTCAATATCTTCGCTTTGGATACCCTCCGATTTTGCTAGGGTTTATCTTTATCGTCTTTTTGGTCCATTCCTCTCAGGTGGCCAGAAATGCTGATCGCAACATTAAAGTCCAGTATGGCCCCAATGGGAAACCACTGCCTAGGCGAACCCGAATGATGATGGCGGTGGCCAGGGACTTGCCCGCGGAGCTTGCGCGGAATAGATCCAAGGGCTGGTTTGTTTGGCTGGATCTGTTTGTGCTGGCAACCTATATTGCTGAGGCAGCAATTCATATGACCCATGCCATAGTTTCAAAGTCAGAGCAGTGGTGGTGTGGTCAAGCGGTAGTGGTGCGATACCTGTTTCCAAAATTGAAAGCAAAGCTAATTAAACCTAGTTCTTTGTCGTCGGGGCTTTCTTCACTCATACCGTTATCTTCATCTCTTTACTCGAGAACCGTGGACCGTCAATCGCGCAATTCGTCCCATGGCTCTCGGCCATTCCCTTCGAGATAGCCATTCTCTCAACTTCAATCTCAATCTATTCCCACATCCACCATGAACCTACAATCGAAGATCCATTCGGTGGAAGATTGCGTACAAAGATCACATTTTGGGAGGCATTGGAGATTTCCGCAGGTTCAGTGCGGATTTTTGTTCTCACACTGCTGGTCGCGTCCTACATTTTCAAATCTGCCCGCAAACATTGCGCATTCAAGGAGGCTGAGGATGCCGATGCCGGAGAGACGACTAGCCTGCTAGATTCAAGAGGCAATGCCAACTCGGATGATGGTGATGCCTTGACCGATGGTCAACAGACCCCGGAAGTAGAAGCATGGGTGCGGCCTTTGACGACCCCTTCCACCAACTGGATGGAATATCTGAGTGGCTATTCCCTATTCTTTCCATATCTGTGGCCTTACAAGTCTCTCCGGTTGCAAATTGTCGTCGTCATGTGCTTTGCTATATTGATTGTGCAGCGAGCGGTAAATATCCTAGTCCCATATCAAGTGGGAGTGATCGCAGACTCATTGTCCACCAGCGATGGAAATCTGAAAGTGCCTTGGATGCCCATCTGTCTGTATATCATCTACCGTTGGCTTCAAGGTAGTCAAGGTTTCCTTGAGTCGGTTCGCTCGAATCTGTGGATCTCAGTGAGCCAGTATGCATACATGGAGTTGTCAACCGCTTCATTTGAGCATGTTCATAACCTAGGACTGGACTTTCACCTGGGTAAAAAGATGGGCGAGGTTCTCTCTGCCCTCACCAAAGGCAACTCAATCAACACTTTTCTTGAGCAAGTGACATTTCAAGTGTTGCCGATGTTCATTGATTTGACCATCGCCATTGGTTATTTTCTAATCGTATTTGACGTGTACTACGCGTTGGCTGTTGCTGTCATGACATTCTTCTACCTCTATTCAACCATCAAGATTGCCTCTTGGAGGGCCAATATGCGACGTCAAATGGTGAACGCTTCCAGACAGGAAGACGCTGTCAAGTAAGTTTGTATTACGTCTCTGTTTATCTCATTACGCTTTACTAACCTACACAGGAATGATTCCCTTGTGTCCTACGAAACTGTCAAATACTTCAACGCAGAGGAATACGAGTTCAATCGCTATCGAGGAGCGGTCTCAGACTACCTCCGTGCGGAATGGCATTCCCTATTCGCACAGAATCTGATGAATATTTGCCAGAATGTCATTTTCATGTTTGGCCTTCTCATCACCTGTTTTATTTGTGCCTACCAAGTTGCTCGTGGTCAACGTCCAGTCGGCCAGTTCGTGACGCTCCTTACCTACATGGCCCAACTGCAAGCCCCATTGAACATCTTCGGAACCTTCTACCGGTACATTCAATCAGCGTTGATCAACGCAGAGCGTCTACTCGAGCTTTTCCGCGTCCAGCCATCGGTAGTGGATGCACCGTCTGCAACACCGCTAGCAGTCTGTCACGGCCGAATCACATTTAACGAGATCAAATTCTCGTATGACACCCGACGACCTGCTCTCAACGGATTGACCTTTGACTGTAAACCGGGTACAACTACAGCTCTGGTAGGAGAATCAGGTGGCGGGAAATCGACAATCTTCCGCTTGCTCTATAGGTTCTACAATCCGAGCAGCGGAAATCTTCTTATTGACGGATACGATACGCAGACCTTGACAATTGATTCGGTACGCAGACACATTGGCGTCGTCCCACAAGACACCGTTCTCTTCAACGAAACAATCATGTACAACCTCAAATATGCCAACCAAAACGCCACCGACGAGGAAGTCTACGAGGCCTGCCGTGCAGCCAGTGTACACGACAAGATCATGGCGTTCCCCGACGGTTACGAAACCAAAGTGGGAGATCGTGGATTACGACTAAGTGGTGGTGAGAAACAGCGCGTCGCCATTGCCCGAACCATTATCAAGAAACCTCAGATCATCCTGCTTGATGAGGCAACGGCCGCATTAGATTCCGAGACGGAGCAGAACATTCAAGAAGCACTAGCCATCCTGTCACGTGGGCGCACAGTGCTAGTAATTGCCCATCGGCTGAGCACCATCACCACTGCTGATAACATTGTTGTATTGCACGAAGGTCGGGTTGCAGAGACTGGGACCCATGAGCAACTTCTGGCTGCTAATGGTCGATATAAAGCTATGTGGCAGAAGCAGATTCGTGCACAGACCGAATCTGTGGGCTTGAATGCCTTGTCAGGCAAGATATAGATTTGGGCACTATGCATATAGAGCTGCCTTACTTGTGGAGAAACTCAACTCTGCAGATTTCTCGTTCAAGGAAAAAGTTATATTGGGTACTGCTAGGAAAAAGTTGGCTTAATCCTAATATTTAACGAATTGGAACCATCTGAACGTGAAATTCGCCCAGTGATTCTAAAGCCGAACAGATCCGAGTAACGATCACGATCTACTTTGTAGAAAATTGAAAATTGAAAATCGGACGGAATACTTGTGTCCAATGCGACCAATGAATTCATAGTTAGGCGTAAGTCTAGGGATCTGCAGGGGGTCACACGATAATATCATTTTTGGGGTCATCGACCAATTGCTTTTTGTTTTTGGGATCTCACAGTTTACCTATCATATTGTGATGGCTCCTGCATGTACCCCGTATATATAACCTCTTAGGGACGAGGATGAACCCTATTTATATCGTGCATCGTCGTCTTGCAGGGTTTCATTGCCACCTGTATTACAGACGCGATCAGCTGTATCGATCTCGAGTTTTTTTTTTACTAGTGTTACTAGCTTGAAGACTAAGTTTATAGGTCAAGTTCCAGACAAAAGCACCTTTCTGTAATCTAATTCTATACAAGTTACCGAAGTTATCATACTATTCAACAAAGCATCAGCCCTCGTTGACTTTCTCTCCTTTCTGTACAAATTACTTTCCTAGCATGGGGCGCATTCTTTGGCTTGATAGCCTCCGGGGCATAGCCTCAGCTCTGGTAGTAATACACCATTCAAAGAGCTCGGAGCCTAAGAGTATCGTCGGCTTTTTGACAAGGTCCTACTGGGACGAACCGGCCGAAGAAAACCATCGTCTAATCCAACTTCCGCCCTTCCGACTTCTCTTCAATGGCCCGTCAATGGTAGCCCTGTTCATGGTTATATCGGGCTACGCGATCTCTCTTCCGCTTCTGCGATGTCGCGAGGACGTTGGGGCGAGTAATGTCGGATTCTTTCGTCGATTATGCTCTGCTGCAACTCGCCGAATCTTTCGAATTTATCTGCCGTCTATCGCCATACTATTTTTAAGCCAACTTGTGTACTTCTGCAATGTGTTCCCGTGGAAAGCTGCGGATGACTGGCTAGGCGGGCTAAAGCCCTTGACGGCGCCTTGGGCTCACGTCCAATATGTGCTTTCGAGAATAGTGCATCTGCTGGATATCAGCAACCATCAAGTCGATATCAATTTTGATCGCAATCGACCGGATATGAGGACTATAAACTACCAGCTGTGGACGATGCCAATTGAGTTTCGTGGCTCGTGTGCTGTCTACTTGTTGATCTTGACGTTCTCGTTTTGGAAGCCCCAGCCTCGGTATCTGGCATTGGTAGGCGTGGCGATGTATTGGTTTTATATGGGACATTGGGACCTCTTCGCTTTCGTTGCTGGGATTCTTCTTGCGGAGAGACACGTCGCGTCAGAGTCCGGACCAGACAGAGAGATTGCATTATCGTATTCATCTTCACCTCTCGAGATTCAAGAGCCCATTACCAAAGCCTGGAACAAATTCACAGAGAAAATCTATCTCCAACGGATTGGAATATCAGTCTCTTTCATTCTAGGGATGTATTTCCTTTGCATGTGCGGTGCTGACCGGTTAGCAGCTGAATACCGATGGCTGGCCGTGGCTCGATCTCCCGAGTGGGATAATGCTGAGATGATGCCCCGGTGCTGGAGGAGCGTGGGAGCTGTTCTGGTGATATATGCAATTAGCAAATCTGCGCTGCTTCAAAGGCCACTTAACTCCCGGCCACTGCAATACTTGGGCAAGATCTCATTTCCGCTCTATCTAGTCCACCCGACAGTCTATCTCGCTCTTAAATGGCCGGTGCGAGACTTTTTGTGGTGGGCAGTTACAAGAACGCCTTATCCTGGTACTATCGAGGCGAGCAAGCATGCTCTATCGTTTGCTATGACTTGGATGGGAACCATGATCGTTTTAGGTGCTGTTATGGTGGTGGCATCTGAACTTTGGAATCGCTTCGTGGATATGAAGTGCCTGGTGCTTGCGAGAAGATTCGAGAAATGTGTTTCGTGTTAGTGCATTGTACACCGTTTAGAGAATGAATTGCAAAATTAGATATGATCAGTAGATACAGAGAGATTCTACCATGTCAGCTCTAGTTTAGCTTCAACAATTCAATCCACACTTCAAAGTGACCCTCTCTCTCGGTAGGCCTCTCCTATTAACAGTTTTACTGGGAAGAAATGCATGATAAAGTAAGTAGACAGTAGAATAACTTTTATGACTTCATCCCTATGTATGACCAAATATCTAATTACCCCAGCAAAAAAGTACATATCACAGACGCCGTTATGCAAGAATCCCAAAAGAATCAGATCGTCGCGAGTTTCATGAAATGGATATTACATCGTAATCCTTCGGCTACTCTTTCTGAGTAGCATCGGTCGTGGTGGCATCGGCCTTGGCGGCATCGGCCTTAGCCTTGGCGGCTTCGGCCTCAGCCTCCTCATAACCCTCGGTCTTCATGTGTGTCAGACCTAGATCATCTTCCTCTTCGGCAGAGCGGGTGTAGTCCTCAATGGTGATCTGAGGGTCGGCAGCTGGACTGCAAAGGTCTTGGACGTAAGACGAGGCCATCGGGTCTTGCAAAGTAATAGTGAATTTGAGCTCGCCGTTGATAGCCTGGTCGAGACGACTGAAGAATCTTTGCCATTTATCCTTATCGGAAGAGACCATGCTGTCACCTCCGGAGTGTGCGGAATCGTCAACATCGAAAATGGCACCCTTTAACTGATCCCGGATCTCAACTATATAAAGGGTTAGCTGGGTCAATATAATCAAATAAGGGGAACGAACCTAGTAATCCTTCAACGGTGGTGAAACGTCCACCGAGCGTTCCTGGCTGAACGTCTAGGTCGAGTTCGGGACTGTAAAGTCCTGCGCTGTCACTCTTGAGAATGTCGCGCGAGAGATCAACCTCGTTCTTCACTTCGAGAGTGATACGTCTGCCCTTCTCGGGTACCTCGCCACCGGTCTTAATTGCGGAAGATTTGTAGCCGCAGTGATCACAGTTCGTGCCGAACAGCAGGACTTCCTTGAAGTAAGGAATGTTGACTTTCTTAATGTTCACCTCGGCTTGCTTATTACAGCCGGGGCACTCGGCAGGGATGCTGTAGACCTGGCCATCAACGATATCGAGATCATCTGGGTCGCCGGCGCCCACTTCAGCTGTGTCTTCTTTGTTGACAGCGTTTTCGTCAGCGGAGATTCCCAACTCCTCGTTCTGTTCGTGGGTACGCGGGTATTCATGGCGCTTGTACTTGTTGCCACGATCATTGGCGTTAGGTGCAATCCACGAATTTCCAGTGAGGTCATCTAGCGTGATGGTGAAGGGGAAAGCGTCCTCGCGTTTCATGATCTTCTCAAGACTGGCGATAACAGGCACAAGGGCATTGTAAAGTTCAGGAGCTTGCTCCTTACGGAGATCTTGCTCTCCTGACAAATTTTCATGAATGAGTTGAACCACTAGATACGGTTAGCGTCTTGGGATCGAACTATATTGCATTGGGCTTCACATACTGCCTTCCACATTGGTCAGCTGGCCTGTTCCCTTGGGAACTTCAATCTCTTTGCCTTCCTTAGTGGTAAGTTTGAATCCTGAAACATCACTCCGGATGACTTGGCGCTAAATATCCAATTAGCTTGAGCAGGAGAAAACGAATTATAGCTGGAGATAGATACCTGAAGATCCTCCTCATTCTCGACCCTCAAAGTGTAGACTGTTCCACGCTCCTGAATCTGGCCGGCGGATTTGATCGAGTTGTTTTTAAAGTGGCAATGTTCACATTCGAAACTCTCCAGGATAATGTCTCTGAAGTAAGGGACTCGAAGCAAGAGCAAGCGCGTGACTCTAATTAAAGTGGAAGGTTAGCAATGTGCAAAACATAATCGAATATCAGAAACGAACCCTTGCTCGTGGCAGTTCATGCAGAGTGATTCAATTGACATCGCACCGGTGTCATCATCACGCTCCACAAGATCGCCGGGCTTTTGGAATTGCGACTCGAACTGTGCCTCAAGGGCATCATTGTCGGCTTTGGAGACGGTGACCATTGTATATGATTTGTGTAAAGAGAAATGAGAAATAATGTGTAGTGGGATAGAAAATATCTGTGTAAAGAGGGAAATGCGAGGGAAGTTATAGTAAAGCAAGTTGGATCCAAGCAAGAAATTCTTATCGCCAAAAAAATATCGGAGCCACGGGAACATTCCTTCCTATTCTGCGCGGGGCAGGTGGGGCTGACAAAGAGTGGGATGATGTATTACATTTCTGCCATGACATATGTCACCGCCTTCTATTTGGGGGGCGGTGAGGATGGCATGATGTAGTGACGTCATTGATATCTACATGGATCCATGGGCAGGTGTACAACGTGCATTGTCCATTGTGTTAGCTAACATTCTTATTGTTTAATTTCCTGTCATATCCACCAAGCACCAGAATCTGCAAATATAAGTAGTTAGCATCACCTTGGAATTAGAGGATTTGGGGGTACTTATAAAAAAAAAGTGGCCGCTTCTACCACCAAAGGATAGTAGAAACGGCAGTCCACCGGCTATCGCCTGGCCAAACATTCTGCTCCCATGGAAAGAAAAAACCATCATTGACACAACGCCCAAGTCCCAATGACCAAACAATAGTTCATTCGCGGTATAGAGATCCCCCGATTTCCAATTCGTCGCTTTTCAGTTCATTACAACCAGACATTAGAGACGAGCCTTAGTCGGGACGCATGGCAGCAGATAAGCATCGTAGACAAGCCAAAGCTTTGATCCTCACTCGAGAGAGGTCCCACGACACCTACTGCATGACGCATACAGGTTAGAACCCCGACCAAGGACATCCCCCATGCCGACTGTAAATGGGCTGATGAGTTAAAGCGTTCGAACGATAGAAACCGTACGTTGCTCCGACCAGAAAAATTGTCATCAATCGAGAGAGATCAAGGCGAGCATCAAAGATTGGCGCAAATGGGAGCTGAGGAATGTCTGGGAGCAGACGACACCGATGAACATATCCCTCAAACTCACCAGAGCTCACACAAATTTCACAAAGACAAGCCAAACTTGGATGAGACACAGTAAACTCAACCAAATCTGCTTGACGGCCACCCATCTCCGCACGTTTAGTCAAATCGCCATTGTTTCACCGATACCGTCGCAAGAGCATGAAGCCGAGTCTCCCGTGTGTGGTACAGTACCCTCTGGGACAGGTTTTTGTTTCCTCTCCCGGTAGACGCGAGGGTGTCGCGGGAGGGCATATTGTGAAGCGGACAAAGAACATCCAGAAAAATCGCTTCCTTCTTCCCTAGGGAAGGAACAATGGTGGAAGTCATTGTTGAGATCGGCGCCCATCGATCTATCCACAAACTACTTTGCGAAGAGATGGCTAACACGGTCGGTCGAGATCTTCTGACGAAGTCGAATCAGTGGCGGGTGCCGTGATACGAGGTGCCTAGCCGCCTGTGGGGCGTAGGAGTAACAGAACCCAAGAAGGTGGAACGCAGGGGCAAGACCCCCAGGGATCCTGGAATAGGAAACATGTGCAGGAGCAGACAGCTGATGATCGCAGAACTGACGATAGAGTACAGACAAACAAGTCCGAAAAACACCAAATTGTTTGGGGAAATTTATTGCCATCTGGAACGAGACAACAGTTCGCAATCTTCTATGTGCTCCTAGGGCCAACATTGAAGAATCATAGGGCAGCATAACCAAAGGACCTCGCGACAACTTCAACTGTGAAAATGCCTGGGCAATTTTCAGGGAGAGGAATGTTGATTCCGGCGAGTGGATTCTTTGGATATGCTGACACTATGACTGTGTGTAAGGATACTGCTGTGTTCTAGGCAACAAATATCTGAGCCAAACAATTTGACGCCCTAGGATATTCGAGACTTGAATGTCGTATTCAATCGCCATCTGGTCGCGCTGTCGTGGTTGCTCCTCAAGGTAACATCTGATACCGAAGTACCCGACATGCTTCACCCACGTTCTCTTCTCGTTGAACTGACATCCGAGGCATAGGGCGACCATCCGTTTGTGACCGGCATGCAGCGTCCAGCATTGGTAAACCGACGCGCTCTCCATTTGGATAACGCATAGTAAACCGTCTTTTGTGCCCTAAGGCTCTGGCTGATTCGAATATCTTTCGCTTAATCGGACCATCACAGTCTGTTTCGGCTAATCGTATTATCCGGCATGCGCAATCCGTGAAACTGTGTCGCTGTGGACATTGAACCGAGAGAGGCTTGGGGTTGACTTCAATATCTTTTGCACCGAAACAATATGAGTCACCGAAGGCGAGATATACGTGACGGTTCACCATTGAAGGCAGCAGAGGAAAATGAAGATCTGAGAGGGTTGATCTGTATATGTGTGCCTTGTAAGGCAAGAGACTCGAGTGGCTCCACACTCAGGAAACGGTCGCGGTGGAACTGTGGCAGGTTTGAACGAGAATGGGGTCCAATGAATGTCGTGGGAACAAGCAAGATCCGGGGTAGCTGGAGAACTGTCCACATCGGTCTAACATTGTCAATTGAAATTGTGAAATGAGCAGTGGATAGAAGTAGACGGAGTTGGTGACAACAACAACGTATCTCAGTTGACGCGACGATACCAATGCGGGCAAGCGCGGGCCACTGACGCGACTATCACGTGATTACCACAGTCACGGGTTTATCTGCTATGACATAATCAGCCACAAACGCCAAGACCGCAATTGTTCGTGGTGATTTCATTTACTTTTCGAACCTTGGAACCGGACAATGTCGATGAGGAAAATACCTTCATTGGCGTGAATTCAGCATGATAGTATCCTACAATTATTTATGATGGGAGATGAACAGCAACTTCGCGACGCGTTTGGCATTGCTAAGAACTTTCTGACCCCAGTTCTCGATCGAGGTATGGACCTTTGAGATGTCAAGCTACATCTAGGTCGAGCGCTAACTATATCTTCAAGAGGAAATAAAGAAGACCCAAGGCAAATCCTTGTTGCAGATCCTCAGTCGGGATTCGGAGGGTGATGATGCCGCGAGACCAGCGGTGATCAATAGGGCTTTGGATATTTTGACCAGTATCCATAAATCATTTGTATCACCTGAGGACCAATTTGGGTCACTCAAATCCTGCGGGGAGGTTGAAGACTCACCAGCAGAAGATGCCAAGCGTCGTCGGATGCTACATGCATTACTGGACCTGGTTTCTCTGGAAGGAATATATCCTTCGCTATCATCTGGCGTTGGGATCCCCCTGCAGCAGCGTGTGATATCGGTATTACCAGCTGGTGTCATTGCGAAGCAGGCTCAAGCATCTGCTAGTAGTGTACCGCACGATGAGCCTCTTTTGCGCCGCATAATCGACGTTTTGGTTGACGTTCTTTTCGACCCAAGACCAAGCCTCCAGCCGATCATTCGTGGTCGTATATTGAGTGATATAATCAGTGGCACGGCCGATCTGGCTTTCAATCCAAATACCACGGCATCATTCGACCGGACTAAGTATCAGAAAACGTTGGCCAAAATAATTGATGAGTACGTTCCCCTTGCTTTTACTATTTCTAAGTAATACTAACAGCCTACAGTACCCCAACCACTGTGTTGCTACCTACGCTGTCCGCGTTCCTCCAGTCAGATACTGCACCATGGTTCAAGTCCACTATCTCCAGCCAGATCGCGCAAGTTCCGCTACGACCCGGTGGAGTAGTGCAAACCATCATGTTCATTGCGTCGCAGTTTTCCCCATCGCTAGGCCAGGAAGCACAGGACCAGTCACATGGCCCTCGTTTGACTGTGCAGGCGATCATGCAAATCTCACGACTCCTTTCTTCTGTGCCATCTGATGTTGACCCAACTGTCTATTTTGAGACAATTGCTCCCCAACTGCTAGCATTGATAGACGGCGATGATCCGGATCTGAGGCAAACTGCATCCTACGTTGTCGGTAATGGAATTTTGGGGAAACGGGCTTATGGTGCTCCTGGTACTGTCGGCCACTCCATCTTTATAGAGCCTATATTCAATGCACTTACCGCGAATCTTGACGCTAAATCAAGGCGATGGATCACCCGTTTTACCGATATTGAAGGCTCTTTTCCAAATTCCGTGGCACCAAATCCCGCATCCAATGTCTTGGTGGATGGCGCCACAGTGGACCTGGCTATAAGCAGACTGAGGTGTCTGACATTGCAGCATCCAAACCCCGGTCTCGTGAAACGAATCGTCTATCCGATTATTCTTCCACTATGGGGCTTAGTTTGTTTCTCTCAGGAGGAAGAGCTGACCTCATTCCATGGAAGGGTATTGCCTCTGCTACAAACATATTTTGGTATCTCTGTTGGTGCCCAACCCCTCAAAAAGCTGGTTGATAATCTGCTTTGGGATGGAGGCTCGACGTGGACATACGTGAAAAATTCCGACGCTGGGGTCGCATTGAAGAAGCGGAGTGAGAAAACGAATGAGCATTCAAATCTGGTGCGATTGATCGATTCCCTCCAAGGACGAGCAGATATTTTCGTCAGTCTCATCGGCTCGGATCCTAGCAGTGAGGAACGGACGGGGGATATATTCCTCTATGTCAGTCAAAACTGGCTGGTGCATCCCCAAGGTTCCGCACCCCCTCGCAAGACACTGAACGGAGGTCCCGTTGATGAGAGTGACAACATCATACAGAGGCTTGTCAGTGCCAAGGTTGCAGAGAAGCTGCTTGAGAACTTCAAAGAAGCACTCACTCGACGCCCGCTCCGAGTTTTAGAGCTCATCAAGCAGGTTATTGATGGGGAGCTACATAGATTTAGCGCCCAAGAAACAGCGATGCGAGGCGTAAATAGCAAGGTATCCCTGTCATCTCTGGCTAATATTGTGGAAACCAAGGACAACGACAGGGATGAGTTAAGCAACGACTCCTTTGAGTCCGTTTCGACAGCCTTTAGTTTGATGTCCACACTTCTTGCATCCGCCGAGTTCTCTCCCACTGCCGAAATCCAACCCCTCCTTGGAGCTTTGAAAAAGGACCTCGATCAACTTATTCCGTTTCTACCCACTATCCTCTCCAAAGCAGCAACGACCTCGTCTATGTTGTTGGAGATTCACCTTGCCGCTACCGATGAAACCACAATCAAGGCAGTACCAGCTCATGTTCAGGACCTTGACACGCATCGTCAGGCGCTTGCCAATCTCAACTCAGACCTACCACCCGTGCAGGCGGAGGGCCTATCGCTGATTTCGAAACTGATCATGAACTCATCACCTGTTATTGATGTGGGCTCGACCCTCACACTCCTTCTCTCCCTCATCACCGACACATCTAAAACCGCTGCCAACGAGGAATACGCATACCTCGGTGCAATTAAGATAGTTGGTACACTAGCATCACGTCACCCACGTACCGTGATCAAAACCTTGGTTGAAGAGTACGCAGATAGACGCGAGCAACGAGCCTTGGACGAAAGACTCAGGATTGGTGAGTGTCTGCTGCGAACAGTCCAGGAATTAGGAGACGCACTGGTCGGTGATACGGCCAAAATTCTTGGAGAGGGTATCATTGCCGTTGCAGGACGGCGTGGCAACAAGCAACATGCACAGCAAATCCGCAAGGAAAAACTCGCCAAAGAGAGACAGGAACAAGAACGCGCACAGCGCAAGGCAAAAGAGCCAGCTATGCCGGAAGGCTGGTCCATTTCATCAGGAGTAGCCAACGCTGCTTCCGAGCTTGACCTCTCAGAACTTCATTTAGACGACGAATCCCCAGAGCAATCGGCGTACGCTACAAACGTGGTTGCTGCATGGGCTGCCGGTGCATCCGCAGATGATGCTCCTGATGACCTTCGCATCCGGGCATCGGCCATTTCCATTCTTGGATCAGCCATCAACGTCAATATCCTCGGTCTTGGCCCAGTCATTCTTTCTTCCGCCGTCGAACTCGCGCTTGCTACCCTAACTCTCGAGACTGAACCAGAGAGTGCTATCCTGCGCCGGGCGAGTATCATTCTACTCTTCGACATTCTCAAAGCTCTCGAGGCAGCGCGGGAGAGACGCGGAAACCGGGACATCGGGTTTGGCTTTTCTCTTTTTGACGACTCGGCTTCCAGTTTTTCGGCTCCACGTGGTTCAAGTATGCAGGGACAGTCAACCATTGGTAACATCCCTGCCATGCTACGAACTCTCCGCTTCGTCGAGGGTCGTGAGGAGGACGGGCTCGCTCGTGGAAATCTGCGCGCCTTGATTGAAAGCTTGGAAGCTTGGTCGGAGAAGTCCTTGATGTGGGGCATTGGCGCTCAGATCCAGGATGGTCAAGATGGCTTCAATCCACAATTTGGGCTGGGTGACAGGATCGCCGGTCTACAGGTTGATCCCATGGAATGGGAAAGCACCGGACATCCACGCATCGAGGAGATTGAATGAAGCCAACTGCTCCGATACCATGTGACGAATAATTACCATTTCTCGCAAATCATTATTCCAATCCATCAAATATCAAATAATAGTAGGTATCTTTGGAAAAATGACCAGTTGGATTTCAAAGATCTAGAACTTCAGAGATGCCTCAAAGACGATAACAGGGACCACCAGATATCACCAACGAATCAGCTCTCAGAATTGTCTGGTGCCTCAGCATCATTGGTCTAGTGGTAGAATTCGTCGTTGCCATCGACGAGGCCCGTGTTCGATTCACGGATGATGCACATCTTTTTTTTTTAATCTTACAAGGTCACAACCAATTGGTGGAAGCTGAAGTGGTTGTTGATTACCATTTCAATGAGAGTATTAGGTTGTTGGCGGACTTGATCAGCTTCTTCATCTATCTTCATCTTTGAATAAAAGCCTCGAACAAAAAAATATTTTAACACAGCGGAGGCGGAAACACGAAGAACGAAGACTCTGGGGAAAGGTCAAATGCAACGAAAAGCATATATGCATTTGATAAATATACATCTAGACACTTCCAAGTGAAAAGAAGACAGATTTATGGCTTAACACTGAACGGATGGAGAGAGTGGCGGGAAACTTTGCCCTAGGATACATAGCACATGCCAGTAGAGCACAGGCTAACTGAGAAATTCTGGCGTGTCACAAATATGCAGAAATCCAAGTCGAAACTAGGTGATCACTGTATGGTTTCATAATTTCGTAGACATACATACATGGGGAGAGTAAAACAAAAGAAATTGGTAAAGATATTCTAACTTCAAAAATTCCTACTTCCCCCGTTCGAAATCGTCAAGCCGCCAACAGAAACGCGAAAGCACCGATCAAATTACCAGGCATCAGTGCTGCCACGCCCACCACGACTACCATAACCACCGCGTCCAGAACCACGGCCGCCGCGACCACGACCACGACCGCCACGGCCGCCACGACCACCTCGTCCACCACGACCAGTGTACTGACGAGGTTCTTCGGGGCGTGGGCCGGCCGCCATGCGAGCCTGACGCTCTTCCTCGGCCATGTCAAACTTGTTTTCGATCCCAATCAGATTGCAGAAGGCAGAGGTCTGTGGGTTGGTGTACTCCTTCGGCTGCTCTTGGGTATTGATCGAAACATTGGGGTCATAGACGGGGGCAGTCAGGACGAAGTCAGTGGGAACGTTCAACAACCCAGCGTTGACAACGTTCTCCTGTACCCATTTCTCCTCCTCGGCGATACGCTGTTGGTAGTATTCAAATCCCTTGTGGGCAGGGACCTTGCCCTTGGGGTGTCCACCAAACTCGAGCTCATCGGCAAATGCACGAGTAATGGCCAGCCACTCCTTGTCGTACTTGAGTCGTAGGGGAGACTCCACTGGGGCATCATCCTGTTCGGAAATTGGCTCAATCTCCAACAGTTCGACAAAGGCATCATGATTGTGTGGCTTATCCAAGGTCAGGAACTGAGTCTCAAGATTTTTGATCATCTCGGGAGGTGGAAGGCGTTCGGAAGTTGAGTTATTTGTGGCAGCTTTGGGTACAAACGACTGCGCAAGGCTGCTCGGAAGTTCGGCTTCCACTTCAGGAACGCGATCACCCACATCATCATTCCACCAGGAATCAGGAGAGGGATCACCACCCCAATTGAGAGAGATATCGGCTTTTGGAAGAGCCTTCTGAGCTGGAGAAGATTTAACGCTCGCGGTGCTGCTGGGACTGGTAGAGATGCTGATCTTATCAATATTGTCAGCGACGTCAGTAGTCTTGACATCCTGCATTGTCTTGACATGCTTGGCTGTCTGGACATCTTCGGTGGTCTCAGCAAGCAGCGAAGATCCCTGCTTGGCAACGGCCTCCTCGGAAGAAATATTCACAGGGCTGTTTCCCTGGCTGACTTTGTCGAGGTTTTCGATGCTCTCATCGTCGGCTGGGGCGGGTTCGATTTTTTCTCCATCGGCGCCACGTACGAACGTCTGAACGGGACCGCGCCCAATCTTGACCGTTTCTTCAAACGTAATGTTTCGGGGAGGTTTCGGCTTTCTCGCTCTGATCATACGCATAAAATCGTCTTGGTCTCGCTTCTCCTTCTCAGCTCGTCGAGCGTTAACTCCGAATTCGTTCCAGGCTTTGATGCGAGACTGTTCGTCTCCAGTGGCAGTACCAAGCAATTGGTGGCCAGCAAGGGTGTTGGTGTTGACATTACTCCGTGGGATCACAGTGGCATGATTTGTATCGTCAACGGCATTTGTATCGGCCACAGCATTTGTATCGGACACAGCATTTGAATCGCCCACAGCATGGGTATCGGCCACAGCAAGATGAGGACTGGGGGGACTCAAAGAAATGGAATTTGCGCGAGGTGGATCATGGGACACCTTTGCAGTGTAACGCACATGCAGATGAGCTGAAAGCCAATAGGCAGGGCGCAGGTGATTGAGAGCTTCGCGTGCCGCGATGCTTCCGAGCTTTCCTGAATCAGAATCGGCTTTGAAGCCTGACTTCTTGCGAAACAGTGTTGCATGGTCCCCAAGCTTTTCGACCCCCTTTGGCCAATCATGGGAGAGACCGATGTCGATCTGGGTGCGCACTTGCAGCAACTTGCGGACATCCAGCTCCCGGATATGGTAGACGGAAGAAACGTCATCTCTGTTGTATGGCAATCGTTCGTAGTGGGTCTTCCGGTAGTCGTAACCCTTCCAGATGCCAGACATCCCCGAGATTCGGAGAGGTCCAAAGCGGATGATGTTGGCTGCACCCATGAAGTAGATGTTGGGGGCCACCCAACCGCCGTAATAGAGCTCGGCGAGGTGATTGCTCGCCTCATGGTTGCCACCGATGAACAATGTCAGATAGGGAGCAACACGGCCACCACTGTAGTACTCATGAAAATCGCCGATTTGCTTGAACTTGTCTGGAACCGAGAGACAAGTCGCATCATTGGCATTACGCAGAGCCTGGTTTGACCAGTTAACGTTGAGCTAGTGTGGAATCGGACATGACAAGGAACTCACCTGGAAATCCCCACCAATGATAACAAGGTCAACAGAGTCCCAACCTTTCTCGGTGGCTTGGCGATCCACAGTCTCATAAATGTCATTGAGGCTACCATGACCCTATACAGAATGATTAGCAACCAGCTGCGAAGTGGATATGTCACATGATATGGGGGATCTGCAGTCATGCAATATCACTTACACAGCCTTCCACGGCAATTCGCACAGGTGGCATCGTGGATGATCTGACTGAGCTGTGGGATTTTGATAGCGCGAAAAATAAGAAAATCCCCGGAATGAGGCTGTCGGAAAAGGAAAAATTGAATGCAAGCCCTTGCTAGAAAGCCGATGAAGACTGCAGGAAAGAAAACGAAAGATGAAAAGCAAGAAAAGAAGGATAGCAGATGGAAAGGGTAGAGAGCAGAGAGATGTAGATGGGAAGAAGCGGCGGGTGGAGCTTGGGGCTTTTAAGCTCCCGCGCGGCAAATCTCTGAATAGCAAACATCGGGCTATTGTCTTCTGTTTGTCTCCATTGTTCTTCGTTTGCCTCTATTGTCCTTGCTATTGAGCTGACAATTGCTTGATTTCTCAATACGAATCTTTATTTCTCAATAGGCAAGGCCACACAATGTCTCACATTGATCCTTCCTTTCTCATTCAGGCTGTCTCGGCTGTCCCCCTCGGTTCGTCGACATCGGCTCATCTGCTAGCGGTGCACACCCGGCTTCTCCACGAGGAGTCTAAGTCATTAAATGCCCAGCAGAAGAGAGATCACTGTGGGGCGTGTGGTAGCATTAGAAAGCCCCAGTGGAGTAAAGTTACTGAGATCAAGCCGAAAAAAAGCAAGCCTTTAGCCTCTGGATCGGCATCTACAGGTGCTACAGTCTACAAGTGTCTACGCTGCTGCCAGCGGACAGTACTACCTCAAAGGAATTCGAGAAATCATATCTCAAAACCTTCGTCTAGAGCAGCTACAGTCACCACGCGAGGGTCAACTCCTATGAGGGTTGACGTGCAAGGTTCAACACCGGCCTCAACAGATCCCAAGGCAGGTGACAACCAGAGCAGCAAGAAAAGGGCTAAAGCAAGAAAGCAAGGTGGTCTTCAAGCTCTTCTAGCTTCCAAACAACGTGCCCAACCATCACTTGATCTGCTTGACTTTTTGCAGTAGAGGTCGTGCACGTGAGTTTGTTGCCATATCGGGACTAGCGCGGGGCAGCTAGCTTGCCTGCAACTCTAGGCTCATGACGGTGACCCCAACACCACACACCTCTCCAGCGCGTGTGTCGCAAAGCCCACGCAATTTCGCTTTCCTATTTTCACAAAAAAACTACATATTCTGTGATTTCATCATCGCGACAATGTCATCCTATTCAGACGATGAACATGATCCTCAGGCGGACGAGCTCCGCGAGACTGCCTTGGTCACGCTCGAGGCGTTGATCAGCTCCTGCAACAAAAAGATGCAACCGTACCTAACCAACACTACTCGATCAGCTCTTCGATTTTTAAAATATGATCCAAACGTCGCTGAAGTGGAGGACGATGAGGAGATGGGAGGCACCCAAGATGATGGCAGTGAGGACGATGATGCCACAGAAGAGCCTGACCTGGAAGACGACGACGAATTCGAGGACTTTGAAGAAGAAGGCGGCTACAGTGATATCGACGACATGAGCTGGAAGGTACGCCGGTGTGCTGCCAAGCTTCTTTACACCGTCATCTCGGCCTACGGGCTTGGTCGCGCTTCCGACTCCTCGGCCTTGTTTCAGCAGATTGCCCCAGCTCTAATCTCCCAAATTAGCAAAGAGAGAGAAGAGAGTGTGAAGCTTGAGGTGGTGTCGACATTGACGGCGCTTGTTCGGAAGACTGGCGAGGGATCCATGATCGTCACATCCAACGACTTCCTGGAGGCCGTTGGTGGCTCGAAGAATTCTCGCAAGCGTAGACGCCAAGACAGTGATGCGTCAATGATTGACTTCGAGCCGAGTGCTGGAACCTCGTCCGCAATGGATTCTCCTGCTGTGCCATCGTCCCCCAAGTCTGGTTCTCAGGCTGATCTAGCTCGCTCTGTGCCTTTAATTGTGCAGAACCTTGTCAAAGCTTGGAAGCAGGCTTCGGTTCCTCTCAAACAAGCTGTGATGATTCTCCTCAAAAGCCTTTCGTTGGTTCGCTATGGTGGTCTTGCAGACCATCTCCAACAAATTGAAGACCTTATTGCGGATGCCCTCAAGACCTCATCCCTCTCAGGGAGCACAGCGGCTCATACCGGGGCTGCCGTCAGTGCAGGTACCCTCCAAATCGAAACGCTGGGTCTCATTTCAGTGATTGCCGAGACCCATCTCTCCGACGCGCTATTGCCATTCCTGATTGCCCTGGTGCCTGGAGTGATCGGAGCTGTCAACGACCGCAACTACAAAGTCAGCAGCGAGGCTTTGGGGGCTGTGGAGCAAATTATAAAAGCAATGACGCCGCCCCGCGTATCTGCCAATCCTTCCGATGTTACTTTGCAGTTGCAGAAGCTTTATGATGTTGTCCACTCTCGAATCACCGACACCAGCGCTGATCTCGAAGTCCGGCAACGAGCAATTCATGTGTTTGGTGTCATCCTCGCACGCACTTCAGGCGATCGGGGTGCAGAGTTCCTTTCATCTGAGAGGAGATCTAATGGTCTGGCTGTTTTGGTCGACCGAGTGAAGAATGAGACAACTCGTTTGTCCGCTGTCCGTGCGATTGATGATGTTGTCGTTCTCGCTAGCCGCAAACAGGATGTTTCTAGTGATTGGGTCAACAATGTCGCCCTTGAGCTAGGGTCGAACTTGCGCAAATCCGATCGTGCCTTGAGAGGCGCGTGCTTGGAAACTCTCCGCAGTCTTTCCATGAATTCTAACATCAGATCTCACCTCACCCCTGAGACAATCACAGCACTGGAGAATGCTGCTTTGCCTCTTCTCGCTGCAGCTGATTTCCACACACTTACACCCACGTTGATCATTATTGCCAAACTTGTCCCTGGCAATGCAAAACTAATGGTGACCAGCGGTTTGATCTCTGCTATCTGCTCGATTGTGACCAAACCACTCATCGGAACTGTTCTCAAGGCGTTGCTTCTGCTGGTCAAAGTCATTGGCGACGAAGGTGCAGGTGCTAGTTTGATGCAGAATCTTCTCCGTGACGTGGGAATTACAGGGGACTCGTCAGTGGTCGGAAGAGCTGTTGGCACCCTTCTGGTCCACGGTGGACCGAATCTTGGAGTCACAATGGAAGATTTCTCAACAGAACTCAAGACTGCACGGGATGTTAGCCGAAAATGCCTTGCCCTTGCTATACTAGGCGAAATCGGCCTGCGAATGGGCCCCGAGTGCCCGTTGACTCCAAGTCTCTTCATTCCTCATTTTGAATCTCAGTCAGATCACGTGCGCTTGGCTGCCGCGACTGCTCTTGGCAACGCGGCCGCAGGTAGCGTCAAAGCTTATCTCCCAATCATTTTGAATGGGTTGGAGAAATCAAATGCTCAAAGCTATTTGCTTCTCCATTCGGTACGCGAATTACTTCAGCATCCAGAGGTCGTACGTCCGGATCTTGCACCATCCGCTCACAAATTGTGGCACGCCCTCCTTGTCGTCTCCGAACAGGAAGACAACCGCGCTGTTGGGGCTGAATGTGTCGGTCGCTTGGCACTCCTTGACCCCGTTGCTTACATCCCCCACTTCCAAGTAAGTCGTGCCCATCGCGCTACGTTTCTAATACTAATCTCATGCCCATAGGAGTACCTAGCCAATGCCGACCCGGCTGTTCGTGGCGTGGTGATTTCGGCATTCCGTTACACGCTTGCCGATTCGAGCGATGCTTACAATGATGTGCTGCGACCGTTGATGGTGCCCCTTTTGACCAACATGCTCAGCGACAGTGATTTGGGCAACCACCGGCTTGCGTTGACCACTCTCAACTCTGCAATCCATAACAAGATGGATCTTCTGCTCCCTCACCTAGATGAGCTTCTTCCGGCTGTTCTTGGTGACACCAAAATCAAGCCAGAGCTCATTCGCGAGGTGCAAATGGGTCCATTCAAACACAAAGTGGATGATGGGCTCGATTTGCGAAAGGTCAGTGTCTCTTACTATTTACCCTAGATTCCACTAACATCATTATTTACAGAGTGCCTACGAAACCCTTTATGCCTCGCTCGACACCTCCTTCTCCCGTACCCATACGGCCGAACTATTTGACCGCATCCTCGCTGGTCTCGATGACGAGCAGGACATCCGTGCAATCAGCAATCTCATGACCTCCAAACTGATTAAGATCGCACCGGAGGATACTGAGCGGCACCTAGACGCTTTGTCGGAGCATTACACTACTGTGCTTTCCTTCAAGCCAAAGGACAACGCCGTCAAGCAAGAGTTGGAGAAGGCCCAGGAGGCATCCCTCGGAATTCTAAAGATTACCCGAGAGCTGAGCAAGGCGTTCCCCGGCCCGGAGGCATCAGGCGATCTTTCTAAGTGGAAAACATACATGGATTGGCTTCGACGGAACTTTTCATCGCAGTTGGCGAATTTGGAACTAGAATAGTTTCAATGATTTTATGTTATGAAAAGCGCAATGACGAGCCATTTGTCGCAATTAGCTAGCTTACGACATTGTCCAATGAAACATGATTAACATTGCTACACTTGCGATTTTCGCCTTGTAGATATATTTGTGGAGCACCCTCGACTATTATAGCTTTTAAGATCAGCATCATAGGCTTAAACCGCCTTGACCCTCACCCGGTGCTGTATAGTAGCGTTTTCTCCTATTTGAGACTATTGGAAATATCCATTGTAAGCATCTTCAAAGATCTTGATTCAGTTCCCTTCCTATACATTATCATTATATCCACTCGCTAAGAAAACTGTCATTCCACATCATTCACTCTTCCTCGCTTTTGATCGGAGTCGTCTCAGGCGTAAGCTCTCCAGGAAAAGGCTTGCGCGCCCACACACGTCGTCTAAACAAAAATCAGCATATCAATCCCCCCAATACCACACCACAGGGCTAGGACCAAACTCACGCTCTCTGGTAAATATGATATTTCGGATTCTTAAGTTCCGAACGAACCTTCGCCAAAAAAACCGTAACCTCATCCTTCGACCAAGGATGCGGCGCACCGAAATGGGTAAGCAGCCACATACACCACCCCTCCATACCAGAAAGCCAATGCTGGAAATTAACAACGCCGGCCTCTTTATATTTCTGCTCGCGAGCCCACGGGCCGATCGGCCACTTGTACGACTTCTCCTGCAAATCCACAAACCCGGCCTTTTCCATTCTGTCGCTCATGGCATCGAGAACATCCATCGCGAGTCCGGCGCGCTCGCCGCACGCGTTCATGGTCGGGCCCCAGGTTCGCAGGATGCTATCTGCCGGCAGGCTGTCGTCGATGCAGTCGATGCATGTACTGCCTTCGAGTTGTTCGATCCAGCCTCCTGGTCGTAGATTTCTGCGATAGTCCTGGTGTTAGTGCATATGCTTGCGGATATGGATATTTAGGTGTTGGCATTTACCTGTAGGAGCTTGCGTAGACGTGATCCCATCCCGCGTGATCGAATGAGCCGGTCATGATCCGCATGTGGATTAGGTCGAGGGGATCTCTCCAGGTCCATTCTTCTAGGATGTTGTCGACTTCTAGGATGCAGTTCGGCGGCATCCATGTAATTGGGGGTGGGAAGAGGTCTACTCCTCGCACAGTCGCTAGATGGGGTTAGCTCACTGTCTTGCTGAGCTTCGGGGATTGGCACTCACTAGATGGGAACATGTCGGCAACATCACTATACAAGCGGTATATTGGTGTGAGTCTTGTCGACGAGGGAGGGGGTTTTTCTCTTTTGACGTACATAGCCCAGTTACCCTTACCCGTTCCGATATCCAGGATATGTTTGGGGTCCTTCTCGATAGGCGCTCTGAAAAGCGGGTTCTCTCGCTCCGAATCTAATACGAGCGCGAGCAAGTGACTGAGAGTGTCAGTGATAATCATGGTGTAAGAAAGGTTGGTCGTACGTACCCGGCTTCATAGGACTCGAATGCTAGGTCATCGGACGGAACCCTGGTGAGAATCGGACATAAGTTGGCAATTTCTTTGGTGGAAGATGCTGCAACATGCATACAGATATTCTCTGTCGCTCAGAGTTTGATACCTATAGATAATAAGTATATGAGTAACGGGTCGACCTCCCAGGTGCGCCAAATGTAGGATGAAACATACCGTCTGCCATTTTCCATTAGGCCATGATAGATTGAGGAACCGATAGACGTGGTCTCCCTATGTCATATCGTGTGAGACGTCGATGACATTGAATGGGGGAAATGCGAGTATTTACGAATGCCAATCATCGCTATAGTTTGGTCGGAGGTAGACGTCAGGATCCTATAAATTGTTAGAATAGCAATGAGAATAACTGATAGATGAACCTACCACTGCGATCTCTAGTGGTTGCGGCATTGTTCGGTGTCTGGTCCGGGGTCCTCTCGGGATGATGAAAAGGGGTAAAGGGAAGAGGTTAGGGGGCTGTTGAAATACGCATTAGTACTTTGTACTAATGTACAGACATCATTCAATGGTCTTCAGCCGGTTGTCCCGTCAATTTGTAGCAGCTTCAATACCTGGGATTGGGTAATGGGAGAGACATACACCGTCATGCTCCACAGTTAAAGCCTGAATGAGGGTTGGTGCAGTCTTAGCTACAACGTGCGGAGGTTCCCGTCGACGATCATTGGGTTGACGTTGACAGGAGTGGACCAACCCTGGAAGGCTACATGTGAGATTCTCTAGCCTTGTTTTATTCGTACTTCGTCCCTACTATGGAAGAGGACACAGTGAGGAATTCAACGCAAATTTACTCTTAGGAATGCGCTTTATAAAATCGAATACCTAACTATCCTAGATATAGTACATATTATGTCTTGTATTTTTTTTTTCAACTTTGTTTTCCAGGAGAGAGTCCAAGAATTATGGGACGGAAGTGTGCATTATGCGGGTTGGCCCTCGAGGGGTGGGGTTGTATACATGTCGAAATGAATGGCCACAGACTGGCTAGACCTGCAACTATATTCTATACAAAAATTGCACTTTCAAGTTTAAATATATTGATAGACATACCAAGGGTGTATGTATGGGGACTATAGAACCAGAGGGAAGAATGATGAGATACATAGGATACTGTTGTTGAGACGGGGTTCTCGATCATAACGGTCAATGGAATTTGCCTATTGTATGTGTTCTAGGGTGATCTTCGAAAATAGGCAGCCCTAATTGTTTTAGGCCCGCAATTTAGTTAACATCCGAGTAGTCAGCTTACTAACAATCTTCTTTAACTCTGAGGTGTTCACTCTTGACTATTGATTTTCTAAATCAGTCAACTAAGTCCTATAACTACTAGAACTATTAGACAAGCTGAGAGATATTATCCCTCTCATTTGGAAACCCGAGGATTATGATTGGTGGGGCCTCGGCTATTTAGGTCTCCTTATGAGTGGCGTCCAAATTTTCCTTGCTGTTTCAGAATTGAACTCCTGAAGATAGATGGATGAAAATTAGATTCGTGATAACCTATGAGAACCCTTGAATCATCTTGCCAGTGTTGCCTAGGAGGAACATCGTTTATTACAAGCACCTGTTCATGAGACTGCACAGATCTACAAAGTTCAGGCTTCTGTACCCCAGAGCGGCACGGAAGCTAAACTATGATCATCATGTGCTTGGGATTAAAGTCTCCATTATGCTATGCCTACATAGCTCTTTTCTCGCACAAAAACAATGAGATCATCTGTAAGCCCGTGGCTGCCAACGCACCCAAATTTCAAACCTGCTTATATTTTGGGCTGTAGCCTAGAATCTTGGACAGTGGCTCAGCCTCCTGTGCGGGATACGGAGGAATCCGTAAGCGAGTCAGCAGAACCAAACTGGTTATACGAGCTACGAGGCGATTAGTGACTGGTCACTGGGGCAATGTCATATGCTAACACAGTTATGTGTCCGGGCCATAACTATCGGGCTGAACGCAAGGAGACCTCACGCAAGGGAATCGCAGCTCACTAAGTTACGGCCTGACCCTCGTATCCCTGGACTAGTCACCATAAGCTCCGCTTGACGAGATGCGATTGGTTTCCGAGTGTTAGAAATAGAAATGACTAAACAGGCGAACATTCCGGAACAAGTGCCAAAGCTTATGTCCTACCCACGTGAGACCGGTGGACCCTGAAGCACTCCTGAAGAGCTACGGAATACTGTCGCCTTGAAAGTGCGGGAAAATCGGAGACTCGGACGGTGTGATGTTGGATTGGACTGGATTTTTATTTTTGGAATTGGTTCGGAGCTGTCTGTTAAAATTTCCCCTTTCGCCGGGTTCTATTTGGCCTTCTTATTCTTTTCCCCTTCTCTTCCTTGTATTTACCGTTCATTGTCTTCCACCGTGGTGACCTTTTCTCTATATTGTCATGCCTGAGATCGGCACAAACTACATATATAAATTAACATGGGCTCTAGGTTCATGACCCGAGATGGCTCGCGCAATATACTACGCAAAGCTTTCTCCCCAACCTTTTGGTTCGATCATTGTTGGCCAGTCTCGCGCAGGTATTGGTTCTCTCTGTTGTTCATCGCCGTGATCTGTGCCAAGATTCTTCACATCTACTCGCATCTGAACTCATTATCTCCCGGAGAATTGATGATCTGGGGCCCGACATTCTTCTTACAAGATGTAGTGTGTGTATCATTCGCTCACATCCTGTGTGCTGATTACCAGCGCCGATGGGCACGTGTCATAGCGGCCTTGTTGGTGGTCCCACTTAGGTACGAGTTCCCATAGGGTTGAGTGAGACCATCGCTAAGTGAATTTCTTGGGTAGTTTGACAATCTCCGGTCTATCAGCCGCCAATATCTCCTTCTACGTCGCAACAGGAGCCGAGATCCACTGGAAACAAGCGCACAACTTCCACGGCGACAAGGCTGCTGTCAAAACACTGCTCACTGGCCTAACGGGTTTAATCATCGTGGAGGTTGTCTTCGTTGCCGCATCCTGTTTCTCAACCCCACATCTATACAATTGGACCAAGGGAATTGCGTCAATCTTTAAGAGTGTTCTGCCGTCCGCCTGTCGCAGGAAACAAACTTCTCCGATCTTGAAGAGCTATGAGCGAGTCGCACCCGAGGACTGGGATGAGGGTCGGGGTGCTATTGAGTTGACCTCGGGCTCTCATGAAACAACCCAAGCAAATGCAGGGGAATCTCCGCGATCTCCTTGGCTGCGGGTCTTTGTTCTCGCATTCACTGGCCTTGTGATTATTTTGCGTTGCATTCGCCCTTCAAATGCCGCCTATAGCTTTCTATCTGATACTGTCATTGTCACACCGTTCGACAAGAATCAGTCTCGCGCTCCGTCATCGGTTAATTTACCTGAATTGACAGGTGATTATAGTTGGTTGGGAAATCACACAGCCCTGGCAGCACCGCCCACATTTGACTGGCTGCCACGGGATAAACTGGCCGGGTTCAGTGACTGGTATGAAAATGCCAATCACACTGCGCGCCTGCATTATGATCCAAGACATGACCCCATTCATATCTCCAACCTTGAAAATGAAGTTCTGGAGCCTCTCCGCAAGGCTCTCCAAAGCGGCAGTGTCAATATCAAACACGTGTTACTTCTCAAGCTAGAAAGCACTCGCGCAGACGTCTTCCCACTTCGCAAGGAATCCTGGTTTGGGGACGTGATTCGCGAGTCATACAATGGCCAGATCCCTGCTGAGGTTGAAGAAAGGCTAGCCAATCTAACACCCACCGCAGAGAGACTAACAGCTACTTCTTCCGGGTTCAATGGAAACGATACTGTACAGCCTTACGGAGGATTCCATGCTACCAACGCTTATACAGGCGATACCTTTACCTTGAAGAGTATCCTCGCGACTGTGTGCGGTATCGCTCCCTTGGTCGTGGACTTCAATCGCGAATACCTGTACCACATCTACCAACCGTGCCTGCCGCATATCCTGGAAGCACTCAACGCTCAGGCCAACCGGACCAAAACGGAGGACTATACCACTTGGCCATGGCGATCCACATGGATGCAGTCCATCACTGACGACTACGACAACCAAGACCTTCTCACACCTGCGTTGGGCTTCAAGCACAAGGTAACCGACATCAACATTTCCGAGGATCGCGCCAAGCAGGGTGGTCTTCAACCAGTGAAGTACAATTTCTGGGGATATCCCGAAACAGAGCTGGGGGATTATTACCGCAACGCAATCAAATCGGCCGAAAAACGGAAAGAACGACTATTCATCTCGCACTTGACTGGCATTACGCATCATCCTTGGGACACACCAAATCACAAGTACGAAGAATTGATCAGTCACGGCTGGCTGGGAAAGAAAAATAAGGTAAATCGCTACCTCAATACGCTTGGTGTTGCAGACAAATGGCTCGCCGAGTTATTGGACATCCTGGAGGAAACGGGCGTTGCCAACGAGACCCTGGTCGTGATGGTCGGGGATCAGTAAGTGCCAACCAAACTCCAACATTCTCCGATCGATTGAATCTAATCCCAACAGCGGCATCTCACTCCCCGAGAACAGCGGCGTTACCCCATACGACAACCCCCACATCTCCAGCTTCCACGTCCCTCTAGTCTTTGCCCACCCCCAACTACCACCAATCGAGATCGACTCCCGAGTAACCTCAATGCAAATCCTCCCCACAATCCTCGATATCCTATCCGAATCCGGATCCCTCGACAACCAAGCAAAATCCGCCATCCAAGATCTCCTCCCCCTCTACGAAGGCCAATCAATGATCCGACCCACAATCCCAGAAAAAGACGGAAAGCAAGACTGGCAGTTCTCAGTCATGAACACCGGCGGAACATGGCTTGCCCTGCGTTCCGCTGCAAAACCGTACCGTCTCGTCATACCACTCATTCCTGACGTCGAGTGGAGGTTCTCGAATGTAGAGATCGACCCGCATGAACTCCAAGCACTGCAGGATTTCAACCTCTTGGATTTGATGAACATGGTCTTGCCTGAGCATGGAGAGGATGCTGTGCAGTGGATTAACGACGCGGCACACGTGGCGAAGTGGTGGGTTGAGGAGAATTGGCGGCGCTATGAATATATGCCGTGATTCCTTCGATCTTGATTCTTTGTTTCTATATAATAAGGGGTTGTACGTCGGCTGTGAGCACGTACTCGACAACCCTGCTGAGAAAGAGAGCATTGCTTGTCTCGGACTCGGATATAATACTAAGGGTGACCGGCTTGCCCCGATATAGCCCTATGATCCTGATACCCGCCAGGAGAGGCTGGTTTTTTCATATTATTTGAGCCCATGGCAGAGCGAGATCTCCGGGGATTTCCTCTTGAGGTCGTTCACCGAGACCGTTGCCCGGGAGTATATATACTGAACCGGACATTCCAACCATATCATGATAGTAATCTGCATTTACAAGCGAAGCATGTACCATAATTTTAACCTCGATTTGCATATCCATGACAATATACATGAAAGTCCTTTTAATAACCGTAGATAGTGGAGATTTCATACATAGTGGAGAGCTTTCTTCTGACGGTAAGACAAACTGTAAGCAGCATAGTGTCCCGAGATCAATGGATATAACAGCTCGCATTCTAAGAGCGCCCTTCCAAGGCATCTTTAGAAACATGTCCACCGAAATTGAGGAATGGATGCTCCATCAGCTCACGAGCAGTTTTTCTCTCCGATGGAATCCACGTGAGCATGTCCCTGGCAAACGACAAGAAAATTTCCCTTTCCGAGTCATCAAGAGATGGAATTGTATCCTCCGGTTTTCGACTTGGTATGAGTTCCTCGTGAAGGAATTTCCCTAGCGCCAACAATCAGTCAAAACACTCATACGTCGAGTAGAAGACTTACCTTCTTCATCGAAGTAAGGACCACCAAAGAGTTCTCGGGCATTCTTGGACAGCTTTCCCGCCTCAATCCTAATTGGTGTAGGGAAGTCTACCTGTGACATATGGTCTGCTCGCTCAATTACCCCCTTAGGTGGTGGACCAAGCAGAGCGATCATTTCTGCCAGATGTGATTTGGCATCATATCGACCGTTAGTATCTTCAACCTGAGTAAACAGCTCTGTGCCTTCGATGATGTTCCAAACCTTTGGAACCATTGAGTTAGTCTTGACAGCTGAATAGGCGCATCGATATTCACGCGGCTTACAAGGACACCAAAGTTCCATATATCTGTGCTGAAATCCCATCCATAGCCAAGGACAACCTCCGGCGCACGGTGTTAGTTAGTAGCTCGGTTGTATAGGATACGTAAGCACGGCTTCATTTTGTGACTTCGTTTCCGGGTCAACGACGAACTGCCATGCTGAGCCGAAATCGGTTATTCTCGGAAGTACATTCCCGACGTCCTCAACGTCCATTGCCCCGAAACCGTGATAGCTTTGGTATGTGGTGTGATTGGTTATTGGATCAGTCTTGTAGTGCATGGGGAGCCTGGTGACTTGTTCTTGAATGAACCTTGGGATAGCTTTCTTATTCTCGAAGGTCATCAGGATATTCGCGAGCTTCAGATCTAGAGCGAATTTGCTGATTAGCAATTTTTTTTTTCACATAACATTGCTTGAGTCGAATATCACTTGCCAGTATGAACGATTTTGCACTCGGCGTGCAAATACTGTAGCCCGACAAGAAGCAATTGAATATATGCCTTCGCAATCGGGAGAGGAATTATGCGGTTCTTGAAGCGTCTTTGAAACATTGACATTGGCTCTCGCATTGCCTCATATACAAGGCAAAGGTGCATTTTGTCCGACGTCTTAAGCTCAAAGCTTTCCAGGCAGCTGCGTGTAATATAATAGCCCAGATGTGAAGGGTTCTTTTGTGCAACAGTCTCCTCGATACCAAGAAGGTCACTAGCAGATTTAGCATCGCAGCTATTCAAGATCTTCAAAGCAACTGTTCGCTCGGACTGCCATCGATATCTGGTAATCCAGCAGCTCCAATTAGCCTCGGACAGGATTGGCGTAGAACCAAAACTACCTTGTGATATCTCGTGCTAGCCATACGGTCGAACTCGTGCCCCAGCCGATCTTCGCTAGCAACTGGTAGTTATTGCCAAGTATCTCGCCCGGTCTTGCTGGATAGTAGTGTTGGGGAATATAGTTCGGACATCTTTCTTCATCGACGACTTCGTGGCTGGGTATGGCGAAAGTAGGGCCTGTAGGAGGGAGGTTGAGTGGTTTCGTACGGAGCGAAATGAATGCGCGCTTTGTGACGCGACTTGTAAACCGTTGGCCAATCATAGTGAAGTTTCGAGGAACAATTTGGCTTCAAGGAATTGAAGCTCGGAAGCTTCCTTTCGGGACGGTCCGATGCCCCACTCTGGGGATTGGAAGGAGCTTCTAGGGTTGTTCCAACTCAATAGTTAATGAAGGTTCTAGGCTGCTTTCCTTAAGATGTGATGAAATACTCAGGTAAGGGGAAAGTGTGAATTAGGAAAGAGCAGCCTGAAACTTTGTTTTAATTTGACTAAGCTGCACCCCTGTCTCTTCACTCACCTGACCTTTGCAGTGTTAGAGTATCGCGATATGTTGTTACATATCAGCTCAAAGGCTTGATTTCTATTTTTCCCTGTCTATTCTAAATATTTGAAAGAGTCCAAGCCCGTGAAGCTCTAGTTGTAGCCAATCAGACAATCCTCCGGCCCCCGGGTATGAGCACTTCGCTACCAAATTGAAGGCAACTCTCCATTTGAAAGCCGTGCGAGCCTTTCCTCACTAAATTGGAAACATTCTGGCAGCCCCGTTTCATCCCAGGTCTTGCCAAGTACAAGTTGGGCGACAGTCGGAGCGCATGTAAATATCCGGGCCATACCTATAACCAGTCAGCACCTCCGCTTTCAAAACGGAGTAGAGCAAAAGCAAAACTTACCATGGCCATTGAATCCAGCACAAATATACTGCCCAGGGAGGGAATCGATTGCCCCGACGAACGGAACAGAGTCCGTAGTCATGCCAATTATTCCAGTCCAAACATGATCCAGGCCCTCACCGTGCATGACAGCCTGGGATGAATAAGCAGGAAACATCTGACTAAAAGTCCGCAAAGCTTCTTCGGCAATTTCTTCATTATACCGGGAATCATCAGTGCTGAATCGACCAGCCCTTGTCTCAGCGCTCATTGTTGGGTTTGATCGCGATACGCCTAGCACCATTGTGCCATCTCCCTTCCGTTGAATCAAGGAGTAGAAGTGGAGGAGGCTATAGCGGAGCGAGAAAGTGCTCTGTAGAGCCTTTTCCCCAGAGAAAGCTGGAACAGGCACGATAGAGTGAGCCTGCGCGCGGTTTGGCCGAATGTAAGGCTCCAACTGCGGTAGCAACAAGGCAGCATGGGCATTCGTGCAATGAATGATTTTCTCTGCTTCTATAATTCCCCGAGGTGTGTGTATCTTCCAGGTTTCTGTGTCACTGCTCCGTTCAACTTCAGTGGCGGGACAAAACGTGAAGAGCTTCGCACCCTTGGATATCACTGCCTGAAGAAGAAACTGTGCAAGCTTTGCCGGGTGGCTTGAGCCTGCTGGCCATTCATAGGCCGCTACAGCTCCGGGGACTCTGGTCTTCTTCTGTGCCTCTTCCCCTTCATAGAACGTGATGTGCGAGGTATCACCGCCTGCTTTCTTGAACGCTTCCAGGCTCTCTGCCTCGTAAGCCGCAAATTCAGGGGTCATGCAGACATCAAACGTGGTTGTCAAGTTGAAGTCGCATTCCACATTATGCTTTTTGACAAATTCATCGACTTTTTCTAGGACGAGTCGCTCATCCTGGATGATCTTCAACGCTTGTTGCTCTCCATGCACTTTGGAATATGCACTGAAACCCCGAAAGGCATCTATCTTCCAAATCAGAAATGGCCGCAATAACCCCAAAGGAAGCCTGACAGACCTGGTCGCACATGTCCAGCATTTCGTGAACTCGCACCACTGGCAGCCTCTCGCGCCTCGAGAATCACGATATCCTCGGCCTTGGCCCCTCCTTCGATCAGTTTGAAGGCCGTCAAACCGCCAGAAATACCAGATCCCACGATGACATATTTTGAGTTCGATGGAACAGTTGCATCGATATTCGCATACAAATGTGGATATGCTCGAGTTGTTCGCTGCCAGTAACTCAAGCAAGGAGTGGGATTTGGCAGGCTTCTGCTTGTCGCGATATTCGGAACCAACATTTCAACCAATTTGCAATGAGTCAAGATTTCCGTAAATCCTTGGGAATATATATAGCTCCGTGTGAGAGAGAGTCTCGGGTTCACCGCTGTCGGCGCAGAGATGCGGGGAAGCTGTGGTTCTCCTATCACGGACATCCACCCGAAAGCTTTTTCTCTCCTCTCTAGAGCTTCTGATTGATAGGATTATTCTGAGTTTAACTTATCTCCAAATTCATTTGTGGAAAGTGGGGTGAATAGCCAACATGCCTGGTATCTTGTATATCAACGACTCCGGCATTCCTCCGAGGTCAATGGAGGAATACAACCATTGGTGCGAATGCTTATCACGCGTGCATCTCGCAGAATCCTTGTCGGATCTAGGATCCGATGTCTACTTTGTCCACATTATGTGACCTATCTCTGAGGGGTTGCAGGGAGCTTATCACAGCTTGGATCTGCATGGGCTTGTATATGAATAGCCACCGTCGCAAGAATCCTGGCTTTTCTCTCATCCCTGTCAATCCAGAATCATGGTCTCCTTCAAAATGTTTCGTCGCAAAGCGTCGACAAATGTCGATTTCCGCTCTCCAGAGGAAAAGGCCTTGGTCCGGCGCCTTGATATGTTCCTGATGACTTTCGGTTGTCTTTCACAGGGTGCGTTGGCATACAAATCCCCCCACGGCTTGAGATCGGCAAAACTGACTTCTGTCAGTTATCAAATATCTTGATCAACAGAATATCAACAATGCCTACGTGTCTGGCATGAAAGAGGATTTGAACTTGCTCGGAAATGAGCTTAATCTGTGAGTTGCCCTAAACATCCATACTTCGGAATTGGTGATGGCTGATACTGTCTAGATTCACAACATACTTCAACGTCGCCTACTGCATAATGCTAATTCCCTCTCAAGTCATTCTCACCTACGTACGCCCAAGTTATTGGCTGCCAGGCTTGGAGATTGCATGGGGTGTTCTGACCGGGTTGGTCGCAATGACAACGAGTGCGAAACAAGTCTACATCATCCGTGTCTTCCTCGGTCTATGCGAAAGTAGCGCTTGGCCAGGAATGATGACATTATTCAGTATGTCATTCCAAGGCCTTTTTCTTGACCCGAATTAACCACCCTACAGTGCACTGGTATACCCCAACCGAACTCGCCAAGCGAATGGGCTTCTACCACTCCTGCCAAGCAGTCGGGCAAATGCTCTCGGGCGCCATGCAAGCCGCAATCACCGACACTCTCGACGGGCATAGCGGCCTAGCAGGATGGCGCTGGCTATTCGTGATCAACGCCATCATCACGGTAATTTGGGGATTTGCAGGATTCGTCATGCTCCCCGATCTCCCGAACAGACCCAACCCGCGTGCGTTTTGGTTCAAGAAAGTCCACGGCGAGCTTTCGCTGGAACGCCTGGCGCGCAACGGCCGCGCCGAGCCAAAGAAGATGACCTGGGCCGGCGTGAAGCGCACGTTCTCGGGATGGGTCGTTTACTTCATCGCGATTCTATATATTGCGACGGTTCTTGGAACATACGGATATGTTTATTTCGGGCTGTTCCTGAAATCGCTAAAGAACCCAGACGGAAGCGCGAGATGGACCGTCTCGCAAGTCAACGCTATCCCCATCGGAGGATCGGCGATCAATGTGGTGTTCGTGTGGATTTGGGCCCTGTTATCCGATTACTTTGAAACTCGTTGGGCACTCATCGTTATTCAAGCGGTTATCGGGATAGTCCCGTGTATTATCATGAGCATTTGGACTACACACCCGCTGTCGGTGGGTTTGTCTGCTGTTTATGCATCATACTTCATCTCGTATATCTGTCTCGGCACGGCGCCGTTGATCTTTGCCTGGCTTTCTGATCTCATCCCGCAGGATCCAGAAGCGCGGTCTCTTGTGGTCGGCGTTGCTGTTGCTGGGTATTATGCCATCTCCTCGTGGTCGCAGGTCCTCGTCTGGCCTGCGAGTCAGGCACCCTTCTATAAATATGGGTGGCAGTCCGCCTTGGCCTTGTTGGTTCTTGTGATTATTATGACGAGCATTTTGAGATTTGTGGATGTGCGGTACCTCCTGCCAAAGCGCGAGGAATTCCGCGCTGTGCTGGAAGAAGATATCGTTGTGGGCAAGGGGGTTAGTACGTCAGTGTCTCCAGATCAGATCGAGGGTCGGCATCGGAGAGATGAAAGCCCGAAGGTTGCTACATCAAATGTGCATGAAGTTTAGCCATGGGGCTCTAATGAGTATATCTTTATATTGATTTGCTTTTTTCTCTCCACGATACTACACTCTAGTTCACACTTTTGATTTACCTTCAATACCCAGTAAAGTGTCTGTAATATTAGGTTCATTTTCTTCACCAAAAAAAGTACAGTGGATGTCCATTAGTAGTAACTAAGAAGTAGCTGTAGTATATCCACAATAAAATACATCGCCCGAAGGCCTATGTCAAGTTCAGAAGAGAAAAAATTATATCCCGCCCTCATCATCTCCATTTCACATCTCCATTTCACATCGACAGTGTCCTATATCCTACTATTGGCCACTGGGATAACTCAGTAGTAGATAGGATTCTCAGGGTCAGTGAGATCAAAGACCACACTAGAGTGAGGCTTAGCACCACCACGATTGGCGAACTCCTTGGGGAAGTCAATAGAGCGGTTGAAAGAAAGGCTGCCATCCTCTTTAAGGTCGATGTAGAGCGCCTTGAAGTCAGCCGGGGTGTTGATGATACCAATGTCGCCAGTCTGGACGAAGTAGTCGGTGACGACCAAGTGCTTCTGGTCAGGTGTGACCTTGATATAGTGAGGTCCGACGGTAGGCTGATCCTCATCGGGGTCATCCAGACGCTTGACGTTGTTGAGGTCGCTAATGTCTAGCGCGGCAATGTGGTTGGCTGTGGTAAGGGTGGCGTAGAAGTATTTACCGTCTTTGCTGATGTCGGAGCTGTGGGGTGATGTTGTTAGCAATGATTTTCTTGTGGTATACAGTAGATAAGCTACTTACTAGATGGCAATGGTGTCACGGGCCTTGGGACCAAGATCGTAGAGCTGCTCGATCACACCCTGTTTGCCATTGGCGTCCTTTCGCAGAGGGTAGATGATCCAAAGCTGACCCAGGTGCACGGCAGTGGCGATAGCAGCAGATTCCGGGTGTCCAGGAATGAACTTGACATCTTGGATACCACCACCCTGATCGAGTTAGAAGATGCATGAGGATTAAAGTTCAGGGGCTGGCTTACATTAGGAATTGTGAGGGTGCTGAGAATCTTTCTAGAGTCCAGATCCCAGAGACGCAGTGTATCGGCGCGGCGGACTCCGAGACTTGGCTTCAAGATAGTAATCGGCTCGACGAAGTCCGAGGTCAGAATGAGCTTTTTCTCCCAATCGATGCTGAGTCCGTGAGGGGAGAACTGCTGTTCAAGAATGTTGAGAGTACCTTCCACATCCTCGGGCCATTCGTGAATGATGTTAAAGTCGGCATCAGTCTCGATGAGACGACCAGGCGAGGTACCAACGGCCGAGCCCATGTAGGTGATGAAAAATCCACCATCGGGCTTTGCCCGAACCTCATCCGCAATGGATGCAAGGATACCGCGGTTACTCTTCAAGAACTTGGGGCGGTAAGGGTTGGAGGTGTCAAAGTAGAAACCAGTATCCTAATGAAGGATTAGATATGCTGTGAAAGGCGAATTGAGAAGAAGTCTACATACTTGAGTCTTCAAGAGAGATAGTAATCCACCACCCCAGATGGTCTTTCCATCCAGCGACGGTCCCAGGTGGTGGGGGTCATTGCCACTGCTGGGCACATCTGTGACCCATAAAAGGGTTCCAAAGGTGTCCTAAAGTCGAATCAGCAATTAGGTTCAAATGACTCCGTACCAGGCTTAGGATTGGCCTACATCATCCAAACTATAGGTAGCAAGGAAGTCTACCAATGATAATTAGCATCATCTCCTCTCGTCAATCCACCATGCGTAGATCCATACCTTTATGGAACTTGTCGCCTGAGCCAGTCCAGAAATACCCAATCTTCTTCGGCTTGATGTCACTGGGCGTGAAGGGAGGACTCTCCAGTGGAGGAGTAGGGACTTGCAAAATCGGCAAAGGAGGAGCGTTGGTCGTCAAAGCCTCGGTCACTCCAGGAATAGTGGGTATGAGAGGAGGCAAAGAAAGACACTCTCCAAGAGCAATCAGCGACGCAATAGAAGCAATAGAGTACTTCATCTTGTTGGAGAGAGAGAATGAGCGGGATTGCGTTGGTTTGATGAGCATATTTGCGGGAAATTTCGAGAGCTTATATACCCGGGTATGCCTTCATCTCGCCCCAATTGAGGTACCATCTTGCTCTTCCCCTGAGCCATCTCGACAATATCAGCACAGAGCACGCAAAAAAGTCTCATTTTGGGTTTGTGTGATCTTCCAAATTCCTCGAGGAGACGCTGATCTGCGAAATGGCGAATTTCATACCTCAACGCCCACATGAGAATCCGAACAATCCCCGACTCGGGATCTGACGCTGGACCTGTGGTCCCCGTGTTCAGATATTTTCTGAGAAGTCAATTCTTCTTAATCTTAAGAAGATGTCGTGATTGAAGTTAATCCAAAGTTGAGAGAGACTGCAAGTTGAAATCAATAGCTCAAACCCAAAACCAAATCCGATCTATACCGGTACTGAGCCTCGCCCTGTCTATCAGTGCCATTGATGCGTTGTGGACGAACGGGTCGTCGAACTAGGGTTAAGGGAATCCATAATTTCCGGAATAGGCAAGGTCCAGGAACCGCCCTCGACGATCACCAAATCTCACATTCGACTCAACACTCAAACAAGGAACGGTATTGAGTTCCAGAGGTCAAAGCAAATGTCAAGTTATTTTCGAGACTAGCAACCAGAGAGGTCAAAGTAGAGGAATGATCCGCGCCTGCCAAGAAATGTGGGATCTATGTACTCATTCAAGGTACCGATGAGGTGATCCAGGGTCGACTTTCAAGTCCCGTGACCAACAAGTTACCTGTCAGGTCCCTGGATCGACATCGTCTATTTCCCCACAGAGACGATTAGCACGGGAGACCCGGCATCGATTTCGACATGATGCCAAGAATGTTGTTATATCCTTGGCCATGCTTAGTTTTCTTTTACGGAGAACTACTCCGTACCTTCCGGTCTATTATCGATTCAGGATGGCTTCTTTTGCAACCTCTTCCGTGAGAGGCAAGATGGATACGGAATACGGAGTAGATCTTCCTGGATTGCATCATCTCTTGTGACTGTTTATACTTTCTGATAACTCGTGTTCTGGTCAATTTCATTAGGATCAACATCTCAACGCCGAGGAACTAGGGAGCGGCACATTGAAACTAGCTGAATTCCTGGAGGTCTATGCCCCCTCGGTATTTGGAGGGGTTGGGTTAGTGTCGAATTGTCATATATAACTGGGATGACTCCGTCGTGCTTGGCTTGAGGCATCTCAGTCCAATCCCATTCTTTTGCACATTCTTTTCCTTCATTCAAAATGAAGTCCCAAAGCCTCGCCCTCTTTGGACTATTTGTTTCCTCTGCCTTTGCAGTACCTCGGACTAAGAGGCAGGATGGCAATGACCAGCCGATTAGCGGTGCCAAAGGAGCGCCGATTCTAGGTAAGCCTCTTAAGGCTGGAAGAGGTCTTCACGGGTACTAACCGTAGTGATTCATGCTTACGACTTTCTCTAAATAGGCGGAACGAACAAAGTGCTCGACCTTCAAAACCCAGACCAGTTCCGCACTGCCAGTACCGATAATGGCTTTGTGCCCAACGTCAAGTGGAGCTTCTCTGAGTCTCAGACTCGGCTTTTCCCAGGCGGCTGGTCTCGAGAGCAAGTCATTCAGGATCTGCCACAGAGCCATGACATCGCAGGTGCCCAACAGCATCTGAAGAAGGGCGCCATCCGCGAACTACACTGGCACCGCACGGTTAGTGGCCGCACATATATACTTTCTACGACATTTGACTTACTTTAGGACACAGGCCGAGTGGGGATTTGTCTACAACGGCTCGCTCCTGCTGTCCGGTGTTGATGAAAACGGCGGCTTCACTACCGAGGTTCTTGAAACCGGTGATATCTGGTATTTCCCTAAGGGTGTCGCGCATAACGTGCAGGGTCTAGACGATGAGAACGAGTACCTCCTCGCTTTTGATGATGGTGACTTTGAGAAGATTGGGTATGCTCCATTCACACTTTTGAAAACTCAATATACTAATTAAAAAGTACTACCTTCATGGTTGACGACTGGATTGCCCATACCCCCAGGGACATTCTCGCCAAGAACTTTGGTGTTGACCCTAAGGTCTTCGACTCGGTCCCTTCAAAGTTCCCTTACATCCTCAACGGCACTGTCAGCAAAGACCTTGACAAGGCTCCCGAGGGTACGTTGAGAGGTGACAATTCCTACGTCTACCACACCTACAAGCACCCCTCTGAGCCTGTCCCTGGTCACGGCGGAACACTCCGCAAGATTGATTCCACCAACTTCCCCATCTCAAAGACTCTTGCTGCTTCGATTGTGGAACTGGAGCCCAAGGGTCTTCGTGAGCTTCACTGGCATCCTAATGTAAGTTTTTACACAACACACAAGTGCCTGAGAAGAAACCTATATTAACCACCATCTAGGCTGAGGAATGGCTCTACTTCCACCAGGGTCAAGCCCGTGCTACAGTGTTCATTGGTGACTCCAAGGCTCGCACCTTCGACTTCCACGCGGGTGACACCGGTGTTTTCCCCGACAACAGTGGTAAGTATACTTCTCCATTTTCCCAATACCGAGTCAATATGCTAAATCTCTTTAAAAGGACACTATATCGAGAACACCTCCGAGACCGAGAAACTCGTGTGGATCGAGCTCTACAAGAGCGACCGCGTCGCTGATATCTCCCTGGCCCAGTGGCTGGCGTTGACTCCTGCTGATACTGTTGCCAACGTCTTGAAGATCGATATCGAAGTGGTCAAGCATATCAAGAAGCAGAAGCAACTTCTTGTTCAGGGCAAGAAATAATTTGACGTCCTCGGATTGTGGTGTCCGGACCTGACCTGGCAGCCTATATAGCAGGACTTCTGTTATTAAGCTACATACGCTGGATTATATACTTCTATGTATTTTTCTTTCTATTTTTACTAAATTTCATCCTTAATTTTTTCGCAATACAAGAGACCTCGGTCCTTACTAACACATTGTTATTCCAACATCCCAGGCTTCTTCAAATTTTTGAATACCTCCAGAGTATTTAATATCGCGCGCCCGCCAAGTGGACTGTTCCTGGTAATTAGCCACCAGGAAGTCCTTGCAATCCTTTCATCGGGTCGGCCCGAACCCCACAGAGCCCCACTGCTCTAGTAAAATCATATCACTCGGGGAGCTGTGCTACTAGAAGAAGAGAGATATCGATTGCTGTCTGAGAATGAGCTTACTACCTGGGGGCTTGCATAGCCAAATTCGGGGCAATTGTAAGCTTATTTCTGTATAGGCCGTAAGACAAGGTCACCACACAGCGAGACAAGTTCTGACGTAGATCAAGCATGGGGCTCTATCTCATTCTATTATGGCGTACCACAATAAGACAAAAAGCCCGAACAGCTTGCAACAATAAGAAATGCTAAAATGCCAGAATTGATTCGATATCCAACTCCGGTGATGCGCTGATGCTGTACAAACATAAAAGGCTAATTCCAACTCGAGAAACAACAAAACTCCATGCACGCCGCCAGCAATGCTCAAATCACGCGCGCTTTTCGCATGATGGGGAAAAAAACTCGATAGAAGAATAACAAAGAATATAGCCTAATTTTTGATCGCTTTCCTCCGCAATACACCAAGATTCTCCAATCTGTCCCACGCCTTGTTCATGTCGGAGGACTCGTCGCCCAGCGAGGGCCGAAGGTCTAGTCCGTCGAGGGTGTGGAGAGAGCCACTCGTGCCGGCGTAGAGCAAGAGCTCTAGCACTCTTCGGCGTAGACGTGTGGACTGATCGAGGTGCGTTAAGTACTTCACATCCGCTTGCGGGTCAGCGAACGGAAGTGTGTATGGGTCGTCGACTTCGGGGTCTCTGTCTGTCGGCTGATCGCCCACGGTGGCACGGTGAGAGCTCTGGTCATCGTTCCCCAGATCAGCTAGAGCATCAGAAAGGTCCCGGTGGGTCCCTTGGTGTCGGACGACTGCTTGTTCTTGCGACTTCAATTTCTTGCGATCCGAATTGCCACTCCCAGTCACCGCTGGGGGGTAAAAGCCAACAGTTAGCGGGTTCCCACGGATATCAAGCTTGCGCAAAGAACATGCAGTTCCTTTTCCGGTTTTTCCTAGTCGACTGAGAATCTGACAGATTCTTCTCATCCTTGAGAGACGATTGCCAACGATCATCAGTCTAGCAAGGCAGTTCATTCCAATCAGTGGCTCCACATCATCAACCGAGTTGAAATTCAGATTTAGGACTTTAAGGTTCGGGAAGCTTAAAGCAAAATCACCCGGGAGACTCTTCAATGTGCATGCAGCTAGATCGAGAAGTTGAAGTCGTAGTAGCGGAGCAGAAGGGCAGACACTTTGGTCGGAAAGCTTGTTCGAAGACAAAAAGACTTTGCGAACATCCTTGACAAGTCCCAAGTCAATATCTAACCTGTGTTCAATTTTCTTTTCTTTAGACGCTTCTTTGGACGCTGTCTGCTCTCGGAGAGACAGTACCTCGAGATTGTGACAATTCTCAAGGCCAATAACGGTAGAAAGGTGGTTTTGATCAAGGTAGAGAAGGCTCACGGAAGGGAAAGCTCGTGCATCTAAAGCCTCCAATCTATTTTCAGAGAGTCGCAGGGCGCGGAGACTAATAAGGGAAGCAGACGAGTCAAAGCCGCTGATCTGATTGGCACTAACATCGAGAGTGGCAAGTGACGGAAGCCATTCGACATTCCGGACAGATGTTAGACAGTTGTGGCTCAAGTCAAGATCACGAAGGCGTGTCAACTCGGACCCTTCGAAATCCACAGTAGTGATAGAGTTGTTGCTCAGCTTCAGGCTTAGCAAACCATTAAGATAAATAATCCCGTCTATGTTGCGGATCTGATTGTCATTGGCCTTCAGTTCCCGGAGATGAATCAAACTTGCGAAGCCATCCAACGTCTCGATATCATTTCCTGAAACGTCCAAATACTGCAAATTGATCATGTGACCCCATGGAGTAAGGTTGGAGAGGCAATTTCGAGGGATCTTGAGGGTTCTCAGGGTTGAGGGGATGCCACTCAATTGACCAATGTCGTTATCAGTAACATCCAACTCTTCCAGGCGGGGACAGAATTCGTTCAGCTTGTGCAACGTAATCAAACCCTTATTGCGCAAGACAAGGCGGCGCACGTGTTCCCAATAAGGCTCATATGGTTCCACGTCAGTAATATGCTTGATCAAATCTTCAGTTGCCAATGCGAAAGTCCCGTGCACTTGTCGCAAAGAGGAAGGGTTTGTACGATGAGCCACATAGCTCATTTCAAGGTTCAGGGGTTTATCAGCTTGGTGGACGGTAAAGTCCGCAAGTGGACTGAGGTGGAAGCTGTAGCTCGTGTCAGGCCCGGCACTTTGGAGAGGTATCAAAGAATGCTCTGCCTCGGTTCTGGCTGGTGTCTTTCGGACACCAAGTGAGTCATTCCTGCGCACAAGGCTTTGGTCATTGACGGTCTCCTCGTTTCTCTCCTCAATCCTCGAGATAGGACGTCGAATAAACGGCTGGCCACCAACTGAAGTTTGACGCCCCGTGGGAGGAACGGATAACCGTGTTGATCCATTTTCGTGGTCCGCTGGGGCTGAATCCTCGACTGGCACAATTCCGTGGTAGGTGTGATTCGCGGTCGGGTCGGACTGGCCATTATCAGGCTCACCCCGAGAAGAGGGGCGCGAAAGGGGCGATGAGAGATTCACTGTTGCGACACGCGCTTGTTTCCCTAGAGATCGGGGATTCTTCGAGGACAATGGCTCGTCGCGCTGAGCTTCAAGTTTTCCTTGCTCGGAGATTTTCCTTTCTGCGGCTTCGTCTGTGCCCCATGATGTAGCTCTTGTCCCCGTGTTAGGAACACTGGACGTGAAGCGAGTGAATCTTGATTGAACCGAGCTTGCACCAAGAGAAGGTTCTCCATCCCTGGTGTGTGGTCGAACATCGGGTTTCTTCGGGGATGTGTTCGCAGCCAAAGGACTGCGGGCCTTGGTTTGCTCTCGCTCGGTTGGGACGTCGGTCTTTGTAGGAGAATTGAGACCCTGGACTCTCAACATCTCCTGGAGCTCGTCTACAGTGAGATCCGGAATATCTTTGAATGGATCATCAGCCTCCGAGGCGGGTTCGGAGATTGGTGCATGTGGTTCTTCTGCCTCATCTTTCACCCATTGATTCTTCGATCGGTCATACTTGAAGCCATTAACCTCATTCGGGATCAGGTGGGCTACAAGATCAGAAGCCAGCATACCCTTGACGTGGGAACCTTGTGAAGAGCCCGTGGGTACGGAGGTGGCGCTGAACCCGGACATTTGTGTGTTGATAGTCATCAGATCATGGGCGATGTTTTCCGCCGTGTCATCAGTCATGCCACTAGTCTTTCGTTTCCTCGGTCCATGTAATCGGATGAGCTGTGAGTTGGATTCACCGATCTCGGTTTGGCCCTCGTCCTGGCCATGGCGAGCATGCAGGGACATTTCTCGGTCATTCGGGTCATCTTGTTCCTGGTATTTTTTCAGGTGACTCAGGATCATTGGATTCACCTCCTTCACCTCTCTCAACTTGCGAAGATCCGTTCCGTCGCGGCTCGGAGGGCGAGAAAACGCTTCCCGGGTGGATTCGTCGTCGTCGCTGAAGTCGTCGCCTTCACTTTCCACGTCAGACTCATGCAGACTTGACAATCCAGCTGCGCCTCGTCCTTTGGATCTGATGAGATCCATGATCTTAGTGGCTTCGTTTAAATAATCCTGAGTGGTGATAGATCCTTTTCGTGAGGTATCGCTGGTCCCAGTAATCTTCACTATTGGAACGTCACCATCAAGGGAAAAAGAATCAGAATAATCATTATTGTCGAAATTGGATTCGGAGAAATCTCTGTGCAGTGAAATATGGCTTTCGCCCTCTGTTCGTATTTGGCTTGGTGTAGGTGTTCGAGGTCGCTGCATTGAGTGAGAAGGGCCTGGTGGAGCAAGGTAGTCACTATTGTCGAGCTGTACACCGTGTTGCATAAGACTTCGTTGCAACAGCGACATGTCGCCATACTTCTGAGATGAACCGCCGGCATTCTGTTTGGGTTCGGAGCTATTATTTCTCATGATTGTCCGGCGCCGTTTTGGTGTGGGATCCATGCCGGGGGCCCGGGGCACTCGCTTGACATCAAGGGCCATATTTTCCTTGTTATTGGGCCGATTCCCGTGTCGCACATCATCAAAGAAATCCTGGCGCATCCAGGCAGATGGTTTCCTAGTGAATCCTGAGCTCGCTGATCTGCTGTAATGATACAATCCTTGCTGTGAGGGGCCACGGAGATATTGTTGCCGGGCTGACGATCGCTTGCGTGAAGATGGGCGGGACCCAAACCCTCCGGCCTCATCGTACACCAATTTGTGCTCGTAGGGGCTAGTGTCTGAGAAATCAAATGTATCCAACTCGCCACCCCCAAATTGGTTGATTCGATTTACAGCATTGCGAGATCCAAGACGTTCGTTTCGCCGAGGGGAGATCTCCTGCAATGGCTCGTGTCTCGAATTTAAAAAGCTGCGGCTCTCGCCTTTTCGTCGCGCTTCCTCCGAGGGCGAAGGGGGCTCATCTCCTTCTGATGTGTCACTGAAATTGTCTTCAAACTGGCTCATGCGCCGGAGAAGTCTGTTATTAGTGAATGTGTCATGGTCACCGAACAGCTTCAATGGACTTCCTGATGACGGCATTTTGGCCTCATTCTCTGCTCCAGCCGTGGCCGGCCGGACATGAGACGAGGAAGGATGCGGTAGACCAGGTGACGTGGTCTTGTGAGGGGGGTTGAACAGAGGTGAACTGCGGATTTTAGAGTTGGCGAGGGTGATGGGGGACAAACGGTGGGAAGGAAAGGGCGAAGGGGAGAATCGCCGAGGGAAGGAGCGGTTTTTTCGCCGACTGCTGAAGTCCATCGTCCCCATAGACAGATCCCGGGGTAGAGAATGACTTGTCGCGTCCAGCAAGCTGTCATCTCGTGGAGACCCGTCCGCATTAGGTTCACTGTGGTTGTAAAAGAGGAAGCTATCGCTTGCAGCGGAGTCCGGGCGACTATCATTTTCGATAGACAGGCTTTCCAACTTGTTGGTGACCTGCTTCAGCGCGGACTTGATGACTTCCGAAGTCCCATTGCCATCAACAGTGTTATTGCGGGAGAAGGTTATGGGTGTGATTCCTTCATTGCGCAGATCTTCCAACCCACTAGCAGTCCGTAGTTGTGTATTCCCCGATTGTGAGAGCCCTTCCTGATCCCAATCCACGTCCAGGCCCCCATTCTTCTCCCAAGGAGCGCGATTGACCGTTCCTTCCGGCGACTGGTCGCCATGGTCCCTTACATCCTCATTGGCGACGCGTTCGAGATCATCCTCGCGACTGTTATGTTCGTCTCTATTTTGTCGCGAAGATGTACCGGCGAAATCCCACAGATTGTCGTCCTGTTTCGTAAAGGGAGTAGAGGCCTGTTGTGCCGTTTCCGTTTCAGCACGGGGTGTGGGCGGCTTGAACACGGTTTCGAGACCTATCGGCGCGAACAGGTCGCGTTGCTCGCCAGCAGCGATTTCCCCGCGCACTAGTCGTCTGCGCCATTCCGGGGTACCCTCTTTTGCGTCCTTGCCCTTCGATTTGATCTGAACCGTACCGTCGAATTCGGAAGTTGTGGAGGAGGCTCTGGAGGCGTTTGAAACCGATCGTAGAGGGGAGCGCGCATCCATTGAGGGCTGTCTGCGACCCGTCGGCTTGGGGCTGGCCTTGAGATTTTCCTTGGCGTAGGGCCCTGGGGTGGTCTTGGGAGGGCTGTATTTCAAACTACCAGGGGCAGGCGATCGTGGTTTGCGTGTTTTGAATGGTTGGGGGGTCTTCGGCGTCGGAGGTTCTCTTCTATGGAAATGACATGGTCGGGTAACCTTGTCCTTTTTGTTGCTTCCCGGTGATTGTTGTTCTTGGGAACGCCGCGCGGGCATAGGAATGCGACTAGGAGTTCCCTGCTGGCTGGTTTTAGGCGACTCCGGTAAGGCAGGAACAGGTACAGGACTGTTGGGCGCTAGAGATGGCCAGTCGTCCGACAAACTGTCAAGCCATGGTTGGTTACTCATTTTTCTTTGTTTTGATGCCGGTACGCGTTCCGGATCCAAACCAACTTCACATCGACACCAACGACATGAAAACGTATAGATCAGAGCTAATCTTTGCTCGGAATGAGAAGAACGGTGGGTTGAACGGTGGGTTGAACAGTGCGGAGATGCGGTGTCCAGGGTATCTCCACTCAGAGCTCTCCCTTGTTTATTATCTTTCTTGTTTACCTTTTTTGGCCTCCCGCCCAGATTGATATTCTATAGAAAGCAATAATATAAACTAGTATAGACGTTTTGAGATCTATCAACTGTATTTAACCCTAGTTCCACTATTGTCTTCTGGCCTGGGACAAGAATATCTCTAAACCCCCAGATCCGAGCTAGACTATTGAATCCCTTTGTAGCTTAACAGGTTGACTAGTCCCACTTAGTTCTGTTTTGTTCTTTATTTAAGGTAAACAAGCGTTAGTTGAGTTGATCCTATTTTCTATTCTATGTAATATTTAGTGATGTTCTTAATGTTATTCAATGGATCGGTAGAAAAGATCTTCTTTTCTCAGTGCTGGATGAATCCTTCGTCCTCGGTCCCACTTATATATAGCTGCAAGGCTCCCAAGGTAGATCGCCAACTACCAAAAACAGCCAAATACATTGACCCTCGAGAATTTCATTGTGCTGGCTCCAATAGTATCGTCGAAACATTTTTAACACGCGCAAGGGCGAGAAGTCCTTGATTGCCCAAAAAAGAAAAAAAAATGAAGAATTGAAATACGTGGGAACCCACATATGTATTGTTCTGTCTAACTCCTAGGATATTGTCTCCCTCAAGAATGAATTTTACAGTAAAAAATATGGAATGCACATGCTCTTAAATAATCAGTCTCTCGAATGAGTACTTGCCAACCGCCTTGCGGCGCAAGTAACCAATCTCACGACTGCTGCGATGCTTCACCTCGCCCGTGGATTTTTTAATCTTAGTGCGGGACACGTCATTGGAAGCAGCTTTGAGTGACAGCGGTAGCATTTTGCCACCAGCATCGCCATCGTAGCCGTCCTCTCCCTCGCCGGGACGGGTGAAGACAAGCAAGTCGGCGCCATTGAGTTTCTCGTAGCGGACCAGGTGCGATGGACCGGCCTCGGAATCCATCTTGGCCAGGGCATCCTCGGAGGTAGTAGCGGGGGTGTCAACTTGATCCGCGAAGCGGAGGTACTCGCACAAGACACCCTTGAGATAGGTTGCCTCTTCCACTCCTGCAAGCGCGGCGGAGACTTCAGACTTCATGTCCGCAATCAATTCCATTTCACGGCTAGCAGCGGCAGCGACTGAGTCCTCAAAGTCACCCGCTGCGGGGACGGCCGAGATCCAACCGGATGGACCCACGGCATCCACAGAGGCAGTGATGAGATCAATGATGACATCGAGAGAAAGAGTGGGAGTAATTTGGTCGAGAGTAATAGGTGTTGGGGGGTTTTCAGTGAACCGAGAAGTGTAGCCTCCAGTAGCGAGGGAAAGACGGAGATGGTGAACCATAGAAATAAGTTCTGTCCGCGAGAGATTGGAGCGGAGGGAATGAACGACAACCGACACGGGCTGCGAGTGAATCTTTTGAAGGGAGGTATTCAGGCCAGCGAATATATCCTTTAGGGTTGCCGTTTCGGCCCCTAGCTGTCTAGAAAGTTCCTGGGTGGGAGTGGCAAGATCACCGTTTGTGATCGCACGAGCTGTTTCCTCGAGAGTTCCAGAGTGCGAGCGTGCCTGGTTCAAGAAGGCTTTGAGCGCGTAGGCCAACTCATCGGAGGAAATCAGAGTTGGTCCCTCAAGCACTTGGTTGACCTGCTTCAAGGAGGGATCTGAATCGAGGAGAGCCTGGATGAACGAGCCGGTGGGGAATGGCTGCAAAATGCGTGGCTTGCATGCACGACGGAGCGCAATCTCAACATTGTCGAGTGACAGATGTCCCAAGCGAATAAGCCAGTCACAAGTAGTCGGGGGCCACATGGCAACACGGAGTTGAGATGAAGGGGAGGCCGACATTGTATCATCTGTGGCAGACTCCTCCACAGCGAATATTTTGGACAGCAAGAAAAGAGTTGCTTCGGGGTTAACATACTGCCCGCGCACTGGGAGCGTCGTTGAGGCATCCGATGTGCTGAAGTAGGTCAGGACCGCATTATCAAACAAGTCAATGTTCTTCGTCTTGGTCGCCTTCTCCACCGTTTTTGTGAGCTGTGTCCATTTCTCAACTTGCTCCGGTGATGTAAGCCGAAGAGAGGCCATGTTGTCAGATCGGTGCTTCTTTGATGAGATATCCCACTGTGCACCAGAAGAACCAATACCTCTCCCGATAGCATCGATGAGCAGGCTATCTCTGGTCCGCTTCAGCGAAGAGCTGGGCGCACTAGGGAGAGAGCTCAAGTCAAAAGCAATAAGGGTATTGCCCTTGGTTGCGATAGCAATCCCAAGTTTGGCGAAGTAGCTGATGAAGTTTGTGGGAGCCTCTGGGGTCGACCCAGTGCTTGACAAAAGATCACCGGCTGGAATGCTGCGCTGCACAGAATGGTACTGAGTATCATATACCGCCACAAGAGATTTTTGGGCTCCAATCACAGATTGGGGAGAAATGCGCATGACCGAGGAGAATTCCTCATCTTCAAGGACGAATTGCGATGTGACACAGGGAGAGTACTGGGAGAGGTCAACGTTGATGAAACCCTTTTCGAAAGAAAGGCTCAATCCTGCTGAGCCAGAATGGAAGCTCCATTGCATAGCATTGCCATTGGTGGCTTCTAGGCCACTCACATCCGGGATGTGGAAAGTTTGTAGATGGCGTAGGCGCTGACTTTCGTCCAACCCTGACTCTGACTTCGCATGCGCGGGGACTGAGAACATCTGCACAATGATGTCTTTGAGGGAGACTCGATCGGTATTCTTCGGTTGGGATACCAGAAGCAAGATAGACGGCTCGTTGGTTCCTGAGGTTGTCAGATCGCCCAGCGCCAGCAATGCCAAATCCTGTCGTCTTTTGAACAAAGCCTTCTTTGCATCATCAAATTCAACCAAGAAGCTGGATTGAACATTGTGAGTAGAGCAAACCTTTGCAATCTCACTGTGCTGAATACTCCATCGTTGGGTTTTTAAATCCGACGACAGTCTACGCACACGACCATCCTCGTGGACAGCCAATATATCAAATGGATCCGTCTCTCCTTCGGCATCGGTACTAGAGGGCACAATTCCCACAAAAGTAGTGGGGCTGGTCGAGTCGGTCACGGTGGTAGTCGAAGAAGAAATGACCGGAGCACTTGAGCCGCTGCTGCCGATCTCCTCCACAAAGCACTTGATCTGATGTTCGGGTTTCGTGACAGCAGTATAAGTCTGTCTTCGGACTGTTGATTTTTTTGACAGCTTCCTGCGAACTGAACATGGGCGGCAAGAGAAAGTAGATTGCGGTGGGACGGCGTAGGAAGTCACGAGCTTAGGTGTTTGAACCTGATAAAGATTAGTGTCAGATGCAACTGAGGGAGCATTGGATAATGAGCAAGCATACGTTGTAAATGTTCACAGCCTCGCCATCTACGGCAACTGCGACTTCATAGCGTTTGCGTTTTTTCGCATCGGCGAGACTGAAGACATCCCCGACGCGGGTTTTGCCAGTAGAAGCGTGAAGGGGCCGAGGCAATTGCGCCAGGACAGATGGGGACTGCAAATCCATGACGAACGGAATACCAGGAATTTAAAATGACTTAAGTTCCTGTCCCTCAAAGCGTGTGATCTTTTCCATGCAGACCCATCCAATTTGGAAATCTGAAAAATTTTCGGGATTACGTCGGGCCGGTATATCCACCCCTAAGCCATATCAGGGCTAGCGTTGGTACGTGCGGCAGTCAGCCTGACATAAGCAATTAACGCGCCCTTCGCGTCGGACGTGTCTGAAGCTATGGAGATCGGCCTTGACTTAGTTCTTGCTTCATGCAATCGCACCACACTTACCACCAAAATTCTGTCATTTCAATGCTATTTCTGAGATACCGCTTGCTCCCTGGCCTCTCCTCAGGGATCAACTGACTGTTCACATGAGCATCATATCAAATCTACCGATGGCTATGGGAACCGACGAAGAGCAAGTCATACATCCCTTCTTCCGACAAGGTCAGGATGTGTCCTATAGCTACAGGTGACTCTGAGCTTACAATGTCTAGAATTTGGTGTCTCGGTCAAATCTACACCCTCGAATGAGCCAATCTTGCCTGTGAATTCCCACGTACACGATCCTCGACCGATAAGCAGCCAAAGCTCCACGCACGAGGAGGGGCTTCAGGTCCCGGGGAACTACAATTCAAATGTCTCCAACATAAACAATGAGAGTTCTGCGGATCTTGACGAAGACCTGAATGAACACCGGAGAAAGAGACGAAGAACGAACAAAATTCAAACAACCGGATCCACTACCATTTCCAATTCAGGTCTGGCAGAATGGCTCGGTTATAATGTGACCAACAATACGCCTTTATCAACCGATAATCCTCCCGAGACCGAAATCAATGTGTCTACACCTCCACCCGACGGTCCGCTGGTGGAGACCCAACTTGTTGAAGATGAAACTCAATCATTGACACCATCCGAGAACGAGAAACCAAAGGGCCGAGGTGCAAGAACCTCTGCAAGGCAGAAGATTCTCAAATTGAATTCAAAGGGAGGGCTGCTGTCGTCACCCACCTCCAGTCCTCATCAAGAGGCGAAAAAAAAGGGAATTACAGGGAAGCGAAGGAAGCCGCGAAAAGCTGAGCGCAAGGTGGTGACGATAAAGTATAGTGTTGCCACAGAAAAGAACATCGGAAAGTTGATCGATGATATCCAAGATAGTCGAACCGTTCAAAAGCCCCCTGCCACTATACCATCCGTTAAGCCGTGCAAGAAGGAAAGCCAACCCCGAAAGCCCACACACCCGTTTTTCAGCAAGAAATCAGCACAAAAATCCGGGCCCGAGAGCTTGAATGGATCTCAATCGGACAATCCAGATAGCAGCGTGAGCGTGCCCTCAAGCCAAACTACAGCTGGGGCACCAGATAAGAAGCGGGTAGTTGCAGCTTCGGGAAGCTCCTTTACTAGCTTTCCCCGTCGTGTTTCTAAGTTTCCCGAACTGCTTGATCCCCTTTGGCCACCGCAGGATCTCGTGCACGTTAGAGACGCTCACTCACCTTCAGATGTTGATGACCGTATCTGGCATACTGCCCAGGACCGAAAAAAATCGAAGATTGCAGCTATCTCAATTAGAGATGACGAAAACGTCCTTCTAGCTGGAACGGCTGAAGCAAGCAGGATCGCCCGCCTGTCTAAACAGGACTACGATGCCCTGGCTATTCTTCGACATCCCATACGACATGTTGCCAGCAGTCAAGTCTTGCATACGGCAATGGAAAGACAAATGTCGTGGTCCTCGCCAAACGGCAAATTTCCTTGGGATTCTGCTAGTCCCCCTCTTGCCAAACTTCGATCGGGACTACTCACATCAGTTTCGGCTTTTGATTGTGCAACCTACGAACCACAGCTTTGGACACACAAATACGCCCCCGAGTCAGCTGAAGACGTCCTTCAGCTTGGCCGTGAACCACAGGTGCTTCGAGACTGGCTACGGCATCTCAAAATCACAGCAGTGGATACCGGAAAATCATCAAAGGAGAATACAAAAGCGAAATTGAAGCGGGAAAGAAAGGCGAAGAAGCGCCAAAAAACCGATAAACTCGATGGTTTCATTGTATCAAGCGAAGATGAGATCTCTGAGATGGACTGTCTCTCTGGCTCAGATGATGAGTTAGCGGGCGGCGTGACCACAACACCTCGAAGGACAGTCGTCCGGTCGGGCGACATAGCACCTGGTTTACCTGGAGTAGAAAGAAAGAATCCAATGTCCAATGCGATTCTTCTTAGCGGTCCGGCTGGCTCCGGCAAAACCGCTTCTGTCTATGCTGTTGCAAAAGAACTTGATTTCGAAGTTTTCGAGATAAATGCTGGAAGCCGACGAAGTGCCCGGGATATGCTAGAACGCGTCGGAGATATGACGCAAAATCATCTTGTTCATCTCCTCAACGAATCCGAAAATTCAACAGACAACAAAGATTTCGCCAAGCAAAACAAGCTGAAGAGCTTTTTCAAAGGCTCATCCTCAAATTCCAGCAAGCCGGTCTCCCGGTCTGGCGAACCTAGCCCTAAGCCTGAAACTGCACCCAAACGCCCCCGGGAGCAAAAACAATCTTTGATCCTGCTTGAAGAAGTCGATATTCTTTTTGAAGAAGATCGTCAATTTTGGAGTGGTGTCCTGACTCTTATTAGCCAATCTAAACGGCCCATCGTCATCACCTGCAACAATGAGAGTTTAGTCCCTACCCAGGATATGTCCCTTCATGCCATACTACGATACCAAAAGCCTGCTCCCGAATTCAGCGTCGATTACTTGCTGTTGGTTGCCGCCAACGAGGGGCATATTTTAAAGAGAGAGGCCGTTACCAGACTTTATCAAGGATCCGGATTGGATCTTCGGAAGTCACTGATGAATTTAAACTTCTGGTGCCAGATGGGTGTTGGTAGCGAGAAAGCGGGTTTGGATTGGCTACTTCCTATTTGGCCACCTGGCTCAAACGTGGATCATGATGGGGATCGACTCCGGGTTCTGAGCCTCAACACATACGAGCGATATATGGGCTGGCTCAATCGTGATATTATTGTGGCCCAAGGTTCGTTGGATGAAGAGACGGAAATCATTCACAACAGTCTTCAATCGTGGGGCCTGAGCCTGCAAGATTCTGAAGACATGGCTGGGAAGAATGAAGTTGAAATTCTGTCCCCTGGTCAATTTCAGTCTCTTTCCAAGACAACGCAACTTGACATGTTGTTCCGGGAAGCAAACTACTATGATATGAGAAGCTCTCTCGACATCCTTTGCTCCAATATTTCCACGGACGCGAGCAATGTAAGTTTGATCGATAAGTCCACAGAAACGCCAGCTAATCATTGAATAGGATGCTATTGATATATCCGCCCCACCACCGCCAGAAGGCTATAAATCCAACTATGTTGACGATTACCCACTCCTGCACACAGAGCTGCGAACGGAGTATTCATCATTCAGTGAAGCCGTCGGCACTACCTTCGATGCATTGATAAGTAGAACATTCCGTCCTCCAAATACCGAGGATCTGGCATCTTCATATGCGACCCGACTCTTGAACAAAGCCATCATTTCTGCAATGCCCCCGCAGACCCCTCCATCGACCCTCCCTCAATTCCAACGCATCTTTGAACCTATCATGCGTGCCAACTATTCAAACCCTACACCAACCGCCCGCCACGCCCCCTCATTCGAAAATGGACTCGCACCGATCACGGAAGACTTGGCTCCGTATATCCGTGGCATCATGGTCTTCGACGGCCGCCTCCAGCAATACCGCGAGAGACTGTTTGCACTCACGGCGCAGGAGAACGGGCGCGGCGAGAAGCGTTCCCGCACGACACGTGCTAGTCGTGCAGCCCTCGAAGGAGGCGACAAAGCCTCAACGCGCAAAGAGAGGTGGTTCGCTACGGACACGCCTTACTACAAAGTGCAAGCCACCGCAGGGCCAGAATGGCAGAATGTCTTGTTCCAAATGGGGTATTTCCATGTCCAACCTGCGGTCGAGCCATCCCCCGAGCGCAGTGACCAAGTCTTGGAGGACCAGGTCATAGAGAATGCCGAGTGATTGGTCTCGTGTCTTGTGCACGACCAATGTATTATTTATGAAAATGATTTCAGTATCTACAAATGTACTATTGACTTACTGTTTATACCAGTCTTAGCTTTCGAACACAGACATTTATCTACATCGTTCCAACCCGCCGTGAATATTGTGTAAAGTGGGAAAAAAAAATATTCGCTATTACGTTATGGCTTCAGATCGCTCGAAAGTCATAAAATTACATACATTGGACAAAAGAACCTTGGAAACAAGCAGGTTCGCCCATAAGAAGAAGCGCCGAAAATCGAAGAAACCGTCCTGACCCGCAGGAACCTAACGCAAGTCAGCACCCAACTCCAGGTTGGTCATATCAAACCATCAAGACTTACAGCAAGAAGCAGATCAAACCCCGCACTGACTACGAAGCGACCCGAGCAGCCACCGGCTTCGGCACCTCAGGATTCGGGAACTGAGCAAGGTGATAGGGGCCGTGATCCTGCTTGAAATCAAAGATTGAATCGGCAGAGCTGCGCCGCGACTCAGAAGCATAGGCACCTCCTTTCGATGGTGGTGGTCCTCCCTCCGTGCCAAATCGCTGTGTTGCGTAGCGAGCATAGAAGCCAGAGCTGCGCTGGCGATCTTCTAGGTCTTCGCGGTCATCGCGACGTATGCGCTTGTGGTATAGGACTACCAGGACGATAATGGCGACTATAAGGAGACTGATATATAGTTAGTTCTGCCATGGTTGGGAATGGGCGATAGTATAAGTATATCAATGGACTTACACCCCTGATATCGCGGCGGGAATGCCAACGGTTATTGCTGAGCTGGTGGGCTTTGTGCAGCTGGACATGGTTTCGTCGCCATTGCAGTCGCGACGAAAGACGGTAAGGAGTGTGGGGAGCATGGTGGTCGGTTATAGTCAAAGTTAAAGAATGTATTTGATGAGAACCAGGAAATAAAAAGAGTGAAGGGGGTTCTCAGATCAGAAGGGATATAAAGGAGTGTGTGCGAGAAATCTCCAAGTAAGTGAATAATAAGTGAATCACACAATGTCTTAGAGAAGAAAAACAGAAACAAACCAAACGGGCTGGTGTTCCAGATTGTGTACCGCTTCTTATAACCCTATTCGATGTGCGGAGTTCTCCGTACGAATTGAAGAAGTTGATTCGTCCCGACGAAGAGATTAAAAGGGGGTGGCTGATATTGGTTTCTGGTTAAAATATGGGGTTACATCCCTCATTCTACGTGCCGTTAACATCTTTGATGTTAATTAATAGTAGTATATATAGTTAACATATATGCTATTATATAAAGACCAGGGAACACTCTTCGAAGTCTGCTTTGTTTGACTGTGTAGGAAATTAGTTAACTATGCCTAGGCGCTGGCACCTGAGACACAACGCTAGCAATAGCACCTCAGGCACCAATATGATCTCTCATTCCTCAAGAGGCCTAGCAGCATCTAGCTTAGCCAAGATCTCACTCTTCGGCACCTCATCACCCCACTTCTTTCGCGGGTGCTCAAAAGTCGACGCAATCCGACCATAAGAGATTCCCCCAAGTTGACCAACCGGCCGCAACTTCTCCAAGTCAATGTGACTATAATCCTCATTGGCCGTGCCCTCCTTGACCCAGAACCGGGTAGCCTTAATGAGAACAGTAGCTGCAAGGCTCATGCCAGGCTGTTGGTGATCCGTGAACTCCTTGATATCAACCACCTTGCCTTCGATGTTGAACACCGACTCGGCGACGCGAGATGGCTTTACAGTACTCGATGGCGCCTCATGTAGACCGGTTATATCCCATTCTGACACGCCATATGGAGCATCGATAGAGCTTGCGTTCACTGCTTCGATCATGTTCTCCGACACCGTGTTGATCACACACTCCCCGGTCTCTTGGAGGTTGCGGTAGGTGTCTTTGACTCGACCGGGTCGAGACGAGAACCCCACAATGAACATCGGGGGATCGTGGTCGATGACTTGGAAGTAACTAAATGGGGAGAGGTTCTTTTGACCCTTGGAATTGACGGTGCTCAGAAACCCTACCGGTCGAGGCGCAATCCCCGAGACAAGGAGGCGGTAGTTGTTAATCATCGGGCGATCTGAAGCGTAAGGGTCGATTTCATGATGTTTTTGCGTCCGGCTGGCTCCATTGTCGGGTACCCCTTGCCCATACTCCCAGTTGGGATTTGGCGATTTTGTTACTTCGATGGGCTTAGAATGATCAAAGTCTGGGCGTTTGGCTTGGATCTCGTCGAAATTGCCAGTGTCTTGGACTACTTGGTAGTTTTTTTGTGCCGTTGCGGTTTCAGCATCTGATGCCACGGCCGTTGCTGAGGAACTCATTCTCAGTTGGTGCAATGAATGGCACCCAATGCGAGGTAAGATCGGAGTAAAATTCCAAGTCCTGGAGTCAAATTAGATACTGGCCGGGCTTGCGAGCAAAGGTTGACATACTGGTTGAATATAAAGCAGCCAATTGTTCTGGTACGAGACATTATAGAGGAATAAAAAGAATTTGTAGATCAACAAGATTAAATGCGACCGTGATGCTTGTTTCAACTATTTGATATGTCTTTTGAGATACTGAAGAAACGTCGGGTGAGTCTTCCGACAATTTCACGATAAGATCGAAAGGACGGAGTCAACAAGGAAGTTTCTAGTTGCAATATTGTCAGAATCTAGGATGAATACCGTCATTTTTTCGTCCTTGATTCTGACAAATATCAATAACAAGGACCCTCCGACTGTCGTAAACTAGACCAAATTCGCTTCGCGTACGAAAAGAACAGACTCTGCTTGTTCTGCAATTTTGAACTTCATGAATTCTTGTGAAAAGTCGTATAGTTTATTAGATCATTGCAAGACATCAAACCCCAACAGATTGCATGATCCCCTCCACGTCTAATTGATCTGCAAGATCCAATAATTCCCGCGGTGGGAGACTGACTGATGAATTGAGTCCCAGTAGATCCCACTCAAACTCCTCGTGATCGAAGCTATAGGGTTCCTCATTAATTTCATTATATTCATCCAGGTTAGCTTGCGGCAAAGAATGATTTGCCAATTTTGGCGTCAAAGGTGCGAGTATTTGCTCTAATTGCTTGAGTTCAAGCCTGCGAAGTGGTGCAGCTAGATTACCCTTTGCAATGAGTTTATCGAGCACTAAAGCTAGGTTGTCACACCAAGTATCGTTCGAGATCACCGATGGGGCAATCGCGCGGATCAGGTAGAGAACAAAGGCAGAGGACGATGCGTCTTCAATTTGGAATGGTAAGAATGCGTCTGTATGTTGGAATTAGTATTAATGTGATTCAAAACAGCTAGTAAATTCATACCCATCAAGTCATCATCAGCTAAAGTACGAAGGGTCTGGAGGATAGTCTGGGCGGAATCGGCGCAGCATTGTAAGAGGGATGCAACAGGCGGTGCTAACACGATCGTTTGGGATTTTTGTCTCTCTGTTCGTTCAATGTGCATGTGAAGTGCGCACATCACTAGCGGTCTTGTTGTAAGTACAATACACTGCTGCTGTTAGTTCATGTTGAGATTAGTAGTTCGGAAAAAACCCACATGATGATGGGCTAACATCAATCGGATCGCCATCTTCGAAGCGCGGCTAATTAACCCGTGAAAATGAGCATTTAAAAAGGCAGTCAGGTCGTATGAGAGTTCGGCCATGCTATGAAGAATGGACTGTGTGCTTCGAACGAGGGTGTCATCGGAATCGTTTCCAACCCCGTAGACGGCTAGATTTCGTTAGCACTGCATCCAACCTAATCAGCCAAAAGACTCACTTGTCAGAATAGTGGCCATAAGCCGGGAAAGCCGAACATGCAATGTCAAATTAATCTGTTCTACCGAATCATCCATCTCTGCTGGCAGTTTAACTGTGATATCTTCATCTCTGATTGAACTTGGGGCGCCAATCAAAGCAGAAAATTCTCGGTCCAACATATAAACCACCCAAAATATTGTTCTGCATCGTTTGGAGAGCTCCGGTCCACATATATCTTCGGGTACATGTCTGTGTATTCCTTCGATGATACAGCCTCGTAAGGCATGCCCAATCTGTTCACATAATTAGATACTTCAGTACCAGTGAGAGATGAAGAAACCAACATGTTGGAAAGCTGCTCTTCGCATATCTATTGACTGAAGATATACTGCCCCTAAGCTAAGTGCTTGTATACAACCCAAGGGATCTTCGTCAACTCCTGACAAATCAGGTAACAGTGCCATGGCCCGAGATGCGTATTGATGACCAGGCGGTGTTCCAGAAGAATTCTTCTGCGTCAAGAATGCTTTTCCGAATGCAAGAACAAGTAAGTATTGACAGTACCAAGGTCTGTTCGAAGCAGCTTTCGCTGGTGGGTCCCGGTAGAATTCATGGAGATCCTGCAAATAAGCATGTTCATCAATCATAAAAGAAAGAAAGCCGAAATAGAACTTGACTGTGTTGAATAAGAAGAGTGCATAGTCCAACGGTGGCAGATTAGTGACATCAGGTACTTCATCGGGAGGATATGGTCGCCAGGTCAACCTGAAAGCCACACCATCAATGTGAAATGGATCTGGTGGACAGTTTGATTCTGGCACCTTTCTTCCTATCAAAGCAAGGACACGACGACAAAAGGACCACGATGATGTCGGCCCCATATACCCTTCGATATCCCAGTCAGTAAGGAGCTAGAGAGCGAGACGAGAGACTCAACACTCACAAAATCGGCCATCTGGTGTTTGGGCAAACGATGGATCCCGGTCCACTAAAGGATTTCGAGAGAACCTTGATCGTTGATTGTCTTGTTCACTGTCGGTCTCATGATCTCTTTGAGGGGTCCCTGGGGTATGCAGGGACGGCCCCATCCCTGAAAACGACCCATGATCAACACACCAGACACATATTGAAAGAATGGCTACAGCATACCGATTGACATTGAACGCCATCCAATATCTGCTTGATTGTCTAGCAGTGTGCTGGATGCTTGAGGGGTCGGAGGAACATCAACATTATCATCGCCTGTAAACAGTGTACCCCCTAGACTGTGTTCAAGAGTTGCCGGGAGTCCATGTCGCCCCGAGCTTCCGCTTCTGGATATGTGCTCCTCTAGCTCTCGCAAGTACCTAGTTCTATATTAGCACGTATAGTGCAGCTAGTTGGCGCTACTTACCGTTCCGACACGGAGACCCGGGCCTCCTCCACCGGAAAGTGACAATGCTTCTTCTTCCGCGCACATCTTGTGCAAGGGCTGACCCCTGAGCATTTGACCTTCATTGATCGACATCGCTCACAGCTTTGTTATAAAATGTGAGTTAGGTATTCTATTTTGGGGCCAATTGATCAAGATGACTTACGCCCTCTGGCACTTTTTTGTTCTTGCCTGGCTAGGTGTTATAGGCATACCGGATTAGGACGCCGAGATGCTGTATAGAATAGGTATGAAGATAGTCTATGCTTCCGGGGCGACTGTCCGATATCAATTGTTGCAGGCTGCGGGGTAGGAACGAGATAGTTGGTTCAATCTGTCGGGATGCGCTTCCGACTTTACTTATCGGAGATAACAGCGCACCGTCTATCATGACCCATCACATGATTGGTGAGACCCTAACAGGATTGACTTCGCCTTGATCTATTCGGCTTCGTGCATGAACTGCGCATGGATATATTGAGTAACAATAGTCTGATTCGCTATCTTGTGCATTAAGTACCTAGCCACTAAAATGTCTTCGGGACTCATCCGACGATCCTTCGCCACAACTCACGACGCAATGCGGTCACCATGTGCTGCGTTCGTTCCACTGCCCCGCGATTCTCGATTGCTCGCCGATGGAGATATCCCATACACTCAGACACTGAGCCCCAAGTCATGCACTTGAAAGCTTTTGGCGCAGTCAAGTTGGCAGCAGATGATTGTTCGAGAGCACGTTCGTAGTTTTGCACAAGTTCACAACTGAGCTCGTCGGCCATGCCTTGGATTTGTCCACATTCCAGCATGACTGTAGGTTTATTGGCGAGAAGCCTATCTTGGTGCGTGGCAATCGCTTTGGTTGCACTAGCGGCGTTGTGTGTGGCAAGGAAAAGAGCAGCCTTAGGGAATGGGAGGTTCTCCTTGCCAGCAGGCATTCTCTGGCAAAGCATGGTGTCTGCAATGAGATCGTAGGACCGGTCTGTATCAACCTGGGTATCATGGATGAGAGAGCGTGTTTCATGCTCAATATATGCCCCTCGAACCAACTTGATACCCAGAGTCCAGCCCTCTTGTGCAGCCAAGGTAAGATGATGGTCAAGGTTCACCTTTGATCCCTTGAGGTAGCCCTGAATAGTATTATAAATAATTGGTGTTTGCGATTTGTTATGTTTCCGCATCACTTCAATCGCCCAGTCGTCAAGACCCTTTTGCAAGACTTGTTGCTCTGCATCCAACCAGAGACGTGAGCCCTGCTTTTCTGTCGCAATGCAAATCTCATCCACGGCTTTGACCATAGCCTCTGGCATAGGCTTTTGCGCTGCCATTGCGTTCACTGAAATAGGACCGGCACCTGTCAACCTAGCAAAGGAATATCAGATCCCATAGGACAAGAATCTAGGGCTTCACACTTACTTCACGGCAAGGAAGTCACCTGGACCAACCATACGCAGTGTCTCCAATGTTCCCTCCTTCCACTCGTCAATCATCTGATAGCACTTGTCGCTGTATTGTGATTTCCCATATTCGTCGGTCGAGAGCTTTTCCTCATGATCCAGCACTATCTCTTTCGAATATCCCAATATGACACCTTGATATCCCATCTTCTTGATATCTGCCACAGTCTTCGAGACTTCCTTTCTGTTCACTCCAGCACAAAAGTGGTTATAAACCGTCCAGCGAAGAAACTTGTTCAGAAGGAGGTTCTGATCTGGGTTCAATAGTGGTGATTTCGATGTCGTAAGGACGCCCATCACGGCTAGGGCAGGTTGTAAGAATAACTTGGATGTCATCAAGGAAGTCAAAAGCAAAGACCGTAGCAAGAGTTTCGTTGGGATTCGGGCCATAGATGAGACTTCGACGGGCGGTTTGATTGCTGGCATGGCGGCATCATGGAAGTGAGATTTTGTCGAATGAAGTCGACGAGCTAAGTTCGGTGAGACTTGGACCGATAAACCATGAGGAGGTTTTATAAGAGTAGAGCGAGATAACATCTTGGTTATAGTCAAGAACGCAGACAGGTGAGTCTAGCGCCGCGCTTGTGTCTTGTATGAAAGAGTTCAGGCCAGCAATAACTTCCGTTCAAGCTAGGTCGGTACCGCAGAGTACTTTTGAAGCAACCACTTCTTATATCTCTGTATTACTTTATCAGACCGCTACTATCTAACCAACTATCCGGTCACTGATAGTCAGCCGGTAATGCATCGGAGTCATCCTCCGATGGAAGGAGGGGTTCCCGGACAAGGAATCCTGTCCCGCGATGCCAACTCATCGTTGCCTCTGCGGGGATTTGTGCTATCGTAAATAGGGTAGAAAGGCAGCTCCGTGAGTCTTATTGCTCAAGTTCCAGCACCGGCCCGGTTCGAGGTTGTATTTTAGTTTGCGTTACGTTTCATAGATAGACGTGCCTAAGTGGGGTTGGCCAGTGATGGTCATTATGCACTATTTGACCTTCAGTGTTATCAGGCGTACATTTATAATTTGCTTCGGTGATGTCGTTCCGATGTTAACTCAGTGCTATCTGATGATTCTCAGAAGTCGCTTTCCAGCCCCGGACCTCACCTTGAAAGTCCCATCGGTAGTATCGGAATATGTTCACTCTCACCTACATACGGGGGTAAAATGATACGTAAAATATATCGAAAGAATATCGAAAGACATTGAAGTATTGTTATTGTTGTTGCATCAGCGTCGAATTATTGCCAACATATATGTTCAAGACAGCGTAGAGATATGCAGAAGTTCAATTTATATCGTTCGAAGTCATAGATTATATCTAAATTTTCCCTCCTTAAACCTCATTCGAAGGATATGTGACTTTTTCGAGAGGCACAAACTCTTCCTTGATTGTGCGAGCGCTCACGAACCGCTGCAGATGTGCCATAGTGCCAGTCTTGTCATTTGTACCCGAGTCCCGGCTACCACCAAACGGCTGCTGAGCCACAGTAGAACCGGTGCACTTTGTATTCAAATAGAGCATGCCAGCCGCGTGTTTGAGAATAGTCTGCGCTTGCCGGCTGACATAGGGGTCCTTGGCGAAGATGCTCCCAGTCAATGCATAGCGAGATGTTGTATCAACCAGCTTCAAGGTTTGCTCCCATTCAGCATCTGGGTAAACATAGACGCCAAGAATGGGTCCAAACAGCTCCTCGGACAAAATCTTGTGGTGGGGGTTGGAGGTGCGATAGACGGTAGGATGGACGTAATAGCCCTCTGTTTTAGATGCCTTTCCGCCAACGATAAGGTCCAGCTCCGAGTCGCTCTTTGCATCCTCGATGAACTTGTTGAGTTTGTCAAATGAACGCTCGTGAATAACCGGATTAATGAAATTACTATAGTCTTCGACATCCCCCACCTTGAGAGCTGCGGTCTCTTCTGCCAGGACCTTTTGGAACTCGGGCCAGACAGACTCTGCAACGTAAACACGCGAGTTGGCAGAACACTTTTGGCCCTGGTATTCAAATGCTGCTCGAATTGTATTCAAAGCCGCGCTTCTCACATCTGCAGATGGATGGACGACGCCCCAGTTCTTGCCACCGGTCTCGCCGACCACTCGAGGATAGGAGTTGTAGATACCGGCACCAATGCCATCGCCGATCTTCTTCTGTATACCCTTAAACGTAGCAGTGGCTCCAATAAATGTTAGGGCACCAAACTCAGGTCTCTTGAGGATAGTGTTGGTGATTTGCTCGGCATCACCGGGCAAAAACTGAATAACATCCTTAGGAAGACCGGCCTCAAGCAAAATTTGATGAAGCAACCAGCTAGCATGAAGCGCCGAGTCCGAAGGCTTCCAGATAACGACATTTCCAAGTAATGCAGCAGGTCCAATAAGCGTTGCTCCGAGTGCAGTGAAGTTAAATGGAGAAATGGCGTATGTGAAACCCTCGAGCGGGCGATACTCCATCTTGTTCCAGTTTCCATCGAGTTGGACCCTAGGTTGCTGGGAGTACAACGCCCATGCCTCTTGGATATAGTGGCGGAAGAAATCGGCCGTCTCGGCAGCGGCGTCGATCTCTGCTTGCCATATGTTTTTTCCTTGGCCAAGCATTGTGGCTGCGACCATTTCTGAGCGATATTTGCCGGTGATGAGCTCGGAGGCTCGAAGAAAGATGGCGGCACGATCTTCGAAGGGGGTAGCTTCCCATGCGGGCTTTGCGTTGAGGGCTGCATCGATGGAAGCGTTGACCTGCTCTGGGGCAGCAGAGGCGTAGTTCGCGACAATTTCGCTGTGCTTTGAGGGGTTTGGTTGGGAGCGGGATTCCTTAGTAGTGATCTAGTATACGTGAGTTACATGTCCCAAGTTGGTATCCGTGATTTTTAACATACCTCTGAGCCATTGATAGTGATAGGAATTGTGAACGGGAATTGTCCCTTGAGTTTCTTGATTGTCTTGGTCAACTCGGCTCTTTCTGGAGAACCTTTGGCGTAGTTGAGCTGATTTGTGTCAGTCAAAGTTCAATTATGTACTTTGATATTGCTCACCATCTTTTCATTCTCGAATTTGGGAGGGTTCAGCATGGTCAAGTATCGCCTTGAATATCTATCTAGAGTGCGAGGCTTGAGACAATTCAGCCTCGCTCCTCGAGTAATAGTAACAGGACGCATATTATGTTGGAATGAGAACAGAGGAACACAGGTTTCGGCCAATGTTAGTTAGTTAGAGCAAGATCAATTTGTCAACACCCCGGCAGATAAGCTGTTAAATATGATATTCATACATTGCCTCGGTATACTAGCCATCGGGGGGGTCTTCCGAGTGGGGAGCTGTACAGCAGTGACGGGGTCTTGCAATGAAGCTCCAATATCGGAGCAGCCATCCGATGTTGGATGTTCGTTCGATAAGAGACGCAAATCAAATCATATCTTCGGGGTATAGAAGTATCGGCATTCTCTGCGAGCTCCACAATGTCATAGAGACCTGATTCTCTCTTTTGATTGACCTCCTTGAACGATTGAATTCGAAAGTTCATAGACTGATGTTGAAACGTGCAAGTTCAAGAGAGACATCCCTTACTCTCACGATGTTGATCTCCGATAACGCCAATGCCTTAGAATATATTACAAGACGTTAATTGATTTGAATGAGACGAATCTCAAAGGACCAGAATGAAGGAAAAAGTAATATCTTCCCAAATTCAACTTTCACAATGTATGTAGTGGGTTGTAGCTGGTACAACTCGCCTGACCTGACTAACTCGGTTGGGCACGGTACTAGTGACATTGGGGCCCGTTATCTCTCTCACCTCGTTGGACTTGAATCGTCACTGAATTCGCTTTTCGTCTCAGCTTTTTGAGAATCGCAGTGTCTCCAGGACTGATTTTCTTTTTGAGGTCGAAAGTGGCTTGTATATTCGTGCGACCAGCCCCCCTCGGGAGCTCCGCTTGATCGCCAATATCGTCATCGCCCTCACCTCCACACCTGACCCCGACAGCACTCCTGGCGCAACCACCACCCCGTCGGTTTCCTGATGTCCTTATTCGGCACATCTCCAGAGGATCCCTCTGCGGGTGATCCTGCGAGGTCCAAGTCCTCGCTGTTTGCTGACGAGCCGGCTACGGGCGGCTCTTCGCTGTTCGCCGATGACGACGGCGACGACAGCTCCTCTCCTTGGAATGCCCAAAACAATATCGCCAAAAGAACTGCCCGGCGCGATCTGGCTCGGACATTGCTTCCCAATACGGACGTACCTGAGAGCTATATAGACGCATACGACTTGATTCTGAATAGCGGGGACAGGGTTGGCTCTGGCATTGGGTTGACCTCTGTGCGGGAGATTCTCTCAAGCAGCGGGCTCACTGCAACTGATCAAAGCAAAATCTTGAACTTTGTTGCTTCTGGTGATCATGAAAGCTTTAATGGACTCGGTCGTGGCGAGTTCAATGTGCTATTGGCGATGGTGGGCCTAGCGCAAGAAGGCGAGGAACTCTCCTTTGATGCAGTGGACGATCGCCGCAAAAGTGAGTTGACTTTGCGCCCTTTGATATTTTTATTTATTATTCGGGATAATCCCTCTAACGCAGAGTTAATGCAGAACTACCCCAGCCAAAGGCTGGCTACCTCGACCGACTACGAAAGACTGGCGACGCGAACTCTGAACAACCATACCAGCGACCTGCTACTCCCTCGTACCATTCCTCTCCCTTGCAAACCCCCGGCTCCGCACAATCGCAAAGGTTATTACGACGAGCGTCATTAGGCGGATTGGAGTCAGATCCATGGGGCAGTCCAGAATTGCACCACGGCCACGGCCATGAGACAGGCGGAGGCATCGAACCACGTGTATCGAATGGATTCGGCAGTGTGAGGTCCACTACGAACGCGTGGACTAGCAAGGCGATTGAAGACACCACACAAAGCAACGTGGTTCAGCGGGAGCATTCCAATGGTCAGACCGAGGCTGTACAGCCTAGCAGTCTTGGGTCTGGATGGGATAACAATCACTTCAGCGGAGCGGGTCCGAGCGATGAAAGCAGCTTTGGGGGCACGGTGCCTCCAGCACTCGGTGGTTTTGGTCCAGAGGATGAGCCCCGCCACATCACACCACGACGTCGGTCTCTTGGTATCGGCCGGTCGACAAACCCACAGGTAGAGGAGACCGTAACTGTCACGTTGCTCCCCGAGAAAGAAGGCTTGTTTATGTTTCAACACCGAAATTATGAGGTTAAGTCTGCCCGGAGAGGTAGCACGGTTATTCGGCGTTACAGCGATTTTGTTTGGCTATTGGACTGCCTCCAAAAGCGATTTCCTTTCCGGCAATTGCCTCTTCTTCCCCCCAAGCGGGTTTCAGGTATGCAAAACGCTAGTTTAGCGCACCTCATCGCTTACTCACAATTATGAAGTCAATGGCACTCACCTTTCAGCGGATTCATCCTCTTTCCTCGAAAAGCGCCGTCACGGACTTGTTCGATTCACCAACGCCCTCGTTCGCCATCCCGTTCTTGGTCAGGAGCAGCTTGTGATCATGTTTTTGACCGTTCCAACAGTAAGCTACCTTTTGGGTTGTTGGGAGACAGACAATAACTGTGAAACCAGGAACTTTCGGTGTGGCGAAAACAAGCCACAATATCAGTCCAAGACGAATTTGTTGGCCGTGTCCTCCCACCGGATCTCGAGGACTCATTACCCGCCACTCTCAACGAAACGTTCGAAACCGTTCGCAGTGGTGTCAAGCGCTCTGCGGAAATCTATATTAGTCTTTGCACTTTACTTGAGCGATTGGCTAAGCGAAATGATGGTCTGGCTGCTGACCACCTCCGGTTCTCACTCGCCCTGCAGTCCTTGACGGAAGTCACCAGAGACACATACGCAGTGGATACCAATGACATTCCGGCCCTTAATGCAGGCATCACAGCGACCGCTCGACATCTCTCTGCCAGCCAAAGTCTGCTGGAGGACGAAGCTCGAGGATGGAGCGAGGGGGTTCTAGAAGATCTAAAGCAGCAACGCGATTGCTTGGTCAGTGTCCGTGAAATGTTCGATCGGCGGGATCGGTATGCACGGAACAATATTGCGCAGCTGGAACGGCGCATTGAGACTAGTGAGCAGAAGCTGCAGGATCTACGTGCCCGACCCTCGGGCACCGTCAAACCAGGGGAGATCGAGAAGGTTGAAGACTCTATATTCAAGGTGAGACTCATGTTTCAATGGCACTTACAGTAATACTAACCTTGATTGTCTACTAGGACAAAGAATCCATTGTGCAACAGCATGCTCGGGGCGTCTTCATCACAGAATGCATCCGCGACGAACTCGTTCACTTCCAGCGAAGCCAGTATCACATCAGCCGGCTGCATCAGGACTGGAGCCAGGAGCGTGTCAAGTACGCCGAACTGCAGGCGGACAATTGGCGTGGCTTGAGTGACGAAGTTGAGAGGATGCCGACGAGCTAGGGCAGCATTGGGCGTGGTTACAGGTCGTACTCGTACAGCCCATCGTACATAACAGCCCGCGGGTGGACTGGCAACTGTCTTATTTGGGGTACGCGCAGAGTGCACGGTGTGCATACTGCATCCCACTGATGCAATCTTTGCTTTTTTTCTTTTTTTTTTCTCCCCATATTTCCCCGGAAATAATCCTTGCGCGTGTTTTACGATGTTGGGTTCTCGGCATCAAATTCCCCTGAAAGTTTGCAATCCTTGAACTGTTTGATTTGCCTTATTTTACTCACAATTCCCAATTTGATTGTCTTCTGTTCAATATTCCAAGATATGTGTACTATATTGACTATGTACTCTGTATACTAACTCTACACGGGCAGTCCTACATTCCATACTTCATAGCAGATATGGATTATCGGTAAGTTATTTTACTAAGTGTACTGTATATACCATACCATACCAGTATCCACTCCAGACCGATATCATAAATGTGCCCCGAGCCCCACTAGACTATCCATATCCATACACTGCGCACAAGCTAGAAACGCCACCGACCCAGTTTCGGTCTTGGCACTTGACAGGGCTGGCCGATCTTAATGTTACAATACCATTACCGTACAGAACCCGAATCTTACACTGCCTGCAACTGTTCCGGTGAAATCAGAGACACATGCCGTATGCAGCGGATTATTATCTGATCTTCTCCTTCTATTCTTCTCCGATATCTCCAGAGAATCAGGACCTTTCCTCATTCCCTTATAGACATCCTAGTCTATTGCACGTTCAGTCCTCCGCTAAGCCAAGACCAATTCCGCTTCTAACGTGGGTCTTGAATGTCTCGGCTGACGAATCCCGCCATTTCCAAGAATACTTCCTTCTGGGCAAATCTCCCGAAGCGCGCGTTGACTCGCTTTCTTCTGCTTGGCCAAGAGCTCCCAAGACTCTTACCGAATTTCGCTCCTGTCTAGAAAAATCTTTTCTCTCTCCTCTTCTCCCCCTTCCTGTGCCTGACTTCCCTGAGGCCAAGCCTGGGTTCTTTTTTTCTCCAACCTCTTATCTAGCTTCGCCTCCGCCCCAGTGACATCCCCACGATCTTGGCCACAGTCTGCACCCCCCACAATCTGCACCGTCACCCACCGCGAAACCGATCGGACGTGCTCTTGAATCGCCTTACCTCATTCAGCCCTACAAGGCTCGGCAACTTGGCTGTTCAATCACTGATTCACCAAGGCATGAAGAGCTACGCAGACCAACGAAGTTCGAGGGCGGAAATCATCCGGTAAATTTGCTCGTTGCGGTACGAAGCGGACGGAATATTACAAAAGTTCCCGGATATAATACAATTGGTGTTCAATCACCGACATCCTCACCATGGCGTGGGATCATCTGGACATCGATAAGCCGCATGTGGCTTACATGATCCTGGGAGGTTTCACAGCCCTGTTCATGCTGTGCTCCTTGTTCGTCAAGGAGAAGCTGTACATCGGTGAAGCCACCGTAGCCACGCTCTGTGGTATCATTTTCGGCCCCCATGCGGCCGATTTGTTCAATCCGCATAAATGGGGAAACGTCGACAAAATCACTCTCGAGTGCTCGCGAATTGTCCTGGTCGTGCAATGTTTCGCCGTCGGCGTTGAGTTGCCAAAGGCCTACATGGAACGCCATTGGAAGTCGGTTACCTTGCTGCTGATCCCCGTCATGACGTGGGGTTGGTTAATGACCAGTCTGTTTATCTGGTGGATGGTGCCTCCCCTGAACTGGCTGGAGTCTCTGGTGTGTGCTGCCTGTGTCACGGCTACCGATCCTGTCTTGGCGTCGTCAGTCGTTGGTAAGGGAAAGTTCGCCAAGCGTGTCCCCAAGCATTTGCGTGACTTGTTATCTGCGGAGTCCGGGTGTAACGATGGTATGGCTTTCCCATTCATCTACCTATCATTCTACATCTATCACTTCCGTCCTCAAGTCGGCGAGGTGTGGCTAAACTGGTTCTGTATCACCGTTTTGTACGAGTGTATCTTGGGTGCTATTTTCGGCTTCGCCATCGGCTATTTTGCTCGCCATGCGATCAAGTTGGCTGAGCGCAAGGGATTGATCGATCGTGAGAGTTTCCTAGTATTCTACTTTGTGTTGGCTGTATTCTGTGCTGGTTCTGGTTCTTTGCTGGGCATGGACGACCTGCTGATCGGATTCGCTTGTGGTGTTGGATTCAGTAACGATGGTTGGTTTACGGAGAAGACAGAGGAATCTCATGTCTCCAACGTTATCGATCTTCTGCTCAACTTGGCATACTTTGTCTATTTCGGATCCATCATTCCCTGGGAGGACTACAACTCCCCCGAGCTCGGCCTTACTCCTTGGCGGCTGGTGGTGATTGCGATATTGGTCCTCTTCTTCCGACGTATTCCCATTATGCTAATGCTCAAGCCAATAATACCGGACGTCAAAACTTGGCGAGAAGCTTTATTCGCAGGGCATTTCGGTCCTATCGGTGTCGGTGCCATTTTCGCCGCCATCCTCGCTCGAGCGGAGCTGGAGAACGACAACACACAACCATCGCCTGAAGACGAGCTCCCAATACCAGGAACCAGCAATTACTATGTTGTCAGGCTTATCTGGCCCATCACTACATTCATGGTCATCACATCTATTCTAGTACATGGTTCGTCTATTGCAGTTTTCACTCTGGGTAAACGTATCAACACCTTGACTATCACCCTATCCTACACACAGGCCAACGAGGAGGGACCTTCATGGATGAACCGTCTTCCTCGTGTGCAGTCAATCGCCAAGGGCTCCATGTCCTTCCGTAAGACGGATGATACGGATGCCTCATCGGACGAAAAGCTTCCTGAGTATCCTCCCGGTACCTTGCCCCCCATCGGCATGCCTGGCAACTTCCTCCGCCGGCAACGTGACGAAGAGGGAGATAGTGAGTCACAAAACCTCGAGTCTTCTCGTCGCAAGCCCCTGCGGAGACGTCGCCGTAAGCGTGCCGCTGGTGGCGGAGGCCCAATTAGCCAGTCTGCTATTATGCCCGCTTCTCGGCGCGCCGAGGACGAAGCCGAGGCCGAGGCCGAAGAAAAGCAAGAACTTGATCAGCGCGATCAGGCTGAGCGTGGAGCTTCTCCACCTCGTGCCGAGCGCGATCGATTCGGTCGTGAACCGGAGATAGAGGTTTATCAAGAGGGCCACGACATGGTCATTGAGGATGAAGAGGGCAATGTTCTCTCGACTGAGGATACCTCTCATATGTCTCCGGAAGAGAAGACTGGCCACATTGAAGGGCAACGCAAGCGTCTGGAAAAAGATAAATCAGGAGAATTTGCAGCATCGGAGAGTCAACCCCACACAAAGACCGAGGGAGATGAGCTCGAGGAGAAGGTTGGTAGGTCATATGGAAACGCTCTCAAGAAGTGGACCAAGTGGACCGGACTTGGAAAGGGTCGAGCCACGGAAGAGGAGAAGGCAGAGACCGAAAAGAAAGAAAAGCCCAAACCTCGTTCAGCTCATGCATACCAATTCGGCAACACTATTATTGTTGAGGATGAGGACGGTGAGGTGATCAAGAAATATACCCTTCCTGGCGGCAAGAAGGGTGAAAAGGGTGAGAAGACCCAGAAGGAGACCACCGTCCCTGGAGAGGCTCCTGTTCGACGTGGTTTGAACCGCATGGGGACCTGGCTCGGCATGGAAGAAGAAGGCGAATCTTCCCAGGCTGGCCACGAAAAGAATAAAGATAACGATTGGACCGCCGACGACGGCATTCGATTCACGTTGGCCCAGGATCCGCAAGTCGACGCTCAAGGCATTGGCCACAAGGGCCGACGTATGAACAAGCAGGAATTCTTCGAGCAGATGAAGGGTCTTGACGCCAAGGCCCGCCGGGATCTGGTTCAGCAAACCGACGCACCAGCACCAGTTCAAGAAAGGGCCCAGCACGAAGCCAAGGAAGAAGCCAAGGCCCAGGGAAAGCAAGAGCGCCACCCTGCCGCTAACACCATCCCCGAAGAAGACACTGAAGCTATGGATTCCGAGTCCATCAGCGATAGCGACGTTAGTGACGACGAGTCTAGCAACCATCATGGTTCCCCTAACGTGGCCGCCTCACTGGCGAGGTTCTCGCGTGGCGTTGGTACCTCCGCCGCCCAAGAACGCCGCAACAACTTCAGCCCTGCGCCACCCCGTATACGGGACCGGCCTCGCCGAGATTCCGACGACGATGGTACAGAGCGTATCCCACCTTCGCGTCTCCGTCAAGCCGCTGGTCTCACTGCGCCCCCACGCCAGGCTGACGACGACACAGGCGAGACCCCAGCCGAGCGTCGTCGCCGTCTGGACGCCTTAGGTGTGGAAGGTGAGGAGTCCGAGAATGGCGATGGCTCAGATTCGGATGATAATGCCATCGTGGAGGAAGACTCAGACATTGAAGAGAACGAGACTGGCCAATCAAGCCAGAATACGAAAAACAACCAGCCCGGCGAAACACACAAGCCATCTGAACAGTCCTCTGGATCTGGATCTGGATCTGGATCCGGCTCCAACTCCCAATCTACCTCCCGACACATCCCGCGTATTTCATGGGGAGGCGAGAAGGGACGCGAGCTTTAAGCGAGATCGATCTCTAACGAGTCAATCGGATAGAAGAATCTCGACTTGGCTTGTCTATCCTATCCTTCGTCTCTAATATGTCGTCCTCGGCCATACAAAGGAGACATTGTCGCACTCCTGCCGACTCGAGTGAATAATGGAAATGTATCTACCCAGTTTCTATTGCTTCGACCCTTTTGCCTCGACAGTATTCATGTATTTTCTTATCTCATCAGCTGTGCATATTAATTGCTCTTTGCATCTAATGACCTTGCTTGATCACCGTGATCGACTTGCTCATTTTATCGAGTTCATATAATTCCTTTTTTGTCCTTAGCTCGCTGTTGTTACTTGCTAGAGCGAAGCGAGTTTAACTGAACAATGATTTCTTTACATGGACATAATCCATAGTCCTAGTTTTTGCCTCCAAAGTACTTTGTTCCAAGTAGTTGTTCTATCGTAAAGACCTGCATGTGTAAAGAACTGCTTATTTCTATCTACTATCTACTACCTTCACCAGTAGGAGAAACAACTTGATCTAATTGACAAAGATCGAGGTATCAAAAGAAGAAAACCAGCTCCATATAAAACACGCCCATGAAAAGAATGAGAACAAGCGTATCTAAACAAAGTGCAATCCATTCCACCCATCCTACTCCATAGTACTCTGCGGCCTCATTATACCCCTCCCGAAGAACTCACTAACAACCCCGAATCGATCCCGTGAGCGAGACAGCTCTCCCTTGAACAAATCATGCTGGTCCGCGGAATCAACCTGCCGTTGGCGGATCGCGCGCAGAGTCGCATTCTTCGGTGCGCAGACGGGACACTGCGCATTGTCGTCGAGGTTGTTCAGACAGCGCTCATGGAAGGAGTGTCTGCAGAGAAAGTGGACTGTTGGGAGGTCGAGGGTTCCGCCGCAGGATTGGCAACGGCGAGATTGGAAGACTACTGGCTGGGTGGCTAGGTTGTCTAGTTCTTGCTGTTTGGTTGCGGTTTCGGATTTATAGCTTGTGATGAGCCGGCGGTTCTAGAAAGGATGGGGGTTAGCTTTACTATTCGCTGAACAGGAGGGGCTTGTTGAAGGAGCTTACGGTGGTGATTTCTTTGCGTTCGCGGTCGATGTTGTCGCTGAGGTACTTCTTCACGCGGCCCATTGTTACTACTGCGTTGTTGCTGAGCGCTTGGATCACTTGCAATGGTGAGAGGAGGCCGTCTTGGTTGATGCGCTGCAGGACTGTGTCTAGCTCGTCGCCTGCTTCTTCGAGGATCTTCGGGCTCGAGGCGAAGTATGTCAATGCGTCGACGTAGAGTTGGGGCTCGTCGGGCCCGTACCGGCGTAGCGCTTTGATGGCGCCCTGTGTATCCTTTGCTGAAGTGAAGGAACGGAAAATGTCCAGGCGGAGACCTTCTTGCTCGCGAACAAGGGTAGATCCTTCCTTGAAATTTGACAGATCGGAGAGGAGAAGCACGTTGGATGTGGAGATCGGAATCTGGTGGGTTAGATATAAGGCGATGAATGGGCGATGGGACAGCTTACGTCTTTCCCTTCAATTAGTTTCTTGGCTTTTGTCTCCCATTCCTGTCTTTCGCCTGCATCCTTTTTCCCCTTTGCTGTGTCCAGGTACATCTCAAACAGTGTTGTGAAAAGATCAACCTTGGCGTCCTTCTTCAAGTCCGGCTGCTGCACCAAGGTCTCGAGGAAATCGATGAACTCTTTAGGATGATCCACAAATGCAGAGAAGGCTGTCCGGGGCTTGGGAATGTGATAATCTGGCGTCGAATTCTCAACCTTGTCTTCATTTGCCGCTGGCTCAGGGATTTCAGGCGTAGGTTGTGTGCCAACAGTCATATACCGCAAAGGAAGAAGGGCAGCAAGACTTTGCACTGTGCTGGTCGTCTGTTCTTGGGGCTCTGGTGTCTGTTCTACCTCCGTGCGTGGTCGGTACTGGCCAGAATAGTAAACCTTGAACAGCTCCGCTGTCCGCTCGGGGCAATGTGTTAGCAATACTCGAGCGTACTTCATCAAATTGTGATAGGCCTAGCACATATTAGCTTGTTTCCCCCGATGACGCAGACGCAGTTTAGACATACCACTTCAGCATCCAACCGCCAAATGTATTCCACTGCCTCAGCGTACTTCTTAGAATCTTCGATTAGAATATCAACGACCATGTCGTTCTCGCCATGTTTTGTTGCAAGGTAGGCTGCTTGCTCATAGTATCCGCCTTGACGGCACATTGCAATGGCAGTTTCAAGATCAAACTTCAGCTCACCAGGAGCTTTGATAAACGAGTCTAGCTTGCTTGTGTCTTTGAGTTTTGCGTAGCAGTTCAAAAGAAGCGTTGTGTGATCAACCGTGGCACGGCCATGGTCGTGTAGCTCTTCAAGATACTCGATCAAGTTGTGAATACGTTGAGTGTCCAGGTACTACATCAAAGTTAGTACGAGAACAATGCCGAATCCCAATTCTCACTGACTTTGCGAATGACCTGAGAAGGTTCTGTATTATCAATGGCCCGGAGATACTGCTGCATAGCGGTATCATAGTCGCCCCGCTGGTACAAAAAGTCACCATACTTGCGGTAGATAGCATTCTGTTGGAGCGGATCAATCCCAATCTTTTGCGCAAGATTAATAGCAAGGATGTAGAGATTGCGCTCATATAAGATTTCGAGCTTTTGCTGGAGGGTCTTCTCCCTATAACGGAAGATCTAGAACCGGTTAGAAGAAAGACGAACACAAGATCATATCATTCACATACCTTTCCATCTGTCGTAAGAAGAAACAAGTCACCCCATTCCATGAAAATACGTTTCATAGGTGACGCCAGCGCTTCGCTATGCGCGATGAACTTGAGGTCGGTATCGAGAAGCGTGAACGTAGTCGTGCCAAAAATTTCCTCGGCGGGACTAGCACCGTATTTCCTTAGCGGATCGGACTTGCTAGTCCCAGCCTTGGGCGGACAGACGAGCGCCACATAGTCACGAAAAGCATCAATAGATGTCTTCGGGCCCTCGAACGCATAGCTCGCACCACGACCTCGCGGACCGTAGGTAAAGATCGCCTCATCCCGGGCAATTAGAACATCTCCGCCCTCTTTATCCAGAGTCATGCAGCCCAAGCCACAGCCCGTATCTTCCAAAACGCGCGCAGGCTGGCCCTGCCCTCGCCCGGCGATGACCAATGTCAAGATGCGACTCGTTGTTGAAATGTAAAGGGTTGTGACGGCGCCGATTTGGGTTTCGAGTCCGGTAATCGGTTCCTCGGATTCGAATACGATCCGTTGTCGCGCGCCTCGGTCGTGGATTAAATCGCCTCGGATGATCGTCACCGATCCGTTCGCGAAACCCACTGCTACCTGTGAGAGGTCGTCGACGGCTGCGAAAGCCGATATCTATACCATTATAAGTAAGTATTGACCATTTTATTCCCGCTTCGGGTGCCAAACATACCGGGAACTGCCTCCTGGCATTTTGTACAGAGACCGTTGACAGACACCGCGGGCCTCCATCTTTTTTCTCCGTATCTAGAGCCCAGACCTTCAGAACCGGCTCGTTGGAAAGATCCTCCGCGACGGTCACTAGCAGAGCGGTATCGTTTATCTGTCGCATGTGCGTAATGGAACCGGTATCGTGAGCCTTGAACGATCGCACGACGCGGAAGGCCGAGGAGAGGATGTGGACAAATCCATCGGTAGTGCCAACAAAGAGGTTCGCGGAGCCAGTGCAGATACTCGAGAGGTCGCTCTAGGGGTGACAGTTAGATACGCCGTGGGCTAGAGCAGAGGAAGGTCGAGGCCTTACATCGAAGATTGAGGAGCTGTCCTCTGGTAGCTTCACCGGCGACACGTCGATGAAGTTGAATGCTTTCCACTGTTGCTTCTGTCAGCTGTGATCCATCAGTAGGAAATTTCGGCATCTTACTGATGTCAGCGCCATCTCGGCTCGCCATTAATTGAGACGGGTGGAAGGACGTTGTGGTTCGGAGCTCTCCCCGCTGGCGCTCGGGCCACTTGGTTACTAGAGTCGATCTACGGATGGGCGCTCATCAACGTACCTGCGCTTACTGTTCCTAAGCAGAGGAGCAGGACGCTCTAACCAAACAGTAGAAATCATAATTTTGTTTTTCGGTGACTGTCCTCACGGTATCCGGGAAACAGCACTGCCTGGCTTTAAGATGAGCTCTCACGTTGATTCTGTCTAATCTAGTTTGCCGGTTTGAATACTAGCCGATAGACATGCATCCTTCGCTCCGATACTATACAACAAACACTGTATAATATGTAGGTCTTGGCCCAGTTGCCATAACTACTACTATGGGGCCAGCAGGATTCCGGTTAGTGCAATAGTCTCGGACGACCTTCCTCTTATTCTTAGCATCGACTGATGGACTTTTGTCGAACCCACTTCGTTTCATCGTTTTACCTATCAGGCTACGTTAACTTGACTAGGATGTAAGAAGTCTCTTTTTGCTTCGTAGTTACCGGAGTTTGGGATGGAGCCAGTATCTTTGTTTCGCAGTTAGCGGAGTTTAGTACTCGCACCGGATGGCATCGGCCCATATGATATATAGATGTCCTCCTCCCCTCCTCCCAGCAGCACACCCCTCCTGACCTCAATACCATCCTTTGAGAACAAATCATCCACCCATCCATCATGGCTACTACCTCCCGGATCTGGCTCATCACCGGCACCTCGTCCGGACTTGGCCAAGAGTTGGCTAAAGTGGCCGCTAAGCACGGGGATCGCGTGTTGGCCGCCACACGGACTCCGCATAAATTAGCCGAGCTCGAGTCAACTAACCCTAATATCAAGGCTGTCTACCTAGACCACAACGAGCCCCCAGCCCAGATCCAAGCAGCAGTCGAGACTATCCTAGCTGTCTATGGAACGGTCGACATTGTTGTCAACAATGCCGCCTACGTGCAGACAGGCATGCTTGAAGAGGCTACCGCAGAAGAGACTCAGCGTCAGTTCCAGGCTAATACCTTTGGCCCTCTGAACCTTTACCGCGCCCTACTGCCACACCTCCGCGCTAAGGGGTCGGGCACTTTGGTTACCATCGGCTCTATGGCCGCCTGGTACCCTATGCCTGGCTGCAATCTCTACAACGCTTCCAAAGCCGCTCTGCGCTGGATTGGACTTGGGCTGGCGGGTGAGATCTCCCCGTTCGGTATCCGCCACTGTTTAGTCGAACCGGGCTTCTTCCGCACCGAGTTACTGAACCCGTCAGCCAATATTTCTCAGACCGCAAAGTCCTCGCGTCTATCGGCCTACCAGGAGGTAAACAATACCACCGACTCTAACTTCGCCGCCTTTAACGGCGCCCAGCTGGGTAACCCCGTGAAGGGCACGCAAGTTATCTACGACGTCATTACCTCCACGGGAATCGCCGAGGGGAAACCCCTGCCTGCTCTCTTGCCCTTGGGGAGTGATGCCTGCGATGAGATCAGCAAGGCCGCATCTGAGACCTTGGCAGCGATTGAGGAATGGCGGGCGATTAGTTCCTTGACGGACTTTCCCAAAGGTTCGTAATTATATACCTAGTGCCACGGACTTCTCAGGGAATATGGCCATTCAAAACAGAATGAAAATGACAATTCTAAGCCAACACGATACATCCAGCTTAAATTACAGTACCCATTCCTATCCGCATGTTTTAAAGTAGGTGAGTGACTGGGATAGACACCCGGTATGACCAATGACAGAAGAGGCCGCTTCCTGACCACAGAATGTGAAGCGACTGAACAAAAATTCATATATGTAGCTATACGTACCGGAAATACCCTGGCGGGTGGGGCTTTCCTATTTGAGCTGCCGCTTTTGTGAGGGCTCAGGCTCAGGCTCACTGGGTAGATGTCAGCACGGGCTCAGATCAGTCACGTGCAGGATGACTGATGCTCAGTGAGTGCTCAGTGTCCAATCAGTGAGCAACACTGATGCCCACCTCAGACTATACCCAGAAGGGATTAGCCCCCACAGGGTCGTTTATACTGTGATGGTTAGTTAGTTCGCTGATAGCATTGCTGCTGCCCTCATTTTCCGGAGCACTTTATCTCATCAAGAAAATACATTATGACGGAGGGGCGTAGGAAATAGCGGAGAACTCCATCCGTTTCAGGATGTTATCTCCTTTTGTCTTCTAATTAAGAGCGGCTTGAGCTCAAAATCTCAGATATAAAAGTAGAATGTGTGCTAACAATAGCATATAATCATTTACATACCTTCTATTCAAGAACCTTTTAGTTGGTATCTTGATCTAATATCGCGTTCTTTTACTTTAAATAAATTCCCTGCCTCCACCCGCGCCACACGTAATTATAGGCAGAAAGGACTTTTTTGCTCAGCGCAATAAGATTGCCGAGACGAAACGCCGTTTACAGCGGGAAAGGAATAGCTATATTCCTAGAGCCCACAGACAGGAGGACTCAATTCGGGAGAAAGATAAAAGACTTCCTCAGACCAACACTTCACATTGTGGAACTGTAAATCTTTGGCTAAAGTGAGTTTAGCTGCATCTGAGGTGGCAATTCCTTCCCATATATATATAAGGCTGACCTTCCCTTAGATTCACCGCAGATCCAGAGAATGGGTTTGAATACTACAGAACTTCCCTTGGTTGTAAGTTGTCAAGGCCTAATATAGCCTTCCCGCTAGTCAGCTAAGAATTGTAAGCCAATTGTAGCATGTCTATCTATTACATTAATATATTCATGTCTAAGTATAGCATCGTTCAGATATTAGAGGACGTCCTAGGGCGTCCGAAAATCTTGTTATTATCATGAAGCAACTCGCCTACGAGTAGTCTTGATCATTAGCTTTGGCTTCTTCCACAGCATCGCCATTCTGGAATCCCTTAACCAATCGACTTCTGTGTTTAAAAGCTCGATATCGTAGACCCAAAGCATTTTCGAGAGTAACAGACTCAACTCGATCCATGCCAAATTCCTTCCGAGGCATGCTCGAGGTCCCATCGAGAAAGGCTGCGAGGCCTCGTGATCATCGACCAAATCACTTTCGAGCCACCGCTCTGGTCTGAACTCCAGTGGCGCATCAAAGTTCTTTGTAGATAGACAAGCTGCTACAGGATTGACGGAAACGATTGTCTGTTTTGAATTAGGAAGGTTCAAACCAAATGGATATGGATCTGTAGTTACCCCTTCTGCAACGAAGTGACCGTCGATGGTATCTCCGCCTTTGGGAACGACTCGCGGTAAGGCCAGCGGCAAAGGTGGATAGATTCGCATCGCCTCGAGAGCTAATGCATGAAGATATTTGAGTTGCGAAGCTGCTGTTGAGTTGATGTCCTCGAATCTTTCGAACCTGTCTCGGATTTCCTGCGTGGCTTTCTGATATACTGATGGGTTCTTGGTCAAATAGTATACGATGCAGCTCAATGTTGTCGCTGTCGTTTCGCTGCCAGCAATGACAAAGTCAGACGCATGGGCCGCGATCTGGACATCTGTCAAATCTTCTGGTCTGTTTTCCAGCATGCGCGTCAAGAAGTCTGGGCGAGTAGATGGATTGCTCAACCTCCTAAATCAAGGTGTTAGAGTTCCACGGATAGCCCTGTGAAGCTTCGGAGGCATACTTATCAATCAGTGAGATGGTATAGTTCTCATGGCCTGCCGTGTCTTCCAGCATCTTCTCAATTGCTTTCGGGAATAACCACTTGAATGTGGTCGCGAATTTTGGAAACCGCTTGAAGGCATCTGCCAAAGCACTCTGCCCGATCGCCGTGATGATTCGCGAAATCCAAGGATGAACCTCACCTATGTGAATGATGAGTATAGATGCGATGTATGAGGTCTGGAGCACTGACCTGATTTGACGCCCCCAAAAGACTCTCCAAATGCCAAGGAGCCAATGATATCAAAAGTGGCTAAATTAAACCAGACAACAATGTCGATGCCACCCTTTTTCGAACCAAACACGTCAAGCTGAGAGACAAACTCGTTTACAACTTCATCGATGAGTGGCTCTTGCGCTTTCAACGATTTGTCCGAAAAGGCGTGGCTGAGATACTTCCGCATGTGCCCATGCTTGCCAGGTTCACGCTCGCTCACGATCGAATGAGCTTTGTCTGCAAAGACGCCCCCATCATACCAGTCGCTCTTGATAAAAGTCTCATGGCCCGGCCGGAAGTTGTAAATATCTCGAAATGCACCTGCCGTGTTAAAGGAGAGATCGTTTGGAGCCGTCCGAACAACGCTTCCATATTGGTTGTGCAGCTCCAGCAACTTGAAGGGCTGTCGACCTTGGATGTAGTAGTAACAGTAGAGCACGTTGCTCCATGCGGCCGATCGGGGTCCTGGGAACTTGTACAGTGGATGTTGTGTGTGTCTATAGTAGCAGTATGCGGTGATAGCGAGAGCAAGCTGTATTTTATTTCAGAACTGCCTTGCGAGTGACGAATGCTGGGTACTCACTCCAATCAGAAAACCAGTCTTGGGTGTCAAGGCCGACAGGTGGGGTAGTAAAAGCAGCTCTGGAGCCTCGAGTGCATCCATGACTGCGGGTATGCAAAGAAGTGCTAGGTAGGTACTCTGGAATTGGGGAAATCTTTGGGTTGTGGTCGACTGCTTTTACCAGGCGCTGCACTCCAGGTTATTTTACTAGGCCCCATGAGGATGACAAATAAAATTGATGGCCTCGAGCAGCCTTATGTCGGAACATGCCCTTCTCGAGCGTGTCGGTCGTAAAGAAGTCGGGGAGATACCGGATACGGAAAGGTGCCTCGCAGATACAGAAGTAACGGACTCTTTTCATAATTTCTGGATACGTGTTATCTTTGTAAACCCAGTTGTCCGTCAGTTTCACTCATTATCTGTGTTTCAGGTATCTGATGGCATGACCAGTGATCTCTTTATGCTCGCAATGACTGACTGAATTAACTGCAAATATTGACTGACTATCTAAGCTCTACAATGGACAGGTATTCGGTACATATAGGCCCTGAAGGCTCCGTAAGCTCTGTAGGCATCCACTGTAGCCTGCAATCCTCCCAGGCTCCTGCAACAACCCCAGATGCCTCATATATCACAAAGGTCTGAGTCTACTTCCGAGACCATTCGTTGCATCTTGATGACGAGCTCGTTCAGCCTGCTTTCAAGCTTCTCAAGGCTCTGAGCTTGTGCAAGATGATTCATGGATATCGCAAGCTCACGAGTGCGAGAGACAAAGGCCACAGAATACTTCAACTGCAACTTAATAACGGCAGCTGATACGACTTTGAATTCCTGCAGAGACTGGACTTGAAACTCGCACAATTGTATTGCCCTGTTGGGATCAAGACGCTTGTCAGGAGAATCGGACTTGCCGAAATCCACAGACTCATTTTGCTCCTTCAGGCGGCAGACGAATGCGGTGATTATTGCCCCCGAGAGGCTGGTGATCTTCTCGCCAATGATCCCAAGAAGTCCGAAGAACTTTAATCTGCAGTTGCAGATGCGACATGTCAAGATGTCGTTGCTTGCTGCCGTTGTCTGACGGAGATATGACAAAATAGCGTACATGTTGCTGGGACTGGCGGATAAAATGTTCGACTCAATCTCAGCAAGAACGCGGAGGATGGATCCTCGACATTGGCAAGTTGATGGATCTGTCCTCGATCTGGCTCCGTCGAAATCTGTTGCGATAAAAGCGTCACTAGCCGAGGTATCGGAGCTTTGGTGTGACGACGAGGAAGACGAGGTGCGTGCATGATCGAAAGCCATGAACGCCGACTGAACATCGGCAGATGGAGGTTGAGATGCCGCGATGTCGCCTATGTCGTCCGACATAGAATTTGCTGGCTCGGTCATCGAGTCAAAGGCCTCGGCATCGAGGACAGCTCGATTTGCGGCACCCACGAAAACGTTCGTCTCCATATCGTCTGGCTGGAGATAGGCGATGTTGCTGAAAATATCATTAAGTTCGTTTTCGGAATAGTCAAGCTCACCGCCGAATCTTTGTCCCTGACGCAAGTCGTTAAGATTCGAGTGTTCGCCCTGGTTCACGCTATTCAAGAATTGGGCGGTAGTGGTCACTACACTGCCAGTCGGATCGGTCTCAGCCATTTCCCACCCGCCGATCTCCCGATCGACGCCATCATTGCCCAGAGGGCTCGGAGCCTTGCTGGTGCCAGCTGTCCCACTCATGTTAGAGAAGTTGGGTTGGAAATGTGATCTTGACTTCGGTCGCGAGCTGTTGCTCGGGGCTCCTATTTGGTAGGAGCATTTCATCGCCTGGCTTCTGCAGCGATCGCAGCCAGACTTGTGTCCACTGCAACGTAGCTAGTTGACCAGAGGAGTTATATTAGCAAACCAACCGATGCTAGTACGGGAAAGCTTTACCTTTTTTAATCGGCAGCTTTCACAAGCGGAATGTGAGAAGACGTATCCTCCTAATCGGCTTGCAGCCTCTCCTTTGGCATGCTCGATAAATTCCACAGAGTTCTTCTCGGACCCGATCCTGAGAGTTCCAAACATTCTGGCCTAGCAAGTGATCTCAGTTCTCAGAGGGTTGTGAATAAGTAGAGACCCGAGCACTTGCCTTGAACTTTATTATCTCAAATTTCCAGGAATTATAGTATGTAGACTGTTATGCTTACATGTACTTGTTATTGTGGCGTCTCACGTAGGGCAGGGATTATGAAGCTATTCGGGCGGGAGATGCATAAGTCACATTTAGTAAATCAAGATACTTAGGGCGGTATTAAGAGACCCTCCTCCCCTTCTTAGGAGGAAGAGAAGAAGAAGAAAGGACTTCTCTTCTTCTTCTTCATTATCATCATCTTCTTCTTCATCTCCTCCTCTTCTTCTTCATCTCCTCCTCCCAATAATCAGCTTTGTAGTAACACGCTCTACAGTCAAGCCAGATACGCTAACCTCTTCGCTCTATTATCGTTATCTAGTAAGCAGATGCTCTACCCTGCCAAGCAGGTTCTACACCACTCGTGGGACGCCACGTTCGCACCGGTCCGCACAGCCCGCCACTCCTGCATATGCGAGTCAGCTGCGCGACGGGCGAAAATACGACATAATAACACGGAGCACGCCTGCATTGCCTCCAGGCCGGCCCTTCGACCGACATAACCCAAAAAAAACAAAACCAAACATCCACAAAATCCAGGAAGAGCCGCTAACGCTATGACCAAAAGGCGTACATGGATAGATGTGTGAGGAATCGAAGGTGCCGTTCCATGCTGTGATTGGTCAGGGATAATTTACCCAGAACGGGAGGTGCCCTTGGGATGGGAGTAGTGCTTACGCCGAAGAGAGATCGGCGATCTAGTTAGCAGGGCGTCGTTGTGTCAGCTTTTCGCCATGTCGGATATAGACCTTTAAAGGCAAATGTGACCCAAAACAGCATGAGTCCGAACAGGTGAAGCCGCTTATGTTTATAAGTGGCCACACGATTTCCTCGGAAGAGTAACTCGAGCTATCTGGAAGTGAATTCTTACCGCAGCATATTCATGCAACTCAAATTTTCCTACTCCAACATGACCATATCTCCAATCCCCGGTCTCTTATTCGTCTATGATCAACCCCCCCACAGCATTTACGTGCTCCCATTCGTCATCTCTGCAGCAGTAAGCTCATTGGCATTGGCCAATGGCCATACACCTCGATCCTTCATACCATACCAGGCCCTTTATTTTGCTAACAAGTGGCTAGGCCCTCTGCTATTTTATTGGCCTCATAGTCTTTAACCTCTGGTTCCATCCCCTGGCCAGGTTTCCGGGACCACTATTGGCTAGGTCGACCTTGGTAAGATATCAATTTACTCAATCTATTCCTCTCGCTGACTCAATTAGCTATGGCGAATGCGAATGACCTTGAAAGGCAGAATCCACCGATCCATAGAGGCTGGGCACCAGAAATACGGTAAGTTCATCCGTGCCCGGACGCAAGCAGCTGCTGACTTTTTTAAAAAGGCCCCGTTCTTAGAGTAGCTCCAAACGAGCTCTCATTTGCCTCTGTGTCCTCATGGAAGTCAATATACGGCCACCGGCCAGGGGGCATGATTCCAACAAAAAGTGAATTCTACGATATGTACGGGTCGGGGTTTAACTCGCTCTGCATTGGAAGTGAGAGAGATCCAGAGAAGCACCGGCAGATGAAGTCATTTCTGTCTGCTGCATTTTCGACGAAAGCCCTTTTGGAGCAGGAGCCACTTGTCTCTCAGACCGTTGATGCTTTCATCACGCGACTTGGCAACGACGGTGGTTCCGAGACAAAAGGCCTGGACATGACTAAGTGGACAGAAATGGTAGCGTTTGACATACTCGGAGAGATGGCCTTTGGGCAATCTTTCGAGTGCATCATCCGAGGTGAGCCTCACTACTGGCAGGAAATGATTCTCAAACATCTTTACTTTATCACCGTTGCGGACAATTTGCGGCGCCTGCCATTTGCACTGACATTGGCAAGATTCTTGGCACCTGTTCTGACTGCGGTGCGAAATAAGCACTCTCAATTCACCAGAGACAAAGTTGCCGAGCGCATGACCAACAAGAATCTTCGGAAAGACTTCATGTCCAATCTAATTTCAAAGGTTGAGTCCGGCGAAGTTGATCGCGAGGAGATGACAGCTCATGCATCCACTCTCATCATTGCTGGAGGCGAAACTGTCGCAACTTTCTTGGCAGCTACAGTGTACTACCTACTCAAGACTCCGGAGGTATACAAAGCTATGCGTGAAGAAATCAGAAACCGCTTCCCTACCTATGAGTCAATCAATGCGACCTCTGCACAGCAGTTGCCATATCTACAGGCGGTTATCAATGAAGGGCTCAGAATCTATCCCCCTGGCTCACAGGGTTTCCCGAGACTATCACCAGGTCTCGCAATCGATGGGGAATGGATACCGGAAGGTGTACGTGTTTACTAGTTTCTTCTCAATCATGAGCATTCTATCTAACCTGCAAGCCAGACTGAGATCTATACCAGCGCATGGACTGTGACGCACAATCCCCAAATGTTCAAAGACCCGATGAAATTCGATCCAAACAGATGGCTGAATGAGAAGTCGACCGATATCAAAGAATCATCTCAGCCTTTCAGCTTGGGTCCTCGAGGATGCCTAGGGCGAAAGTAAGTGGCACAGCTCCGTAGCTGTTTACAAAAAGCGTCTGACAGTCTATACAGTTTTGCACTTATGGAGCTAAATTTGATCCTTTCGAAACTTTGCTGGAAATATGATATGGAGCTGATGGATCAGTCTCTGGATTGGGAAGGACAAAGCAAGGTCCATGTCATGTGGGACAAGCCTGCCCTGACTGTCAGATTTCACTCTGTGGACGGTAGCACACTCAAGGCATAGCGAGGTCAATACATTTGGGAACATTTCATACTCAAAGCAAATTGGTTATTCATTTTGGTCCAATATTCGTGTGAATAGATGCTTCAATCGACTGACCAGCCAATAACCGACTTACAAAGGGAAGCATTGAACCTGACACCATGCTGCGGATTGGCTATCTATGGGGCTATCTATAAGTTGCAAATCTAGTAAACTCTGCGTCACTTCGAAGCCGTTTGCTATGATCTTCCTCCATCGATGTAATCAACTGGACAACCCCATCCTTTGGCGGCAAAATGCAACAGAGACTTTCAAATTGTCGGTCTGGAATGCGGAAGAACTCGGTCTTACCAAGTGGGCCCCATTCAAGCTTATAGAACGGCAGATCAATCCAAGAGGTAACGTACAGGTCAGGCCCCAGATTGTCGTTGGCGTACTTGATTGTCTGGCAATCTGGGTGAGTGGCAGCCAGCCCGACGACAGCTTTCAGCAACGTTTTGTTTCGGGCCGCGGTGATCGTCTGTCTGACTTTGATCGCAATATCACCAAGATGGGTGCTCTCACTTCCTACCATATTGATCGGCAGGTCCGTAAAGCAATGGAAAAGACAGTTACCGATGTAGGTTGGTGATATAGAAAGGTCTTTTCTGCCATCAAGTGCCACCACCACGTTTGACTTGCGGTTTGGGGGCTCGCTTTCGGTTCTCGATGATGGAAAGCGAGCTCTCATGGTATGTCGCCACAGAAAGGCCACCAACGCGTCGTTTGTCGACACCCACGCTCCGCTTTGATTCGGTTGTGCCATAGCTTTGATTTCTGCCAGAGCGTCTGAACTGAACGAGAACATACTCGAGATGACTGGTGGCTTCCTCACTGGAAGAAGGGCAGGGATGAAATCGGGCCACCGAAAATCGTTAACCCCCCTGAACTCGAGGCAGTTGAGTCGCCAGAGGTTTGGGTCACTTTCCAGGTCCTCGAATTTGTACTGCTTTTTCAAAAGTTCAACGTCGAGGAGGTCTGCTATGCCCCTCGAATCGGTACCGTCCCCCTCTGGATCAGCGCTATTTTTGAGGTCAACAGTCCCATTGCAGTGGTCTGAAAACCTCGCAATAATGCGTCCAGCCCCATATGCGTCCACGAAATTGTGGTGGAAGCAAAAGGCAATCAATAGTCCGCCGTGGATAAAGTTGGCTTGCACCGACATGACTTTCCGTGTCTCTCCAATACCGGCTGTCAGGGGTGCTAACAAGTTTGCATCCAGCTTGTGTGGCGGCATGCCGGTGTCTTTCAGATCCTGATATGTCTCCTTCCATTGGGACTTCGGACCTGTGAGATCGTTGAATACGATACGAAGGTCTTCGAAGGGATTCGGTATGTCGAGGATGAGATGGCCTTTGCGCACACTGCTTTCCATATCCCTTCGGACTGTACCAGTCAGGTATGGGCGTTCTTCTGCCAGCGAGGATAGGGAGGTTTGCAAGAGCTCGGACGTGCTCGCCCTGTTATCGCTGCTAACAGGAAAGCAAAGTAAGTAGCAGTAATAAAATGCTGGAAGCATTTCATCCAACGCACTGAACTTTCGATGTTGTTGTAGCTCGTACATCTTGTTCAGCAATACACGAGATGCAAATCACAGTACTTATGTTGCCAGGCAGATCAGGTCTTGCGGTAGTATATAAACAAGCAGGATGTTTCGAGGAATGAGGTAAAGCCAACATAGGCATGGGCGGATGCAAACAGGTACTTCCTAGACTTCCAAGATAAATGGACTCCAAGATGGCGGTCGTGATTCACGTGTTCTGCATATCCCGAAACAGCTCGGCTCCGTCCGAGTATGGGAACCTGGCGAATTTCTACTTTGGGCTTCGTGAAAAGTCGCTCATATTAAGAGAAATTGAGACTCACACTACATTTAAACTGCCCCTAGAGCCAGCCCTTTTCTCCTCGGTAACAAAATTTATAGGCAGCCTCACAGCGCAATCGTCTTTCCAGAACCATGGCACCCAAGCGCAGTGCCGTCTACAGTCTCGAAGTTCCCGTCCCGTTCACTCGACAGGATAAATGGCTCTCGCTGTTCTATGGTTGTCTCTGCACAGCTCTTGTCGTATATATACAGGCATTATTGCCTGGAAACGCGCAGCCATGATACCGCTTCGGTGCAGCTCCACATGCAGCCTCTTGATTGGATATTGTGCAACAATCAGAGATCCCTGCGAAGAGACGTGTGAGTAGGTGAGTGGACCATAGTGCGTGAATGTGGATCTACTGACCGAGGTTCCAGTAGAACATGTCGAGGGTCTTATCAATCTTGGAGAGAATCTGTCTGAGCAAGGTCATATGAAAGGCGGACTATATGCTAATGAGCAATGCTTAACATCCGATCATTGAAATCTACATAGCACCAGTTACATGAACATGATTATAGTAGCCTAGATACAAGTCGTGGAGATGATAATTTGAGTATCTCTATATCGCTATTTTACCAGAAACTGGAACAATTTCATGTGAGTCTTAGCCATGCGACTGTCTTCGTAAATCAGTCTCTCCTGCCCAATGATGCATGCCCAGTTTAGCCAGGCATACTCCGGGCTATCAGTGTTGATACGAAAAACCTGCCATGCGTTGATTTCCCCCATCTCCGTCGAGCGTGCGGCGGCTGTCTGGCCCATCATATCGAATATGAGTTTGTTCCATTCGCATATACCGAAAGAGGTGATACGGAATATATGATCGTTGTTGAGACCTTTGGCGACGACGCTGACATTCAGTTCCGCAAGTTCATTGTTATGTATCAGCGGATAATCGCCGCCACCTGGAAGCACCTCTGCCCTCAGACCTTCGATTGCCTCTGAGTGAATGCCGAATCCGTCCGGTAATGGAAAGACGGTGGTAAAGTGTCCTGCCTTTGGGTCAGCCCCAGGTCCAATGTGTGTTTCTATATTTCAACTCACCGCCAGTTATGGGGCAGAAAATGAAAGTTCCTCGCGGCGTCACTCCGCCCGTGGTCACTTCGCCCAGGTTGAACTGTATTTCGCCTATGTGCACCAGACGCGGTAGGGGGTCGGGGTCTTTCGTTTGAGGTTCCATCCTTGGGGCGGTGCTTAGGCAAGCAACGATGGAACTGGGCGATCTTCGCTCTAGTACCCTACCCCAAGCTCTCACCTATGCTGACTGCATCTCCAAGTTACAATCGATGCGCGGGGAGGGAACTACTATGGCAAGTTCCGAATAAAGTTCTAGGTCAGATGTCAGCGCTAGTCAATAACCTTCCCTTCCCTAATCAGGGTATGGGCCGAACTACGTGTGCGGCTAGGCTATGTAAGCTCGGAAGTAATCTGTTTGAACGCGACGCAGCCTGATGTGTTCAATGTCCGTCCTACCAGTAAATACTTCGTACCAGGACTGAATCGATCTGCGTCCCAATATGGTCCTTTTGGCTCCTGCGGTGCCGATCCAGAGCTCTTGTTCGGGCATTTCCAATGGGTGTCCTGGGCCGGCGACCGAAAAGCTCGAAACCAACTCCCCCCGGCGGGCAAACTCCCACCATACTGTATCATTTTTGCACAAAGGAAGGTCTATAGAGAGACCAACCAGCTGTCAGCTTTCACGCTTGACTTGATCCATCCTCAGAGAGCTTCGCTTCCTTGTCTACTCTCCGCACTATGAACGCCTCAAAGTTGCCTCTGGGCTCGTTTGTGGGCACGACCCTATTATTGTTCATACTTTACAAGCTTGTCAAATTGGCGTACTACGTGGGTCAAGCCAAAAAAACCGGCCTGCCGTATACTCTTGTGCCCGTACTTGAGACTGAGTTCCTTGGAAAACTCTTGACTCCGCTCATTCGTCCCTTGTTCACATCAAGACTGTCTAGAGGCGAGGGCTGGCCGCGATGGATTCGCTTTTCGATTCTCGACTGGGCTTGGGAAGAGAAACGCAGGGTTCACGAGGAGCTCGGTGATGTTTTCCTTCTCGTATCGCCTGAGGGTCTCATCTGCTACACCGCGGACGCCGACATGTGCTGGGATGTCATGAACAGGCGAAATGAGTTTCTAAAACCAAGAGATAAATACAGTAAGTTTAACGCTATTCTCATGGAACATCGTTCGCTAACTCCACATGCCAGAGGTCCTTGAGCCGTATGGACCGAATGTTGCAACTACAGAGGGCAAAGCGTACAACTTCCACGTTCGCATTACTGCACCCCCCTTCAACGATGGCAGCGGAGCTAACGATCTGGTCTGGAACGAGGCTTCCGACCAAGCACGCGCGCTCATGGAGTCCTGGTCCCAGGAAAACACAACCCGCGACCTTTCACTTGATATCAACCGATTGACTCTGGCCGTCATTTCCTACACGGGCTTCGGCAAAAGATTAGACTTCGAAACTGAAGTTTCTGATCTTCGCAACAAAATTCCTCCGGGGTACAAGATGAGCCTGCATCACGCGCTGCACCTAGTCACAACGTTCATGGTCAAGATTCTTCTCATTCCTAAATGGATTATGAAGATGACATCAATGAAGGAGATCGCTATCGCGCATGGTGAGCTCGAGAAGTATATGCGTGAGATGATCCGGACGGAGACCGCGAAGCTGAGCAAAGACAGCGAATACCAATCTGCCGACGCAAAGGGGAATCTTCTTACATCCGTTCTGCGTGCTTCAGCCTTTGAGGCAAAGGCTGCCGGTCGAAAGCAAGCCTTCAGCGAAGACGAGGTGCTCGGCAATCTTTTTCTGTACCTGCTCGCGGGGTATGAAACCACCGCAAACGCCATGACTTACGGCTTCATCACCTTAGCTCTCAGGCAGGATTTGCAGGACAGGATTATTCAAGAGGTAGATGGGGTTTATGCAGAGGCAGCTGCTGAAGGACGCACGTCGCTTAATTACACGGATGACTTCGAGAAATTCCAGTACACATACGGCTTTATGTACGAAGTTTTCCGCCTGTACCCTGGTGTTTGCATTATCACGAAAATGGTCCCGAAGGATACCACTATCACCGTCTACCCGGAAAACAATTCCCCACAACAGCATGTCCTGCCGGCTGAGTGCCGCGTGTACCTCAATGTCAACGCTGTTCACTACCACGAAAGGTACTGGCCCGATCCCTGGGCTCTCAAGCCTGATAGATGGATGGGTACCATAGGGGTCACTCCAAATTCGCGCCCTAACAAGAAGGTCGTCGCACAGGACAAGTCGAGACAGGTCAGGGGAACGTTGATGACCTTTTCTGGCGGCGCTCGCGCTTGCCTCGGAAGGAAATTCACACAGTCCGAGTACATCAGTGTTCTTGCGACAGTCTTGGGGAAGTACCGCATTGTGCTCGGCGAAGGCATGGACGCGAAAGTAGTGAAGCAGGAGATTGATCATCTGGCAGCGGGTACAGTCACGTTGGCTCCGCTCAAGTACGTCAAGCTGGCGCTGAAGAAGCGGACAGACGTCAAGACTGGCTAGATATCGCAGATAAAAGATAGTACTTTCTCTCACGAGCTTATTGAAATACCTCCGATCGTACCCACCCAATCAACTTCTCAAGTACCTTCCCAAGTACCCAGACTGGGGTGCAAAAAGTCTGAGTCCTATGTCACTTTTTGGCAAGGGAAGTAGATCTAATTCGGTAATGTTGTTCTTGCTGCTTTCAAATACAGGTCTATCTTTTACATACATATTTTTGGGGGGTTTTTTCATAATAGTAGTGCGACAGCAGTTATCCCCCGGCGACCATCATCGAATTTAATATGAAAGGGTTTTAGAATGATTAATCAAAGGTGCGCAAGAAGCATAGCATGCTATTAATATGGGAAACTTGTATAGATTAGCTATGATGGTGGGAAATTGAGTAGAAACAGTAATTGAAACGAAAGGCTGGTATACAAAATACTAGAAATAACTTCAATTTGAGCCTTTGTTTATTCCTTCAAGTAGCGAGAACAACAATACCTTGGCGAAAAGTGACGTGGGACTTTGAATTTTTGTATCCCACTGCACCTGAAGAGTATTTATCAAACCACTTGCCCACGGATGCGCACCTCTCGGGGTATGAAGCCCGTGAACTCGTATCTTCGGGAGCAGCACTGTATATGGTTAATTCCGAAGACTAACTCGGCCCATATCTTTTATAGGCATTTGTAACAAAACCGGCGCGTCCATTTCCCATCATGCTTCCGCTCCGACGCTAGGAGCCTTTCTTGCAGTAGATTCATGAGCCTCCTGTGCGTCTATGGCCGTGATCTTCTCCTCTTCTGCTCTCGATTCTCACACTCATGTTGATAAACACCTCGTTCGACGACCAATCCGCGATCTCGAGAACAACGTCGATATGCTGGATCACCTTTCTCGGGTACTTACACTTAGCTACCAATACCATGCGCTCGGAACAGCAATCGCCTTGTTCGCCTGCGCTTGCGCATATGCCCTGGTTGCACCTCGACAACCGCCAAAATTCCCCGCTCCACAGCTTTACGACGAGACCGGACCAATCGATCTCATAGCATTGGATAAGACAATTAGGGAAGGATTTCAGAATGTGAGTGAGAACCTACCATGTCGCGAGAGCTGTATTGACACTCTCCACAGTACAAGGGTAAATACTTCACCTTGAAGGAGGCCCATGGCGAGACCGTCATCTTGCCGACTAAGTTCATGGAAGAACTAAAGGCTCTACCCGACAATATGCTCAATCTAGATGACGAGATTGATGAGGTATGTCTGCAAGCGCGGTTGAGCAGTGCGGTAACTGATAATGGTGCAGCGGTTCCTGTCCGAACACAGCCTTTTCACGACAACGTCTGTGGGCGGAAGGATCTCGACTGTGGTGAACAGTGTCAAGAACGAGCTCACAAAGACTCTCGGTAAGCTAACCTACACTGCAGCGTCTTTGATGTGGCTAAAGCTTTGCAGGTCACCTGATGGGCGATATACATGAAGAAGTTGTGTACTCCTTCCAAGAATTGATCCCACCTTGCGACGGTAAGACTCGGGGTGACTGGACCTTGAAACATCATTCACTAATCTTCTTTTCACAGACTGGACCGAAATTGACATCCAAAGTAAGCTTGTTCGCATCGTCGCATTAGTGTCTGGCCGGATTTTTGTGGGCCTTCCAATGAGCCGTAACCAGGAATACCTAGATTGCATCATCGAGTTCACACTCAATGTTTTCTTCGCTGTACCTGAAATCCGGGCATACCCGCGGCTACTTCGTTGGACCTCACGGTATCTCAACACCAAAGTTCGAGCAGTGCACAAATCACTGGCTACCATGAGACGCTTGATGGCGCCCATCATCGCTGGCACCAAACAGCAGCTTGAAATGGGAACCGGGCCTCACAATATGTGTGCATGGAACATCAAGAACAGTAACCAGAAGGAACGAGATAGCCTCAACATCCAGGCACAGATGCAGCTAGCGACAAGTATGGCAGCCATTCACACGACTTCGATGACAGTGACGAACGCAATTTTCGACTTGGCTGCCAGACCCGAGTACCTACAGCCTCTTCGTGACGAGCTTCAGGACCTGAGAGCGACCGAGCCATTGCCATACCTCAATAAGTCGTCCATGCCAAAGCTGCGCAAGTTGGACTCGTTTCTCAAAGAGTCCCACCGCCTTAGTCCGATATCTCTGCTGAACATGCGGCGTAAAATCGTTCAACCTATCACTCTTCATGATGGAACTGTGCTGCAGCCGGGAATGCACATAGCTTTCCCTTTGCACCAAGTTTCGAACGATGAGGACTTATGGGAAAATCCAAGCCAGTTCGACGGCTTCAGATTCCAGAAGCTTAGGGACCTTCCAGGTAACGAGTCCAAATACCAGTTTACGGCGACTGGGACGAATAACTTGGACTTTGGCTATGGTGTGCATGCGTGCCCAGGTCGTTTTTTCGCCGCGAATGAGATTAAGATGATACTTGTACATTTGATCGACAACTTTGACTTCAAGTTTAAAGGAGATATAGGGCGACCTGACAGCCTGTGGACACCAGGAGGCTACCATCCCGATCCAAGTGTGCGAGTGCTCTTAAAAAGACGTCTCAAGGCCTGAAAGGGATTTGAGTTTGCAGAAGAGACGCGGATGACTTTGCAGGGCACCTGTGAGGATATCTACTAGGAGAATTTCTAAAGCACCTCAGTGTCACCAAAAAAATATCAAAAGAATCCATTTGAATCATGGATATTCACGATTTGATAATTTGATGATTATTTATAGGCCGTAACCCTGATCCAACACCCAGCAAACTGTTGAATAATATACTATAGAGTAATACACTAAACAGCATGTAATAACGGAATTTGAATCTTTCACAAAAAGGCGTTGGAAATAAAATTGTGATTTTTCTAATCTCTTCACACTGGGAAATGAAGCCGGACTTCGACATCCCCTTGCATCACAATTCACAAAGCATGCAACTGCTCGGATTGTCTCTTAAACCGGCAACGGGAGGCACACCGAAATGACTTGATTGCTAGCTATCCCGTTTTAGTAGGTTCTTGTTGTTCCGGCTTTTTGCCTATCTGGGCATATTTCGAGTTGGGCGAATCCATCACAGAACTCATGAAAGTCAAGGAACAACGCCATGATTCCCCGATGGCAGCCAGCATCTATACCTTTACTGCTCCACTTGGATACATTAAGGTGCCACCACGTCTCAGTTCAACCCCCAAGAGCTACTATGACATCTCTCAACATCAAAGAAGAAGACATCCCGCGGCTCGACGGCAAAGTGGTCGTCATTAGCGGCGGAGCCTCCGGTATTGGGCTTGCCGCTGCAAATATCTTTGCAAGAGCCGGAGCCAAAATCTTCCTGTTTGACCGCAACCCTCCCGACAGTGGCGAAGCGCCTGAAAATTCGACTTTCATCAAGGCCGACATCACATCTTGGGCTGAACTCAAAGCTGCTTTTGCCCAAGCAGGCCATGTCGACATTGCCGTGGCCAACGCTGGCGTCTCCGAAGAACAGCCATACTTCGAGGATACTTTTGACGAGCAGGGCGAACTCAAGGAGCCTGGATTCGCGGTGGTAGACGTCAATTTCAAAGGTACCGTCATGTTTACCAAACTGGCGGTCAGCTACATGCGAAAACAAGGGAAGGGTGGCTCCGTTGTGATCACTGCTAGTGCGACTGGATACGCGCCTGAACAGAACTTGCCGGTGTATAGTGCTATCAAGTCGGGTCTGGTCGGTCTCGTTCGTTCTTTGCGTTCGACGCTCCCCCGTTTCGATATCTCAATCAATGCAGTTGCGCCAGCGGCAACCATCACGAAGCTACTCCCCATGGATATTGCCGGGCCGCTCATGGCAGCCGGACTGCCCGTCAGTTCTGCTCACATGGTGGGTCTGGCAGTGGTTTATTCTGCCGTGGCCCGTCAGCCACGGATGGTTGAGACTTACGGCAAAGAGAATGTGCTAGATCTGGAAAGCAAGTGGAACGGGCGCACAATTTTGACGTTGGGAGAACACTACACTGAATTGGAGGAAAAGTTGGCTGATCTGCGGCCGGTCTGGTTTGGCTGGCGGAACACTGACTTGACCAAAAAGCAGCAAGCTACAGCAGACTTCAGGTAGAAGTCGAGGTCCGTGAGTCGGGGCTCGCCCGCAATCAAGTACAGTCACAAATGCTTGCCGCATAGATATGTGAGCCTTATACCTACCCATGTATCCATCCGAGTACCTAGCCAACTATGTATCCAAGTACCTCTCCAAGTATTTGAACAAGCAGCTTTATACAAGTTATCCATTCAAGTAAGGCAGCTAAGTAGGTAGCAAAGAGCTTGCCACTTGCCTAGCCCCTCCTTATCATATTTCTTTGGAAATCTTGCCGAGTGCTCGTATACATACCTCACTAAATGAATAAAAATATCACCCGCCTTAGGATAGTACAGACACCTAGTGTTCCCGAATCACTCTAGATATAGGAGGGGGAAGTATGTGGAGAAACAGGCTTAAGGGGCGGCTGTGAGCCAAGTATATGTCTTCTCTATAGCATTATACAAACATGAAAAAGTAACCACATCCTACGATAAACATATACCTCGACGAGACTTTGGCGGTAGAGGAAGCCATGGAGAGCCCATCCCGAAGCTTTCATGCTGGGCTGTTGATGAGCTTGAAGCCGCCAGGAGTCAAAGTTTGGAAGACCTGGTCTGGATCATAGCTCTCAGCGATCTCCCGCAGTTTCGGCAAAGCTGTTCCGTTCGAGAACTTCTGGAAGATGTCCTTGGTCTGAGTGGGTGCTGCGTCGTTCAAGTAAACAAAATCATAGTAAAGGCCCAACTTCTTCGCCCTGTTGTCGAGCTCATCGATCATGTCTTGGAAGAACTTGTAGATTATCTCATCATCCTTGGCATCGGCCCAGTTACCGCCGTACAGAACAGCTAGTGAAGAAGTTAGTTCATGAACTGGGTAATTTTAGACACAGTCGCAAGATGCTTACCCAGAACCCCGTTGCCGAGTGGGTCGTAGAGCCCTATCGGATCTCCACCCGAGGCTTTTGCGGCTCTGATCATACCAGGGGTGAAAAGCTGATAGGTATTGGTGACGCTGAGATCCGTCGTGGTCTTGATCTGTGGGTTTGCTGCAATCACGTCGAAGAAAGTCTGGTTGACCAAGTACACTGCCTCAGCGCTGGAAGCCAAAGCAGTGGACGAAAAAAGCTGTCTCCGATTTCCTACTCCAAAGTTCACAGGAGTCGTGTCGTTCTCCAGGCCCAGAATTGTCTTTCCAACACGGAAGTCCTGGAATGTAGAAGGTATATCGGTGAAGTTCTTGAGAGCAGCAGGTGCCGGGTCGTCACCTCTGTGCATATAGATACCATAGCCCGATACCTCGCCAGTAGTCACGTTGTACAGGATCGAGGGATCAGAATGAGCTGCAGGATCGCTGGAACCACCGGATGCGACAGCGTAGCTTGCGTATGCGTTGACCAAGGGATCCAAAGCCGAGGCGTCGTAGAAAGCGCTACCCCCCCACATGTATGGAACCGAAAAGGTTGCCAAATCGAAACGTGTGACAATACCAAAGTTGAAAGAACCGCCCTTTAAGGCCCAGTACAAGTCGGAGTTCTGTTGCGCATTTGCCGCGCATACAGTACCGTTGGCGAGCACAACTTCGTAATTGACGACACTGTTCGCTCCCCAACCGTGGTCTTGCTCAATTAGTTCAATTTTTCATGGAAGTGACCGGTCGTTAACATACCGCTGTTGAAATAAGAGATACCTCCACCAAGCAGAAGGCCAGACACTCCGACCTGTCCAAAGCGTCCACCGACAACGGCAAGGTTGTCTTTGGCAAGCACTTTGTAAACGTCCAGCCAACGGTTTCCTGCGCCAATCTGGACAACAGATTTAGAGTCGTCTGCGTACTGTACGCTATTCAGGCTAGTGGTAACCATGAGCACGCCATTGCTGATGTCGGCAGCGCCAGGAATGGGCATATGCCCTTGGGTGCGAACAGCAAAGGTCTGGTCGGCTTTACGAAGGATAGCCAAGCCACCGGCTACTTCCTCGGCCGAAGCTGGGGCAAAAACACACGTGGGCGTAGTTTGACAAGTCTGAGACCAGGGCTCTACACCATCAAGTGTTAGCCTCCTTTCCGCGTGGGGGGCTTGACATGCATAGAGAGAAGATCATTACCAATTACATCTTCGGCAAAGACTGAAGATCCAGGGTGAATGGTACTGTCAGGGTAGCTTCGTGAGAGCTCAGTGCATGCATTAGCGCGACGGTGCGAGACGCTAGCCACAAGACCCTGGCTAAGATGAATAGACAGAGAAAGGGCCAAAAAAGCTTTAAGAGAAAGCATGATGATTGTTTAGAAAGATACTGAAATCAAAATTGGAGCCAACAATATTAAGCAGAAAGGTACTATGCAGCTGCAGGGCCAGGATCTTTATGTATCTACCGAGTCACTCCCGAGTATGCCCTTGTCCGTCAGCACAACTTTTACTAGCGCATACATAGTAAGGCGTCCTATTTTGCTAATTGCGGTAATGATCCAGTAATACGAAGCAGTTTAATCAATTAAACCTAATTCGAAGTGGCTATTTTCTATGGAATTCATGCCGACATTGCCCTTTCACATATAGAGCCACGCTGCTACATTCCTGTCTCTTATATTAGGACCATACGCAAGCCTTTTTGCTTATAGAATTGAATTCTCTGGTGGTTTATACCAGTCTACCTTACCGATATAGTGATTGTACTCATTGATGGCAGTAGGGGTTTCTAGCTTCTGTATTATCTCATCACCAAAAGGGGCAAGCTGAATAGCTGCGTTTGTAGAGGTTGCTGATGGTCGCTTCCGCTTAGTAGTAGTGTATCTGACTCATCTCACTCAGGCCGGGGTTGGTGCAAATCTACGAAGCCCAGCCGGCATGTCCTAATAGGGCCGACATGTCCAGTACACTATTCCTGTGAGGGCGCTCTACCTGAATTTGCCGATTTAGGAAATTTCCCAATTAAATCCGCAAATGCATACGGTACTCGGCCCGACACATCGAAACAGCTGGTTATTGACCGGGCGCGAACTCGGAAAGAACACCAGATGTGACAGTTCGAATTAGTTTCATCCAGGTCGTCGGAGTCCTACGTACACGATCAATTCGAGCTCCTGATAAGACTGGACGAGTTTCCGAAGTCTGGTATTTTTTCGACGATATGCTTCCTCGCACTTACTGAAAGCTGTTATCCACGAGTATAACCCTTCAAACCCGGTGAGCGTCGACATGGCTACCTCAACAGAAACCATTTCTTCCCTGGCCCAACCGTTCGTGCACCTTGAAAACCCTATCAATAGCCCTCTGGTCAAAGAGACAATCAGGCCCAGAAATGACACGACGATCACTCCGCCTCCTACTCAGTGGTCGTACCTTTGCCATCCACGAGTGAAGGAGGTACAGGACGAAGTCGATGGATACTTCCTGGAGAACTGGAAATTTCCCAGCTTCAAGGCTGTTCGCACCTTCTTGGATGCCAAGTTCTCAGAGGTTACTTGTCTTTACTTCCCTCTTGCACTGGACGATCGCATCCACTTTGCCTGCCGACTGCTGACCGTTCTCTTCCTTATCGATGGTGAGTGCGAAAGGACATGGCCTAATGTAGCCTTCACTGACGAGGGTAGATGTTCTTGAGCATATGTCTTTCGCGGATGGAGAAGCCTACAACAACAGATTGATCCCGATATCGCGTGGAGACGTGCTCCCGGACCGAACCAAGCCAGAAGAGTTCATTCTCTATGACCTCTGGGAAAGCATGCGCGCCCATGATGCGGAGCTGGCCAACGAAGTTCTTGAGCCGACTTTCGTGTTCATGCGCGCGCAGACAGATCGAGCGCGTTTGAGCATCCATGAATTGGGGCATTATCTCGAGTACCGTGAGAAGGATGTAGGCAAGGCGTATGTGTTCTCGCCCAGGATTCGAGCTCGTGATACTGACTGTTCGGCCAGGTTGCTTTCGGCTCTAATGAGATTCTCGATGGGACTTAGACTCAGTGCAGATGAGCTTCAGGATATGAAAGCCCTTGAAGCCAACTGTGCCAAGCAGCTTTCTGTAGTCAATGACATATACAGTTATGACAAGGAAGAGGAAGCGTCTCGGACTGGACACAAGGAGGGAGCCTTCCTTTGTTCAGCTGTGAAGGTTCTGGCGGAGGAGTCCAAGCTTGGTATACCCGCAACGAAACGCGTGCTTTGGTCTATGACTCGGGAGTGGGAGACTGTGCATGACGAGATCGTGGCAGAGAAGATCGCATCCCCAGACGGCTGCTCTGAAGCTGCCAAGGCGTATATGAAGGGCCTAGAGTACCAGATGAGCGGCAATGAGCAGTGGAGCAAGACCACGCGTCGCTACAACTAAATGTATAGATTCAGCAAGAATAGATATAAGCATGAAGCGCGTTACACAGATTAAGCTTAAGCAAGATGCATTGTGCGACCCTCAAACCCCCTTTTTAGGGGAATCCTGATGCCTTGATACCTGAATTAGTACTGCTTTCTATACCGCCCTAATACAGTGTACGGTGAATTGTCAATACATCAACCTGCCTAGATGAAGCTTTTGGACACCATACAAATCAGGTATCTCCATTATTCCGGTGGTTGCAAGTCCAAAAAATGAAACTTATGGACTAAATACAGATGTAGGTATCTCCAGATTATTTACCGGTTTGCCAGTCCGCATTTATATGGTGTATATGGAGTAAAAGATTCATTTTTGGCCTTGCAAACGCCAGCAGAATCCGGGTACTTTGATTATCAAGGCATATGTCATCGTACTTATTGAGGCGCTTCAAGTGCCTTCTAACTTGAATCATCCAGGCATGCATTCTCATGGTAGGTAACCTGGTAGGGTCCGAAGACGTATGGGGGCCAGGGTTCAGGCCCCTCTTTAGGGAGCCATCAAGGCAGCCCGACCAACAGGGGTTTCTTTGTTCCTGTCTCCCCGCTTGCCCGACTCGGGCTTATCCCGATGGTCTTTTTGGCGATTCGTTTCGGCTGCTATCCTATTCCGGAAAAAAGACGAAACCACATTTTCAGCTCCCTTCTTCTTTGTTAAATAACGATGATGTGGTCATATGGTGGATTTAAGCCCAATATCGTGGCTGATGGAGTTAATCTTAATTGGACGGGTATAGTACTGAATGTGGATCTGTCTGAATATCCTCGCCCGATAAACGGTCTTAAGCAAAATCCGAAATAAAGTCCGAGGTTCGAACAGTCTTTCAGCTCTGGACCCATGTTCCAAGTCGTGCCAGTGCAAGTCACCCCATCACCACGCTCTCCCCCGCACCCTATATAAAGCCCCACCAGACATACACCTTCTCCCCAGCATCCACTTGCAAACTCAATCTACCAGCTATCCTCCATCATCACAATCACCATCATGGCCAATCCGCTCATTAGTAATCACATTGGCAAGCATGGCAAGTACACTCAGGCCTTCTTGGAGCAGAATGGGCCTGGAGACGCTCGACCTACAGCTCTTGACATTCTCAAGGACAACGACCGGATCGATAACATGAAGGACAAGGTGGGCATTGCTGCTGCTGAAGACCAGAACTGGAATTGACCATAAACAGGTCTTTCTTCTCACCGGGTCCTCTGGAGGAATTGGCATTGAAACTGGTCGTGCGCTCGCCGCAACTGGTGGTAAAGTGTATCTTGGCGTTCGGGATTTGGAGAAGGGAAAGCAAGCTCTGGCAGAGATACTTGAACCCGGTCGTGTGGAGCTGCTTGAGCTAGACGTTGGCTCAATGGAAAGCGTCCGCACCGCGGCCAAGACCTTTCTGTCCAAGTCAACCCAGCTCAATGTCTTGGTCAACAATGCGGGGATCATGGCATGCCCAGAGGCGAAGACAGTGGACGGCTTCGAGTCGCAGCTTGCAATCAACTATCTCGGCCACTTCCTTCTCTACAAGCTACTCGAGCAGACGCTCTTGTCCAGTTCCACACCTGAGTTCCAATCCCGCGTCGTCAACGTCTCTTCCGCCGGCCATCACATGAGCTCTGTTGTGCTCGACAACATTAACCTTGAGGGTGAGTACGAGCCGTGGAAGGCATATGGCAATGCCAAGACAGCTTGTATTTGGATGACGAACGAGATCGAGCACCGATACGGGTCAAAGGGTCTGCACGGCCTCTCGTTGATGCCTGGTGGTATTGCCACAAGCCTACAGCGCCACGTCGACCCGGAAACGTTGAAGGAGTGGGGTTCAAGTGAGTTTGCGCAAAAGTATGCCAAGAGCTCGGCTCAGGGCGCTGCCACAACCATAACGGCTGCACTTGGTAAGGAATGGGAAGGCAAGGGTGGTGTCTATCTGGAGGATTGCCAGGAAGCTGGCCCGGTCCCCGAGGGTGGTACACTGGCGGTCGGTGTTGCACCACACGCCTTCGATCCGGAGGGCGAGAAGAAGTTGTGGGATTTGTCTCTCAAGATGTTGAACTTGTCAGAGTAGGGTGCAGAGGGCACATCTGTTGAGGACGTTTTTAGGTTGATGGGGGTGGGAAAAGAGGTATTTACAGTGACGATCCGGGAAATTGGAAGATACATGAAGGGCAAGGTACAGCGCCTCGGAAGTCCAAGACACATGGCGCAGTAGTCGAGACCAGGACAATACCGCAATGAAGGGAGCAATCCACCAATATTGGCTACGGAGGCTGCGCCCTAGGCCTACTCGCCCCGTGTGGGAAGTCTGGTTTGGTTAGGCCTTGGACCAGGAAGCTCAAATGGGGATCGGTATCCGAACGTGATATTGATTTCCGGGATTGCGATATCCTTCGGGGTGTTCGCCGTGATCAAGGGCGCCACTGAGCACTGTATTTAAGCCGTCCAATGACCGTATGAGCCAGCAAACGTCTTTTGTTTTGGAATTTTGACCTGCATATCTAAATTGGTGTAAGAGAGATTGTAATACGATCGAACGCATGCGTGATACAATCTTGAGAAGGAGACGCTCTTTCAAGGCAGGATCATTTCTTGTTTCATTCCAATGGATTTGCTGATAGAAAATGTAGAGATCCAGTGGCACGAAGATCTTACGGGCGGTATTTGTAGACTCCTCGGTTTGTCTGGTTGCTCACATGCATCGTTTTGCACCAGCTCAGCCGTGTCTGTCCATGACAAGTGTTGAGAAACATTGGTGAGGATGTCTGCCCAAATGAGGCATGCTGGAACCACTCTGCCTCAACTAATTTCATGTTGAGCAAAAATCAAATGCAGGCTGGTAAGTCAACGAGCACCCCTTTCTATAAGTACTTGCATGATTCAAAATCTATAGGTGTATATTAATGTGCATTGCACTATAGCCGCTCTGGCGTCAAAAGCTGATATTTTCGGCGTCGATTTCACAGGTCCTCATATTCTGCATGCAAACGGTTTAATTATACTTACCTACTTATAATGTCTAGGTTATAAAAGAGATCTCTAACTCCCGAGGTCGTCATGGTAGATCTCCGAACTTTTACTAACAGTAGAACAGCGCTCCTTAACAACTGTAACCGTTTCAACCGCGACCTTGGCTGTACATGCACGCTTCCTATTACCCCATATGAACCATAGGGCCCTGTTTGTTCGGCCTATTAGGCCAAAGGTTGCTTGGTTGAACGTTTTTATTATTCTAAATTTGATAACGGTTGTCCCCTAATTTATCATCTTATTCTATACTAGTTAATAAATATCGGTAAGGATACTATGGCTACTTTATGGTCACTGTATCTTAATACTACTTATACTAAATAGCCTACTAAGCTAGAACTGACTCGCAGGGTTCACGTCTGAGATCTTATTGAGGGTTTGGTTGCTCTATTGTATGTCCCAATGATCAGTGAAATTGTTTGTCGAGTACAAATAGTCAGCAACAATTTGTGAACAGCAAACGGCAAAGAACAAACGGTTAAGAACAGAGTAAGAAGTGATGAGCGACAGAGTGCCCAATAACACTGAAAAATTCTCAAACATCCTGACTTTGATCTAGAGTGAGTAACAATCTGCTTCATCTTCAGCTTGTTATTCGTTTATCTGGACGTATCTGTTAAACATATGTAAGTAGAAGTGAATTTTAGTAGGTGACATCAAACTGGGGGGGTTCAAGCACGGGTCTGTTCCCTCTCAGATCTCAAAGAAGGTCATGTTACTTAAATCCAGTCAGCCAAAGGACCCCTGCGTAGTCTCTTGGGAACTACGCCCTTTATATAAGAATGGAGCCCATTTGCATCTTTCATTTGGGCCTTTGGGACTTGTCGCGAACTCAGAGTCCAAGTATCAAGCATACATAAGACATGTCCTAATAAGTAGTGGCTTGAAATGTTCCCTCGGTATTGCCAACTATCTTTATTTCGGAAGCATTTAATAGTACCGGACTTCGAAACTGCCAACTGCCTCAGGCTATAGCATGTAATCGCTGTTTATTCTTGGATTTTCCCATGCTGAAAGGCGTACGTTTCTATGCCTGGCTTTGGGATAGCTTCCTATTATAGCAAGCTGTCATTGTCCTCTGCGGCATCGGAAGAATCTATATAATAATGTTACATTAGGTTTTATTCGAACGGAATAGTTAGGTAGAGACAAACTTAGAATACTAACGGTTTCGAAACTTATTCTTCGCTCAGCAGAATAAATAGTCTGAGTTAGTCCTTAAGGGCAGCTTAGGACTGAGATAACTGGCTGCGTTCGATTCTTATCCATTTCCTAGCTAACAGATTTCAGACAAAAGTCCTTCCCAAAACATTTCGAGATTATTATATTCCTATAGCATGCTCTTCAATCTCATAAGTAATACGCTAGTATTCTGGTCGCCTATCCTGAATCATATATTGCCCCTTGTTTGTTTCAACAACTACCAATAATATTCCGTTTTCCATGGCTAAGGCTGCCCTTCTCTCCTCATTAAAGATGCTGTTTGCGGTAAGAAAAATAGTAAGTCTAGTGTAGAGAATCAATCAGCCGAATGTTTTAATATTGAGAGCTCCGAACTTTATATCGAGTATCGTTGGCCGAGTGTTCAGTCTATTCTCTGAGAGTGTCCTGGAATCTGACACCTGCGTCTCCGTTGCTCTAGATTTATAACCGAAAATGATATTGGAATTCATGACTAAGTCCATTATCCGGTACATAGTTATGAAGTAAAGTGAAGATGCTTTCAAGCCGATGACTAAACATTAAGTGGCTCATGGCCAATGACGAGAATCATAGCGCCGTTATCTAAATGGCCGAGGAATTGATAATAAAGGAAGTATGGTTCCATTTGAGTAGGCTGTGTAGTCTGTAAGTCTTATAGTCTTTTAAACCCTTTGAAAGGAGATTGATAGGGTGCAGATTGTTTGACTCCGTGGTCGAGCAGTATCTATACGATCTTGTCATGTCCAGAACAGCTTCGCTACCAAGCTGGAGCTCTCAACACGCTATGGAAGATAAGAAAATGGGAAGATGGGAAGACCAAGAAGTGAGGAACTTAGTCGCTAGCATCAAGGAGTTCTCGTTATTGAGATACATCCATGTTTAAAGGGGAAGGGCGCGCGTCAGAAGTAGGAATCGCGTTGAAACTCCTGCTTGGCCGAGCGCTGCTCATGAAATCAAAACTTTGTTGAAGCCAACTACCAGCATCCGCAATTGCCTGACTGAGGTTGAAGCTCTCCATTCCCTGGCGAACGCCTTGTCCATCCTGGCCTGTTGTTGGCACCGATTCGCTTAAGGTGAGGGGTAAGGACGCAGCTTCTGTGGGGGATTGATAAGTTAATTGATGGTCCAACTGCTCGGCCACTGATCGTGAGCTTTCATCATCTTCGCTTGATTGGGATTCCGCAGTGTGATATTCGTTGTCGACAGATGTTGATTGACTCCTAATAGAAGGAGAAGGGCTTCCGATATTGGCCGTTCTTTTTCTCTTGGAGCCTCTCGCCGTAGGTGAACCTGAGTCTGGTCGGGATGTACGCTGTCTCTTCTCTGTGCTAAAAGCGTAGGGTGTAGCTGCATCGAGCATGAACTGCGTATTCATTGCTTGCGTCATATTTCTGTTCGTGGGTTTCAAGCTCCGATCTTGACCAGCTTGCTCAGTGCTGAAATTGAAAGGTGTAGCTGCATCGAGCATGAATTGCGTGCTCATTGCATGCATCCCATCCTTGTTCTTGGATATTGAACTCCGTTCTAGATCACGTCGAATCGACTCTTCTAGACGGTAGAATGGAGTGACATTGGCTGAGCGAAGTGAAGCATCGGGTGAATGCACTGCTCGGTCCGAATCCGGTGTCTCAGCGTGAAATTCTGGACTGTCCAGGTCGTCTTGAAAGGACCTCTGGGCATGCAAAAGGGCAGCCAGGGTCGAAAGCTGGGTATCGGGGCTTTGGGGAGAGTCTTGTCCTGGGTCTACTCTTGCCAAAGCCGTCGAGTGAAGCGACGTTACCCGGTCTGACACTCCCAAGGGGGGTGGCACTTGTTGGGCAGAAGGGAGATCATCGTAGGTGTTATGTTCAGTTGATCCAGAGTGATCTGTGTTTTGGAATGTCGATATATCTTTCTCGGTTGTAACATCTTCCGCCACAGCCTCTGCATCGGCGGCACCTTCTGCTGCGGCTTCCTCCACCCCAAGATTATCCTCTATGAGATCATCCTCATCTGCAAACCTAGTTTCTTTCGACAAGGTCTTATGGCTTGCATCTTTCTTGATAGAGTCCTCATTCTGAACTGGTATTTCTTCAGGAACCGAGGGTTCAAATTCAAGTTCGAGTTCAGGTTCAGGTTCAGGTTCAGGTTCAGGTTCAGGCTCAGGTTCAGGCTCAGGTTCAGGTTCAGATTCAGTTTCAGTTTCAGTTTCAGTTTCAGTTCTAGGTCGTGGTTGTGGTTGTTCAGGTTCGGGTTCGGGTTCAGGTTCAGCAGGATCCAATGCTTGATCCTTAGCGGGACTAGGACTGGCAGGTTCGAGATCGACTATGGATTTTTCTTTCAGAGGGCTGTCCTCCTGTATAAAAGTCTCTTCTTGCAAGATGCTTTCATCTCGCATAGGGGAAGTCTTCAGCTGTTGACTAGAACGTTCACGGGGCCACCTCCGGTATTCAAACCTCGGCAGTTGAGAGGAAGAATCAACGATTCGGAGAGACGGCTCCCGGGGCAAATGAGAAGGAACAGTAGGGTCCTTAGGTGAATTCAAGGTGGCCCGAATGGACCGCAGGGATACGTGCTCGTTCGAGTTCACACGAGCACTCTGAGCTGTCTTTGCTAGGACAGGCTTGACAGGATGGCATTTTTCTGGAGATGCCGGCGTCTGTGGGACCTGGACTTGAACAGAGCGCGGTGCCAGTCGACCAGCTTTGTCCGACTGACGAGAAGCAACAGATATTGTTGGCGAGCTCGGCGGTTCAAACCTGGTGAAGTTCATGAGCTTCCGATCCTTCTTCAGCCAATCCGCTGTCCTAGGCGGCATTAACGACGGTTCATCCACTGTCGCCGACGGCGGTTCCTTTGATTTGATGGGAGACCGTCGCAACGCTCTATTTTGCCCAGTATGCCCCGAGCGCGGGATGGGTTCCTTGGGATGTCTCCGTGGCGATTTAGAGGGTGACGAACGGTCTCCGATTTGCACAGAGATCCTAGGGGAGTTCCAAGATGTCGCTGGAATATCCGGACGACGAGTACCAACTGATAGATCCTTTCGGTATTTCGAGGCCTGCAAATCAGTTTCCAGGACCACCGGCTCGGGAACATTTTTCTGGCGAGCTTTCACTGCTGCGCCAGTACCCCGTGTCCTGTTTTTCTTCCATGGATTCGCCCATCCATTATCAAGCGGGCCTCGGAGCGAAGAGGAGAGAATAAACAGCGGTTTGCCCTGCAGATAAGACTCCGCCAACTTCTCGACCCGCTGACGCTTTGCAGCTCGGGCAGCACCATCCAACTCATCATCCGAGGCAACCAGGTCATCTGAGTCTATCTCCGAGGATGAGTGCGGGCATGTTTCGAGAGAGACCGGGGAGACAGGCCGTGGATAGGGCATTGGGGTTGAGTTTCGAGCTGAGCGGACATTAATTCTTGGGTGGAGAAGCCGCGGCTGTCGGACGCTGCGATGGGAGGGTTTTAGGTGGATGCTTGGAGGCTGTATTCATTTCCAGCACAGAGATAGACTGGCCATGTGCGATTGATACCAGGCAGATATAGCAGAGATTATGGTTCGCGAAACCACTTAACGCGTTTGATGCCCCAGCAACCTTGAGACCCACGGGTGGGGAAATATTATGTCATCATACCTTATCCCCTAATCCCATAGTAGGCCTTGACCGCCTGGCTCACCGCAATTATTTTGCACTCTTTATTTCTATAAAACAAACTACTAGACGAGGTCGTGCGGGTTGAATAAATAAAGAATTATACTGTAGATATACTAAGAACTAAAAGAGAGCAAGAATACATACTCTGCGCTTAGACGACAGTCTTTTCTAGTAGTCTTTGTAGAAGTGTTCTCAGAGATTAGATCGTATTATCATAAAAAATATTAAAGCTGATGACCTCATGCAGGGAATGGCAGCGTTTTCTCGACGATTTGTATCCTTCCCTCATCATCAAAATGGTAAAGTGTATAATTCAACAAATTCCGCGTCCTACCATGCCTATCCATGACTGACGACACACTAAAATCACATGTGCGATGCTGGGCTGGTGGGATATGCCCCGGTTTGGCCAGCAGCTCATATACCTGCGAGACCTTTTCTGGCATGGTGTCGGGGTTCTCTTCTAGCCCAATAAGAATGGCCACGATATGAGCGGCCGGAGTGCACATGAACAGCCCTTGTGCCGGGGGAGCTTCCCCCATGTACCGTAACGCCTGGCGGCGTAGTTGTGGGAAGGGGCATTTGAGCCCTGTTATGAAAAGTGGAAGGAACACGCCCATCTCAAACATGAATGGTGGTTGTTTCCCTTCCGAGCTGCGTGTCCATGCAACCGCGGTGGGGGCCAGGTCAATGATCTGGGCGAATTCAGATTCGTAGGCGTCATATACACTTTGATCAGGGTTCAGCATGGCTTCTGCTTCGATGAAGACACTCTTATATGTCATTAGAAGAAGCGCAGTTGCACCGTCGACGTTCGAGGTAAGCATAGGGTTCAAGTCTGTAAAGAGGCGATACCATTGAGCGAGTCGGGTTTTCAGGTGCTGTTGTCTGGCCGCCAACTCCGATACCTCGTGCAGCCGGCCATCTGCTGTTCGGTGTATATAAGCTTTGGAGTCAATGTTAAGGGCCTTCATTTCGGCTACAATGCTACACAAGACGTTCCTCGCCTCTTCGATGGATTTGAATTGCTCGTCTGGAACAGCCAAATGAAGATCGCAGCTTTCTTCAGGTAGTCCATTGGTGAGGAAGACCCATGTCCCCAGACGGCGAAAGATAGGCTCGAGGGTTGCAATAGTCGAAGTCGCTGTTGACGAAGCACTGAAAACCAGCTGCGCACCATGTTTGTACAGGATCTGAGCAGCTTTGCGGCTTCCTTGTAAAAGCTCAATGGCAATAAAGAGAATGCAGCTGACCAAGGACACCGTCAGGTCCGCCGTGCCCTGATTAATACGTTGCTGTAGAAGAGCCAGTGAGCGCGAGTACCAGACCAGCGCTTCGTGATGGTACTCATGTCGTACCGCGGCGGGATCATTTATAAGCGACCACGGCGACGTCTCGTAAATGGGAGGTCGCTCGTAGAGCGCGCTAAGCGAGATGATCGCATCCCAGATAAGTGGCTCTACCCGGCATATTTGGAGGACGGATCCTCTCCAGAAAGCCTGATCCAGGACTCCTGAAAGTGATGGGCCAGCTTGGTGGAAATAAAATTCGAAAGAACGACGCTCTCGCGATCCCTGACTTGTGTAGGGTGTGATGTCCGGCTGGAGTCGCCCGATAATGGTCCTGGCATGACCCCCGCCATAGGCACACCGCCGTCCTGTACTAGTACATCTCAGGCAGTGTGGTTTCTCCTCTCCACACCTTACGCGGCGAATTCTGCGAATCAAATGTCAAATACGGCTACTAATCGACTTTCTAGGGGGCAACTGACTTGCATGTATCGCACCCGGTCTTGGACTTGGTGCCCCCGAGGCGCCCAGGGCGCTTGGCAGACGAGCTCATGGCCAAAAGCAGGAGTGGACGATGGCGGTATCGCCTGCTCTATCCTTGTCCGAAATACCTTTTCATTCACGTGACCCCTTGTCACTTTTACCCAATAGTATTCTACCACTTTTGAATACATTAGGCACCCAACTTCAGCAGTTGCGATCATGACGAAATTACAGAGCAGCTATAACCATTCTAATTGCAAGTTGGCATATATAGATCGTGATCTAGCATTTACATACTAACAGCAACCCTTGAAGAAAGGTAAATCATATTCACACGAAGTATAATTCTGGATAATCAAACACCGCACAGGCAAAGGAAAGAATAATGAAATCTCAGCCTCGACCGAAGTCAGTAAGTCGAGGAAAGGAAACCAGAAATTTCCACACTCCAATTCAACATCACACCACAGCAAGGACATCAGTCGGGGGTTACAAAAAGCAAGAACGCTAACAATCGGAGAAACATGAAATGACATGAGCAGGCAATTTGTCTATGACACAGATAATCAAAGTCTCAAAGCAGGGTATCAAAGGCGGTACGCATGTTGCGAGAGAGAGGGAGGGAACGGGTGCGGGTTATTGGTGCAGATACACATGCTTCGATGGGAAGAAGGGGTGTTGTTGCCTGGGATTGTTTATTCATGATACACGGGCGCGCGCGAATGCGAAATAGGAGTTGGAGAGATGGGGGCAATATATGGTGGTGGGAATGGTCATTAAGGGGTCATCATCACGGAGTGCTCGGTACGCTCCTTCATTCGCATGGCTTGGGCTTCCAGAGAGCGGGCCATCAGTTTCGTCACTGCGGGTAGGTGTTAGAGAATCGTTTTGATTTGTGGAAGTTTGGGGATGGCTGAAACTAACCTGGCCAGACAGCAGCTCGTTCCAAAAGACTGGCTGTCGCAATCAATATTTTACATCCGTATCCTCCTTCCACAAGACTGGGTAGCCGTTGCACAGCACTCAGCGCGGACATGGAATTTCCAGTTTGGTACTGGCGCTGCATTTTCATCTCAATACTCCGCAAGATTTCCTTGATCTTGTCCACCAGCTTGCAGTCCTCGTCTTCTAATAGCATGACTCCAGGTACTTGAGTCAAGTCGACATCGTCGCGGCCAAGGATACCAAGGTAGGGGCCCACCCGTTCTTGAACAGTAGTGATCCACTCCGCGAGCACCTGTGCACAATCGAAAGCACACAACGCGCACTGGATGGGTAGTTCACGCGACGAGAACTCGGCAAAAGTGTTACCAAGACGATCCGACATAGATATAGAATCTGCTGCGTAGAATGCTGCTTTGCGCAGGTGCTTTTCACGCTTAGGTTGGCCCATCTTATATATATTGGAGAGAGCATGCATGGGATCATCTTGTGTCGGTGTCTTGGAGATGGCTAGATCTGAAACTCCTAAATCGGCGATGGAGTCTCGTCTCACGTCAATGTGACCCGTGAGAGACGGATCGACAACGTCGTTCATTGCAGCATCTGAGTGCTGGAAAATCTCAGTACCACGTGCGAGCTCATCCGCCATGCCATTCCAATCGCGTTGCCAGAACGCCTCTTTGCATCGGCCTAGGTTGACGAATAGACGAACATAGGCCAAATCTAGAAGGGGGATGCTGTCTGCAGACAAAGGTCCAGCCCCGAACGGATTCGGTCGCTCTAGGCTGTGGACAGGGTTGCTAGCCCATGCTGCTTGCCATGCCCGTAGAGCGGGCTCGATGTGGGCTTGCATAGCATCGGTCTCCTGCGGTGTCCATTGTCGGCCCATGTGCCTTTGGCGAGTCTCCCAGATATAGTTGTGGAGTGAGTAGATGAGTACCAGGCAGCCGAAAGTACTCGGGCGGTTTTCAGAATTAGAGAGATCGTCAGAGTTGTGGAACAAGTTCGCCGATTGATTCTGCTCTCGTTGGCTGGCAGTTAGAAGAGACGTCAAAGCAGTAGAAAAGGACGAGGTTTTTGTTTGGCCGCCCATCTTCTTCCAGGCCTGGGGTGATTCGGCTGCCCAAAGGTCCTCTTCACAGGGAAGATCAAGGCGAATTTCCGAATTTGTGAGTGCAGGTGAATGGTTGTAGGCAGAGACGAGAAAGCTGGAAAGAACAAAGATAGCGTAGAGGGTACGTTTCCGCTCCTCTCCAATCTTCCAATTCAGCCAATCTCGGCGCTCTTTCGGTTGACTAAACGACGAAGACATCCAGTTTTCCGAGTCACCAGCAGAATCATTTCCATTTTTACCAGCAACAAGATGATCTTGCGGCAGGTTCTTGGGGTCCAGGTGATGTGTCAATTCGGCTGCGCGTGCAAGACTGACCAAAGCAGCACAGTGTGTGCTAGCAATATCTGCGGATGTCTTGTCGCCGCAGGTGTGTCCGTATATAACGTTCAAGAGCATTGCTTGTACCAACCAAAGCGGGGTGTTGTGTACTGAGCTATCGCGGGAGGAATGTGAACGATTGAGAGCAGCAGACATGTCGGCCTTTCGTCGTTCTTCGAGGTATAACTGAATCATCTTTTTCGCGGCGTCGAAGAGATCCTTGGAGGCGGCAGATTCGTATTCGTACAGAGCACCAATAGCCGCCATGGAGAGGATCAGGCAACCCCCGCCTCCAGCGACGCCGGTCGAGCTGAGATTGAGGTGTCCGCTTGGCGTGCGCAGGTTGTTTGTATACTGGGGAGCTTGGAAATTGAGCGTGGGGATATGGAGAAACGGGATGTGGGGGTGGAAGTAGGTGATGTAGGCCGAAATGTACCGTTGTAAGTCCGAGGTGCTGGGCAGTTGACTGGAGCTGTTGAAGCCAGTCGAACGGGCGAACAACTCGCGACTGTTTAGAAGTCCACTTGCGGGCTGGGAATACTTGCGATGATTGAAGCCAGTGGGGGTCGACATGCTCGCTAATAGAGCCTGTCGTGTGGAGTCTGTAAATGTATCCGTTGAGACTGGTGAATGTTCATTTCGTAGGGCACTATTCGGGAAAGGAACGTTGAGAGGATTAGGAGATTCTCCGTTGGTTGCCATAGAGGGAAACATACTCTGAGAATGTCCTCCCATGACGGGCTGGCCGACCGAGGTCATAGATGGGGGGGTAGCGTACGTCTCAGAAAACGGATTCTGGGCCATTAGAGACTTGGGAGACACTGTCTCCGGGGGGAACCCCAGATCGTTCAACGTCGTTGGGGAAAAGTCGAGGGCGAATTGGTTGGCCGGGTGGTGGGCAGTGAACGCGTTGTGCCAACCGTTAGAGATAGGAATGCGATTCGGACCATCCAACATGGCCTCGCTGATTCCGCTTTGGCTACCCGTGCTCATTGCGGATGGCGATGACTCGTCAATGACTGAGTCGTTGCCATTTCCCATAACCATGCCTGTGTCAAACCCGTTCATCCAGTCAAAGTGCATATCTTCATCCATCATGGGATCCGCAGTGGTTGAAAGTCCATTGTGATAGTGACCGAACGGAGACGAGGGCGAATCGTTGAAGCCTTGTGGGGATCCTGCAAAGTGTAATTGCGCTGGGTTGATGGTGCTACCGTGGCCCATCAGCATGCCATCGATACCCGTGTCAAAGCTCCCATACACGGGAGCAGTCCGAAGTCCTCCGGACATGTCCATAGGAAGTCCGGAAGTTTCGATCTTCGCGAGGCCGTTCATCGAAGTGTGTCCAGAGCCGAATCCCCTATAGTCCATACTTGAGCCGACCGAAGAACTAAGGCTGGGGTGATATGCGTGAGCCGATTGGGTGGGCGCAGATGACGGATTACCGGCACCGGGGATACCCAATGCCGCCCCCTCAACGTGGCTGATGGTGTTGGCCCTCGGGCGCATCGAAGAAGCTGAACTGTTGGCAATGGAATTCTTGCGAACCCGGTTAGCACCGGGTGCGGCGCCCGTACTCTCACGGCGACCGTTTCTCGGTCGGGAAGATGGCGTGGTGGTCATGTGTAGCTTCTGCTGGTGTCGCAGGAGCAGATCGCGCCGAGCGAAGCACCGCGCGCAGTCCGGACACTCGAATGGCTTCTCCTTTGTGTGGGAGCGCTCATGGCGCTTGAGGTGCTCCAATCGCGCAAATGAGCGACCGCAGGTGGTGCAGACGTGGGGCCGAGGCTTATCTGTTTTAGGGGGCGGGATGTTGCCATTGGCACCCATTTGACCGCTCAGGTCGGTCTGCTTCTTTGCGTCCTTTGGAGCTACATATGGTAAGAATTGCACCGAGGGAATTGTCTTTGCGAAACTCACCAGGCATATTTCCCGGAATTTCGTGGATACTGGCAAGGTCCACCACTTTTGGGTTATGGTCCTGATCTTGTCCGACCATAGCATCCAATAGCATTCTAGTCTTTGGAAACTCCTCACAGACCAAAGTCTTGCTCACAGGTCTCGGAGGTGGCGAAGTCGTTGCGACTCGGGAAATTGCTAAGAAAGAGAGGTTGCGTCAATCGTATGATGGAACGAAGATCGCGTCGGGCACGATATTTGATCTTTCAAATTTGTACAATGTGCCGCATCAACGACTGTTCCATCCAAATGACATCAAGTCAGCATGTGTCTTGCATGATGCGTAGAGGGTTGCTATCACAACGACCCAAGGTACCGAGGCTATCAGGAACCTTGTCGTGAGATAGATGAAGGGGACCCACCAATATAAGGCGAACAAATTTACAGTCGGTCTATCGAAGGATTCGGCGTGTGTTTGGAGAAGAGGTTGAATGAGATTCGATTATTGCAGGGTATGAGGACCTGAGACCGGTATGGGGGGGGGTATGGTATGGAGCCTAGTGCTTGACGTCTGTTTGTAATCGGCGACATCAGCGGACTGCACCAACATGAATGATACTCAGCCATCGCACTTCGATCAGATCACTCACATCAGACTGGCGGAGCTAAAGCAGTGACTTGTATATGCTTTTAAACTCGGGCATCCATTGAGCGAATTGATCTCGCAACTTGGAGAGAGTTGGATAAGCCAAAGATAACCGATGGAGTGCAGATAGGCAATTGTCGATAAGCAATGAGAACCCACGACAACACCGGGGAAGCGACGATGATGAAAAGAGACGGATGGCAGGAGAGGTGGAAGTAGTTGGGAAGTTCGAAATTGCCTCCGAAGGTTGAGTATCCAGAGTCGTTCTACAGCAGAGCGAGAGGTACCTGGGCCAGGGTACTTACATACACCGTTGGCAGTGGCAGTAGTGGCGGGTAGAGAGGAACCGGGAAATGCTGGGGGGAAGTACTCTGGAGGTACCGGTGATAAGAGGGTCCGAGGACAAAGGTACACCGAGGGTACATACGAGGCAACTACCAACCAGGGCGATGTCAGGCCCAGACAACCGCACAGCAGACGAGTGACGGACGAGTCAGCAGACGGTACCGATACAGAGCGCAGGTGGTGGATCCCCGACACACGGGCTGATCGTCTCTGCCAATGATGCCCCCACGATTAACTAGGGTGATACCGAATGCGGCGTAGACTGAATCTTACGGACACGCACGTTCTACCGGATGTCCACCAGTTCCTGGCTCTGGTTATCAACGAGATTGGTCTCCACGTACTTGCCGTGTTGGGACTAGCGGCGTAACGCCAGACTTGACTAGTATTGTGTTATTTGCGTACGATGTTATTTACCGTTTCATGAAACATGAATTGCATGCTCTGGAATGCAATTGACTGATTGAATTAAATAGGAATTCGGAGATTCGGGAATTTGGGAATTTGGGGTTTCAACTGAATTGCATCAACTGATGATAACTGCCCAGGTGTGTATATCGTAAAGAATACGCGGCTGCACTAACCAAATTCCTGCCCCGGGTGGATATTGTTTTAATTATTTAATATTATCCTCTAAGCCTCCTGGAAGTATCGGGGTGGGCCCGAGAGTTACTGAGCATAACAAGCTCATACACGTTTTTATCATAATGGTAATCTATATGTAGTATAGAACTCGTGACCGGTCTATCAGCTTTTATTTTCTTTTATTCCCATTCGCCTCCAATTCCCTCCTTTCCAAGGCTCACTTCGACATCGAAACGAAACATTCCAGAATCCATCCCGAGAGCGGAGTGTCCGGGTATAAACAAGCGGAAAGATCCATGCGCCATTTTTGTGGGGGAGACCAAGTCAAAAAAAAAAAAGGGTTCGTGTGGGGAATTCCCCCAGACATAAAACGGAATATGTACATAACACGCACGGCTGTGCTGCAATTGGATGTGCCGACAAGGAATATCCTCCGGTTCCCTATGGCACATGGTCTGGCGTGGCGAAGGGTTGTAATTTGAAGGGAACATTGGATGGGGTCGTTTTGTTTCTTTCCTTTTTTCGGGTCCTTGGCTCCCCCAGACTTTTAATTGGGTTTCCCCGGAATCTGCCCCTCGAGCGTTTTCTAGAATCTCCATCCCGTCGCTGTAAGGACTCGTTGTCCACGTTACGCCACGCCGTTTTGAGTTTGGGTCGCACGGAACGAGGCGAGCATGGGCACCCTAGCCCATTGGGCGTGCAGCCGACCCCATCGGATCGGTGTCGGATCTGGGGTTATGGTGACGATCCAGTATCTCGGTGCTAACACAGCTTTGGGGTCATTCCAAGGTGGACTTGGATGCAGACAAAGAGGAAAGCGGTCACACAGACACGGCTATGAACGCTTCTTTGTCAACTTTCCTTTGTCTGTTTTTTCCAACCCTCGCCATGTCTGGAATACATTGTAGACTCGCATTTGGTCGCACGGACACCTCTTTTGCAGAATCCCCCGGACTTGACAATGCACTAGTTGCACACTAGGGAGAGTCTAAGGAGGCTGCAGGTGACCCGAGATGAGTCAAGGGGGGTGGTTGACAAATGAAATGGCAGTGCCGCAAGCCACCCTCCCCAGCTCCGACGCAGTGAGCTGTCTCTAAGCTGTGTTGATGTCGGGGTTGATCCGGACTATCCCAATGGTGAATAAGCTGCAAGGGTCTGGCTTTCCCCTTAAGAACATCGACATACTAAAGGCATCCGACCTATTTCCAATAATTTGCATGCGTCCATGCAAGTATAATGTAATTGCCGTGTTGACCTCGTGAGCAATATATCCGATATGTCCGACATTGAGCCACGGAGTATATCCGAAAGCCCTATATTGTAGATGAAGGGGATTGGTTCTGGCGAAGACATGTCTCCTCTAGATATTTAGAGCATCGTACACCTCAGCCCAAACATACTTCGCCGGTGTTGGACACAGCTAATACTGGTTACGCAACGCAGCGAAGCCGTTCGTAAATGCCATATAGCCTAAATAGACAGATTTAACCCCAGGAAACAGCCTTGCGCCGATATCCGTCAGTTCCAACCAATCTTCTGATGCAGGTCCTCATTGAGAAAGCCATCGCTTCGTCATGAGCTCATCAGTAACTCAGGGGCAGACGCCACTGGCCCTAATCATGCGATGATACTGCACCTGCACTCTTAGGCACTACACTTGACACTACATATATACTAGCGAACAAGGGCATCCTTGTATGAGCGCTAGCCATACATCGAGCGCCGATTCCACCAAACGTCATTGCATAACCGCGCTTCGCAGATGATCTGACAATATACACTATGTAACATGCAGCGCAGTCAACTTCCCTTTTCCGTGTTTTACGCAGTAATTCATCGAGACAATAAATTACAGCCGATAAAACACCGGCTCAGACAATGTCTAGCTATCAAAACGTCCCACTTAAATTCTCCGCCCATCCCTGCGTATCATGGGGGGCCGGTAGTGGCCAGTGCTGGCATCAATGCGGGATGGCGGAATTGACACCCCTGATCGGACTTTCAGCCGGGCCTTTTGTTTTTGTTTTTGTCCTTACCGGGTAGCTCATCGGATATGTGACTATGCACCCGGGTTGGGTGGTTTATTTCTGTGAAGAATAGTACTCAGTCGATAAGGCGTCATTGGCGCACCTTAACAGTATATCGTAGATTCCTTCCGGATTGACCTTGATTTAATCAGATTAGCCCAAAGAAGAATACGGTGTGCCTGAGTTCGCCTCGTATGTCACTCTGTTTAATTCTCTTGCACAGTGAGGCTCTTGTCTCGGCCCCATGCGTCATTATAGGTCCACAATGAAACCGTTAATACAGACAACCGAACTCGAGAGTCGAATGGCTCGGTTGAATTTTTCGGACCTACCACAGTTGTATTCTTCTTATGTATCTTGACTTACCAGAACCATAAATCATAATAAAAAGGCACCAAGTCAACCACGCCATTCCAGATCGAGCGGCAAAAAGACGTGGGGTGACAGCACGGATGATCAGCGCCGGGACATCGAGGGGACCGAAGGCCTGAAATAACGGCAATTGGCGAAAATGCATCCCGGCCAGGACCAAGTCAAATGTCGCACACGATCAACTGGCCGCATATTTACTCGAAACACGCAATCGCAATCCAGGCAATGACAATTCATAGCAGTGGAGTGGATAGAAGATATGGAGGCTAGTGGAGCTCCCGCGAGCTATGGAGAGACACAATTCTTTACGGCGTAGTATTGTCGATTGATCTGCGCAGTTCTCGGCCATGTGCCTGGATAAAGCAATGGGCCCGGCGATGAACAATTGGCTGATACGGCCTGGACTATTACTCCAGATATCATTATTATGACACCGTATATTGACGATAACAAACGCCTAGCTATCATTTTGTATATTGGATATTGGATATTGGATATTGGACTCCGTACGGAGTACTCCGTATTGACGCTATGTCTCCGAATAGTGGATAGTACGGAGTACGGAGAACGGTGTAGCAATACTACATCGGAAGCAGATCGCAAATAGCTACCTCGCCAGGCGCTCAGGCTCGCGGTCTGACTGGATGGGCCGAGTCCCTGTGGACGATCAAGGTTTAGTGTGGGTATAAGGTCGGATCGGAGAAGCTGCCATGGTACGGCGTTGGTTGTGTTCGGACCTGCCCAGGAACAGTGCTTTTCATCAAGGAAATGAAGAGCATTTGTGGCGAGTCCTGGGGTTGATCCAGCGCTAAGATCAAACATGAAGATGTTTATATTTAGTTTCAGTATGGAGTGTACCCAGTAACTATAATGTACACATGTACATCGAATGCAACATTATGTTATTATGTTATAGGGCAATAACATCAGTACCTCGACATCATATGGTCTTTCAGTACTGTACATAAATTACCGGCGGAACAGACCGCTCGATTCTCCGATAAGAGAAAAAAGAGGCTGGACTTGACAAATAGTAAAGTGATATCGGAGAGATTATTCGACCGGCGAACAAGCCGATGTCGCAAAAATGGAGCTATTTTAGTCTTATGTTTCTGCTCTGCTAACGCAAACGCGACAGAAGTTAGATCTGATGTGATTGGGCTGGATTCGGGCGTGCATTAGCGGTATTTATTCGAGGCACGATGACGAGAGAGAATGGAATGCTCTTTTCCAGATTGGATAGGAGCAGACTTGGCCGGTAGATCAGATCGATTGGTTTTCTAGCGTGAGGTACCATACGATTATTAGATTTACATTTCTGAATACATATACAGTACGCACTGCTTCTAGGTATCACCACAACCGAGGTATCTCACATAGACAGTATAGACTACTACATGTAGGTATATACACGCTATATAATATACTTCTCACCTGACTCCGATGTCTTGAGCCGAGAAACACAAGCACAACAGTCAAATCCGTCTGACACAAATGCGCGCAACAGTCTCCATTCGAATTCATGCATGTCATACCTAGAGCGTTAATCCACTCCACAGGCTCCATATGTACTTATGTATGCCATGGCATTGCAATATCCATACAATAATCGTCCAATACAGCACCGTCGAGTGGGTCTTTTCGCATTGACAACAAAGAAAACATCCCACATCGCCACAATGCGCAGCCAAGTCGATCTGCCTAACAGCTTCGCAACCTTGGACTACAACATATGTGTATTGTGATCCGTACCACTTTTGATTCTGTATTTCAAATGTTATCGGTTTATGTCCATATAAACTCCGTATATAAAGAAAGAAAGATATTCAGCTACGTCGAGAATCATTGAGCCGACTGGCCCATTCGTCGCGCCCGACTCGGCCCCAGGCCAAGTCAGCGCCGAAAGGCTACGGATATGTACTAGGTCACGTCGCATGTAATAGGCTGCATATGTATCTGTCTGTACGGAGTAATTAATGGCGCATTGGCGATCTGACACGGTCCATCCTGTGACTTTGCACATGTGCAGGTTATCCCTGCCAACGTCTTGTATGTTTGATGTTTTGAATAGGCGAGGATAGCGAGTTCACATCTTTGGATAAGTCCGTGGAAGTAGTGATAGGGGTATTTCCGCTGCATATGCTCTGCTGATGCTTTGCATTGCAGAATTGCCCTGTCAAAGGAGGCGGAGTTGCCTGGATCATTCCGCTGTCAACTGTCAAGTACCATCCCTGCAGAATGTATATCAACCTCATTGATAATGCGATCTGTCTATTTACTATGCCAGATATAACGACAAAAACTTTTTCTTCACCACCCTGACCATCTGAAGGAAAGGGTCTAACTCCGAGCATAATGATATTGAGGAGCAAAAAATCCACAGAATTCGAATGGTATATGAGCAAGACATGGCACATGAAATTCCCGAGTTAGTCGGAGCGTAGATACATTTTCTTCGTCTAGACACTGATCGTCTTGAAAACACTATTAAAAGGAACTGGTTAGCTTGGCTCAACCGCATGATAACGAATATAACATACCTGAATCCACTGCTGCCGGTCGCCATGAGCGTACCGGGCATCTGTGCCTGCCAGTGGAGTTCCTTGACAGACTCCATATAGTGCACGAACAGCAGTTGCGAAGGAATGTCCACCATGTTGGCCTGGCGGCTTTCTTCGTCGTCCAGCTCGACAGCAAGATCCCAAAGTGTGACAGTGTTGTCTGCCGAGCCAACGGCCACCACACTGTCGTCTGAGGGGTGCCATTCGATAGTGGTGATCGGCTCCTTGTGGAAGTCGAATGATGCAACGGGGGTAGAGGTGATCTGGGCAGAAGGCGCCGCGGCATTGGGCTTCCAGTGACGCAAATCCCAGACTGCCCACTGTCCATCGTCGGCTCCAGTGGCCAAAAGGTGAGCGGCCTGGTTAGACCAGCTCATAACGTTCACGTCGGTTTTGGAGACCTGGACGTCCACGGCGGGCTTGCGCGACTTGGATCGCACATCCCAAACCTTTACGCTACCGTCACTGCTAGCGGATGCAAACACGTTGCGCTCGTTAGGAGACCACTGCAATTCCTCAATTGAGGAAGCATGGCCTGTGAACGGCCGGGTGTCGGTAACCCAGCCGCCACCTTCTGTGCGAGTGGTGGCATAGATCAATCCGTTATTGTCACCGGTCAACAGCTTTCCAAGAGGCTGGAGCGGAGACCAATCCAATGCATATCCTTCAGTCTTGTGCATGCGCAGGGTGGAAAGAGGCTTAGATGCCGAAGGAGGAAGAATAGTGCCGGGAACATCGAAGCTAGAAAGGTGGGCGGTAACATCGTGAATGACGACTTGCGAGTTCTCGAGCCAGGTCGCGGTAAGGGTCTGCGGGGGCTTGGAGTAATCACCGGACTGGGAGGGGGTCTGGTGGGTACGAATGCGGTTCGTCGTTGAGCCAAGCGGGATCGACTTGCTCTCCAGAATGGGCTCGCCCATGTCGTCGTCGTCCGAGTCGCTTTCTGAATCCTCACCTCCCCTCTCCATCTTGCTCAGTCCGCTCATCTTGAGCACCATGAGTTCATTTTCCTTGGATTTCGAGCCCTCAGCTTGTGTACCAGTAACAGCGTAGACAGTAGCGGGGTAGGTCTTGCGGTTATCACCGAGTGAATCGCGCACAATATCGAAGGAAAGGCATGGCCATGGTGTGCTGAGTGTGTGGAGCATATCGTAAGTGGAGGGATCGGGCGATAGTGTCTCTCCGGGAGCCAATTTTGTTCGCCCAGGAATGAAAGTCTCCTTGTCGACATCCATAGCTTCTATAAGATTTAAACAAGGTTAGTTCAGTTGAACAGGCTGAGGATTGAAGAATGCGCACCCTTCTCTTCCTCCTCGCGCTCAGCATCTGGGCGACCATCCACTCCGGCCTCTAGAATCTCATCTTCACTCTCAAATTCATCCTCGTACTCGTCTTCGAACTCCCCCGCCTCGTCCATTGGGGCATCTGCAATTGGCCGCTCGCCAGCCTTGAGGGCGGCAGTGTGCTCGTCCGCTTCAGCGCTTCTCTTGGACATCTTGAACCCGTAAAAAGTGTTAATTATAAGGGTGTCGAGACCGAGGAGGGGGATGTGCGATAAGAACTTTTTTTTTCCCGTAAATTTTGGCAACAGCGTGGGAGCGGCGCTAAACCTATCGTGGCCTAGCGTAAGATCCCAGTTGCCCACCCTCGAGCTGAAGGTACACCAGAGAGAGCCTTGACGTTCTTATTTAGTGCCTAGGCCCCGCAGTTTCGAAGGAGTCAAATATTTGACGTTTATTTCCAGCCTGGTTCCTGCGTTTGTTTGCTTTGACTCGCATTTCCGTCACCCCTCCCAATTCGGTCTGTTTACTCAGGGACAACCCTTGTCCGCTGACCCCCCCCCGAGAACCAACACAGCTCGGCCTCTTCAATTTTCTCAAAATCAATCCCCTGAGGCAGTACACATGCAATCTCGTTAGATTGCGCTGGAATTTCAGCCCGTTGTGATATTGGTTAGTCCCCTCTTGAGCTTCTTCACCCCGCGCGTATATGCTGACAGTCAGAACTTGTTGGCAGGTTGCTTCTCTGAATTCTACACCGAAACCGATCTTGAAACGTCATGGAGCCTAATTTGGACCCTCTTGGTGCTCCTGGGGTGGATGCGCCCGCTGTTCCTGTCGTTGCGGAATCCGAGCAGATTGCTCCGGAGGATCAGACAGAACAGGCGCAGGAGGGCCAGGAGCTTGCGCCCGAACAGCCCCTTGAACAACCTTTAGACCAACCTCTGGAACAGCCTGCGCCTATCTCGGCCAATACCGAAGAGCCGGCTTCCGACCACACCATTAGCCGTGCGGCCATCAACAATGGCTATAACAGCGATTCGAAGGCGCATTACCACTCCCGATCGACCGACTTTCATCAATCTGCTCCCGAATACGCCGCCCAAGATACTGATCAGTCCCGCCAGGGCTCATCTCCATTGCTCAGCCACCACCCTCTACCTGTTCCCAACTCCAGGCCAGGATCTGGACTCTCTAGTGGTCCAGAACGGGCCCCTGTTTCCCAGCTGCAGCACCAAGACGCCGGTCAGCGCCAAGCCTCGCAGGCTAACAAGAACAGTGTGGTGATTAAGGTTGGTATGGTGGGCGATGCGCAGATCGGAAAGACTAGTTTGATGGTCAAGTACGTCGAGGGCAGCTGGGACGAGGATTACATCCAGACGTTAGGTAAGTTGAATTTCTGTTCTACAGTAGCTCTGTTTACTAACCAAGGACTTGTGAAGGCGTCAACTTTATGGAAAAGACAATCTCAATTCGAAACACTGAAATCACCTTCTCGATTTGGGATCTTGGTGGCCAGCGCGAGTTCGTTAATATGCTACCGCTTGTCTGCAATGACGCTGTTGCAATTCTTTTCATGTTTGATCTCACTCGCAAGAGTACATTGAATTCGATTAAGGAGTGGTATCGCCAGGGACGTGGCTTCAATAAGACAGCCATCCCCTTCCTGGTGGGCACCAAGTATGATCACTTTGTGAACTTTCCCCGTGAGGATCAGGAGGAGATATCTATCCAGGTACGTGTGATCCTCGTTTTTTTTTCCGCGATTACTAACATATTTGCAGGCCAAGCGATTTGCCAAGGCTATGAAGGCTAGTCTGATATTTAGCAGCACCAGCCATAGCATCAATGTGCAAAAGGTAAGTTGCAGCCGTCCACACCCTGTTGCTCGGTTTATTCCAAGTCTGATAGAACACATACTGACCCACTGCAGATCTTCAAGATCGTTCTAGCCAAGGCATTCGATCTAAAGTGTACCATTCCGGAGATCGAGAATGTTGGCGAGCCCCTGCTCCTCTACAAGAATGTCTAAGTTTGCCCTGACGATGATGTACATTGGGACGAAGTGACGCTGCTGATGATCGACGCTGGCCCTCTACCCCCACGGCTTTACCACTTTGTGAATTTCCCTTTCTTTTCTCCAACGATGTACGTGACTTTTCTTATGTCTGTATCACGGCCTCGGGTTCTTCTGGCGGGTTGCATGCTGTCAATTGGAGATCTCGAGGCTTCTTATTCTTTAACTGCTACCCTTCTCCTTGTCATTTTCTTTGCTTCATCTTCTTCCTTCATCCATCTGCACGTACCTAGTTTCCTTATTTTTTTGAGGGCTTCACCGGTTCAAGGCGTTTGGGACTCCGAATCATGATATTCTGGAAATAAATTCAAACATCTTCTGCTTGCAACTTATAATTCATCGGGTTTTTACTGTGTATGTTGTAGATCCGTAACTTGAATTTCCAAATATAGATCCGGACCCATGGGTAGGCCCCAGGGCTGACCCCTCTTTAGTTGAGCCTCCTGTTGTTTAATTCCTTTCTTTCTTGTATTGTCTTTCGCCGTGTTTCTCTCGGGGACTCTAGTTGAATCAAATTATCTAAGGTTATACAAAGAAGTTCATCTGCACAAATTAAATCTTTCCCCGCCTTTTCCCGCCGTCTACCCAAAACTTAAGAAGCGGGAGAAGATACCTAAAGAAGACATCTAAAAATACAATCCAAGAAGCCTATGAAATGACTATTGAAATGACTACGAAATGACATGACAAGCCGCATAACCGGCCTACTATCCTTGTCAGTAATAATTCGCAGTCGTGTTTCAGAGTCCGACAAGGCTATTTTCGCCCCCGCCAAGCCAAGAACGAGGTACCTAAGCTCGAGCGGACGTCTCAACTTTCTCTTCAATATCATTATGCTCAGGCACCATGGCCGAAGATCCTCAGTTGAATTCTATCCAGCAACGGATCGCCGCCCTTAACCAGTCGCAACTGGCCCGCCCACCGGGAGGACCTGGACCATCATTCCGCCCGACCGAACGGAGCGCGTCCGTCAACAACCCTCCCTCATACGATGCAGTCGGCTCTGTCGTGGATCGAACATCTGTCGGAAATGAACCCGCAGATAACAGAACTCAGAGGCCGGTCCTGCGACCGCCTCCAATGGAAACTCTCCGGCCTCAAGTGAAACCAAAGCCAAAAGCCCCCCCACCATTGCCCACGCGAAGGTCAGATCGCCTGCCTCCCCCTACACCAGCCCGTCCTCCGCTGCCACCGCGTAGGCCAACGGACCAAAAGCGCCGGCCATCCCTTGAGTCAGCCACTTCCGATGCGTCACATTCGACAACGTCGACAGCTACAACTACAACTACGGGGCGAGGCACATCGACAACTTCGGTGAACTCTACTGGGAACAATCGCATCAAGGCGCCCGCATGGGGTGAGACCGAGCTGCCTGCGTTGCCTGCCCGCAGACCAAAAGAGCAAGTTAGCTTGGAACCGGCCCCGCGGCCTACGATTAGTAGTAAGAGGAGCTTTGGGAGCCTGTCTGCTCGACTGACCTCCAAAATATCGCTACCGGGGTCCAAACCGCCCGTTCCCTCTATTCCAAGTCAGCCTGCGCAGCCGACTCAACCTCCTCGTCCTACTTCCTCTCCAAATCCTAACCAGTCACCTCCACGTTATGAGGATGAGCAACCCCCGGTGCCTCGACTGCCATCACGTCGGCCATCCGCGGTACCCACAGACACAAATGGAACTGGTGATGACTCAAGTGTTAATCTACCTATCCGGAAGACATTGCCTCCTCCACCAATGCCTGCGCAAAGAAAGGATCCTAGGCAGCTCGGGTTTGGTAATCCCAAATCCAGCACAGCTGCCCCCAATGGAACACCACCACCGGTTCCACATGGCTCTCGTCCGGATTTATCCAAAATTATGGCTTCAAAGCCACGTTTGAATGGCTCGGCTGTGTCTCCAAGCCCTCCACCTCCCACCTCAGACACGGAATGCATGGTATGCCGGGACTTCTCAGGTCCTGATAACCATGCGGCCCGGTATCCTCGTGCATCGCTTCCCACGCAGGATATGACGTGGCTGGCCAATGAGCTGACAGCGCCGTTCCCATCCTTGACAGATAAGGCACGCGCGATATTTACGTGGTTGCATCATAACATTGCCTACGATACCTATGCCTTCTTTAACAATTGCGTGAAGTCCTCCACGCCAGCCAGTACCCTCGCATCTGGACTGGCAGTCTGCGAAGGCTACGCGGGACTATTTGCAGCATTAGCCACCCACGCCGGCCTAGAGGCAATCGTAGTCGGCGGTCACGGCAAAGGCTTCGGACACAACGCACTTGCTCCAGGGGCCCCGGTGCCACCATTCGAAGGCAACCACGCCTGGAACGCCGTCAAAATCGATGGAGGCCGATGGAAACTAATCGACTCCTGCTGGGGTGCAGGAGCAATAGATGGCGCCGGGCAGCCATACAAGCAACGATTCGAACCGTCGATGTTCACAATGCCGAACGAAGAGTTCGGCCTAAAGCACTTCCCATCAAACAAACGCCAGTTTTTCCGCGAGGACGGACGCCCGGATATAACCTGGGAAGAGTATATTCTCACAGACCCGGAACGACCAAATGGCGTCCAAGCCCTACAGGTCTACAGCGACGCCGACAAGCGCACCATTGGCCGGAAGACCTTCCACCCACAAGGCCTGCACATCTCCATCAGCACGCCTGGCGCAATGCGCTTCCAGTTCGGTCTTCTCTGTCCGCACTGGACCCTCGCTCGCCACAGCCACATCCAGCATGCGGGCTTGTTCCTGCTTATGATTCATGGCGTGGACGGGCGCGAGGACGACAAACTCCCTTTCACGCATGTACCAGGCTCCGGACCCGCGGGCGGTGGTGAGTTCTGGTATGTGGATGTTCCTAGTGCGCGTATGCTCGGTGCACCTGGTCAGAAGCTGCAGTTGGCTGTGTTGACTAGCTTTGGGGATCGGAAGGATGCTAGTGGTGTTACGGCGCAGGAGTTTCAGGAGAAGGTTGGCCGTGTTGGTATGGGTTGGGCTTATGTTGCTGAGTGGGAGCTGGTTAGGTAGATTTCTCGTCCTTGGCGGGTGCTTAATATTAATATAAAGTTTGTCTTTTGGAACTCTGCTGTACAAACGGTGTTTGGTGTTGGATAAACAAATAAGAAGTTTCAGTCACCATGAGATTGGAAGGGAAGACATCATGCTCTCAAGTTTTTGGATGTTGCTTTCGCTTTTCTCCATGTCATCCTCTAGCTCGAATCAAGGGACAGCTTGTTACTCTAGCCTAGGCATATGACTCAAACCTACAAGTCTTCGGCTATGGAGATTTACACCCCTCATGTATTCCGTGGGACTCGTCAAGTGGCAATGAGAGCCACGACTTCAGGAACGTCCACGAGAAAGCCCAGTTTGATGTTTGATGCAGACCTACATGGACCTCATACATATGGTAATGTCATGGTCCCTGTGGTAGGTGAAGCAGCATGTGCTACGGCACCCTCTGCCGACGCTGTCTCATGGGGCTACGGAGAGATGGTGGTTGAGAGAGGTGTGGAGGAGAGAAGAAGAGAAGAAGAAGAGTTGGGGGGAAGGAGGCCCTTTTATACCTCCAACCCACGTGCCTTCCTAAAGTGCCCCGTTGCCTGAAAGCGACTGGCAAACAAAGGTTACCTAGACAAAGGCTTATATAATGACATAAATAGCACCCATTCAGCTTCCAAACTCAGTACTTGCCAACTTCTTCAAACATCTTGAGGCCCGATCAACAATCATGCCTTCCTTGATGGATCTCCCCTCGAACTGTCTCTCTCTGCTCCTGACAAATCGTCAAGTTTCGGTGGAAACCCAATAGGTCCTCAATCGAATGAAGGAAACCACCTACATTCTTGACCTTTCGGTTCTAAATGAAATGTATATGTTTTCAACCTGGATTTCAGTCCCACGGCTTACGACCCGTCTCTCTACGCTGCACATAGACATGCGCTTCTTTGGACGCATCGTCACCAGTAAAGATGCGCTTTGTTCTGAAAGCGCTACCTTCTCTCTCAATCACTGTTTTTACCGCTACTTGGACCGATTCTTGACATATGGACCAGTGGGTAGGAAAGATGACCGTGGAATCATCGCTGAAACCCTCGTCCTCGACTTTCACTCAGCGGAGACGGAACTATCATTTCCCCCTGGTCACATGAGTTATGAAGATTGGGAGGCCAATCGTTGTGGCAACCCCAGGTGGGACGATGAACAGATGGATGAGGTTCTGAAGTACAAAACACGTCCACAGTGGCCTTTGTCTGCAATGAGACTTTGGTTGGCATTTATAACTAAAGTGGGCTACGGAGTTGAAGATTATGGGTCACTATATGAGAGCATTGGTACCATCACCCTGCTTCTGAATGGACGGTTGGAGACTGCTTTTGATCTTGCGGATCAATTGGCAGAGGTCCCCAATGAGATGTACGATCGGTATCCGAACTTTAATGTTCCTAAGTTTCAGAAGTGGAGAGAAAGGACGCTTTCAAGAAGAGAAGCGGTCGGACTTTGTACTGTGCAGCCACGGGACCTATGGTCTAGGTAGGGGAAGGGCAGTTGATGTCTCTAACGTCGATGGGGGATACTCTGATGATGATGCAAATGCGATACTCTTCCTGCGATGATCTAGATGAATGCATACATACATTCATATGTACCTACCTAGGTAGTCTTGTTAACATGATATCACAACTTGGCCGAAAAAGTAGGGAAAAGCGACCTGGCCTGTACCTGAAGAGCTCATCGACATGTCCTTCACGTCCTTCACTAATGACTCAAGTCTATTTAAGCCAATCAACTCGTAAATACAGGAAGCCTGAAATCGTAGTGGAGATTGCTCAATACGATTTCAGCAGGCAAAGAAGATAATGAAGGTCGATCACATATGGATCATATCAGCAAGTACCACGTGCAGCTAGCTGTCTGGATCAGACAGAAAAGGGCCTTCCAATGTGACGGCTGACTTCTCTTTCTCGCTACTATAGGGAGATACATATATGCATGAAAGCGCAATCTCGGTTGGGTCCTGGACCCTGGTTTCGCTGAGCGGAGTTGACCCGCTCGTTTAGGGCATTGTACCAGCGAGTACACCATCATCTGTGACCTTCGGTTTAGTGTATCATAGGCAAGAGATCTAAGATACGTCAACGAGTGCAATACAACTCACCGACTGTTCCTCCTTCTGGTGGTATTCTAGTGATGTCATCGTGATGTCTAGAACTATATATAGAGTGTCACTCAATCTTGGGCGGGTATGAGTGTACATATATATTTCCACAGAAATACCGTAGTCATAAGCATCCGCCAAATCCAGTTAACAATTGAGCGATCCACATCTCTGTAAGATGGCTTGATGGAAGATATATTGAATCGGCTTTTTTGTTGATTCCCCGGTTCTATGTGTGCCAAGCATAGTTCAATGTCGATCGGCCCAATAAGGCTGAAAGAGGGGGTTGCCAATCAGCTCGCCTCATTTGGACTGACATAACCTGGTTTGAAACAGCTTAACTGCATGTAGTTAGAGCTTCGAAGGTTCGTCCGGATGATCCCAACTTTGGAAGGAACCCCTAGATTACAACCATAGAGAAGTGGCGACATACAACAGAAATGTCACATATGTTGTACCGTAAGCCTGTCAGATTTCGGCTTTCCTTTTCTGTCTTAGTTCTCACCCCTTAATTAGCCAGAGACAGTAAGCGTGCCATTCGCTTTGGCCCCTACAACTAACATACGTGTTCGATTGTACGGAGCATCTATTCTGTCTAGACCCTGCTAAGCGAAATAAGACCAAGACATGTAATCTCCTCACCACCAATCAACAATAGTTGCATGTAACTTAATTAGACCTAGGACATTTCCCAGTTGAAAATGAGGTCGAGATTACAAGTGCAGTCGATAGTGTTTGCTGACTTTGTTCTATTTGCACTGTTTGCTCTCCCCCTTGCCTATCCCGGTAATTCCGCACGTGGTCACATTTGCGCCAAGAACCGTCAGGAAGAGCCCGGGCGTTGCTCCGTAAAGTGCATGAACCCGTGCCCCGCCCTATGGTTGGACCCCTGGATTTTCAGTGTCCAGTTTTTTTTTAACTTGTCTCTCTCTCTTCCTTGTCGGCTTATGTATCCGTCCTCAATTTCTAGCCTGTCTTCCCTTCAGAGGGTGCTGTTGCTGGCATGAAATCTTCATGGAATCGTCCCGGAGATCTCTCCCAGCTCCGTCGGCAACTCGAGGATTCGGCCATCTTCGCCCTCAAAGTGGCCAGATCCCCCCAGCTCTACCTGGACGCGTCTCGCACATATTTCTTCTCAATTACTTTCATCTCCCTCATCCTGTCAAAATGCTTCCATCTCTGCGTCCATCTCACGTCGCTCGCGGTTCCATCACTCATTCCGTGGGGCCCCACCTTCTTCCTGGTGGACATCCTGCTCATTCTGGTCGCGTGCTACCTGACCCGGTCGTTTGAATCGCGGGTTTGGCAGAACGTAGCTGCAATTGTAACTCTTTTATTCAGGTAAGCTGTCGTCCGGGACTCGTAAGCAACATTCAATTGCTAATCGCATCTCAGTCTATATATCTCCTCCGTAACTTCCGCCAACATCTCCTTCTATGTACATACAGGTGCGGAGATTCACTGGGGGAAGTCGGAAAGTTCCCAGGAGGAAAATCCCAATACGGCTACCCAGACTGTCCTGTCCATGTTGACTGTCGGTATCTTCGTCGACACGTTGATTATGATCGTTGCGTACTTCGCTACGCCGTATCTCTTCCAAGCCACCGAAACTTTCCTGGAGATTTGGGGTTCGTTTTTGCTATTCCCTTTCCGCCGGTGTCTTCCACGAAAGCCATTGTCCGATCCAGAGACCTATCAGCAGATTGAAATCGATGACTATGATGAGGGTCACAACGACAGCGACTCCGTATCACAATTGGATGCACCTCGTCAACCCGAGCAGAAGCCGACGCGGTCGTTGCTGAAGCGCGTGATCGTCATATCGTGCGGCTTAATCCTAGTTCTCCTCAGTTGCATTCGTCCACGCGGTGCGGACTACGGCTATCTCTCTGGCTCCCTGTCTCTTGCGCCGTTCAGCAGCCACAGATATTCGCCCGCTCATGAAACTCCAACGCCAGCGAATGGAAGTGCCCCTCCTGCAATTGCCCCTCCTACAAGTGCCCCAGAAAATACCCCAGAAAGTACCCCAGCAGGAAAGGCTCCAGAAAAAGTCCCAGCAAGTGTTCCAGAAAGCGCCCCTAAAATTCCTGCTAATGGAAATGCCACCTATGAAAATGTCACCTTGTTACCGGCCGATTTCAGCTGGCTGGAGGGCCACACTGCTCTGGACTCCTTCCCCACATTTGACTGGTTACCTTCATACAATTCGTCAGATGGCTTCCCGGATTGGTCTCCCTTCCGCATCAATAAACACAACAAGGCCGACTATGTGTATGAACACTACAATCCGTTGAAGGATCCTCTACACACGCCAAACCTCCAGAACGATATTTTGGAGCCTATACGTGAACTTCTCCACAACGGAAGTGTGAAGATTAAACATGTCATTCTCATTAAGCTAGAGAGCACTCGACAGGATGTGTGGCCCTTCCGCTCAAACTCTTACATCATGAAGCACGTCAATGAATCTTACCCAGACGGCATCCCCAAGGACGTCCAGGAGAGGCTCACTAAGCTCACCCCTACCGCCGAGCGCTTGACCGGGTTTGGGACCGGGTTCCATAAGGATGGGGATGATCTTCCGAAGCCGTATGGTGGCATCAGTGCAAGCAACGCTTACACTTCCGGGACCTATACTTTAAAGAGTATTACGGGCACTGTGTGCGGAGTGAATCCCATGGCTGTTGAGGCCAACCTCGAGTACCTGCACGATATTTACCAGCCTTGCTTGCCGCACATACTCGATGCGATAAACCACCAGCCAAACACCACTGGCGAGGCAGATGACTGGACTTCTTGGCCGTGGCATACTATGTGGATGCAGTCACACCCTGACGACTGGGATAAGCATTATATGCTTCATCCTGCTCTAGGGTACAAGGATATCATGGCAAAGCGAACAATCGACGCAGGTGGTCGTAAATATATCCCAGAAGAAACAGCAGAGGAAGAGGAACATGGCCATGAGGATAAGCTATTGAAAAATTATCTCCGGGATGTCATCGACGATGCCAAGAAGAACAACACCCGCCTCTTTCTCAGCCATTTAACACATAATACACATACTCCGTATTATATCCCTGGTGATTATAAGGAGATGCTGGGGGATGTGTCGACTGAACAGAATGAGAGGTTGAACCGATACCTCAATACTATAGCCTACCAGGATGAGTGGGTCGCCGAGATCCTGAAGCTTCTTGATGATGCCGGCATTGCCGATGAGACCCTTCTAGTGATGACTGGTGACCAGTAAGTTCTACCTATAACTCGCAGTCCATTCAGCCTCTGACTTGATTTAGCGGCCTATCACTTCCAAATGACGGCGGTATCACCGCCTGGCATTCCCCTCACGTCGGCAATTTCCACGTGCCGCTATTCTTCTCTCACCCTAAGCTGCCCCAGATCGAAGTCAAAACTGCTGTCCTCTCTACCCAAATTCTCCCCACGATTCTCGATCTTCTCGTCGAAACCTCCTCTATTGATAAGCAGTCTAATAAGATCATCAAAGACCTACTTCCGATGTACGAGGGCCAGTCGATGATACGCGCACTCATCCCCGAGCACAATGGCAAGCAAGAATGGCATTTCTCCACAATGAACCCTGGTGGAACGTGGTTCACCATGCGAGCGGCCGCACAGCCGTACCGTCTGATCGTGCCCCTCAAGCCCGAAGCTAAGTGGCGATTCACCGATGTCGTCGCCGACCCATTCGAGCTCAAACCCCAGGAAGATCACCAACTCCTGTTCTTGGTCGACGCCGTGCGGAAGCAGCATGGACCCGAGGCTGTGAAGTGGCTCAGCGAGGCGGCCCATGTGGCCAAGTGGTGGGTTTCGGAGAACCACCGCCGTTGGAAATATGATCCTCAGAACCCGGAGAACAATTGAAGTTCTACCGGGGTGAAAGTGGATCAGCGTGCTCTCTGATCGCAACGTCTAACGAGGTTGAGAGCCGCGTGTTCCTCTGTATAGGAGCTGGTGATGTTGATCGAAGTCGGGTTCGTGTCTATAATGAGGTCCCGAGTGATGTATATTAATTGTCGGGTGTTGAGAGCGGGGAAACTCTTTCCAGAAATGGTTTTGTATTTTGTCAAATGATCTACCACAAGCAGTTATCTTTATGTATTTCCAATGCGATGTTGTTCTTACCCTCAACGAGACTCGATTTCAGGTGAAGTAGCATGCTATATCACCAACTCTGGCGCGGACCTGATGGTAGAAGTCATTCTGGCAAGTTCAAAAGGTGTGGTGCCAGTCAATATATCTAGCGTACGTTGGACATGGCCGTTCTTGGATGAGACTTTAACTAGATTACCATGGCCCGTGCAATATCAAGGGGGAAGAAAGGCAACGGCCTGCACCATTGATGTCAGTGGCTTGAAAATAAGAGCAAAAGCCAGAACATATGAGAGATCATCCACGCTAGTCTTGGTGAGCGCAATTAGGATTTCGGATTCCCCCAGCCCTCCGCATCTTTCCACGCGGGGAACATCACATAAGATATACGAATGGATTTGAGGATCTAGATGATCATCTACGTAACAACGTGGGCATTCATATTCCACTCCATCCCAATAGCAAGTGACAATACCAGGTAGTCCGAAGCCCCGAACACAATCAAACTTCGCAGCGGGCGAACTAGGCACAACAATTGCCAACATCAGTCCAGAAAAGGAAAAAAACCACCGCAGGCCGAGTTCAAGCCGACTCCACCTCGGCGAGCGGCAGCCACTGAAGTTAACGAGAAGCCGCGTACTGTCCCATTCTGGAAAGATGGCCGTAGACGGGGCCCCGGACTTAAGATGGTGAGCGTCACCGGTTGAAGTGATGTTCTTCTCATTCGTTTCTTACGTAGCTATGTGGGCACTCCGGCTAAATTGCGAAGATAATACAGTAAAATTACCTGGTACGTGTTGCGTTGACCTGTTTCTTGACAGGGAAATGCGGGTTGGGTCTGGGGATATCGGAAAATCGTACACCCTGTTTTGAATGAATCCACACTTCCTAAAGAACCTCATTTCCAGAAGAGTGTCTTTATTTTTATTTTCTAGTAATAATTAAGTACTGCCCAGAAACGCCACTGCCGTCCAAGGGGAATCAGCCGACTCTTTTCTCGCCCGAACACGGCTTCCGGATTCGGGGAACTTCTCAATTACCGCGCTTGGCCTTCTTCGGCTTAGGAATTTTGTGAGCTCGTGGCCCGATTCCCCGGATCCCAGTCTTTGCCGGGGTAGTCCACCAATCATCATGGAGCGGGTGGATAAGCATAATCCGGCTTCCGCCAATTAAAGTTCGTTTTGGTAGCTGGGGTTGCAAGCGGAGTCTTGGCATAGTCTTGTTGTAACTCTCCCTTTTTATTATTGTTATTATCTACAGATGATCACATGTTTTACAATAATCCCTCTCCGTGGACGATCCATACACGGGATAGGGAGTGGGGATGCTGGAAGAAAACAGAACGAAAACAATGCCTATATGCGGGTGGATTTGACTAGTCATGTATTTCTTACTGTAGGGCATTTTGCCGGCATGCGATCTATTTAAGCAGGGAGGTTTTTCCTCATCCTTTTTCGGTTTCTTGTACTTTCTCTCTTCTTTTGCCATCATTCTCCCCTGGCTTGGGTCTAACAGTCACCATGTTTGTCGTGGGGAATCTCTACGCCATCACGGCGGTGTCCGTCATTGGCGGTGCACTGTTCGGTTTCGATATCTCGTCCATGTCGGCCATTATCGGGACGCCGGCTTATAAGTGTTATTTCAATCATGGGCCTCGGGGCCCTCCATTCAACGACGACGATGTATGTAGTGGTCTTAGCACCCTGGCTCAAGGTGGTGTTACCGCTGCCATGCCCGGTGGCTCTTGGCTCGGTGCTCTTATCTCTGGTTTCATTTCGGATCGTCTTGGTCGCAAGTATGCTATCATGGTTGGTTGTGTTCTTTGGTAAGTGGTCATGGTTAGGGTGGAGTTGCCATTGAGCTGTTGTGGTTAACATCCTGTTAGGGTTATCGGCTCCGTCATCGTATGCGCTTCCCAGAACATGGGTATGCTCATTGCCGGACGAGTCATCAACGGTCTCAGCGTCGGAATTGAGTCCGCCCAGGTTCCTGTCTATATCTCGGAGCTTTCTCCTCCCTCCAAGCGTGGTCGTCTCGTCGGCTCTCAGCAGTGGGCCATCACCTGGGGTATCCTGATCATGTACTAGTATGTGGTAACACCTGGTTTGAGATTCGAAAAGTGACTCAGTAGCTGACTCTTGTTCCACAGTATCTCCTTCGGTTGCTCATTCATCGGACATGGCAACAGCTCCACCTCCCACAACTACAGCGAGTCCGTCTTCCGTATCCCATGGGGTGTACAGGCAGTTCCCGCTGTTCTCCTCTTCTTCGGAATGATGGTCTTGCCCGAGTCCCCTCGTTGGTTGGCCCGCAAGGACCGCTGGGACGAGTGTCAGGCGGTGCTGACCCTGGTCCACGGCAAGGGCGACATGAACAGCCCCTTCGTTCTAGCCGAGATGCAAGAGATCCGCGACATTTGCGAGTTCGAGCGCGAGAACAAGGACGTTAGCTACCTCGAGTTGTTCGAGCCCAGGATGATCCACCGCACCATGACTGGAATCTGGACGCAAATCTGGTCCCAGCTGACCGGTATGAACGTCATGATGTACTACATCACGTATGTTTTCACCATGGCCGGGTACAAGGGTGATGCCACCCTCCTCGCTTCCTCCATCCAGTACATCATCAACGTGGTCATGACCATGCCCGCCTTGATCTGGGTTGACCGCTGGGGCCGTCGTCCCACTCTCCTGATCGGCGCTGTTTTCATGATGATCTGGATGTTTGCCAACGCGGGTATCATGGCCAAGTACGGCGTGATTGTCCCCGGCGGTATTGACGGCGTGGCGGAGGCATCAATGCTTCTGAGTGGCGCCCCTGCCAAGGGACTAATTGCCTGCACATACCTGTTCGTGGCTTCGTACGCTCCGACCTGGGGTCCCGTATCGTGGGTGTACCCTTCAGAGCTGTACCCTCTACGTGTGCGTGGTAAAGCCGTTGCTTTGGCTACCTCGTTCAACTGGGCGTTCAACACGGCGCTTGGTCTGTTCGTGCCCACTGCTTTTGCCACGATCCGCTGGCAGACGTACATCATTTTCGGTGTTTTCTTGTTCGCCATGACCATTCACGTCTTCTTCTTGTTCCCTGAGACTTCTGGTAAGACTCTAGAGGAAATCGAGCAGATCTTTGAGGATCCCAACGGTATCCCTTATATCGGTACCCCGGCCTGGAAGACTACCCACGATACCAAGCGCACTATGGCTGCCGAGTCGGGTGATATTGAGATCCTTGGTGAAAAACTGGCTGGTGCTGACAAGCGCGCTGCCACTCACGCTGAGGTTGTCGACGCATAGAAGTTGAGCGTGTATAGACGAGGTTGTTAGATGGCTCCGCTGTATTATTGTTTTGCTTCTCTTTTGGGTTAGACATGTTCATGTCGATATGATGTCATGTTATACAATTCAACAACTGCATAAATCCACAATCCGTGCATATATCAACGAATCCCAACATTTTTATCCAGCTTCAATATGCTCGTATTCGGGACTGTGGGATCGTAAACACGTCGGGGTCCCAAATAGGATATGTCGCTGTCCGCGGTCGTCTCGCAAGTTCCGTGGGAGTCTCGCAAGTATTGGCCATTTGATTGGCAGTCCTAGGCGAATTCCAAACCAGCCCGGGATGTATATAGGGGTTTCCGAGAAGCTAGTTGCTGCATCCCAAAAAGGCGCATCAAAGGAAATGAAGATGCCAAGACTTTCCGATCGGAGCTGCGAAGCTGTCTGGTCAACGGGGGTGGAGTTCTTCACCCCCTGGAAAAAAAAAATGGATAGTCACCTTTCACAATCTTCTTCACCCGATCGTCCTGGTTATGAGTCTCGAGTCTCTCTTCTCATTCCCTTCATCCACCTCTTTCCATTGGAGCACGTGAGCTCGAACCCTCCGAGTCCAAAAGGGTAGGAAGCTCGAGTTTCCTATTCGCCATGGTTCGCCCCCGGCGAACATCAGCCTTGGGCGTGGACATTCGGGGTGACACTAGTGCGCCAGCGATGTCCACGATGAACGAAGTGAGTCCTATCGAGCCATCATCGCCATTTCTGAAGGTACGTATTGAAAGTCATTGCCCACCCACCCAAATCCCCTCACTAACCCGTAATCCCACCAGCAATTCGATGTCGCACACAAACAGGCCAGCAAGGCGCAGACCAAACGACGTCGCAGTCGCTCCCTCCTCCACCGCTTCGCGGATACCTGTCTGCGATACACATGGCTCCTGCCGCTTATCGTGATGCTGTTCCTGCTCGGGTTGTACGCGCTTAACCCCACAACCTCGAACCCGATGCACAGCGCGATCTTCTTGTCCTACCCGCAGCCCCCCAAGACTCCCGGTGGACCCATCATGTATGGCAAAGGCAAAAAGGATATTGCGTTCGTGGCGTTCTACACGATCGTGCTGTCGTTCACGCGCGAATTTATTATGCAGCAGATGATCCGCCCCTTTGCGGTGTGGTGTGGTATCCGTGGGAAGGGGAAAACGGCTCGGTTCATGGAGCAAGCGTATACGGCCGTGTACTTTGGTGTATTCGGGCCGTTTGGTCTGTACGTGATGAAGCGCTCGACTATCTGGTACTTCAATACGACGGCGATGTTTGAGGGCTTCCCGCACCGCGAGCACGAGGGTCTGTTCAAGGCGTACTACCTGCTCGAGGCGAGTTATTGGGCTCAGCAGGCGATTGTATTGCTGCTGCAGTTGGAGAAGCCCCGCAAGGACTTCAAGGAGCTTGTTGGTCACCATATTATCACGCTTGCGCTTATTGCGCTGAGCTACCGCTTCCACTTCACGTACATGGGCTTGGCGGTGTATATCACGCACGATATCTCCGACTTCTTTTTGGCCACCTCCAAGACGCTCAATTATCTGGATGCGTATATCACCGCGCCATACTTTGCCATGTTCGTTGGATGGTGGATTTACCTGCGTCATGTGCTGAACCTGAAGATCCTCTGGGCTGTTCTGACCGAGTTCCGCACTGTTGGACCCTTCGAGCTAAACTGGGAGACACAGCAGTACAAGTGCTGGATCAGTCAGTACATCACCTTTTCGCTGCTCGCCAGTTTGCAGGCTGTCAACCTGTTCTGGCTGTTCCTGATCCTGCGCATCTTGTCAAACTACATCTTCACCAATGTCGCAAAAGACGAGCGTAGCGAGGACGAAGAGGAAGAGGAAGCGCTAGAGTCTGTCAATGCGACCAAGGCAATTGCCAGTGGCGCAGACCAGACTGGCAAGGAGAACCACGCTCCTCAGGTTCTGCTCAACGGCGAGCCTGTCACTGAACAGCGTGGTCCTCGGACTCGCAGCAGAAAGGCATAAGTCTAGCACTTTCCCTGAAGTTTGATCGATTATCATTTAATCGATCAGCATTCAAACAATTACCCGACATCAAAGTTGGGGACTTTCACAGTTTTATAGTTATGCATTGGATCAAGTGTGTCTCCAGCTGATCCTCTGGATGTTGATATGCTGTTATGTATTTGTTGGAGCTGGGTCTGAGCCCGGTACATTGGCAGTGCCTGTGAGATAGCCCTCTAGAAGAGCGGGCGCCGGCACTTGTTTTGACGAGCATATGAATTAAATAATTTTTACTACATTTTCTGTCTCTTGATGTTCTATTGTCATTCATGTACATCATTTGTGTTTTTTTAACATACTTTTTGAGTCCATGGATGTCATTTATGAAGCAAATATGAAACAAAGGGACTTACAACCAACCATATTTATTGTAAGCAATTAAGCCTGGTCCTGTTTTCTTTTTGAAAAGAATACTCCCAGCGATATGATATCAGATAGACTTGATTTTTTCCTTCTCCACAACCAACATTCGCAAGCCGGATATCATGAGTAATGAACATCATCCAAGGTAGAGGGGATTATTACCTTTATGGCCTGGATGAATCCGGCATGAGACAATACCAAGCACAGTGATGAAACAACCAGCGCGATGTCGAAAAGCGGATATCAACCCTTTCTCGGTGTTTCGAGGGAGTCGAACTTCATGTTGAAGCTCCAAGGTAGTGCGAGAGAAACACGACTGAACTGGGTTCTTGTTTCCAACGAGATAGAGCTTCCACGTTTCTCGCTTATATCGTCTTCTTCGGACCTCAGGTGCTATTGCTTTGGTCTTATACTAGGATCTTATACGAAGTCTTACCAAGATCTTCGGATGATAGAATTTCTAGCAATGAATCGAGAGTATAACCAAACTTATTCACTTATAGACAGCTCGTCACAAACTGCATATTTACCAGTTCCCTGGTTCTTCAGTGAAGAATATAATGCATATAGATTCCATATTCACTGCATCAAAATACATTGGCAATAAGCTACTATTGTCGTTAACAAGCTCATTCTTTCCTATTCTCCTTTGTACCTTCTACAAACTATATCAACTGCCTACTTCGATGCCTGCATATACGAAGGTAATATTGCCTTGTTAATCACATCGCATCGTCTAGGCATCAATGCCAATAGCGTCTTGTCAATATACGAATAGTAGCTACAATTTGTGTTTATATCAGAAGATTTCTCCGAGTATTCTTCCCTTCCTCGTTGACTCTCATCTTCCCTTCTTTGCTGAGTACCACAGTCACGACCAATTGCCTATCACATTTGACATACCATTCAATCTATCATTTCCACCTTGTTTATCCTGTGACCACTACTCCAAGTAGTCACTATGCCACTCCGCTTACCATTTGGTGTGCTAAATTATATCACACACTTTACCGAGCTAGCCATCAAGAAAATCGAAGACTTGGCAGAAACAATCGAAGAACATAACATGGACGGTCATATCTTACCAGAGCACCTCATTGAAGACATAAATTGTTTGACTTCCCATCTACAAACCTTTCGACCTGATGATAACATCCCAATTTTCCTTGGTCCCGGCATGAAGGTACAACAAATAATCTCCAACAACCTCGAAGTGGCTTGGTATCTCTCGGCGTGCCTTTACTTCCACAATCGAATCAACCACATCTTCGTGGACGACACTTCCATCCCTGTGGATGCCATCTTGATGTGCCTGCTCCATGCCGAAGAGCTCAAGGCACTGGTGGCACTCGAGGTGATGCACAGAGATCCACCCGTCACCTTCCCTGCTTTTGTGGGAGCCTGCAACAGCAAGGACTGCCAGTTGTGGGCATCCTTGTGGCGTTCGTTGCAGCAATATGACCTTCCAAATGTCACGGCACAGTGGACTGCCGTCCAGGACATTTGGAATCTCATTGATGAGACTCGGGAGGAAGGAAAGGAGGATTTGAGCTGGGTGGATGTTATGCGAAGGCCCGATGGACTCTCATTGAGGCATTTCTTTGAACGCCGTGGGTTTTATTGAATACCCGGCCCTTGCTAAGGTGTCCTGAAGCTAGGTGGTACACTCAGGGCTACCACGGCCCAACTAAAAGTCTTTCATGGAGATTTTTTGACAAAATACTTTTATTTCTCTTACCTAGTAACGCCTTAGTAACGTCTAAGTAACTTCTAAGTAGCGCGGCTAACGCCTAAGTAACGCCTAGGTAACGTCTTAGCCACATCTAAGTAACGTCTAAGTAACTTCTAGGTAACGTCTAAGTGAACTTACAAAATACTAGTAAATTTAGAAAAGCTTAAGAATCAAGATGTGATATCACGATCCTAAGTATACTGTGAGCGATTGTCAAACACTGCTAGGGAAGGGCTTTAGGTGTCACGTGGTGGTTTGCTTCCCTATTTTTTCTTTGGTTCATCTTTTAGATCAATATGATGATATTTCTTCTTCTTCCTTTGTGTTTTAAGACGTGCGCTTATTATTGACATTTCAAAAGAGCAACAAGAGTACGGCAGACGACATATTCTGGTTTACGACAGATTATCCTAGAAGGCACCTAGAAAGATATCTCTAAATGTATTAAAAAGGCATCGTAATATAATTGCAATTATAATGTTCATGATATCATCTTGAAACAATCTATATTGGGATTATCCAACCCTATATCATCAAGTATAGAGGTCGTATAAGCGGCCAACTATTGACTACTAAGATTAGACCGGACTAGCAGAATAGACCAATGAACTATCGTTCTTCAGCACGCTAACATGACTGGTATCTATATCTCATATATAGTAGAGGTACAGGTACACGAATAGTATGGGACAAAGAATCGAACATTAACATGTTGAAATATCATACACAGGCTTGGCTCTACAGCCGCTCAAGGGAGTAAGGCGTCTTCAGTTCTTTGCCTCGCCATCATTGTTCTCGCCCTTTCCAGCATCCTCGGACTCATCCTGCTTAGGCTCGTCCTCCTTGGATTCGTCTTTCTTTTCGTCCTTATTTTCCTTCTTAGAGTCATCATCATTGGGCTTCTCCTCCTTTTTCTCCTCCTCGGGCTTTTTCTCCTCCTTGTCTTCCTCCTTGGACTCGCTCTTCTCATCCTTGGGTTCTTCCTTCTTTTCTTCGGGCTCTTCATTTTTATCCGCCTTCTCTTCGCCTTTCTCCTCGGCGTCCGTCTTTTCCTCCTTCTTGGGCGCCGGCTCAGAGGATCCTTCGGTAGGTTTTTCCTCGGAAGCTTCCTCTACCTCGCCGTGATCCTCCGTGTGTTCCTCTTTATGTTCGTCCCCGTGAGTGTCGTGATGTCCCTTCGAGCCAGAAGGCCAGAGGAAATAGATCATTGGAACAGTCACAGCAGTAGAGGCCACCAACCTACAATCAGAAGTAGTTAGAAGACCGAATAAGATTTCTTGGAAGAACATAACTTACCAAGGCAAGTTACTGGATGAAGGCCCTGGCTCATAGCTGTTGCTAGTATACTTGAATCGTCGACCAAGGAGCTGGGCAGACCGGCGACTAACAGAGCCGACACGGAAGGACTGAGCTGCAGTCGCAGCGCGGAAGATTGAACGGCGCGCAAAGACCATTGTGTAGTAGCAACCTGGGTACAAACAGAGTAGAATTGATGGAGAACGTGGAAAGGGTGATAGGTTGAAAATGGATTGTTTAGGTACAAAGTAGATTGGAGCACAAAGAGCACAAAGCACAACGCCAAGTCAGCACTAGAACACCAAAGCTTCCCGGTTTTCGCAAGTCGACCTCTCGGTGTCGTAAGACCGCATCCTAGTTGTTTCCGAGATGGTCTGTGCGTCGTGATGTAATTGGCATGGTTGGGCCAGGTACTTGGTACTTGACGAATACGTTGGTTTTGGTGGTTTTAGACGGTAGCTGGTACTTTCAGAGGACCTTGCAGGTACAACTTTTATTACCTCGGTATAGTTCACGGGGTATCAATAGAACGACCATTCTTGGAGCTTGGACGGTGTTCGTCATCACGTGCATCTCGACTGAGTATCAGATCCGATAATTGGAGAAATCCAAGTATTCAATGTCACCTTCCTTAATAAAATGACTATGTAGGGGCCATATTCGAAGATCTAACCGATATTTTATGTTCAAAGTTGACATTTTCGGAGGTTGTCACTGAGTTGCAATCATGCCTCAGGCCATAATAATGACACCTTAGGCGGAAACACCCCCACGTTGCGGCGTCTATCAAAGGCTACCGCAAGCTCTCCCCGGTGCTTTCACTATCCACTGCTTCACTCGTCACCTTGGCTAGGCTTTCTCTCAACCTCATTTACCGATAACAGTCATAGCTTCGTCAATATGGCGGACCGCCAGGTTACCCAGCAGACAATTTTCGCCCTGCTAGCGAAGCTTGATGACCCCGATGCGGACTTGAGATACATGTCCTTGAACGATCTATATGGAATCCTGACCAACCCAAATTCTTTATTCCTCTCCCACGACCGTGGTACTGCAACAAAACTCGCAGGAGGTCTGCTCAAGGCCTTGGATGATCAACACGGCGACGTGCAGAACCAGGCCCTCAAATGGTATTCGAGCTCTATTGCCCTCCGATCCTGCTGATATCTAACTCGAACCCAGTCTCGGTCCTCTCGCAGTTCGCTTACCACTCGAATCCCTTACACCTCTTCTCGAGCAGTTGGCCAATTTGACTGCCTCCCAGACGATAGACACATCGGTCCCCAACACTGCTCTTCGCGTCATCGTCGATACGCTCCCTCGTCCCCAGTCGGGCCAGCCTCCATCTCAAAATTCGATTATTGCATACACAGCAGTTTCGGAGGTCTTGGTTCCCCGTTTGACTGGACCGACTCTCTCAATCACAGGACGGCGGAGCTCAGTGGTGAGAGGCATGATGGAGAAGGATCCATCACGGGGCTTCAGTAGTGATGCCATCGATGTGCTCATCAAGGTCGTGACCTGCTTTGGGCCTCTGCTCCAAGATTCGGAGCTTGCTTCCCTCCAGGCATCCGTCATGGCCATCATCCAAAACGACACGGCTGGAACTGTTGTCACTAAACGCGCCCTGACAGCCATCTCGGCGCTTGTGCTCTACTTCTCCGACAACCAGCTCAACGAATTTGTGTCCGATCTGACGAAAACATTGTCTTCCGAGATTTCTGTGGTGCAGCGTCGGCACTTGATCGCTGCAATTGGCGCCATTGCAAAAACCGCACCTGGGAAGTTTGGCCCACACCTGGATACCCTTGTTCCTTTTGTCTTCTCGGCAGTCGGAGAAGATAACATTACCCGGGCAAATTGATTTGTCATAACTATTGCCCTATGATAGATGTCTGACCGACACTGAAGCCTAGACCCTTACGCATGATGCTAAGGGCTGCTACAGGAGCCCGATGTGCTGCGTCTGATCTTAATTGGCTATATGTAGTCACATCATGACCATATTGATCGCACCCACTAGGCTTTGGTTGCTAAATCCGGAAAATGTACTGGGCTCCCAGATCAACCTTCCAATGCCCCAGACGGCTATGGATTTCACGATACCCACGTTCATATTGAATACAAGCGCCGTCAATCTCTACTTCTACACCTCTTTGTCAAGGTTAGGAGCTCTTGCCACGATACTTGCTCCTGCGTTTTGTGATTTAAGTAGAAAAATGCCTCGAAGCTTCGCTCTTTCCTTCTTTGTCCTCCTTCCTCTTGTAGAAATTAGCTCCATTGCTTTTCCCCCATCCTGCTGGCCTCTTCTCTCTTCTCCTCTCACTCCGAATCACCTGTTGCTATCATCCCAACCCATTGCATCTCACATACCCAGTTGAACATAGATTAACCCTATATACCATTCTCAAGATGCGTATTCAACCCATCTGGGTCGCCACTTTGGCAACGTGTGTATTTGCTAAATTGCATGTCGGTCCTGTGCATACGGTTGCAATTGAACAACCTCAACCAGAAACCGAGTCTCATTTGGACACTCGTGATGCCCCCAACAATTTGGACTATCGCTGTGGCCCCAAGATCGGCAAATGTCCGGTCGGTACATGCTGCTCGGGTGCAGGTATGTTCTCAAAATCCTGTTAGCTTGAGCACCTTACTGATGTCATTCTACGATAGGTTTCTGCGGCACGTCGAAGGCGCACTGTCGCTCTCCAGACTGCAAGCTTGACTACGGTAAATGTGACGCTCACCGATCGCCTTCTGGACCCCCAACCAAGGAAATCCCCCGTCCTCACGTCGGCCAAGTTCCGTACGGCCCTCGCGAGATTCGTTCATGCGCTATCCCCGGAACTGTTGCATTGACCTTCGACGATGGCCCGACACGTTACACTGGCGATCTGCTCGATTTGCTTGACAAATACGATGCGAAGGCGACATTCTTCATCACTGGGATCAACAACGGAAAGGGCTCTATCGATGACCTCACCTTGCCATGGGCTTCATTGATTGAACGCATGCACTCGAGTGGCCACCAGATTGCCAGTCATACATGGTCGCATGAGGACCTCAGTAAGATCACTCCTTCGCAACGCAATGAGCAAATTGAGAAGAACGAAGCTGCGCTGCGCAACATTCTCGGATCTTTCCCCACTTACATGCGGCCGCCTTATTCCAGCTGCAGCCCTGACACAGAGTGCGGAAATGAGCTGGGCGAGCTTGGATACCACATCATTTTGTATGACATTGACACGGATGACTATAAAAATGACAGTCCAGATCTGATTCAACGGTCTAAGGATATCTTTGATCACCAGCTTTTGAACAGCGACCCACGCACCAAATCATGGCTTGTCATTGCCCATGACGCCCATGAACAGACCGTCCACAACCTCACAGAGCACATGCTCAAGGGCATCAAGCGGCAAGGCTATCGTGCCATTACCGTCGGCGACTGTCTCCGTGATCCCAGGCCACTCTGGTACCGCAAGGATAGCCGGATGCCCACTCAGAAGAAGAAGCCCAAGAATACTGCTTCGGCAGATCCCAACAAGCCGATCTCTTGGGACGGGTCCTGTGGTTCCAACTACACTTGCCTTGGATCTACCTATGGCTTTTGCTGTGGTAGTACTAGCTCTTGTGGCAACACCACCAGTCATTGTGGAAGCGGCTGTCAAAAGGATGCCGGATATTGTTCCGTTGAGGCTCCTTACAATGGCGATGCCTGGGACCCGAAAGTCCAAACCAAGGGTCACAAGTCGGAAGCTGATTCTGATTTCCGAACCATTGGCACCGCGGCTGCAACATCGTTGTTCCTTGCTTTGATCGTTGCGATGTGGATGTGATGAATCATTTTGATCTTTGGATTGGATTGCCATGATTGTTTGGCCGGGTTTTACATTGTCGAGATTATAGTTATACTTACATGCTGTGGCTTCATTGTGGCCAAACCATTCGTTTGAACTTATCGGCAGACACGGCAGGGTTAGCTAGCTCATGGAATAGGAATCATCAAGAGGTATCAGAATTGCAATACAAAGTTCGTCTTTTGCTCGAGTAATGATAGGCTTTCATATGAGCTGAACTCTGCTCCTCCAAATAGATGTAATTTTTTCGATATTGAGACTAGAGAAGATCTCAAGACAAATCGTCGCAGCTCACACCTGGTCAGGATATTATCCTACCTTTCACCTATTCCATGTAAATGAAGAAATATATGTAGACATGCAACTATGGAAGATATGCAGATACCAATATGCAGATACCAATACCAACAGAAAACAAAAAGAAGTAACAAAGAAAGCAGGCCGAGAACATTCTCTCGAGGGGTATAATGATAGCAGAATAATAGCAGCAACAGACCAAACCAATGAAAAAAAAAAGCCAAGACCTAACCACAGCTTGAAGATGACCATCACAAGGAAGCAGATCACTCTCCCTATTTCCGCACCATCTTAAGCAACGGCGCAATCCTCGCCCTCTTACTCAATCCCACGCGGTAAGGCACCCCATTCCGCGCCGAGATGGGACTGTGCTTATCCGGGCCCTTTCCTCCGTTCTGGGGTGTATTGACAGATGAAGTATCGCGCTTCGAAGGAGTCTGAGGCTGAGGGGTATCAATCGTAGTTTCAGGGAGAGGTTCAGGATCGGGAAGTAGACTGGGGTTCTGGTCCTTGCTTTGAGTAGCAGATGTATCGTTGTTATCAGTATTAGCTATCGGCATGGGTTTGGGACTATTATCGACAACGACGGACACATTCGGCGCAGGAGTCTGGGCTCCAGAGGGCGGCTTGTTTGGCTCGGGTGTATCTGCGGACTCTGATGGTGTTTCCGCTTGTTCGGTTGTCTGCTTTCGCTTGCGTCCGCGTTTTTTGGGTGCTGGTTTCTCGGCTTTCTGCACGTTTTGTGTCTTCTCTTCTGCTGTGGGAATCGGTGCCTGGGGGTATGAGTCCAAAACATTGGAGTCTAAATCCTGTCTCGGGGCCTTTGGGGTTTCTGCCTGCGGGGTGGCATTTCCTGTTGAAGGTTCCATACTGAGAGGCTTCGTGTCTACCCATATGACGTCGTCATCGGCATCAGGGGCAGGTGTCGCCTTGCCTTTTTTAGCTTTCTTCTTTCTCGGCTCCTTTGGTCCTGATTTTGCAGGCTTAGGGGCTGTTTCTAAGTTTTCTTCGTCAGTCTCATCGGAGACTCCACTCGAGGCCGGGGTATTATCTTCCGTGGTCTCTTCGCTATCGGAGGGGTCAATCGCACCATTTGCGCCAGGGTGTTTGAACTCGTGGTCTCGAGAGTTGGCTAGCTCATCGTCTTCATCATTATTTAGCCCAGTTTGTTTCTTAGGTCGTCCCCGCTTCTTCGTTACACCGGTCAGCCCGACATCTGGCATATTTGGTAAGACGGCAGGGAGAGCGAGCTCGTCATGCGTGCTTGATTGGGATTGCTGCGGGGAAATAAGACTGGTTCCAGCAGTGGTAATATTTGCATCCATGCGATTCAGCGATGCAATTGAGGAGAGAGGCTCAGTGTCATGGGGGGAAAAGGGACCAGTCTGCTGAGACTTCGCCTGTGAGGCTTTCTGGGGTGGGTTCGACTGAGGGTTCTCTTCTTCCATAAAAGGCTCGGTAGCGTGGTAAGGAACGACTTTCGGAGGCGAGGCCATTGTATTAGTGGTGTCAGGCGGGGTCAAGTCATAGGTACCCTGTCTGGTGGGCAACAAAGTCTGATTTGCATCGACATAGGCGGCATCGACATAGGCGCCAATGGGTGCTGGATTATATGTGAAGCTGCCATTCTCCGGTTGATATATCTGATACGGGTGGTAACCTGGTACGGTAGGAAATGGCGCGGACTGAAATGATTCTATCGAGTACGGTGCGGCCGTAAAAGGGAGGCTTGCACTTGAAGGGTCGTCGTCCATAAGTCTTCTCTGCGCGATTCCGATCTCCGTCATCATGGCGCCTAGATCATCTTCGGTATCAGTATATAGATCACTTCTTATTATTTGTACTTCAGACTATGCTGTCACATCGTACCAACCGACCCACTTCCACCCTCAGTTGAGGGTATCCATTTGTCCTCCCGCCGTTGCTGCGACGAAGATAACATTGACTGACCCTTCTCTTGGGATTGGAGGAACTCATCAAAGTCGACGCTCAACTCCGGGATTATGCTTTCATCAGGAGCAGGACCATGTTCATACACTGCATTGTGGATCGTATTTTTGGCGGGGGCATGTTGATATTCCTGCTGCAATGCGGGCTCGGATGGGTGGACGGGGTTGGCGGAGGTGGAAAGGTCATCCCCCTCCGAGAGTTCGTCCTCGTCGGAATCCTGAATGACACGATCTAAACTCATCGGGATCTAGTTGTCAGAGCTGGTGGCTTTGATCGTTGAAAATAAAGTTGTCCAACGCGTCCCTGACACGACAGCACGTGATGATAAGGATGCATGATAAAACACTTCATGCCTCGGTCCCGACTCCCGACTTCAGTGGATTCGTCTCTATGAATTTATACTCCGTAGTCAATCGAATAATAGTGCTTATCTTCAGCACTCATGCATTCTCGTCCTGTTTGAGCTCCTTTACAATGTCCGGCGGAGTACTCCGTACGTACCTACATGTCTAGCCCTAAGTAAATTCGCTCAATCGGCTATCTCCGAGCATCAGTATCTCGGGCTTATCTTCCTTGCATGGTGTTGATCTTCAATGCTTTTCTTGAAACAATTGCAATCTCGGTCTTTTTCAAGGCAATACCTTGTGTCGATCACACACATGGTGCCTAGTTACTCCGTATTGTGGCCCTCCGTTAACATGACGATCGTCATCAGTTTATCCATATCCAATCAGCAAATCTTCAATTCAGACATTCGGACCGAAGAACCCGGATTGGATTTTAATTGGCCTTCTATATATATTCTACAAAAATGGCTGTTATATAAAGAATGATCGGCTGGGCAACATACTGGATTCTCGCGGAATTCCAAGCATCGATCCGGTGCAGAACATCATGTTCTTTTTCTCCCTTCTGGCCCTATTGGGCCCTTCACTGTGCCAGGCCGCCTGCCCCTACGCGCATCTAGCAGATGCAAGCCTCAAGCCTCGCTCTGATGCCGTGCTCCCTCGTACTGTGCCGGGAAAGAAAGGCATCATGTTGATGAACCGTATCAATCCCTCCTCATCCAAACTGTACATTGCCAATGCAGATGGCACAAATGAACGCTCCTTGCTGGGCAATGCCTCCAACTACGAATACCATGCCTCCTTCCATCCAGACGGTAAGCACGTCGTCTTCACCACTGAACGTAACGGCGATGGCAACTCCGATATCTATATGGTCAACGTGAACGGCAGCGGTCTGACACCAATCGCAACCACACCCTCGGTCGAAGATGCGGCAGTTATATCTCCCAATGGCAAGTACGCTGCCTACGCCTCCACGGCCGGCGTCTACACCTCCAACATTTGGCTCAAGAACCTCGGGACCGGCGTTACCCGCAACCTCACCAACCAGACTGGTGTGACGGGCAAGCCTGAGTCGCCAAGCGGATTCTTTGCGCCTGCCTGGTCGCCTGATGGAGAATGGATCGTTTTTTCCTCTGATCGAAACACCGCGTGGACCGGTCATGACAATGGCACTGGCTGGGAGCATACTCAAGAGCTGGCTATCTATGCCATCACCCCCAAGGGAACTGGCTTCCGCGAGGTGTACAGCAAGGCGAATTACACTTACGGGTCGCCGAGATTCTCCCCCGATGGCAAGCGAGTTGTATTCTACGAGATGACGGTGCAAACAACTTGGGATGCGCGTTCGTCGTTCACCGTCAACTCCACAACCAACCAAATCGTTTCTGTGGACTTCGAAACAGGAACCGATTTTGTCCAACATACCAATACCTCCGGTGTCAAGATTTTCCCGCAGTATGTCTCGAACACTGACATCGGATACTTGCTCAAAGGCGGAGACGACGGCGGTATTCACTACACTTCCAGTGCAAAGAAGATTCTCGGAGGTATGCGCTCACCTGCCTGGTCTGCTGACGGCAAACATGTGGTCTACGAGAAGACTGGCTGGGAGATCCGGCCATTGCAAAAGGAGCTGTGGTCCTGGGACCCGGAGTGGGATTACCACTTCATGGACGTCTTCCCCGATCTCTCTCTTGATGGGCAATTGACCTTCACCTCCAAGCAAACGGGTAGCCCCGGCAATTCTTCTATAGCCGTAATGCCCCCGGGCGACACCAAATTCACCTTGGCGTTTGATACCTACGAAACCGGCGCGCTTGACGAAGCCACCGTTTCCAGCGGTGAAGGTGGGTCCTTCCAGCCATCCTGGTCGTCTGATAGTGAATGGATCACCTTCGGTCTAGGATGGTGGTTCCAAAGCCGCGCCGATGAGCCCGGCTGGATCTTCCGGGCCAAGTCCGATGGATCGAGCTATGAGCAACTCACCTTCGGCAACTCCTCCAATAAGGGATTCCCCAGCTTCTCGCCCGACGGAAAGAAGATCGTGTACCGCGAATACCTGCCTGAGTTCGGCCTGCGTTTGCTAGACCTAAACTCTAACGAGACCACCACTCTGACGACAGAGCGTGATAATCTGCCATTCTTCTCGCCGTCCGGCGAGTGGGTTCTGTTTACGCGCAATATGACCGACCTGTCGAAGAACGAGTTCTCAAATTATGAAGTGTGCATTATTCGTCCTAATGGGACAGATTTGACTGTGCTCACTACATCGTTTGCTAACGATGCCCACGCTGTCTGGACTGCTGATGGCCGCATTATGTGGTCCACTGGAATGTGGGGATTCCAGGCTGAAGCTGCGACTTACGATGATACCTTCCAGCCTTACGGCCAGATTATGGTTATGGATGCTGATGGCTCGAACAAAACGGTCCTCACTGATAGCATGTGGGAGGATTCGATGCCGCGTTATGTACCTAATAAGTTTTTGACGCAGTGAGATGCGGGCTGTTAGAATAGTGAAGTTGAGAAGCACTATCATGATGGAGCTTATGGCAATAGTGTAAGAATCGCAGGACGCTTACATGCCCTTCGTAGTTAACGATAGAGCGCGCAGATAGAATACTGAGTTATTTTATGATGATACTAAAAGACATCTCATATGTGTATCGGAAAGACAAATTCCCAGTAAACGCTATTCTGATCTAATACATACATCCCCTATCCAGTCATTCTACACAATATGTGGATGACATGTTAAAACATTACTTCAACATGTAAGCGTCTAATTACTATGGAAATCAGAGGGGTTATATATGGGAAACCAGACCGATGAATGTACCAAGCCATCAAGTATGTTACATGTAATTGTAGAAACTTATTGTTAAGTTTGTTCTACAATTCCATACTTAGTTGACGGCTGATTATATATTCCAAAAGGATATTCGAAAACATCCAAGAGAACCAAACGCATACCAAAAAAACCATTTAATAAACACACAGTAGTGACAATCTGAGAAGTTCACATAAGTTTCTTACACCTTAAATGGGTTTCCGTTTTCTCATCTCCTTCTATTCATTCGTAAGCGAAACCCGGGAAACGCCTTTTCCATACTTGCACTGGCCAAAAACACACACTCAAACAGTCTCACCTTCTTTCGGGAAATACCGGTGGCGTTTAAGAGATCATAGACAAGATGACAGAGAATACCAGCCAAAGGGCTACATAGTTGTATCAACACCCTCTCACCCGTCAACAGCTATTTGTAGATGTAAAAAAAAAAATCAAAAAGAAGAGGTCGTGCCCGGGATCGAACCGGGATTGCTGGTATCAGAAACCAGAGTGATGACCATTACACTACACAACCGAATTTGTTGAGGAAATATTCCTTATTAAACACTATGAAGCTTCAATAAAAATGGCTTTGCATTTGCCCTCAATACCGACAATAGATCCCGACCCTAAAATTATCTAGGATATACGGCTAGGAATACTTTAGAGGCTTCCTGGAATCCTCTAAATTTGGATTAAACCCCAAGCTTTGTCTTTTGTCCAAGGATTTTCTTTGTGAAGCTTTTGAGCCCTGCCCTTCCAACAATTCAGGTTGTGTAGTGTAATGGTCATCACTCTGGTTTCTGATACCAGCAATCCCGGTTCGATCCCGGGCACGACCTCTTCTTTTTGATTTTTTTTTTGAGAATTGCTGAGGCTATTTTCTAATCCTTTAATATAGTTATGATTAGTTATGTATGGCCTACACAACTTCTTAATAACAAAGTATCTAGACTTTTTACGTTGCCTACTTTTGTGCCTATATCCGAACGGAACACAACCCTGGACCTCGGGTGGAACATCCGCGGATGAGATAAACTCAAGCGCGTGACCCTACACGCGCAAATTTGGTTAGTTTGGAAATCTTATTTTTTGCCTACATGCCACCTTCAGTATAACCTCATGATGACTGGAGGTTTCACTGTTGACACTGTCGAGCATAGAAGCAGTTATGTCCGGTCGCCACTGCCGACCAGAGTCCGGAGTGCCTGCGAAAGATGTCGGCGCCATAAATCTCGGGTAGAGCCACCCTGATCCCACTTGATCAGGACGTATACTGAATCCAACCTGGACTAGTGTGACCCTGTTCGACCTTGCTCGGTGTGTATCAGGGCCAACGTCGATTGCCGACCACTTCCAACGACCCGACCACGGAGGGCCACTCTGCCGAAGTAAGTACACCGAGATCCTCTAAACTCTCCTTTACTTACATCAGATGTCAGGCGCCTGGGTTCCAAAAGAAACCCACTAACTGAGCGACATCGATCTCATCTATCTCCATTGACTCTTACCGAAAAGTCACCGGATGAGAATGATCGTGGTCGCGGTGAAAGAATCCCCGAGCAAAGTAGATTAATAGATGCACACCCTAGGGGCGATGATGCTGACTTCCCCGCTGGAGGGGAGAATATGCCTCCGTCTCTCAACTGCGGCGAAGCTGAATCCGCCATAGGAATTGCTCGAAGAATCTGTCAACTTGGCAGCCATAACATTGATGAACAAACCACATCCGCCATACCTGGATACCAGGCCAGCACCGGTGGTTCTATGGCAAATTCGGCGACGGGCCAACGCATTCCAATATCTTCCATCTTGAGCCGGCCGTTTCCTCCTATGGAGCTCGTGTACAGTCTGTTGGAAGATTATTTTGATGCCGTACACTGGTTCTCTCTCGCCATTTACGAGCCAAAATTCAGAAAGAGCCTAGATTCCATCGCGGATGGTTCTGCATATCCTTCTCAAAGACCCTTTCTCGTGTTATTGGCCGTGATGCTTGGAATGGCATCGTGGTACCGATCTCAGAGGAATTGCACTGACCCGGCCGACAACAGCGATGACATGAAGAAATTGAGTGCGGACTTATTGGGGTTGGTTGAGTCAAATCTGGTGGAATTAATGGATCAACCTTCGGTCACCTCGGCCCAGACCTGCATTCTCCTAGGATCGCATCACGTCTATCATGGCCGTCCAAATCTCTCCTTTTCTTTATTAGGAGCGACTATAAAGATGGCACAGTCTTTAGGAATGCATCGGGGCCTTCTACGAGGGGATTTCGAGAATATCGAGGAAAGAAAAAGAGTGTGGTGGACGATTTACACATGGGACAGGTTCGCATCAATTACATATGGCCGGCCATTGGGCATCAACGACAAGGATTGCAATCTTGATATGCCAGCGGATGTGTTCGAGAACCCGAATTTTGTTTCTCCAGCCCTCGGTCAGGCCAGCCCTATATGCTATTCAACCTACCAGCGGGAGCTAAACCAGCTCTACTTGATTGCGTCGCCTGCCCTCAAGACCGTCTTCGGGTCACGTACTCTGAGGACGTCCAAACAGCTAAATGGTGACACGTATTTTGCACTTGTCAGGCACGTCACCGAGAACCTCCAAAAATGGCGATCTTGCCTACCGAGCCATTTGGCTCTGGACCTTAATCGTGACTTCGACCCCGATGATACACCAAGCTTGAGGGCGTACGCCCTGCAGTCTCTGTCGCTACAACTGACTTGCGACAATGTTCTCATTGTACTGCATCGACCTTTGTTAGCACGGCAGGTTGATCATCTCTACACCGTGAATGAGCAAACACCGGAGGGAAGCAGAACAGATAATATCATGTATCATCCGGCCACCGATCCCTCTGTGGCCCAGTCAAATTTATCTCCCGACTCCGGATTTCCCAATAACCAGACCACAACTCCGGATCTATGGATGAATGCCGCAACAAGAACATCAAGGGTGACAGAATTGCCGGCTTTAGCGCAGCTCGCCACTGACAGCCACCTCTGCGCATTTCTTGCCATCAACTTATTCAATGCCGCGATTGTTTTGGCTGTGATGGCTCTCTCGGAGCCTCTTTCCGATACCGCGCAGGAAGTGAAGCGAACGATTACTCGCATTCTTCGTCTGCAAGATCTGCTGGGAAGACGGTCTGCACTATCGAAACAAAGCACGGCTGTGCTGAAGAATGTTGTTATCATGCTCCTACGTCGTGAATCGGCTGCCATGCTTGCTCCCGTCACCGCAACAAGCCAAGTAATGGGTCACCAGCCTTTACAGACATTGGCAGATCCGTCGTTAATTTCTGTTGAAGACACACTTCGAATGCCGCTAGATGCGACATGGGATTCTCGCAATCCCCTTGCTAGAGACCAACGTCTGCCGGACCTCAGCAGGGCTGATCGCCTGAACAATAGCTTAACATCTGTCCAATATGGTGAGCTTTATCATTCATCCGAGGTAGCTAAAATGATGAACTTGCTAACAAATATATTTTCCAGCTTTGGGTCCAGGAGATCGCTCCACCGGAATTCCTACTGGTGGAGATAGCCTTCAACCCCGCGAATTTGTTGAGCCAGGCATACAGGCACATGAAGTATGGCAGCTGCCAGCAGAATACGATTGGAACATGCCTGGTCTGTCTCGGGAACCCGTTGAAAACACTACTCAGGATAGCGTTGAAGGTGGGTTGTATTGGTTATGGGATATGACGTGGAATGGAGTCGGAGGGTAATCGGCGGTCTATCTAAAAATAACAGTCACAAAGGCATGCACTATGCCGTTGCTTTCGCCTCTTCCTGGTCGACATTCGGGCCATAGATCACACTCTTAATTCCACCCCGACCGGCGACATTTTTGAAAGCGTCCTCAGCCTGGCCGAATGCGTATTCATTAGTGACGAGACCATCCAGATTGACTCGGCGCGAGTTGAGCAATCCAACGGCCAACTTAAAGTCGCCAGGCCCGTACCGGAAGCTTCCCTTGAAAACAATCTCTTTGTCACAGATCAGACCAACCGGAACTGATGGGTTGGGTTTTCCCAAGCCGACTTGAACGAACGTTCCGCCCTGTGTGAGGGCAATAATACCACAGTTCAGACAAGGCTCAGCGCCAGTCGCATCCAGAGCAACATCAACACCATCATGCAAGCCGGCAGTTGCCAGCAAATCCGCGGCATTCTTGTCCGCCGCCTCCATGCTCATTTGGTATGTGTGCGTAGCGCCATATTTCATCGCGGAAGCGAGGCGAGCCGGGACAACGTCCACGACTATAACCGTTGACGCGCCGAAGGCACGCGCAACAGCACAGCAGAGCAACCCGACAGGGCCAGCTCCGAATATAACCACTGATTTATCCTGCATAAAGCCTGCCAATTGACAGCTGTGCACGGCTACGCTAAGAGGCTCGATCAGGGTGCCGTCGCGCATGGAGATGTGAGATGGGAGTTTGAAGCAGCATTCTGCAGGCACGCGGTAGTAGGTAGCGAGGGTTCCGTCGTATGGAGGTGTCGCGGCGAAGCGCATTCCCCGGCAGAGGTTGTAGCGGCCGTTGCGACAGTGATTGCAGGTGTTGCAGGCTATGCCGGGCTCGAGAGCGACTCGATCTCCAACGGAGAAGCCTTGAGCACCGCTTCCGGTCTCTACCACGATTCCTGTTGACTCGTGGCCTAGGATTATGGGGCCTTCAACGACGTATGGCCCGATTCGGCCATGTTGCCAGTAGTGGACCTGTGCGACGAGGATTCTTGTTAGTTTCGTTGCATCGAGAAATGGAATGGAAAAGTCGAAGCCGGTTCGCTTACATCTGAACCACAGAGACCTGTTGCCATGACTCGGACTATGACATCTCGGTCTGACTGGATTGTGGGTACGCTGCGTTCCTCGAAAGCAAATGTGCCTCCGGGATGCAGTACAAAGGCTTCATTGGTAGCCTAGATGAATTTTCGAGTAAGTAGGTGCATTAAACCGATGTGTTTGGGTCGCGACTAGGTTGGAACTACCTGGGCAGCTTCTGTGACGGTCATTTTTGCGGATTTCTTTGGTTTGATTGAGCAGGGCTTTCTGGGATTCTACTAAGCTTTAAATATTATGGATGCCCTGCAGATTTTACCCACTACGTTACATGTGCGAACGGATCCTATGTATTGAAAGTTTTCCGGCGGATAGTCGATCAGCTCCAGGCGAGGTCTCCATCGGTGTTCAAGCCCCGAGCCGGACTAGTATACGGGATACCGAGGAAGCATAAATTGGTTCAAATGGTGGCCATCCACGGCTCAATTTCATCCAAATTCGTTGAGGCCTTAGTTGACTATATATTCTCGCCCTCTCACACCTATCCTAGTCATTATCTCCCGCATCTTCCCGATGCCAATCCCGCAACTTCAGGAACCGTGTCGTCTTCCGCCGGCACAATCTTCGAGATATGCCAAGCCTCCCCGGAACCGCGTGATATTCGCCACCGGAACCGAGACGAGGGCTCCGCCAGAGTCCCGAAACCGTTTAGTTCCCCACAGATTCACGGCGAGATCGGTCATATGATGGACTATTGAACAAAGACTACTCGAATTTGACTACATCTAGGTCTAAATGATCAATAATAGGGCCAATTTTTCACGGCCGATCACGAGGGATGCCCAGCCAGCCGCGTATTCCCGTATTGTCTCATCCCGGCCATGAAAAACACATGGCTTCGGTAGCCCGGCGAAATGGTGACCCCATAGTGTACCTAGTGTACCAGGATCCATTTCCCCATCATTCTGGAGAAAATTCCTCTTCCACGCGGATATGGTCTGGGGTATAAATAAAGCCCTTGCCCCCTTATCTCTTGATGAAATCTACGAGTGGTTTTGATACGCTGTCCTCGTTGGTCGATTCATCTTCAGCATGGCCATCACAAAATCCTCCGAGCCGGCACCTGTTGCGACTCTCAGAGAGCGTTCCCTCGCTGTCGCCGCGGAAGTTGAGCAGCAGCAGAGCTGGCTAGAGAGGAAACTCAAACCCAAGAAGATCACGGCCCGGTACCCGTTGACAGGCAAATCCTTATTGTATGCAACATGTGCCTTTGGAAGCTTGGGAGATGCCCTTTTCGGTTATAACTCTGGTATGGCGTCCTCGAATATGTTGTCAAGATATAGCTGCTGATTTGATAGGTATCATGTCCGGGCTGCTGGTCAACCAAGTTTTTATAACTCGCTTCTTCAAAGACTATGGAGGTGCTGATGGGACGACCACTGCGGTCGATCCTGCGATCACCGGCATATCTGTTGCGTGTTTGCAAGCAGCAGCGGCGGTAGGATCACTCATAGCCGGTCGTCTTGGAGACATGATTGGCCGAAAGAAGTGTGTCCGTGTCGGCGCTTTCATCTACTTCTTCAGCTCGTTCATTCAAATATTTGCCCCTGATTTTGCCACGTTCGTTGGAGGCCGCACGGTCCAAGGATTGGGCGTGGGTTTCCTCTCTATGACTGTGCCTATCATCCAAACAGAAATTGCTCCTTCTCATCGCCGAGGTTTGATGGTGGGTATAGAGTACAGTTGTTTGATCGCTGGATATATGATTTCTTGCTGGGTGGACTTTGGGTTTAACTTCTTGCTGCCACACCATATCTCATGGCAGGGGCCTTTCATCATCCAGATTGTGTTCTCTTTCGTCTTGTTTGTCATGTCATTCTTCCTACCAGAGACCCCTCGATGGTTGGCTTTGAATGGGTTCATTGACGAGAGCCTGCAAACAATTGCAGATTTACATTCTGATGGTAATAAGGAGGCGGAGGTTGTTCAGAAGACGTTCCTCGAGATTCAAGAAGCGGTTATCTATGAGCACAATCTTGGAAAGTCCGGTTGGAAGGTAACGATCCCTTTACTACTTGTGTGGCTTGTCAATCTCGTGCATTACTAACACCGGATCGCACTTTATAGGAAATGTTCACCCGGTATCGCAAACGAACCATTGTTGGAATCACAGTGCAGATGTTCGCGCAGATCAACGGAATCAACATCATCTCCTTCTACCTTCCGAGCACCCTCGCCTCCGCTGGCTTTGATAATCGCAAATCCCTGCTGTACACTGCTGCAAATGCTCTTCCCTACACCGCTGCAACAGTTGTTACCTGGTGGTTGGCTGATCGATGGGGCCGAAAGCCTCTGCTCATTCTTGGAGGTCAGTTCCCACATATATATCGCCATGAAGGCGAGCATCGGATTAGTGAAAGCTAAAAATCAAAACAGGTCTCGGCATGGCCGTACTACTAGCCATTGTCTGCGTCTTCACCGAAATTAATGTGGATGTTCAAGTCAAAGCGAACGGCCAATATGCCTTCGTCATGCTTTACAATATCCTCTACGGATTCACCTGGGGTCCGATGCCGTGGCTTCTGCCCGCGGAGATCTTCCCACTCCGGGGCCGGAGTAAAGGCATGGCCCTGGCCACGACTAGCAATTGGGTCTTTAACTTCATCATTGGAATGGTCTCTCCGGACGCTTTCGCCGGCATTCATGGTTATTTCTACCTAGTGATTGCAGGATTCTGTCTCAGTTCGGCCATTCTAGTTCACTTTTACTATGTCGAGACAGCACACTGTTCTCTCGAGGAGATTGCTGTTGCATTCGGTGACAAGGCATTTGCGGATTCTGATGCGGAGGTTATGGAAATGGCTGATGCAAAGAGTGAGCAGGTGGAATACTCGGCATGAAGGAGGTCTGATGCTGGATTATACGGCTTTTCCTCTTCGTGGCTTTTGTACTAATGCGTTTCTGTATATATGATGCTAAGACGATGTAATTGCCCTTGGACTTGTCTTGAACTAGATCACTAAAACTCAGCTTGAACTGTTCCACACAAGTAGATTAATCCGATGAGATATAAATAAGTGGGCTATGAAAAATCCAAAAAGAAAAAGAAAAGGTCGTGCCCGGGATCGAACCGGGATTGCTGGTATCAGAAACCAGAGTGATGACCATTACACTACACAACCGAATTTGTTGGATCTCGATTTGAAAGTTGATTCTATATACGATATCTACAGTTGGGCGACTATTTTCTCACTATGTTGTTGCAGGGAATGAACTATATAAGAACCGCGAAAGGAAGATCATGGATTGCCAGAAGGTTTATGTTCAGAACCTACAATAATCAACTTCACACTACTCGATCTAATTTTCTAAGCTATATTACAAAGAATTTTGAGGTATTTCCCTAGTTATGCATAGGAAAGTCGTCCACATTCTGGAATTCGGATTGATACTTATTAACTTCAATCGCAATGGCTCCGTAATCATAAATATTGTGTAGCTGCAAGTAGTAAAATAGTATCACTTAATGTGATACTATCAATGGACGTCGCTATTGGGCAATTATTTGTTCATATTCATATCCACATTTAAAGAGGCCGAATGCCCTTAAGATTATCCGCAACAAGAAAGACGCTCCAAAGGCAACTATGTAGCTGATTTGAGAATAGAAAAAGGAATAGTAAAAAGCTACCGAGATCCAGACTACCCATTGAGTATGAGTTCCCTAAGACAGCTCTAACAATTCTACCTGCAGAGGTTGAGGTAGAACTAATAATTCTCGTTCCGAATCTTTTAGGGCTATTTTTGCGTACTTCCCAGTAAGGAAGTGGACCCCCTGGCTTATGAGGTCTTTCACTGAGATCCACACAACAACCCAGGTTGTGTAGTGTAATGGTTATCACTCTGGTTTCTGATACCAGCAATCCCAGTTCGATCCCGGGCACGACCTCTTCTTTGAATTTTTTTGTTAGGGAATTCTTTTCTGCTTGTTAGTTAACCATCTCTTAGTTCCAAGGTTATGAATATATACGTCCGGAATAACCATTTAACCGAGGCCCAATCAGCTCTAGCGTAGAAAAAAAAACACAGACACATAAATACGACCGGCTCGCCCGCGTCTTTGCTCTTTTTCTTTTTTCTTTTCTATCAACTTCACGGGGCTCCACTTTGTGGCTTGCTGAGGCTTATCCTTGGGCTTCGGCCTTCATGGGTTTTCTTCCGTTCCCGGCCCTGGAGAGTATAGAAAGGCGTTCCTCTTTATACAACACTTTTATAGCTACGCTAGGGTATCTTTCGGGATGCCCTATGGGCGCTGGCTGTGGGGAGGACGTCACATACCTTTTTTTTCTCGCTCACTTTATGTGATTTAGTATAGATATTGAATATAATGTTGCTTTAGGCTGATTATAATCACAATCTCTTGGGTATATTCGTAAGATGTTTTGAATAATCTGGCAGCAGATGGGTAGAGCACTCTTGGCCTTGGAAGATTAGGGCAACATGGAGTTACAGGAGATACGGGCTAATGAATTCGGGGAATTGCACCTGAAGTGTTAGCAAAGCACATTAGGCCTGACAAGGCCTACTCCGTAGCTTGCGAACAACTCATACATGCAGTCTGCCGTGGATTGTTTAGAGCTTAAAAAGTAATTCCCTTTGTACAAATTTGTAATATATGGGCTGTCTCATTTGAAAACACTGACATAAGATTGAAACCCGTAACTAGATGATGTGAATAAACAATGGGAATCTCATGTACAAGCTCGGTATGTAATATGCTATGATAAAAAAAAAACACTGGACTAAAGTCCTATGCCGGTCAAGGATATCCTGAAAGAAATAAAAAGAAAAGGCTGATAATGCTGCATGGGACATCAACGAGTCTGGAATCGAAGCGTCAAGAAAAGCAGAAACGCCAGTGTCATCCATAAATTCATGCCCGGCCCACCAAACACCGATAAAACCAACATCACGACATAGTCCAGTGGCATAAAAATCAAATGCAACGGAAGAAAGAATGCAGTCGAAAATCACCGGGTATCTCAAGCCACAGACATGCGTGCATCGACAGACGAAGGTTGGCCTTGAGAAGAATCAGAGCACACCGCCTGGAAGATTGATTTGTCCTTGTCGGCCACCATCGAAGCCAGCGCTATTAGGCGCTAATGCAGGCCCTGGAGTGCCTGCAGGGTTGTCCATGTGGATTTTTCGCAACATGAACATGGGCTTCCGTCCTTCCTTTTCTAGCTGCTTGAACAAGAGAAGGGGCTTTTCCTGCAATTCCAGACAACGCTCTTGATCTCCATAAACAATGTAAAGCGCATAGTTCTTCCAGTCAGAGTTGATGTTGTATTTCTTAAGAGCAGCCGGTAGGACCTTGTAGCATGGGTCTTCCCAAGAGACCCGAAATGATTTGAAGATTTCCACGCTATTTGGGTTTTCGCTGCCGCCTCCACCTCCGCCGCCGCCACCACCCCGTGAGTCAGACCTGTCGAGTCGTGGGTCAAGACGTGATGCAGTAGATGGTGTCTCGGCGCGGGATGCTGGAAGCTGACTCGGAGTGGATCGGTCTCTAGAATGTATTGTCGGCGTCTGTTCGGCATAATCATAGGATGTGTTGCGATTCGCGCTGGAGAGTGGTTGGGTGTATGATCGTGGATTGAGGGTTTGAGGGTGAGCGTGGTGGTGGTGAGGCGACGTAGGTGAAGGAATTCCGGGCGATAGTTGCGACCCGGCTGTGAGATGGGATGAGGCAGTGCCTGACGGATTAAGGGTGTCGTGATGAGTGCGTCCATCATAGCCCGTAGGTGGAGGGTGAGTTGGCGAATTGTTTTTGGATGAATTACCGTTAGGATGGATGCGCTTGGAGAAAGCCCGCGCAATTTTAGATGATGAAGATTCCTGGGTGATAGTGGGTTGGGGAGTTGACGTGAGAGTGGCCGAGCTGTCGTGCCAGTTTTCTGATTGTCCATGCGAAGTGGGTGGAGGTAATGGATGTGACCGATCTTTTACCATCTTGATCACTGGTAGAATTTCTTCGCGCAATCGTCGGTAATCGTCTGTGATCCGGCGCAACTCTGTTTCAACCAGCATGAGTTTTTCGTCTCGAACTTGGATCGATTTGATTAAACGCGCGAGATCCTCTTGTGTAGCAGTTTCATTCATACTCTGGTCCGCCGCTGCAAGCACGGGTTAGAAGTGGGGTTAAATCAGGACGTCTGGGAACATACTAAGTGGGATATAATGGTCTGCATCGAGAGGAACATCTTGCTTGACTTTGATTTCATACACGCTTTTCAAAATCGTCAGTCGATGTCCTACACTGTTGATGCCCATTTCCTTCAGCTCATCATGCTTCAGGGCAACCAGGGCTTCACCGACAATCCCATTCTCTGCGTCAGAGATTATGGTTAGTAAATAGCGCTGCCTAACCATACTTGAAGGAATCTGCTCACCTCGAAATATTCCGTGATACTGCAGCAATCCAAGTGATGTTAAAAATTCATTGCATTCATCAACTCCCCATTCCGTGATGAGTGTTCGCGGTGAACGAGGACCATCGATCGGATGTCCAAATTTGGTCGGGGTGTGTTCTGTTGAATGAATATCGGAGTCCGTGGGAGAAGATTCCGAGTCGATGGGAAGGTGAGGTGAAGTTATGACACTGCGTTCGTACTCATCGTCCGCATCGGAGTCGGCGTGGTAGGAGGTATGGAGAGACATGACGGGAGATCTTCGATGGCAAGAGAATATTCACCGAAAGTAGAGATGAATGATATGGGAGGTTCACGGGCGCCACCGCCAGATCCAAGGTACTAGGGCCAGCAAAGACAAACAAAATGAGTGTTGGCGGTAATGCGCCGAATGCTCTATCTTTTGACGCGCGGGCAGAACGAGGGGACGTCAAGACTTGACGGTTTCAAGTCAAACATGGGCGGATTCGCAAGATCTTCCGACAGGGAGGAGTTTTATTGGGTATCTCCTGTTCTGGCCGAAATATGTTCTCGATAACTCCTTTCCGAGGAGGGGTGTTGCCGTCGAGTGCAAACACGCGGCAATCAACAAGATGAAAGCGGGGAAGGTTGGCGGTTCAGGACCACGGCGGGATAGGGGCGTTGGAAGAAAGTAAGGCCACCGGTTAAAGCGAGTGATACGTCTCTATTCTCCGAAGCAAAAAGTTCACTGACGTCTGGGAGCAAACTTAGCGCAAAGGTCGAGATTAGGCGAAGAGGATGCTGGTCTGATGAGAACGGGGTCCACGTGACTGGGCCTGGACTCTTTTGAACCTCGAAGAGTATAACTACATCTCTTCCTTTTTCCAAACTCGGAATATGTTTTCTGTTGATTTGGGGAATATACTATCTACAAACTCAATATCTCTGGGATGATCGAATTGAATTTGTTATCCACCCCCGCCTTCATCAAACCTTGGAATGATGCCAAGCACTTACGAACCATTATGGCTTGGCAGCTCCCTCTGTCCTTTACTCCAACCAGGCACTCTTTGATCTCCGATGATGCTAGCTGAACCGACTGCGCTTGAGATACCCGTCCTCGGTATGGTCCATATGCCAACATCCTTGAAGCCCTCCTTGAAGCCCTCCTTGAAAACAGGTTTAGGCGTGACTATTAGTGAGTGGCCTGTAACCGGATATACCAGTTTATGTAGGTTTATACTCCAAGTGATGGTGGATGTTTATCGTTGATTGTTCTATTGGTTGCAAGTTCAAGACATATTGCAACATCTTCTTGAGGTGCTGTCCTCATCAGAGCTCTCAGCCCGTATTTACTGCTGGTGTATTGCCAGTCTGCCTTGTACGGGGCAAGTATTAGCCTTCTATGATCCATACAGTTTGACCAAGATGAAGACAATGGCGGGGCAAGAACCATACAGTGGTAATAATAGAACGGGTCAGAAAAGAGTTACTCCTATGATCTCACCATCTAAAGGCCACAGCTCGTCAGCAGAGGCATGGCTGATGTCGGCGTTGGTTATGACAATACCACAACTTTTGTTAAGAGTATTAGCAATCGCCGCATTTGAATGAGAACTGCAGTATATCAATTTCCGAAAAACTAAGTATGTACTAGTCAATTTTACGTCCCTCTCCGAGCCTCGGGCTAATAATCCGTGGCCTTTGCCGAGCGTCTCCCGTCTCAACCGCAGGGCTTGATTCGGCTATCCGAAAAAGTAAACCGATGAGAAATAATCCATGCCAGGATCATACTTTTTCACGGTAACATTCGATTTGCGGGGATTAAAGACAATCGAGTAGACTTTGTGGGGCCTGGAGTACCTACTGCGTCATCAAGAGCTATAGTTAGAAGAGCCAAAGCTTCAAGGGAAAATGCAGTGCTTTGAAAAAGGGGGATATTCAAAACCCCAGTGTGAATTGGTAGTCTATTCAAATGTAAGAGCGCCCGTAGACTTCGTATGTAAACCAATGGAATTTGATGCAGCCAGACCGAAACAATCTGTACTCCTTAGAAAGAAACCCGCCATGCATGATCGCATTTTCAAATGCTGCTTCCCAGCGCCCGGTGTCTGTCATTATTTCTTGTCGCCGTTGGGCGCACTCTCTCCCTCCAAGTCGGCCACTTCTCGTATGATATCCTTCAATCCACGGACACCCTCGTCGACCACCGTTTCCGGAATGCGGATATCGATTTCTTCAATGTACTTCAGAGGGTCGTATGAGTGATTTTTGGCTTTGTTGCCTTTCCTGACACCGTTGGTCTCTTTTGTTCCGTTTGTAGTTTCACCGTTCGCGACCTGGGCCCCTAGTGCGGGGTGGGTTCGGCCCTCTGCTGAAGCGAGCACTGCCGCCATCACATCGTCGAAGGTCTCACAGCGGCCGGCGCGGAGGAGTTCTGTGGCGAGGGTGGTGACCTTGTCGGTCCAACCCAGGCGATGGAGCGAGCCGAGGAGATTTTCCTGCAGATCTTCGAGTGCGCAGCTGGCGGACAGCTTGACGAGGAGGTCGGATTCGAGGGCGTCGGGGGTGGAGGAGGCTCCGTTGGTGGAGGCGGAAGGAGGCATTGTGATGAGTGGGTTTCGGGTTTCGCGGGACAACGCTTGAGCACGAGAGAATGACACGATACGAGCTTTTAGGACAGAAAGCTCTAGTTCCGAATTGCGCACAAGAAATGAGGCAATGCTTTGCGCAAAAGCGATGGTTGTCGGAGAGGGGCCCGCCCTTTATTTCAATGCGGGATTGAAAGCGGATTAGAATTACATTGCATGTAGTGCACAATAGACATGCATAATGAGCAGACAATTGAAGTTGAATAGAAAATAAAAAATAGGAGAGTAAATCAATAGGAAGACTCGCATTGGCGGCTACCAGATCGGACAATCGGCAGTGTGGGTCCGAGCGGTGAATCGCCTTGGTTTTATTCTTCGAGTCCTTTATTCTTCTATTGATGTCTGCTTTATTTAATCTGATGATTTCCTTGGATTAATACTATACTCGTCTAGCGCTAAACATACACTTGATTCGGCTGCGCTAGCAGGGTAACTACGACTATGTTGTTGATATCCCTAACAGATACAAAATGATGTATGCATCCTCCGCCTTCAACTTAGTGTCCTATTTGGACTTGATCTCAAATGGACCAGGTAAAGGACTTGTCAATGCCCAGGCAATCCCGTCACTCATAACCTCGTCCCACCTCTCGCTATCGGGTAGCTGCTTGTACCTCCTAAATCCATGGGGGACGCCGGGGAAGACATGCACATTGGTAGGAATACTAATGAAATATTTAGCTTTTGAACACCTAAATCTTCAAGACGCAAACTCACCCGTTTTCAGCGAGATGCTGTCCGTAGAACAGACCCTCATCTCTCAATGGGTCATTTCCCGCGATTCCAAATGTAGTAGGAGGCAAGTCCTTGACCTCTTCCGCGGTAGCATTACCAGGACTCATCCGACGATCTGCAGCAGCATCCTTGGCCTCGCTAATCCCAAGAAGATCGGTGAACAATCTCATTCGAGTCACCGGCAAGACAGGCGCTTCGGCACATTGCACATAGCTCGACAAATCAGGACTCTTGAGCAACTCCAGTCTCGGCGCATAGTGGTCCCCATGCACAAGACAAGGAATCATGAGGACCTGACCTGCAATTTTTGGGCAGGCTGCTAAGCGTTTATCATCGCCGCGCAGCTGAGCCAGCGCCAACGACGCCGTCAACCATGCACCAGCTGAGATACCGCCCACGACAACCTGCTCGCCGATCCCGCCAATCTCGGCAATGTTCTCGTGTAGCCAGACAAATGCGTCTTCGACATCGTCCCAAGCAGTGGGATATTGATATTCGGGAGTGTGTCGGTAATTGATGTTCAAGACCATGACTGGGGTACCCTTCTGGACACGTGAGGTGACAATCCGCGAGCAAATGGCATCTTCAGAAGAAAGTGTCCCGAAAAGAAAACCTCCACCGTGAAGATGGACGTAAACAGGCAGGCGCTCGGAAATTGGGACGCCGGCGGGACGGTAGGTGCGTGCTTCGAGCGTCGCGCCGTCGCGGGCTGTGATTGTGTAGTCGTGCAGCTGGACTGCGGCACCGATGTTGATCATATCTTGGGCTGCGGATGTCTCGCGGCCCTTATTTAGCAATGCCTTCAGTTGTTCCGCCGAAAGGTCCGTGGGAAGCTTAGGCAGCGTCGGCTCGAGGTCGATCCATTCGGCACTCGGCCTACCATATTCAGTGAAGTCGGCCATTCTTGTAGTGGTCAAAGGTAATAATATCCAAAGAAGAAGGGAGGGAAATAAGAGATAAGCAAGAAGCTGATCATCTATGGGGGTTTAGTAAACCCCGCCAAGTCAAAAGACAGAGCCACTCAGAGAGGGGCATCATGGAGGGGTAGTCAATTCATGTACAAATGTAGTCCCATACATTTCACTGAGAGACAATAGCGCCATCACCTTACCCCCCACATCACCTCGGCTCGGCTACCGGTAACAGCGTATATCGGCATTTGGTAACCCCGCATGAGGATGGAATATGTAGACATATCGCGAAAGAGAAAAGACGCAGCAAGTATAAGGGTATAAGGTAGACTGTATCCGCATCTGTTTACTTAGTTATAGTTAACTGGTAATCTCAATTGAAACCAAATCAAATCGAAAACCATGGAGTCTGGCATTCCATCGGAACCCCCATCGCGTTCTTTAGTTGGCAAAGTCGCCATAGTAACAGGCGCAGGCTGCCTAGGTGATGGAATTGGAAACGGACGCGCGATTTCAATCCTTCTTGCCGACGATGGCTGCGACGTAATCTGCGTCGACCTCAACCTAGAGTGGGCGAACAAGACCGTGGAGATCGTGAACTCGAAACCCGGTCGTGGACGAGCGCTTGCGATTCGGGGAGATGTCACATCCGAAGAAGACTGCCAAGAAGCGGTGCGCTTTGCAGTTGAACAGTTTGGACGACTGGATATTTTAATCAACAATGTCGGCATTGGAGGCGCGGCGGGCACTGCGGTGGAAGTTGATATGATGCAGTGGGCTAAGAGTATGGAGATCAATGTTGCCAGCATGGTACAAATGGTCAAGTATGCCATTCCTGAGATGAGTCGAAATGATGGCGAGATCAAAGGGAGCATTGTGAACATGGGAAGTGTTGCTGGGTTGAAGGGTGGCACACCTCATCTGCTATACCCGACTGCCAAGGGTGCTGTAGTCAACATGACCCGTGCTATGGCGGCTCATCACTCTCTCGATGGGATCCGTGTAAATTGTGTCTGTCCAGGAGTATGTTTAACATGTTTGTTGTATGGAACTGAAGCTGATGATACTAGATGCTGTACACGCCTATGATGTATGGGAAGGGCATGAGCGAAGAGGCGCGTGAGGCCCGTCGGAAACGAAGCTTATTGGGAACCGAAGGAAATGGATGGGACTGTGCTGGAGCTGTTGTATTCCTTGCTGGACCTCATGCTCGGTGGATGACTGGTGTTATTCTGCCTGTTGACGCAGGGACAACAGCTGCTGTGGGAATTGGAATGACGAAGAGTGCAAGTGTCAATGCCTAAAATTAAGACTTTAGATCACTTGATTCTTTTCTTTCGTGTCTCTCCATTCATCACCGCAAGAATGCTTATATAGCCTAGTGATGTAGGACTTGATATTTTGGATGTCCAGTTGGCCAGAGATCATATTAGCGATTTTGCATTTGGAACCTCAGGATGACTTTATTCCATGTATAACTTGTGATAACCATCATAAATCCAAATTCAACAAACTGACAAGCAGTATTTAGCTTGAAGAATCAGAGAGCAACTCGGGCTACATGACCCAGGTGTCAACACAAGTCTATTACAGACAGCGTGGGAAAAAGACTTCTGTCAAGGTAGTCGTCTGGCAAAGTCCGAAGAATCATGTAAATTGCAAGTTGTAGTTAGTTCAGTTGTAGTAGTTAAGTTGGGTAACCACTGTTGGCACAGCGTTGTACATATGTCAGAGCTTTGTGCAGAGAAGGGCACGTGCACCATCCCCGCCTCCCCCACCTATTGAGAACTATATCCACTTTTATTTAACCAATGATATCATAGCATAGGTTCTTCAAAGGGCTTCACTACCTCTATACTTTATTGCGGAGCGAAGCGAAGCAACTATAAAAAATAACCCTTTCCCCCTGGGAAGGGATGCCCCGGAAGGGCACCCGGAGGGAACGCCTCGAAAGGAGATCATGTGACTAGGCGCTCTCTACTGGGTCGAAAAAAATAGAAATCCAGTCGGTGAAAGAGTAATCGCTGAGAAACGGCAGAATAGATCCAGCCGGCAGAAAAAAAAAAAGCAATCATCTAGTACTCTGTACTCTAACCCTATCCCCTTAACATAAGATCCTAAGATCCTTAAGCAGCTCAAAGATATTAAATCAAAGGAGCATATTATTAGAGGGGGCGACTCACTCTCCTATTTCTGTCTAGTTATTAGGTGGTCAATTACTACGTCCACGGGTAGCCACTCATATAAAAGGTACATATACCCCATATTATGTACTCAACCCTTTGGCTAGTTAAAGGAGAAATAAGAGTATGAATCAAGAATAAATTTATAGTTGAATTGATTGGCTAATAAAAAAAATCTCGGATATCTTATATATAGAAGTGACAAAATCTCTATTATGTATATTTTATATTTATGTACCTTTTGTGTGGGTATACCATATAAAAGATACCTAAAATCCCAAAACTTCCGTTATGTGGCAATCTTCTGTTATGTGGGACAGACCCATACCTGGAACAGGTATGGGGGCGGTAAGACGGCTATTCTTATAGTCAGATCGGGAAGGCACTACATACGGGGTATTGTTTGCTATATATTGCTATATAAATAGATCCTCCCCCCACCGCTGTCTCTCTCCCCATCCACTTCACCATTACCTTTGGAATGCTACCCAGTCTTTCTCCCTGATCGAGGCCATCCTTGTGTAGCCATCTCTGGAAAATGTCTCTGGAAAATGGCAAATCCAATCTCATTCTCAGAACTCCTATGAGAAATGCCTCCTCCAATCAATGACGGGTCCTCACACATGGCAAACAGTGCCATCCCTAGGATTGAATATGTTGGTTCCCTTCGCCCCTAGCCACCTTGGTCAACTACGAATACTACTGACATCATATAGGCGCTTTCATATATCCCAAGATCGATATCAGCTCTTCATGACTGTTGCCAAGTATGACGAGAACCATCTCAAGCACCCGAGCGATAAGGAGCATAACATGCAACCCATCATAACTGTCTCTTCAGGGTTGCAGCCCACCTCAATGACATTCGAGCACATGATAGCTGTTGATGAGCAGCCCAAGAATGTGTTGGTGAGGTTTTGAGTGCCGTGTTCAACACGAAACAGTTGGATTTAGGTTTCGCAGATTCTAAATGCAGAGTTAGGCTGCCGGAGCTACCATTATCTGGAATCATGATACATCCAAGCTTATCGGGTAGTCGACCAGAGCTATCCGGAGGATCATAAAAAATAAGAGGAACTTCCTATCGAGGTGGTGAGAGCAAAACGGTCTTACCGTTCTTGCCGGATCATTTTCCTCCCCATTATGGGTCTTCAGTGGTCCCTACAAATCCTGCAAACCCTTGACCAACTCACTTGGCGCTCTGCAGGATAGGAAGGAACGACGTCAAAGCTGCCGCCATTGAGAACTTCCCTTTCTAACACGTGCAAAAGTTTTCATCGAGCTCTACTCGATAGATGTCCAATTACGACACTCGGTGCATGATCATAGCACTTGACTGGGGCTCATGAGGTAGCTTCACGCGGCGCAGTTCAAGTATGGAGGGATGTGGTACGCGATATGGGACTGATTGCATCGGTCGATTACCCCGGCAGGATCTAAACGCGAAAATCGTGAGCGAGGTCAAAAGGACTGAGCATTGGCACATGATCTGTCTGGCTGAGAAGGGAGCCCGCAAAGGCAAATGACCGGAGCTTTCGTCGAGAAATCAGTAAGAATTTTTCTCCAGCCTAAGGTTCAAGACTCTAACCCGATATAGGCCAGCTTGCACGACACATATAAGACTCCATGCAGCTCAAGCATGCCTTGTTGACAACATATGACCAGGCTGTCTTCCTTGAGACAAACAAACTCTGGAAGAGAGCTAGGCATAGAATTTTCGACTCTTAGTCGATTAGACTACGCTACCCCGATATCACCAGATTGCGCCAATCCCAGCAACTCCAGACAAGAGACGTCTGACAACAATACTTCTTTGGACCTATTATTAGGTCTGTTGAATAAATTCTTTCTCGGTGCTTCGCTTGGTGGGTGCGTTCACAAAGACCGCCTTGTTGGGTCTTGGCGATTACCCGTTAAGCGAGCTAGATACTGGCTTGTGGGTGGTGAGCATATTACACTGTCTGGATGGTCCTTCAGCAAGAGGCCCGAACTATACCAAACCATCGGCAATTGCGCGGAAACGTATCCTATAGTTCATCTCTTGCGGTAGGTTATTTTTCTCGCGGCAATGAGCTATATTGACATATCACCATAAACAGCGGACTTAATACGACCAATGGAAATGTTCACGGCCTCGCTCTAAGAAAGAAAGCGCTGAGGGCACCGCGGTATAAACACACCCTCAGCGGCCGTTTTTGGAATGCAGTTGCCAATCCATGCAAGAATTGCCAGTTTCTGATTGAGCTACATGGAGGAAACTTACAGAACTTCTGTCGTTTTGCTGGGTCTGCCGGAGCGCCAGCCTAGGACGACCCATGAGAAAAGATAAGCGATCGGAGCCAAGTTGATCAACTAGTTGGGACAACACTAGACCTAATGACCCGAGCGCACGAGTCAACCTGGTTATCGACGAGGAGCTGGGCTTTGTCGTGATCAACGGCATTGTTCCTGGCAAGGTCTATCCCTACTACGGCAATATCTCCACATTTACCCCAGACTCTATGACTGCGAACCAGAAAGTGCAGGAAGTATGGATTGACAAGGTGAAAACACAGAGGGTAGAACTGTGGATGGGTGTCCAATGTGATCTATGGTCCCTTTTTATCTGGGCTAGGATGGAAGTCCTATGGTGAAGCAGATCAGTTTTCCTATAGTTAACAATGAATTTTGTCCTTTTTTTCATTTTTAACCGACTAACTGCTGCTTTTGTCTTTTTTCTTGTATTGTCGTAGAGAAATATATGTACATTATAATACTAACCAAGTACTACATAGTTACTAAGTGTCTATGATCTGCAGGCAGAAACGTTATACTATTCAGGCATCAACGTGTGAAGACCCACCTTCCCTCTTCGGAAGCACATGTTCCTATATATTTCACAGCAACTCACTCCCCCTAACCGAGAGTACCCCAGTGGCTGAGTGGGCTCGTATGCATGCACCTGGTTATCTCAGCTGCCTGCGTTCGACCTGCTCAGTCCACAACCATAAACTTCCCAATTATGCACCCCCAACCGTCTTCTTCCCACCGCAGGTCCAGGACCCAGTTCTGCCAGCAGGCAGGAATTGAGGATCTTGGGGTCGAACAGATTGTCAGAGAGCTGTATGGGCCCCCAAAATTGGTGCATTGGTTGGGCAGTGGCTAGCACTGGCTGGGACTCTCACTTTTTGGTTTGGTCAACTGCTCGTTAGTTTGTCTTTCCAACGACCAACTATATTCGAAGAATTGTCTGGATTTATTGCTATGACCTCTTTCGCTACCGGTGCCACTATACTTATCTATCGGTTTTGAAATGAAATTGCGTCGACTACCAGGACGATGTGGTCAATAGGACGGCTGTCAATTCTGATCGAATCCTCAATTCTGGGATATTTCGTATGTCAGACTGTGGCATCACTGTTCAAAATCAGCTTTATCTCCCATACCACAACCTCCTTTGTACTTACTATATGTACTTTTTAGAATTATCCATAGACGTGCAGCCAAATCGATCCCCGATTGAGTCAGGAGTCGTCACTGTCCCTATAAATTATGCATCAGAGATTATCTTTACAAGTATGCATGCAAGCCCCGACTAGGAGATAAAAAAACCCAATAAACCAAAGATGGCGAGGCTACCTAAGGTGGCCGTACCTCGTCCTACGGTTGAAGGTAAATAATATTTAGACAAAATATGGGGCAAAGAGAACGCGAATAGACTAGCTCCACAAAAAAAGAAATAATCACTCTCGTCGAAGGAGGTGACGAACAAAAAATAGTTCTCACAGAGATGCCCCGCAAAAGGGGGAGGGAAGAAGAAGAAGGACAAGAAGAATAATAAGAAGACAGCCGGCAAGGATCAAACGCCAGTTATACATTCCAATCCGTTCCGCCGGGGAGTATGATTCGCTGAGATGAGAAGAAACGCCATTAAATGCCGGGGAGAGTTCGTGGTATAGTCATTATAGATCACCGTTTGTGTCGGTCGCCACCATACGCTGTTTCTGTTTCTCTTTGCTCTTCACCACCAGTGCGTCAATTGTATTCTGCACTTCGTGTTTGGCCTCTGTTTCGAGGTTGGTGCGTTCATCTGGCTCAAGCGTTTCCTTGTCCCCGACCCGCTCGTAGAGCATGCGAGAGATAGATCGGTTGATGTTCGTATATTGCTCTTTCGAGATGGTCTTTTTCTTGTAGTGAGGTTTTAACCCAGTGCCCACCATTTTCTGGATATCGGCTTTGAGGGCCAGGGATGGACCAGCTCGAGTGGGAGATGAGTCAGGTGAGCGGGATGCCCCGAAACACAGTGCTCGTTGGGGGATGCGGGAGCGAGGACGATCGGCTTGCCGTTGTGGTTTGTCTTCTTTGGCACCATTTGACGACGGACTACCCGATAGGGACACTTCGGGCGAGAAAGGAGGAGATGAGGGTTGGGCGGGGGATGATAGTTGAAAAGGGGAGATGGGGCGGCTTCGCGAGAAAGGTGGTGGTGTAGCCGAGAGGACAGGGGAGGAGTAACGAGATGAGGCGGGAGAGATGGAGGGAGAAGATAAACCAGGAGATGGATGGTCGGTAGGACCGACAGATGTCGAAGCTGAAGGTCCATATGAATGATTCGGTGCGTCTTCGACTTCCTTCAATAGCGACGATAGGAAGCTTGGCCCGGTGGAATTATCACTGCTCGGTCGTACAATGGAGCTCCCAGCTCTGGATGATTCCCCATTTTGAGTTTGCTGTGCGCGAGCCGCGAGCTCCTGTGGCCTCCTCGTTCGAGGACGCTTCAACTTGCGCTCGGGTTCTGTGGGCTCGGGGGACGGCGACATGGTTGGCTCTTTGCGCTTCCTGGCTGCACTCGGGTTGTTTTCGATCTCCCGCGCCCTCTCGAAGGCGTTCCAAGCCCGCATCTCCTCCAGCGACTCGGGCTCTGGTGTCGGAACTCGAGGAACCCGAGGTCGGGATGGTCGGGCATGGTCAAGATCGAACAGGGATGCTGTATCGCGAAACCGACTGCCACCACCTTGTCGCTCAGCGACTTCAAAGCGGCGTTGCCAGGCTTGAAATTCGCGCTGGTTGGCCTCCTCGCGACGACGTTGTTGCAGCGCGCGTTCGGCAGATCGATCGTCATCGAAAGGGAAATCAAGATCGAGATTCAGATGATCCCAGACAGATTGCCAGACTCGTGCCCAGTGTAGAGAATTCGTCTGAGTCCGATTCTGTAGTCGTCTCTGCTGGGCCCTAGTTCGCCGACTCCGCTGCTCGATCGCCCGCGACGGCCGTGCTGATACCTCGGGAGCAGGTCCCTGAGCACGTAGCTCCTCACATTGTTGGCAGTACCATGACCCTGAGGGGATCTCGGTCAAACCTAAGCAGTATATATGAGAAGGCCCATCACATCCGTCGCACAAAAGGAGAACATCCTCGTTATCGGCTTGTCCGCAAATTGTACATGGTTGGAAATCGATCAAGTCATCCTCCACATATTCAATAATCATAGAAGGGTCAACTTCGGCCACTTGAGTTCGGTCCTGAACAGCGTAGGATGAAGTAACAGTTCCTATAACAAATCAATATAGTCAGTACTTGTAACCACCATGTTATAAGTCACAAAAATCAAGGAAGGGGCAGCGTCATACCTCCGACACTATCGCTCAACTCCACCATATTGAAACTTCGCCGACATATTGGACAACTGTTTGCTCGTTCAACCCATGGTTTTAAGCAATTATTATGTAGGACATGACCACAGGGAAGTAGCTGAGCGATCTGAGAGTCGAGCCCATTGAGGTCGCCATCCTTCAAATCAAGGCTCACAGGCTCAAGAGGATCACCCGCTCCTTCACCAAGGTCTCCTAAACAAACAATACAGGTATCGGACATGAGAAACAGATTTATTAGAGAAGGCGAAGTCCATGAAGAGCGACTCTCGAGAAGTGTAGAAGCGAGAAAGGTGTGGGGAGCGCCTTTTGAAGGTGGGCCGGATTACCGGACTAACGCAAAGCAGGAACGTGACGGAGGCGAATGATGTACGATGCCCTGGATTGGCGGGTTTGGACTATCTGCGATCTTGGTATTACCATGACTACATTTGAAATTTTGGGAATTCTCTATTGGACTTGGTGTTTTATGGCTACTAATTATGCTTGAGTATCTGATCTGGTCATGGACATCCTGCAACCATCCAACAAGGTCCCTGTACAACACAAAATACACACAGAGTCCCGAGTGTAAGGTGGCCGTCGATCTACAAATTAAAAATGACTACATTAGGCGCCCATGATTTGGCTGAAACCTGAATCACTGGGCAGCCTGGACAGTTTTCACCTTGGTCGTCGGGCAAGATCGATTTGCCCGGAGCCCTGGGTTAACATGCGACCGGATCGTACCAGTAGGATATATCATGTGGGCCGGAGTATGCTAGGCACCTGGTGCAAATGTTCAGGTGCACGTAGAAAGTACGAAAGATATAGTCCGGAGCGCAGTCGGTCCAAGCACCCAGACAATACGCTAAGACCAGGTGACCTCCAAACCAAGACCACCGATGTTGTGTCGAGTCTACGTGACTGTCCAGCGTCGCGAAACCACAAAAGGCCGCAAATATGCAGTCCATCCATATGACTCACGCGGTCGCAGAACGTCGAAGGTAATCAGGTGGAGGATCTGGATTGCGGTGGATTGTCTATCATGTAGGCAGCGACCGAGACGAACTTTGAAAACCAGTCACATCGATATACGGTATACTCGGGGCCGAAGCGGATTGCAACAAGAATTGTATTCCCGAATTTTTTCATTCATTTTTGGGTAACCGTAAAGAGAAATGAAACCACATAATCCTCCCATTTAGACCTCAGCGATCTCACGCAGACGACGGATGGTGGAGCGGGTGGCAGCGGCAGCGGGGGTGCTAGATAAAACAGAACTGTCAGCAATCTTTCCTCTTTTGGTACATTGTGGATCGCGATTGTGTGCGCAAGCCCAGGTCAATGCCCAGGTCGCATCACAGTGTCGCTCCATGCAATAGCGGGCGACTTACGAGACGACGTAAGCACCGCCGGCAACTGTCTTGTCGCAGCCCTTGCACTCCCAGATACCGACAGCCTTGCGCTTGACGGTGTTCTTTCCGCAGAATGTGCAGACGTAGCGGGCGTGCTGGGTGACTTCCATCTTCTTCACCTGCTTACGCAGGGAGGCACCGTATCTGTTGGGATATTGTTAGAATCCTGATCGTCGTATAGGAGTATTCGCTAAGGGTCGTGTGTCTCGATCGAGGAAATCACAGTCGTGTGGGCGCGAACTAGACAAATGTCATACCTGGTACCATATTTACCGGTGATGCCGACCTCTGTAGAAAATAGTTAGCATTGAGCAATTCGTTTTGCGGTGTGTTGAATTTGAGAAAGAGGCACATACTCTTGGTGCGCTTCGTCATCTTGGCTGGTGGAGAGGATGAAGATGGGTATTCAACAGGAGACCGAAAAAGGACGCTTTGAATGAGGGCGGGTTGTGCTGTGGATTCTCGCTTAGGGCTCTTGGCTTGGTGTGATCACCTGACCATTTTGAGTTAGTGGGCTTACATCAGCAAGTTGATGGCCTCAGGTTTCCAATGCTTACTTGGTGTGTTTCGGTCCACAAGGTCCACCAGATGAGGCGATGACGATGTTGGTGGATGTGACCTGGTTGATTTTGGTAGAATTTCCAAGAATCTGTTTGATTTGATACTTGATATTGAAAACTTTGATTTTCACTTGATGCCTTCTATTTCAGGTGTCTGATGTATGTATAATTTCCCTCTTTCCCTCTAACATCATTCAAGATGACCCTGTACAATAATAGATTTGTATAGTATCAAAACCATCCCAATCCGGCCTGATTCCGTTCGAAACCACCGGCCCCCCCGGTCTCCTTTTCTCGGGCTAATTGATCTATCCGATCACGTGATTCTTCCATGCCATGAAATATAAACATCTGCGGTTCCCTGGTCAAGGTAGAATCTCAATTGTGTGACATAAGTTGCCTCTATTTCTATGTAAAGCCCCAAGAACTCTTTCGTGACTATTCCAACTACTCCTATTTCCAACGCCCCACACTGCGTTTTGAAACGTGCCGAGGAGCTTGTGATTTGCCGGAACCTCCCTTGTTCTACAACTACATCATAAACTCCAAACCCATCGACTCAACCACCATGACTTCCAACCGACAGTATGACCTGGTTTTGCTGGGCGTAACTGGCTATACTGGCCGATTTTGCGCAGAGCACATTGTGCAGCATCTTCCTACCGATCTGAAATGGGCTATCGCAGGTCGATCCGCAGAGAAACTGGAGTCTATCGCCCAGGAACTCAAGGGTCTTAACCCAGACCGCGTGGACGCAGGTACATAACCTTACGGTCCCATTTTTCTATAGCTCTTATATCTCAATGCTCACCCTGGGGTCATCATAGATGTCCTGGTCGTTCAACTAAACTCTATCGAGCTCAACGAGCTAGCCCTGAAAACGCGGCTGGTTATCAACTGTGTGGGTCCATACCACTTGTACTCGACCCCAGTTGTGGAGGCATGCGCTGTCAATGGAACTCACTATGTGGATGTGTGAGTTTTGCTTCATATCTGATTCAAACACTTGCTGATCGTTACAGTTCTGGAGAAACACCCTGGATCAAGTCGATCATCGAGAAGTACCACGAGACCGCCAAGGCTAATGGCGCTATTGTTCGTTCTGCACCCAATTCCTATAAGATACATTCATGCTAATTGCGAACAGATGATCCCTTGTAACGGTGTCGAGAGTGCCCCTGCTGATCTGTTGGCATGGTCTCTGGTTAAGCGAGTCCGAGAGGACCTCGCGTCTTCAACCCGCCAGATTGACAGCACCATCAAAGAGATGAGGTATGCAATTTCATATCCACAAAGAAACCCATTTCTAATCCATTCACAACAGATCCTCCGGTCCTAGCGGCGGCACCATAAATACTATTCTAACCATCTTCGAGGGCTTTTCAATGTCCGAGCTATCCAAGTCAATGACTCCCTTCTCATTGGCAGCATCCCCGCCACCGAAAAACATCCCTCGCGACTCAATCCTGGAAAAGATCTTCGGCGTGCGTTCAATTCGCGACCTGGGTACCGTGACGACCTCCCCGTCCGGTATCTGCGACATCACCATCGTGCAACGCAGCAGCAGCTTGATGCCAGAGCTGTACGGGCAGCAATTCGTCTTCCGTCAGTTCCTGTCGGTCCGTAACGCGCTGGTTGGCGTCGCCATTCACATCGGCTTCCTGGTTGCACTTTCGCTGCTTGCGCTGTCGCCGGTGCGCTGGCTGGTGAAGAAGTTCGTCTTTGCCCCTGGCAGTGGTCCGCGCAGAGAGGACTCGACAAATGACCTTCTCGAGTACCATGCCATCGCTACTGCGGAGAGTGCTCCGGTACAGCGCGTCTTCGGTAAGATCACTTACCACGGCGCCATGTACCCCTTTACTGGACTGTTGCTGGCTGAGGCTGCTATGGTTATTCTTAACGAGGAGGAGAAGATCAAAAAGGTCTCGCGCGGTGGCATTGTTACTCCCGCTACGCTGGGTCAGGACTACGTGGACCGCTTAGAGAGGGTCGGCTGCATAATTGATACTAAGGTTCTCCAGTACTAAATAGTTTGATCGTTACGGGGTGAGTCCCAGTTTGTGCATCTATGCTGGCTCGACTTGTTATGAAGCGCATGTTCTTTTTACTTTTCCGATATGAAATACGTATTTTCACAATAATCAATCAATCCTGTTTTTTCACTGTGCCACTATACCTATCGTTCCTTCAATCAGAGCTTGCCAGACCTTCCATCAGCAAAATATTGTTGATTCAACCAAGACCTAATAATCTCATTGACTTCCTCGGGCTTCTCCCACAGAGCCCAGTGCGAAGTATCAACCTGCTCCAGGGTCAGCCGTGGGACCTGCTGCCCCATAGATTTACCCAAATAAGGCGGCAGAGCCTCGTCTCTCAGCGCTTGGATAAACAGGGTAGGAATTTGGACCCCGCGCTCGAGAATAGGAAGTTCATCGTCATAGTCCAAGTCACCAGTGCGGTAATAATTAACTATTGAGATAATTAGCAAGCGTCCGACGAACGAACCCAGAAGAGACCATACGTGGTCCATGAAGCCCATTGCGAGCAAATTCATCCGTGTAAAAATCCAACTCCTAGAGAAAGAAAGTCAACATAAAAACCCCAACCCCGAACCAAAATCAACTAAGCCCGCTTACCTCCTCGCTCAACAACCTCGACGGCTTCAACTGGCCAATTTTGTCAAACAAAACACCGTTATTGGCATCGAACCCCACCTCGCCCTCCTGCGTACGACCCCCATAGAGCGCAATCAGAAACTGGCGAATCTCAGCCTTAGACCGAATAGCCTTCTCCACTTTCTCGCTCTTGAACTGTAGCTGGTACGCGAAGTGCGGTGACAAGTTCCGGACCATGTATTCGATAGAGATATTCTTGGTCATGGGTGGTGAATAAGGCACGCTGACTGTGAATATATGTTTTACTAGCTCCGGGTACCAGAGGACAACGCGGTAAGCGAGTACTGCGCCCCTGCTTTGTGTATTAGCTTTGTGGTTCTGGGAAAAGGAGTTTGCCCAGTGTTGCTTGCCAGTCATGTCCACCTAGGATGATTTGGGTTTCGCCTAGATGGGTTGCTAGGGCTTTGATGTCTGCTGCGCAGCTTTTGTGGGAATACGGGGCGATTTCGTCTGGGGCGTCCTTGTTGGATTGTTAGATGATAATTCATTCCCATCTTAGGGTAGAAGGACTCACTGTTCGTCCGTATCCGAGGCAGTCGGGAGCTACTATCCGGAAACCCATGTCTACGATCATGGGAATCTGATATCGCCATCCGATGGAGAGATCGGGGAAGCCATGGATCTATGAAGATATGTCAACGTGTGTGGCTTTATGATTGAGCTAGCCGCTTACCAGAAAAACAGTGCTTTCGTATTCCCCTGATTTAGGCTGGCTGAGAAGGTAAGCTGCAAATCGTCAGTTCGGATTTATTCTGGAGAAAGACTTCTCCAAAGTATGCTATGCTCACAGTAGTTATGGCCGTTGAGTGTGGCGGTCTTATACTCAATACGGGAGTCACCCGATACTCCGATCTTGTCAACTGGCATGGCGAATTGATACAGGCAATGATAGTTATGTCTTCAGTTCAGTAAGGGAAAGGGATGTTTATGTGGGGAGAACAGATTCGTGGCCACCGTCTGGGCTATTTAGAGTCCAAGCGTTAAAGTACAACCCGGGATCAGGCCCCGAGGGTCCACAGTGTAATACTAATACCAAAAATACAGTAGAATAAAAACCCATTCACTTTCAATTAATTGAATTTGCTGTTTTAATTGAAACTATCTGTAATAATACCATATGTCATGCGGATCACCCGCACTAGATGCGGGATTTAATCCCGTAGCTGTGCAACCCCACATATCAGGTGAAGTCGATAAATACATCTATACAACTTGAGACCGATACAGATCAAAAGGAAAACCGGCGTCAGAGTAATAAAAGATATATAATCATGCATGAAGCTAGCCCGGAGAGGATCTCATGCCGGAGAGATGACATACCCCTCTGAGTCTTAGGTGTGCCTCGGCACGTTGGAAACAATTAGTGGGGCGCCAAGACACTCTATAAACCCTACATCCTTCTATGTTGTATGCACGGAGTACATAGTGCACAGATATATTGGAGGTTCATTCTTAGACGTACGGCTAGCACAGCAATATCGATTTGCATTGGGCTCGGGTGAGGAAAGATTCATGCCTTCCTCGAGAGGCGCTGCTTCGTAGGAAACGACCCAGCTTGCCAATATCTCTAATCCGAATATACGCACCATTGCTGCCAGCACTCAAAGTTAGACGATGAAGAGATGCAAAAATGTAACGGACTAGGTAGGTCGCTAGGAGATTCCGAAAGTGGCTGGACTTGAGACTGACATCTTAATGCTCGAACGACTGATGAAAGTGGTTCCCAGTTACAAACAGTCCAACATACAGACGCCGACAGATGTTTCTGTGCAAGTGGAGTTGTTGCAAATTACATTTTCTTCGTCTATTCTAGGCGGCCAGTACTTTCCAAATATCGAAATAGACGATTGTCATTGTAAGGAAGGACGCCTGATAAGATCATAGGTGTTCAAGAAAGGATGGGTGGCCACGGAGACGGAGAATGGATCAAGTTTGACAAAAGTCGAAGATATTATTACATAACAGCAGACGGAAGTTATCACAGTGGCAAAGTTTATATGCATGGGAAATGGCTTTATTCAGAATTGGAATTGGAGATAGGGACCCTCAATCAAAGCCCACCCATCATAATGTTTATGAAGACCGCCTTGAAGCCACATATTTGGGGGTTGGATCATGCCATACCCATCTGGATAATCGACGAAACATGACCGAGACCGAGACATATCAGTCACGAACCCTGCAGGTGTTGCTTCCAGTCCAGCTGCTCCACCTAGAGCCCCGCTGGTCCTAGTCGCCAAATCGTCTGTATTGATTGCGAATCCTCGAGGTTTGATAGTACAGCGCGCGTTACCACCATGCCTGCCAGCTTGTCGGGTATTGTTGCATGATGCTGCAAAAGCAGTCCGAGGCACAGGGATATTTCGTTGAATTGTATTCGGGTCCGAATGTTCGTTGATATCCTTCATTCGCGGAGCAGGTTTGAATAGTCCACCGACAGGATGTTTTTCACGTGCTCGCAGTTGTAAAGCTTGTAGTCATTTTGTCGTTAGGCTGAACATTGTAAACCCGCCGGACTCATGCTTGGCTCCCCTCCACTTGGACACCAAGCCACAAGCCTCTCTTGAAGATCATTGATTCCTGAAACTTTTCTTTTGGTAGAACAGATCCGTCCTCGAACTTCCCAGATTGATGATCTTGGGGCATCCATCGCGATCCTTCTCGAGACGCGTACATTCAAAGCAGTAGAACGCATCACTGATGCCCTCGCCACCGCAGACCACACACTTGTTCTGGTAGTTTCCGAAAGAGCACTCGTCGCAAATGCGGACGAGAGTCGTGGGGCGCACGTAGGAATCGCAGACGGGACATTTTCCGTCGCATTTGTCACACAGACGGCCGATAGAGATGCCGGGTTGCTTGCGGCACATGACGAGATCGGGGTGGTGACGAGACATTATGATTTGAGTGGCGTAACAGGAAAATGAGAATATTAAAGCTGTAGAAAGTGGAATGAAGTATGATTTGGCACTCGCTGGGAAGTAAGAGGAGAAAAAGAAAAGCCGACGGTGAACGCCCCAACTAAATGGTAGGTGCACGTGACTCCAAGTAATGTGATTCTATGCAACATGTCTCGTTATTTTGCGCCTCTTGAACAACTCCAATACCTGACCCGGATCGGAGCACTTAACGTCGCTCATTTCTTCCACCAGTTTGTTTCTTTCTTACAACCAGCGTTGTTTGCCGATCACCATGTCTGAAGGGTATGTAGCTTTCATCACCCCGTACAACCCACGCGCGCGCATTGTAATTGGAGCGCTCTAGCTAACGCGCATATTACTTTGACAGCCCAGAGACACTCGCTTCTGCAGTGGCCGTTCCCAACCAGGATACTATCCAGTCTCCGGAGTTGACAGCCAAGCGACGAAAGTCTTCAACTGCAGAATACGACACTAAGCGCCGACGACTCAGCTCTACAGACAACACCTCCCCGCATTCTCAGCGGCACCGGCCGTCATCCCCTCCACCTGCGACAGATGAGTCTGTGGAGAAAAAGCCTACGCGACTGCGCACAGGTCGAGATGAGGATCGCAAGCGGGGTCAGCGGTTATTCGGGGGGCTGCTTGGTACTCTATCGCAGAGCTCAAGTTCCGCGGCACAGAGACGTCGCGCTGACATTGAAAAAAAGCAGCAAGAGAAGTTGAAATCACAGGATGCCGAGTTCGGTGAATTGAAGAAACGGCGAAAGGAACAGCGGGATGAGATTCGCAGAAGAGAAACTCCGCTGTATGAGCGAGAAGCGGTATGTTCATGATCTATCCACTTACATACCAATGAGGTATATGGTGATTAAGTTTTTACTGACTCTTCTCATTCTCAGATGCAAACACGGCATTCGAATATGCTTGCTATGGCACATTTCTTCAAGACACAGGCAGAGCCGGCTCTGGTGAGTTATGCTGTTCATATTATAGTAGCCATCAGCTAATTCATTTTAGTATTACAAACCATGGCAACCCCGACCTGGCGACGATTCAACGGTAAAACAACAAATCGAAGAAGCAGAGGCAACTATTGCCCGAGAAGTCGCCGAGTTTGAAGCCCGATATCCACCAGAGGCATTTGTGCCCGAACAGCCAATGCTGGTTGAGACACAACCAACTCAGGCTGAGACACAACCAACTCAGGCTGAAACACAACAACCTGCAAGCGAAGAAAAGCCCCAATTGTCAGAAGAGCAGCAGCAAACAGGTGGTCATCAAGACCAGCCATCGGTTCCAGAGCACGAGGCAGATCCGACAGATTCAAAGTCTAAGGAAACAGCTCAAGGTGCTCCAGATACGGTCGGTGTAGACACCAAAGGCCAAACCTCCGATCCAGCCAAAACAGACGAAGTCACTGCCAACGTGGAGGAAAGTGCCGTTCAAGATCAGCATGATGCCCACCGAGATGATGACGGAGGCGAGGTCGTTGAGGATAACGAGGACACTGTGATTTATTAGTTTATAGTCGACCATAGTCGACCTTTTCATGCCAAGTTATGTTTCTTTAGGCCGACACTGACAAATACCCGGGAGTTTTCGTTCTTGATTTGATATGTGTACGTGAGATTCGTCCTAGAGCTCAGTAGGATTGTCTAAGGCAATATGATAACAAATATCCACGTATGCTTCATCCCAAACTACTTCAACATGGCAAGGACATCAGTATAATAGCAATCAATTATTCTCTCTAGTGATGTGACTACCTCTGCCAGGGTGACTACCTACAAGTCTTCGGCTACGGAGATTTACACCCTTCATGTATTCCGTGGGACTCGTCAAGTGGCAATGTGAGCCACAACTTCAGGAACATCCACGAGAAAGCCCGGTTTGATATTTGTTGCTGACCTACATGGACTTCCACAACATGATGATGTTGATGTCCCTGTGGTGGGTTAGGCAGCATGTGCTACGGGACCCTCTGCTGACCCTATCTCATGGGGCTACGGAGAGATGGTGTTCAGAGGGATGTGGAGGAGAGAAGAAGAGAAGAGGAAGATTTGGGGGGAGGGAGCCCTTTTATACCTCCAGGTCGAGCTCATCAAATCAATTAGGAAATCACCAGTCATGTGTCCAGCACTTGGTGACCTCGAGTGATTCTTTCTGTTGCTCATACAACCTACACCAAGAATAACTAAGAGGATCATATTAGACGCCTTGGAAAACTGGCCACGGCTACAGATATCCAGGAAACATCAAATATGAACAGGTTATCTGTGAGAATTGTACGCTTCAAGGGGTATATGAGGATCCGATCAATGTCTAACCATTGATCCAATTCTACCTTTGCTGGTAGAACAAGAATCTACCAAAGTTTCAGACAATAACCTGGCGAGTCAAGCACAGTACTGCTATATTTACTACAACTATCGGATCGGAGGCTCTCTGGCCTCATCAAGAATATAGCCTATCTATACAATAGCGATTTACCGGCCGGGGCGACGGGGTCTCGCAAATCCTCGCGCAGGACCCTGGTCTCGTGATGGAGTGACTTCCTCTTGCAAACGATCACCGGTGATCTCGTCAGGGTGAGAGGCCTCAATCTGCTATTTGTGAGCATCCGAAACGACCATCCACAACGGGGCACGCATACCTTTTTCTCGATCTTGAGTCCTTCCTGCTCAGCAACCGCGATGGCGTTTCTCCGCGAGCTAGCGTGCAGCATACGCTCCTTGATCGAAGATCCAGTGGGACACGTGTACACGAAGATCACGACATCGGACCCGGGGTAATGATAGAAAGAATAACGCGGCGAAGAGGAGGAGATATGTGTGGCGACAGAGTGTGCCTCGACGTCAGAGTGAGAGTGGGCCAAGACGATCTTCTCCGTGGGGATATCAACAGTCTGCTTGAAGTTAGCCTCAAATTTCACAGATCCGGACGAGGCAGGGTATAACTTACCAGTTGTACCAACCCACCATGGCGTAGATCCCTCAGCGCAGACTTAGCTTCCTCGTGAACCGGCAGAGAAACCCTCATCCCAGAGCCAGAGGCAGGTCCAAAGGTGCCACCAATGCCAATATCTCTCCCGGGGGTGCCATTCCGTGCCTCGGCCTCCGCCTTACGAACAGCATCCAGCTCCCTCTCCTTCTCGCCCATCATATCTTCACGAGAGATAGCATTGGGGCCCTCGCCATCACGCTCGCGCCACGCATCCTGGCCCAGAATCTCGTCTTCCTCGGTAGCAAAGACGGTAGAAGCAAACTTCTCCGTGCCCAACTCGCGGGTCAGCGTCGAGCGAGTAGAAGCAAAGAGCGTCTTTGCTCGCACGGGTGCATTATACGGGATATAGGTCAAAGCGATGAGTGGAGCGGTAGAGGCGGCGGTCGATGGGCGCCGGAGAAGGAGGTAGATGGGGGTCTTAGGCTGGAGGACGGAGGACAGCTGGGGGAGGGCTGAAAAGAAGGCATTTTCCGATGGGCTTCCTTGGAAGGAGATTGGGGCCAGCGGCGTTAGGGTCTCTGCTGTAATAGTTGCAGGCAGACAGAAGGTTGAGGGGTCGGAGTTGAAGCGGGCGAATGCATCTTTCAGCTCCGCGGAGACTAGATGTTTGTTAGTGTTGAATTCAATGGGGGTTTTTCAGAGTTCAAGATCAAATAATTCGAATGTCTCACCTGTAATTCCTGACTGCATGATGCTGCACTGTAGGATGCAGCTCGGTTGGTTGGTTGTTATTTATGAGGGGAGAAGCGGTGAATAATGAGGGGCCGATAGCGCGTTGTCAGCCGTCAGGGCTGCCCAGTTGGGCTTTATTTCGACATCCAACGAGTCTATAATACAGAAAGGAGAAAAAACTTGTGTTATTTTAACTCGATAGGAATATGTTCTTGTGTGGTTGTTACACAAGCATTGCTGACTGGTGTATCTACAACCGGGTCATTCATGGACAGACCCTCAACACCAAATTACTACACTGGCAAACGACTCTTCAATGGTTTTGGATATTCTCTATTTCAGCTCAAGGCGCACCAAAGTGGTATAGAAAAGAACTAACGCAAAGCACAAAATATTTACACAAAGAGCCGTTTCAAGCGGCTTGCAATGAACAGTTCTGTTCCAGAGTCCAATGCGCGAAACAGGGAATGCAACTCCCACCATGCCAAGTCAGGTATCACAATGCTTTCCAGAAAACAACAAGACATTTTGGCACATTTACTCATCAAAGCTACCACCAACGAAAGACCAGTTAGAGCCCTCGAGCTTACCCTTGAGGTACTCATAGACGGTGAAAGTAACAGCCTGGCCGGGAGCAACACGCATGACACGAGGGGTGATACCCTTGTAGAAAGCGCGGTAACCCTCAGTCTTCCACATATCCTTGGCGATGACCATGATACGGGAGACAGCGGACTGACCGGGCTCAGCACGGGTCTTCTGGAGACGGGTCTTGATGGTGTCGATGGGAGCGTTGGAGAAGGGTCCGACGGCACCGGAGATCAGACCAATCATGGTGGTTTGGTAAGCGGGCAACTGGCTGTCGCTGTAGGCGGGTTGCCAGCGCTGCAGAGCAGCCTTCAGTTCCGTGTATGCGGTGAAGTTGGCGGCCTGGTTGGTTCCTTGTCGGAGGGCGGTCAGGGAGACACCGCGGTAGAGGACGCTGAAGCCTTCTTCCTTGACAACGGTGAAGAGCGCGTGGGGGGCGCTGCGGTACTTGGGGGCGTCCAGGGGATCGGCCAAACTGTGGTGCTGGGCCTGCAGACGAATTTTGATAACTTCCATAGGGTTGACAACGGCCACGGCTTCGGTAACACCGGCGGCAAGACCAGCTATGAGGGATTGTTAGCTTTCCATTATGCATTTTCGATTTTTTTCAACGCTTCGCATACCAAGGAAAGTGGCTTTGCTGCTCACGGCGCCTGTCTCCTTATTGGCGAGCATGCCCTTATATGATTCGTATGAGGTGAATCGGATGGCCATCTTCGGGATGATACCACCCAGCACGGCACCAAGACCCTTGTACAGACCCATAGCGGTCTCCTTTTGCACAATTTGAACACCGGTGGCCACGAACCCGCGTGGCTTAACCTGATCCAGCGAAAATGGTTAGCAATGGCTTTTGATTGTCGAATGGCAAATTCCGTAACTCACCCCAGGTGCTGTGGCCCTCCTTGACAGCTGCATGCGGACCTTGATTGTGTCTAGAGGATGGCACACGAGAGCCTCCATCATACCGGCACCACCACCAGCTAATCGGGCATAGGTCAATAACCGTACACGACCCCGAAAGGGGGAGTGAGTCTATGCTACATACCGATCAAGTTGACCGCAGGCGATGTGCGCTTCTGCTGATTGACATTTTTGGCAGACATTGTTTCGATATGTTTTAGTATAACTGTAGAGAAATTGCACTTTTGTTCACAAAGATTTCACAGGAATCCTTCAATGTCGGTAATCAAGTTTCGCAGATGTTCCGATTGTCGCGAGAAAAAGCCGAGAATGTGGAGAAGTGCGGAAGTATACCGTTCCGGAGATAAGCCGAACAATTGGAAGAGATGGTATATCTGAAAGAAAGATCAAGATATCAATTGCAAGGATCTTTAATCTTTCAGGAAAGAAAAGGCGAAGTTCCAGGGTATATGATTCAAGGCGAGTGGCAACGGTGCCAAACTTTGTGGGGAGCTATGACGGGGAAGCGGAGGAAGCTGGACGAACGGAAGTATGACCACGCACAGATGAGAAGACCAGAGAAGAAAGAAAGGGAAAAAAAAGAGGTGACAGATCCAGGACTTGCCGAGGGGAGATCTCTATATGTATAATAATTATGTCCTATTTGGTACCGAGCACAAAATGTAGGGCGCTTCACGACAATCCCGAGGCCTTCGGCAACAAGGGCGGCTCTCTTCTCAGCGGAATGAATGACCCCAGATTTTTAATGATCAGATTTCACATGTCTTGTCCAAGTTATCACGTTGACGGCTTGTGATTATACTCGGTACCTTGAGATTCAGATTACATCGTACAATGTAGGGGGAGAGAAAGTACAGAAAACGCCCGTGCCTTGTTCGACTAGTTACAATGTATAATATCATCTTATACACAATCTACCCGTAGACTACGGAGTACAACAGTCCAGAAAAGCCTAATTTCTCCAGGGAGCTCATTACTCCGGGGATATTCTGAATATTTCGGGACTTACAATTCGGAGCGAAGTATCGAACTCCGCTGGCGGGTGATCTCGGACCAGCGCGAGATCTCCCCTCAGCCGAGGTCCATCCCCAGAAAGGGTCATGGGACGTTCTGAGTCAGATAATTAAAGTATTCCAAGGTTCGTTGAACGTGGGGCTTGCTGCAGGCTTGAACTTTGTGTTTATAGTCAGGGGTTCAGTTGTTGGAATGTATATATGGGCAAGGTGTTGCGGCAGTGACGTTGATAGTAGCGTCATTTTGATCGGATGAACGTTTTCCCGAATTTATAGTGGCATTTGCACGGCGTTTGTTCGGACTTTGTTGTATGGAGTACAAGAGATCTAGTTACCTCGGACAGACCAAATAACGAATTATACAAGATATGAAACTGACAGTGTCAGCATGATCTAGTTCCTCCGTATGTTGACTCAGATTACGAATATGTCTCCGGTGCCATTCGACCCGATTGATGACATCGGCTACCCGACTTCGGCAACCCGTTTTGGATTCCCAGATTTGATATACAACATACAAAGATGCAAAATATACACTTATCCATGATGGATACCACCATGTACATTGTAATAGTACAACATATAGCTTCAGATGATGCGATTCCTGTGCGCGCTATCGAATCCGATGGGTCGGACTTACCCCGATCACGAAAATTTCCCCCTACATATCCCCTACATACCCCAAAATCCATCCACGGCGGTACAATACCCATGCCATCATTCCTAGACTAAAAAGAAAATGGAAGCAGCCCCGGACATCGCACAGCCACGGTGGCAGCAAGCCCTGAAGCGCATCGCAAGTCTAATCCTCCGCCAATGGCTCCTAATCGGGATCGGCGTCGTGTGCGCCCTGGCATACTGCTTCCCAAACGTGGCCAAGCATGGAGGCATCATCCGCTCCGAATACAGCATCATGTACGGCGTGATCGCGATAATCTTCCTAATCTCAGGATTGAGCATCCCGCGCCAGAAGCTTATCGAGCACGTGCTGAATTGGCGACTCCACTTGATCGTGCAGGCGGTTTCGTTTCTGTTTATTCCTGCGCTGGTGCTGGCTATCGTGCATATTATCATCGCTGCCGATACGGGGAGTAAAATTGATCGCGCGGTGCTGGCGGGGTATATCTTCACTGCTTGTATTCCGACGACGATTGCGTCCAATGTTGTTATGACGAGGTCTGCGGGTGGAGATGATGCGGCTGCTTTGGTGGAGGTCTTGTTGGCTAATATTCTCGGCCCGTTTGTTACGGCTGCTTGGACTGTTGCGTTGATACCTAAGAGGGCGGAGTTTGATCCCTGGCGGTATGGGGGTGGGAATTTGGGAAGTATGTATAGGGAGGTTTTCAAGCAATTGGGACTCAGTGTGTTACTGCCACTGTTCGTTGGGCAGGTGGTGAGGTGGACTTGGCCTGATCGCACTGCGTATGTCATGCAGAAGACCAAGCTGCCTAAGTTGTCTACTGTCTGCTTATTGTTGTTGATCTGGTGAGTACAACGAGCTTTCTATACGAAAGCCTTGGCCCTCTTTTTTGGTCTTTCTAACCCGCATTCTTAAATATCAGGGCCACATTCTCCTCCTGCTTCGCAACAGGAGCTCTCCAAACCTTTTCCGCGCAGAGCATAATCTTCGTGGTCCTATTCAACATCCTACTTTACATCACTTTAACGGCAGTATGCTTCTTCTGCTCCAGACCACCGCGAATCTTCAGCTCTCGACGCTGGTCCAAGCCCATATTTGAGCGCATGTCTCCGGAGGAAACTATTGCAGTTTGCTTTTGCGGACCAGCGAAGAGCACCGCACTTGGTATCCCGTTGCTCTACGCAATGTGGCAGCCAGTTGATCTCTTCATAAAAGCGAAGACATCGGTGCCGGTACTACTCTATACCACGGAGCAGATCTGCGTGGCGCATTTCTTCGTTCAGATGTTCCGGTGGTGGCATGCTAGAGTCATCGAGAAAGAGGATTTGGATGACTCTACGCGCGATGATGTTGAGATTGGTATGGCTGAAAATTTATGTGGGGATCACGCAGGACGTGTTCATGAGCGTACGACTATTTGATACCCGTTTAGAATATAATATTGTTTTCATTCCTCCGACGGTGAGGAGTCTTGGATTGTTTTTCTTCGATGTCATCGAGGCTTTGGATGTTCCAGTGATTGTTCAAGTCTCCTATTTAGAATAGCTAGGTTACATAACAACATTCAAAGCTCAGCGATCTCTTACTGTCTTGATGGGCCACGTACTGGACAATGAGCCTAGGCACTTTACGAGGATTACCTTTGAAAATAGCTGGCCAAAACAAACCGAAATCGGACTTATAAGTAAATTCAACCACACCCGGTGGTATGCATGTGTAGAATACATGGACATAGAGAATCACAAAGGGAATCACAAAAGAAACATTATGCAAAAATAACCTCCAAGAATGATGGAGAGCCAACTTGATCAAGAAAAATGTACAGAATAACCATGCAATGTGCGTAGAGATCGAAGTGGCTTATATCTCAGATATAGCTCACTTTGACTCCCATTCCGGCTGTAGCTTTGACCTTTTGCCAAGCGCCGTCTGTAATCCGTCGGATGCGATCGCGCACACCCTGCCGGCTCATCGCCATCGTAATTCCGATCAAGAAAAGTAGGATGCGCACTATTGACATGGGATTCCCAGACACAGTTCGGATAATGTGACGGAAGATGTTGCGCACGCCAGTGGCCACGGCCTGAGTTGGGCGACCCCGGGGTTCAGCCTTGTCCTGCTTTTTGACATTTTTGGAGCTGGATGATGAGACGGGAGCTCGTGACTTGCCATTTGGCGACTTGTCTGTCGGTTGTCTGGCTCCTTTGCCTTTGGGAGAACCATTTGTGCGGTTTTTCTCGATCCCATAGTCGACTTCGCTGGTATTGCGCTTATTTCCATTAGACTGTACTCGCGCAGCGGCTGCTGCTGCTGCTTCTTCGGCTTCACGACGTTCATCCTCTCGTTTCCGTTCAAGCTCTACATCTTTGGCTCGCTGTAGTTCGACTGCGCGCATTTCACCCCGCTCCTTCTCTTCCTTCAGGCCCTCGAGTGTCTGGAGGAAGAGTTCTTTGCGTTCTTCATCGAGGACTTCGCTCAAATTGATGAATTCGGTGGAGTATTCCCACTCGTCATTGCGGGGGAGGACGTGCAAGGTAAAGAGCTCGATAATCTTTACTCTGGCATTTAGATCTTTCGGAGTATCAGCTCCGCTTGTCGCGCGAATAGGGCGCTGCTCGTAATCATCAGAAGCATCGTGTAGGCGACCTGCAAGGTCGAGGTTGGGTTGTCCGTAGGAAGAGAGATAGGTCTCAAGGCGCTGTTGGTTCAGGGATTGCGAAGAGGAGTGGGTTAGAAGGAGGGTAGCACTAGGATCGCGTTGTCAGTACCTCGATTTAGGCAGGAAAGTGAGCTGATACTAACAGGTTGTAGACCACTTCGGGATCCACCGAACCCTCGTGGCCTTGGTATCCGACCTCGACCACAGTTTCCCAAATCGCACCTTCTCTGACTTGCGACGCAATTGATTTCCACTCCTTCTGACCAAATTGCTTCTTTCCCTCCTCTGCACCGAGATCGACTATTGCGCTAAGGAGGGTGATGTAGAGGTTCCACACCTTGATCCTCCACGTGCCAGCGGCCGTGGCAATCGGCGCAATAGGTGTTGAGCTGTCGCCATTTGTTTGCTGGTCCTCTGGTACTGAAGGCGTGATAATCGGTTGGATATTTGCGAGCGCTTCTGGTAAGCGTCGTGTGAGATACAGTTGGGAGGCTTTCTTGTATGTCTTGGAGCACAACTTTGTGGGGGAAGCTGAGGATGGGGCGTGAGAGCGCGACGACGCAGAGGGTCCGTTCGCCATTGGGGAGGCCGAGATGTAATAGGTCAAATTCGATCTTCAAAAAGTTGTATAAGCAGTAATTATAAGAGGGAAACCATTCAAGCTTGGAAGTAAAGCGTGTCGGGTCTGTGATCGGCTCTCTCGTTTTCCCTCGGCTCGTCCAAGTCCGGGGTCAGTCACGGGACTGGCCTGTGAGATCGTCTATGTAGCCTCAGGTAGGCTTGTTTACTCTCTCACTTCTCAATTCACGATTATTTTAGCTCCCTAGACAGGTTCAAAAAGAGGCGCTTCACTTCTATATTACTCTAGGCCAATTTTCCAAATTTTTCTGTTATTGCATCGCAGGTAACAGCCTGTGCTATTCCAATTGGACATAAACATCGCCAGGATGTTGCCTCGGTCATTTATACACTCTAACTGAGCTAACTCCTAGGGTTAAGATAGATATTGCTTGTGAAGCTATATGCTGTATTTCTGAAGCAATAGAGAATGTACTTTGAGAACCTGCGAAGGATTTCTTGACAAAAAGATGCATATTCAATCCTTGCTATCTATAGAGAACCAGAATCTGGTAAATGCTTCAAATTTTTATACATATTATATCACTATTTCCTCATCTATCTCTCTCTTCTTCTTTGCTCCTATCACAACTCTGGTCTATCAGACTCAACAGCGTAGACCAGTAAACTTTCAAGCTATATCATCCTGTCGACTGTCGACAACGTATCACCCCTTCTACAAACTACACGCAACGCAGTGCTCTTTGTGATCAATTAAACGCGGATACCTGCCTTCCTAATGCATACTCTTCTTTTTTCTAGCAATCAGTACTTCAACAAAGCCAACTCTTTCCTTTTCACCTCTTATCTTCATTCACTACGCTCATACTTCGGTGCTGTTCCCAACTTTGAACCAAGATGGATATCACGGCTGTCACCTTTCCCGATTGCCTATCCTCCATACTGAACGACATCTCCACCAGCTGCTTCGTGTCCGTAGACTTCGAGCTGTCTGGGGTGGCTTTCAAATCCAGTACACCAAAGTCCCGGCCCCAGACTGTGCAGGAACGATATGTGGAAGCCAAATTGGCTGCAGAGCGGTATCAGATTCTTCAAGTTGGGCTGACAACTTGTCATGAAGATAAGGAAAAAGGTACGGATTAACCCTAGTGCAAGATGTGTCCCGCTAACCATCTATAGCCACCTACACCCTGAAACCGTACAACATAAATCTGAGTCCAATCACCCAGCGTGAGATGGATTTGAATCGGGACTGGACATTCGGAAGCCGCTGTATGTCCGATATCTACAATATGTTGAGCATACGCTAATATCTCCCTGAACAGCAATGGAATTCTTGCTTGCTAACCACTTCAGCATTGACCACATGTGCACCTTCGGTGTTCGATACCTATCTCGAGAGGAAGAACAATTGGCAATCAGAAGAGCTGCAGAGAAATGCCAACGGAACCCTGTCCAAGTTGTGGATATTAAGAAAGACGATCATGAATCTCTGGAGTTCCTTGAGGCCGTTCGGATCAGTGTCAATGAGTGGCTGGCACAGGGCGAGGTAAGATGTTGTATCAAACGTTGATTTGAATACATCAATTGACATATATAGAAACGCCGCGAGTGGCTCAACATCCCGCCACCCAGCAGCATCCAGCTTGTTCCAGGACCCATACCTACCGGGCTGACTAGCATGCAGAAATGGCTGATACACCACCTTATCAGCGACGAATACCCCAACTTAACGTCGCGGGGTGCATCAACGTTCGTCCAGATCGAATTGCGGGACCCATGCAATGAGCAGTCTACCTTGGAGGCGAAATTGAAGGTCAAAAAGGAACGAATCCGGAAGCATATCGGGTTCCGCTGGATCGCAGAAGCGCTTGTGGGTGGAAGCCTGGACGAACTTGAAGCAGACGCTTTCCATCCTCTGATGAAGGTCATCGAGCAGCCGACTTTCGGAATCCAGCAGTTGTCAGACAAAGTGAAGAGTCGGCTCAAAGAGAACAGACCGATTCTAGTCGGCCACAACATGTTCTGCGATCTGCTCTTCTTCCACGCATGCTTCTTAGGTCCGTTGCCGAATACCCTCGCCGAGTTCCAGACCGCCATCCACGAGCTATTCCCCGTGCTCGCGGATACCAAGTACATGGCCACTCACGACTGCGGCTCTCTAAACCCTATGTCTTCGCTTGAAGATCTCAACACGACTTTAGCTGGAATAGAAAGCCCCAAGATAGGTAGGACATGAGTTATATCATTGACAGCAAGCGAGCACAGCTAATCATTTTGCAGAGATCGACCCTCGCTTTGCGAAGTACAAGTTCCGTAAGAGTACCCATGAGGCAGGATACGATAGCATGCTTGCCGCCATGGCCTTCATCAAACTGGCAGGCAATATACAACGCATCAAACGCCGGCCAACGACCACAGCACCCAGTTTGGTTGCCGGTATCATGGCACAGCCTAGCAACAACCAGGCTGTTACCAAGAAGGAATTCAACAACTTCTTTGATGTTGACACCGAGACAATCCCATTGATTCAAGCAGCCCAGATCGCTCAAGCTGGTACATCCCTAGCCGACACTGGTTCCGGGCGTATCACTCGTCTGGTCGATCAGGGCAAATTACTCCCGCGCCTCGGAGATGCCTTCTGGGATACCTACGGCAACATACTGCGGGTGTTCGGTACACAGGAGAGGATGGTGCAACTAGGAAGAGAGGTGCCAAAACAGGAAGAGCTGCTGGTGGAGATTTGAGGGGAGGTTTAGGTGTTGGTTCTGGAAATACTTGCGGAGAAGGAGAAATTAGAAAAGAATGAAGGTAAAATGGTAAAAATGGATTTCTATCAAAGCACACAGCCGTAAGACTAAGGGGATGTTCGCGGCAGCTATCTAACAGTACGCCTTGATTTTTTAAGAAGGTACCGCTAGCGAAAATTGGCCGCGATCTCAGGAGGAGCTCACTCTGAGCACCTTTAAATGATCAACCGGCCGTAGAGAACTGGACGCAGTGATGATAAGAGATGCTTGGAGAAGGGAAGAGAGTGGAAGTCGAATTTTGAAATTTAAAGCGCCCGGGCGGTGACTAATCCCAATCGGGCCTGGCGACAACGTGACCTGGTTGGATCTTTTTCTCGGGGAGACAAGACACCGATCAGCCCCAAACACATTGCCATTCCACTCTTGAACATGTCGTCAGGATCTAATGGTGCACGGCGCGTGGCCTCGCTATTGCGTATGTCCAATTGAACTTTTTGCCCGGATTCCTGATACTGACTCCGCGCGCAGGGCCATCAATAGTCGACTCCGGCGTGTGCAGAAGCTGTCAAGAGACCATTAGCCGCCGCAGCTATTCCTCGGCAGCACCAGCAATCGAATCGACCTCCGCATCAACAGCGGCCGACTCCGCCGTGAAGCCAGCCTACATCATCAACGCCGGTGTAGTCCTCTCCCGCCCTCCCCAAATCACCCGTGAACTCGAACCGTTCGAGAAAGCGTTCTTTTTCTACCAGAAACGACTGAATGAGCGTCTCGCCCTTCCCTTTACGAAATATTTCTACTTCAAACGCGGAACACCAGCCGACGAAGACTGGAAGAAGAAGATCCAGGAGCGCCGGACTGCCGCGCGTGATATCGGACATTACAACGCGTACGACAGCGATGCATGGAACGACGAGCTCCTGCTAGGAGCACAGGAGTCTGAGCCTGAACACCAGATTGAGGCTCTTGTCCAGGACGCAGAATCCACTGCCAATGCGACTTCCCAAGATACCAGCAAAAAGGAAGAAATTCCTCGGCCGTATCCTCGGATCACGGAGGCAGACAAGAAGAACGACCAAAAGAGTCTCGATCGTTTGCTTTCCCGTACTCTCTATCTCCTTGTTCAGTCCAAGGAGGGACACTGGAAGTTCCCCAGCTCGCCGGTAGAGTCGGGCGAGACCCTTCGCTTGGTGAGTGCTATACTTTTGAACCGCATTGAGTTTAGGAATCATACTAATACTATTTCTACTCTAGGCTGCTGAACGCACCCTCGCCCAGTCCGCCGGTGTCAACATGAACACCTGGATGGTCGGTTTCCACCCGGTCGGATGGCACTCCTTCAACCCCCGCCACTCCAAGAAGGCAGGCAACGAGATCGAGGTTCCCGGCAGCAAGATCTTCTTTTTGAAGTCTCGTATGATGGCCGGCCAGGCCGATCTGTCCGTCAACACCCAGGGCCTCAAGGACTTCAAGTGGCTCGCCAAGGAGGAGCTCCCGCAATACTTGAACACGCAATACTACAGCAACATCAAGAACATGCTGGCCGACCGTTAAGAGGTGATGGAAGCAGATGAAGGGAGCTGGGAAGGAGAACGCGAGGTTCAATGTTCTTCAGGAGATGAAAAGGCATACTTGTTCCGATCTTATAGCGCACCATTGGTGTCGCATTGCATATACTCTTATTGCGCATGCCATGTATAACTAGAATTTTCCTACACTGTCAAATCAAGTTCATTTCAGTTCAATATCGATGTTTATCTAATATTCCGCGGTATCGTCAACGCCCAACGCCATGCAATGTAAAACAGAAAATAAAAGGCTGTAATCGCCCAGATCTAACCCACAAGCACTTCATGCCATGTTGAACTTCTGTCCCTGGACAATAGGCTGGTCCTTGACCGACTTCCCCGCCAGATTCTTGCCGCACATGGCACAGGCTAGTATCGATATCAGCATATGCAACGAACAAAGGGCAAATAATACAGCAACATACCATTCCTCTGATAAGCGCACCGCTGGCAAAACTTCCTCCCTATCTCCGTCTTCACCTTGCAGTTATCACAAGACGAAGCATAAGCCGCATAAGGATTCTTCGCTTTCGCGCTGAGGAGCTTGCTCTGGAGGGAATGTCAGTATACAACTTATCCAGAATAGTGATAATTCTCCTTAATTCAAAGTATCAAACAGAAAATTCTGTAACATACCTTTCCGATTCCCGTGGCGCCTAGTGTCGGCTTCGCCTTTCCCTTGTCTGCGCCGCCACCGAGTGTACTAGACGGCGAGCCGTAGTACATGTCGTTCTTGCGCTTGACGCCAGGGGTGGCGAGCTCAGTGGCTTTGAGCTTCTTTTGGCATTTCGAGCAGACCATTTTGTGAGATGTGAAAGTGGGTGTTGATCGAGCGAAGGCTTGATGGCGAAAATGAAGATGATGTTGTCGCGGGTTTGCGCCACCGCCTGGTCTGCCAAGACGTTTTTGTCTACTTGCTTCTTCATGTTTTATGAGTGGCTTTTTTGGTTTATTGTGTTTTTCTAGGTTCTAGGGTGTTATTTGAGGCATACTGGAAATATGCTTCATACAATGTTTTGTTCAAAAAGGATTGCATTGCTATCATTCGCATCGTATTGGGTATCAACATTAAACGGTCGGTATACACATTAAAAGAAGTATCACTGTAATAGAAACTCTCACAAAGTCAAAATCATAGGAAATCAATCAGTAGACCTCAGCAGAATCAGACCTTAACATGAACCTTACTAGGTCGAGACATGGTGCGGGTGGGCCTGGTGCTGTGTTGAATGATCCACGTACGGAGGAATATCATATGGCTGTTGAATCTGAGGGTAGTGTCCCTCGGGGAACTGAGACTGATAATCAGGTGCGGGATACTTCGGCCCCTGGTCGAGGTTGTGCCATTTCGCACAACACAGGAGAAGACCAGTGTAAGTGCCGACCCAGAGCACGAACTGTACAATAGTTCTGGCGGCGTCCAGGTATATCGGCCAGTCATATGCAGAGGTAGGCATCAGGCTATAGCGAATGTAAATGATGGCCAGGGTGGAACACACAGCGCACCAGGAGATGGCAGCGGCGACGAGTGCCATAGCGGGCGACTGATAGCCAATTAGTTGGTGTATACCATAGAAACTATTGGAGTGAGATTCACCTTTGACCAGAAAGCATAGCTGCGAGCCTTGATCGCCAGGAAGATTCCCCAGGCGAGAATCTCCAATGACAGCAGCCAATAGATGATATACACCGCGACATTCAGCTGTGTCCAGGACCACTGCATATCGGCGTTGAGAGTGGAAACCACGCTTCGCACGTAAGAAGCAACACACATGCCCCATTCGGCAAGAGAGGCCACGAAAATAATACCGAGGAGGAGATAATGGATGGTGGTCACTGCCGCGTGTGGCTTGCCGGAGACTCTAATAAATCCCAGGAGGCGATGGATGAGGTTCCAGAAGACATAGAAGGTGAGGCAGATCGCAACGACTTTGAATAAGTCCCAGAGCATCAAGCTGATCAAATAGTACATCGTCACCTGCGCCTCAGCCACATATAGGGCTTCCCAGGCGATGATGTTTATTTGGCAGCTGTGACCCACTGGTTAGCGGATTGTTTATTTAGTCCAGATCTTTCCACATACCATATAGAGGAAATCAGAGCGCAAATGAGTGCTTTCAGCGGGAGACTACGATTTCTGATTCTGCATGCCCAAATGAGGAAGGCGACGAACGCGAGGAGGGAAATGATATCAAAGACAAATTGGGTGATAAAGAGAGGCTTGTATTCGTCCGGGTAGTAATGCTCCAGTGACAGCCAGGTCGTGTCGCTCCACGGATTATCGTCGACATAGCTGGAATAGCTTCCGCTGCCGCGTCGAGGCGCCATTTTTGCAATTTGTTTTGTTCTGCTTAGCTCTGGGGAAATCTAAGATCTAACAATTTCCCCAGATTTTACGAAATGGACGGCATTTAAATAAATGGATCAGGGGGCTCAAGCAAATCCTCCGCACGAGTGCAGTTGCTCGGATTGAGGCCAAGGGCCTTCAAATACGAAGCCAAGATGTCAATGGGGCTGCTTTGATTGGTCCAAAGCCCTGAGTTAGTCTTGGGAGGGCGAGCTCCAGGCCAAAATACGAGTTGGCTTCGCTTCTCGGGGGTTGGCCCCCTTTTTGGGACCTGCACTTCGCCCCGTGCATATTCGCATGCTAGCGCGGGGCGTATTCTTTGAGTTGGAATTCAAGGGAGAAAGGGATGAGACGTATTTGGTGTTAAGCGAGAAAGGCGAGAAAGGCGTAAGAATAGTGAAGTTGCGCCCGAAGATGCCAACACACACCGTTAAGGCGAAAGTACGAAGGAAAAGAAACAATCACAAGCCAAGGCCTTCTATAAAAAGAAACAGGTCAGCTGATTAGATTTTACTTCATCTTCATACTTCGTACAAGAGATATAGAAGAAGTGGACAATTTAGCAGAGGTTCCTTCTTCTATCCTATACTTACATCTCACTTACACTCACATCTTAGAATGTTGTACATCTGGTCCAGGATCCCCATGAAACATCCACGATTACCCTCTTCAGCCTCGTGCAGAACACCTAATTGGAGAGCGAAAACCGCAGTCGGGATAAAATAAAAACAGAAGCCTTTTTGCCCTTCCTGTAAGCTGTCAAACCACCGACCAGGGAAGATCCCTAGACAATTCTCAGCCCCCCCGAATCTGAGTTCCACCCAGTTCATGCGTCCTGCATTGTTCCGATCGATCCTCGATATGTTGAAGTATAATTTCTCCAGTATGGATGATGAAAATATTTCTCGACTGCATGTTCTTTCATTTTCAGCCCGGACAGCTGTCCACGGCACACATTCGCCCTATTCCTTGTTCTGTATGCCCCTTGTGTCCTTTGGGCCTAAAGGACCTTTCATGCTCCTCTTAGAAGCCCCGTCACATCGTGATGGATCCCCAGATGCATGGTGACCCGCCACTTGCGAACTGGCCCGCAGGCCATCTGTCGCCGAAGCTATGCAAGCACGCTTCTCGAGGGCCTCAAAGAAATCGACCATAAAGAACATGACTCTAGCGCGGCAGGGAGCCCAACAGCTTGGTTCAGTCCCCAGCACTCTGGTTCTGGCTTCCTTGATACGGCCATCCCCGGCCGGACATGAGCAGATCATCCCCTGAATTCCATTAGGGGGAAGCCGACATTTGGTCTCGCTATATAAGTACTGCGTAGTTCAAGCCATAATAATTGATTCAATCACCTTCTTTTTCTCTTTTTCTCATTCTCTTTACTTTCCTTTTGCTTTTTTTCGGTGTTCCCATTTCCAGGTCTGGCGCAACCCGCATTCGGCGTATCTCAATTCTCGACTGCATCATATCCCAAGATTTTTTTTTCTGCCTTCTATGCGTATGCATCGTGCATGATTTGCTTTGCTCGGATTAGTGCGCCTGCTTAAACTTCAGAGGCAAATGTTGTGACCCCAGCGTCATCGCTGAAGGATTTAAGAGTGATCAACTGCAGCTCATCCGGGGTATTCCTATTCTCGAGGCACCACACAGTGTGACTCTACAACTATTTTCCTTTTTCCCACCTATTAAGAACGGTGGAGACCCAATTCAAGAAATCCCAAAATCTCAAAATCAAAAATGCCTCCAGATGGTTCAACCTTCACGGCACTAAACCTGCCACCGACATTCGAACTACCCCAGTGCATGGAATACTTCACCCTCCGCGCAGGTCCAAACACAGACCTCTGGCGCAAACCACCCAACGGCGAAACCTCCACCGCCCCAATCGTCTTCACATCCCTCCGCCACGCCTTCGTCGTAGCAGAGGTGACCGTGAGCGCAGACTGGGAACTGGAATGGGACCAAGGCGGACTGGTAATATTCGCCGGCGCCGCGCCGCAATCCTTCTCCTCCGAAGTCGACGGACCGCGGGGCTTCCGCAACGCACCGCGCTCACCCTGCAAATGGGTCAAAGCCGGAATGGAGTTCTCGTCGGGAACGGTGAACGCGTCGTCGGTGAGCGCGACGGCCGATGGCGCGGACTGGTGTTTGTCGCCGCTGGCGCAGTCGGCTCAGGCCGGACTGGCTATCCACTCGCTGCGTATCAAGCTCGAGCGTGTCGGCCACGCGCTGTGGATTTGGTACCAGGTTCCGTCGGCGTCGCCGTTCGCGCTGTCGCCCGGTGCGGTGGGGAATACGTGGAAGAAGCTGCGCGAGGTGACGTGGTTCTTTTATGGGGTGGAGGATAAGTTTGTTCATGTTGGGGCTTATGCGAGTCGGCCGACGGGTCTGTCGCGGGCTGGTGCGATGTGGGATGATATGCATGCTTCTTTGGCGACGGGTTCGGCGGATGGGTTGGTGGTTGAGTTTGAGGATCTGGAAATTTTCTAGCTGGTGTGTCTTGCTCTCTTCTTGGTTTTTGGCTTGCTTTGATGCGCTTACACTTGGGGTTTGGGGCTTTCTTTTCGAGTCCTGGTGATACATATTCCCCATCAGCGTTTTGGTTTTATCGGTTTATCGAGCGATTATGGCATGTTTGGAGTCTTTCGTGATCGTTCTTGCAGGTCTTCTGTTAACATTGGTCTTATCTTATTCATATGAAGTATATTTATTGATGCACTTGAGCTTTTTCTTCCAGCAGGAGTGTGAGCATGTCGGCTGGGTGTATTAACGCGTGTATTGCTCTTCTCGCCTCAATGATGACTGGAGTCTAAGTCTCTTTTGATTACTGTGATTTCTATTCTTGTATTTCCCAAATTAAACAGAAGAAAAATAAGAATAACAGAAAAATAATTCAAGATTGATGTGATTTGGTAGTCGCCGATGTATATATTGAACCTCAAAAACCAAGCCTAGAGACAGTATATATATTGCTCAGTTGGACCTTTACCAAATTACAAAACCCCCCAATGTATGAACATATAAATCCACAAAAAGAAACATCCATGAGATCTCATTAATATCACCAAGATATACTTGATATTGTCACTAACTGAAAGCGGACTAGACCGGGTTCGTAGATATAAACGGGGAAGTTGCCGAGCATCAGAGCTTTACCCCAACCCCAAAATAGCGAATTCACAAAACACCTAGTTCGCAATGAAATATGACTTGCTTCACCTTCAATCTGCATGCTGCATGCAGAACCTCGATCTGTAGCCCTGGAATCCGAGGCTGATGTCACTTCACAGGTTGAGTCAGCTGACTACGGGAAAGCCGTTCCCGAGGTCCCGGAGCTAAGAATCTTGCGTCGAGGGTCTCAGGCTCATTAAGAACCGCCAGGACTGATTCTTTGGGATCAAATAGCTCGATCACATTGTGAAGGCTCTGTAGTTCACTCTCGCCGTTTATTGTAGGCCAATGGGTGGTAGTTCTGGCGTAGTTGCAAGTTGAAGAGCGGGTCGAATGCTGCAGGACCCGTAGCAACATCGGCTAGAGCGGGATATAACAAGCGCCAAAAAGACCAGCTGTTTGTTGTCAAGATCGAGCTAGGATCGCCCCGGGTTTATAGCTTTTAGCTTGTCTACGTGGAGTTCTGAGCTTGGGAGCAAAGTAACTCATTCAGGCGTTATACATACAATCTCACCCCATGGGGAAGAACTAGGAAAAGGAAAGAGAATATTATACGGCCGTCAGACGCAACACACAGAGTTTTTCGTTTGGCTCTTTGATAGGTTGGATGGTCGATGGGCCATATAGGACTCTATATGTACAGAAAGAAAAGTGTTGTAGATGACGCTGAAAGTAGTACATGGTAATACATCACGACCAAATACCCTCCCCGGCAGAAAAAGAGATTCTCTCAAAAAACCCAAAATCCTTGTTTTGATGACATTTTTCCAAGAATCCGAAAACCCGAGTCGTAGATAATTTAGACGTACTTGCACATCATGGCAACCATGAGATCGAAGAGACCCATGGCCTCGACGAAGGCAAAGCCGAGAATGGCGTAGGAGAAGAGCTGGCCACGGAGGGCAGGGTTGCGGGAGACACTCATGAGGAGAGCGGCGAAGACGAGACCGATACCGATACCGGCACCACCGAGACCGATGGCGGCGGAACCCATACCGATGTTCTTGGAGACCTCAACCATGGCGGAGGCGACCTCGGAGGAGTACTGGCGGCGGGCGGCAGTCTGGAAAGCCTTGGCCTGGAGGAGAGTGGGCGACTGGATGCGCTTGGGGGCACCGAAGGCGGGGGCCTTCTGGGTGAAGGTGCGCTTGGTGGCAGCGTTGAGCTGGAAGCGGGCAGCAGGGCGGGCGACCTTGGAGGTCTGGGCCATGACCGAGGCCATGCGGGAGGCGAAGACACGAGAGGTGGCCATTGCGATGGATGGGTTTATAGAATTATAGGGTGGGTGGAAGAGAGGAGAAAGAAAGAAAGAGGAGAGAGATGGACTTTTCAGGGAGAAAAAGCTGGGAAACTACGGGAGACGGCACTCACTAGGACATAAATACTCTACGGCCAAATTTTCGCCCGTCCGCCTCCTAGTCGGTCTTAGTGTCTGTGTAAGGTAAGAAAAAAGCCCTAAGTTGTGCGTGGACTGATACGCAGAATACACCGTGAGGAATGCTGGGGGTGCGTATGGGCGTGTAATGGGCATTCTTACCGCGTATTGCGACCTGTCGGGATCAGTCGGGTATTGTTCCAACTGGGTCCACTGGGTGTGATTCGTCGAAGGGTATGGGTCTGAGTTATCTATATCCCCTGCATGGGGTTTCAAGGTTTAGCGGTATACCTAGCATGTACATGGAATATATTGGACCTAGGGAGTACGGTGTACGGATACCAATTGTAGAATCGAATTGCACAAAGGGATAACATGAGAAGAAAATGGAAATACAAGTTGTAATTATAAAATAATAAAATCGTAAAATCAAAATCACAATAATCCAACCCTTGCGGTGGATCTTAAGCATGTTCCAATCTGGTGGGTCGATCCACCTCCAAGCTCCTCTCCTCCAATCATAATCCTCTCGGGCCCACTATCTCTCTTGGATTTGTTCCCGGCGTCACCCAAACCGGCCCGACTCGGATTCCAGGTCCACCAACTACGGAGTCACTGGGCAACCACCGGCTGAAAGGAGCCAAATAATGTGGATGAGGTGGATATCGTCTCCCCCTTCGTCCCTCGGGAATCCACCTCACCGAGTGGTCATATTTGGAAAATACGTAATTCTGTACGGATCCGGTACTCCGAACAGCTTCGGTATCCTCCCCAGGCTTGCCGAGGGAGGTAAAAGCCATGCATCGGACCTGCAGGAGTTGGATTCTTAAGTAGATATATAGCAGGGGGGGACGAGGCAGAAGATTGGAAACGCCATAAGCAAGGAAACGAAAACCAAAAAAACCAAAACATAACCAAAACCCGGTTGTCGTGTCCTTGCTTTCGCAGCTCCACTTCTTGGATTTACGATCCGCCGTAATCCGGCTATCGCAGTGAAATCTGGTCTTTCCGGATTGCCCTAAAGAAGATTACAGAACCTTTGCAGTAACGGTAAACGGCCATTCAGCCATTTGAACGGGGTGCGAGACCCTTATATAGACCGACCTACCCCCGTCGCATCTGCACCGAATTCAAGCATCCCAAACGGGCTAACCAGAGGCTCTTCGCGTTTCTCCCGGAAATTCGATTTTTGGGAATTTCGGTTGGTCGCAGCTTGGCGGACCCACACAAGCTCGATTCAGGGTGCAGTTACGTGTTCTAGCTATCAACGCGGTTGATATACATATAACATACAACATAGGAATTGGAAATAATAATGGTTACAGTTATTGCAATTGCAATTGACTACAGCAATTGAGTAAAGAAGAAGAAGAAAAAGAATAAGAACAGAACTGTTGTATAAGTGAAGACGGCCCCGTCCGGGTGTAATCGGGTAAATACCAATACGGTACGGTAATACTCAACTCGGCGACTCATCAACTCATCATTGACCTGCCCGTGAGGTCATGCGAGAGGCCACTTGGCATCGTATATTGTATAGCCTCAGCGCCTGTACACTCGTGTACGCAGTATTGCCGTAATGGCATAAGACACACACAGTATCCATAGCTTAGTCTCTTTCTCAAACTATATCCACTCTCTCTATTCTAACATAAGAGCAAATGTGCCCCCCGGTGGTTAGAACTCGTAGTCAACTCTTCCTTCCCTTGAACCGCACAACCGCACTCACGCCCTCGGCTGAAAAAGAAACACATGCACCGACGGCCCTAGCGCCAGCGCTACTCGCTACTCGCAGCTGATGCGCTGGACAGCGCATAAGCCATTATTCTTCCGTCGATATAGTTATCCGCCCCCACGGATTCAAAGCCCGCGCAGTACTACTACATACCCAAATCACCAAATATATTCCCATAACCCAACGCGAGCCTCGAGAACGAAACCATGAGCCGCGGCTTATGATCCCAGGAACGACAATCTACCGCGCTCACTTTCCACGCCCTCCCGGATCTGCCCGAAAACATCGACTCTCGCACCGACTGTCTGGCCTGCACACGTCCCTCGATCAACGCGGTCTGATCCCAGCAACCACACCGAGTACGAAACACGTTTCAGGCACGATCCAGGCCGTAACAACAGCCACCTCAGGCTCGCGCTCACGCTGTCAGCGAAACACACGTCAATATTCACCGCCCCCGCCACAGACGGCCCTGGTGTCTTGCCCACAACATATGTAGACCGGTCATTGCGTATATCGTAGCCTTCGACGCGTTCCGTCACAGACCCACGTTCCTGTCCCCTATCTTCAAGCTGCGGATATATGTACATGCTGGTATGTTGTACCAGACCGGCCAGATCCGGTACCGGGCAGTGGGGATTCCGGCGCGAAGCGAAATGCTTCCTGTAGCTGTAGATTGATTTTGTTGGGAGCTAGCTGCTCCTGCTCGACGGATACGGATGCATCGGATACCGAGGGTATTCCGAGTCAATGCCGTGAGATGCGTCAGTCTCATCCCGGAAAGGGAATATGAACCAGCGCGTTTACTGGAAATTATTGTTTGTGTGTTTCATCTTTCCGGGATTGAAAACATTGGTTGCTGGTCGCGTGTACAACGTACATGTTTGCCTCGGCATTGTTAATTGGCAATGCTATGGATGGCGGAGATGCATTATTTCAGGTTGCGAACGATCTATCCTCTTAAGCATTCTATATGATATAGTTACACACTCTAAGTCAGTCTACGGAGTAGGTTGTAGGTAGTAATTCGTGCTTTGGAGCTGTGCACATGACCGTTCTTCAGCCACAGATAAGATCATCGGAATCCACTAGCTATACGCCATTAGGACTAGTTTTCGATCTGCGCGATCGAGATCCGACACCGTCAGTCTTGAGCTCTACAACTCAGAGGGATTTCCCAGCAGAGTTCCGGTGAATAAACTGACTGTAGCGTAGATAACAGGTATATAAAAAGTTGTTGGATGCCTAGTCAAATTGCAGCTTGAAATAATCCATGTTGAATTGATAAATTCAAGAGCTATATAGGCTTATTCATTAGATTGAAGTTCTCCCTAATAAGGGCTAAAGCCAGTTAAAGAAAGCGAGCAAGTATTAAACGGAAAGCAAGCCAGCATCTGCATCCTAAGAATCAGCCATAGAACTCTTCAGAGCACTAGTCAGGTCCACATGGAAGAAAGGCCGGTTGATTCCATCAACGGCCGCCATACAAGTACCGACACCAGATCGACCGCGACGACGATGGGTATTAACCTTCGTACTCTCACCAGTCTGCACAACCTGGATATTATCCTCAGTGACATCCATCACCGACGAGGCACTGCTCTCCTGCACATTCAGGCCAACTTCCAAGTCCTTTGACCATTCCTCCAACCCGCCGACTTGAGACTGAGTTACTAACGCAGGTAGTCCGCCATCCAATATCTCCGCAACATTAAAGATCGACCTCTGGCATCGAGGACCTGTCCCATCTGAGACGGTGGGGAACCCGAAGCCGGCGGCTGCGAGAGCACGCTTCGTCCATTTGTTGTGGATGTTCGCAAAGTGCCACTGCACGCTGTCTGGGGATGCCCAACGGTCAAGCTGGTTGCGGACGTCGATGAGGTTCTGCACGGATGTGACGTCTACGTTGTTGACGGCGGCGAAATCGAGAATTATAGCGCGCAGAGTTGGGAGTGGGGAAGTGGGTGCTTCCTCCGACAGAAGAAGTTTGCGTTCGGCGCGGGTTGGACCAGGGTCGTTCCAGGGTCTGTCGCCTGTTGTTTCCCATGCTTGTGGGTTTGTGCGCCGGGTCGCTTTGAAGATGTGGCTGACTAGGTGGTCTGTGTAGTGGTTTGCATTGGGGTAGTTGAATCCTTCGGAGACTCTGTAGATGAAGATTCCTGGGGCTGGCTGGTGGATCTTGATTCGGGGGTTTGTGCCACCGTCATGCTCGGTTGGGAGGTAGATTCTTCGAGATCCTTCGGTATCATCTTCGAATTCTGTGTTTGGGTCCCCCTGGGATGCGTTGAGGATATGGTCACCCACGACTGAATGGACCTGAATGTATCCCAGGAATTGACCCCGGGCTTTGGCAAGTCGGAAAAGGAGTACTGCTAGTGAGACGGCGATTGTGCAGTAAATTCCGGTCTCGATGGTTGAGAATATGATCACGATAACGCCCATGAAGAAGATGAGTGCGTCAATTGGAGATACACGCCAGAATTGATAGGTGATACGCGGCGGTGTAACGAGATCTCCTACTGCGTGGATGATCACGGCCGACAAGGACGATTTGGGAATGAAGAAGAACAAGGCAGGCAGCGCATAAATGGCAAGAAGGACGACAACGGCAGTGATCACACCCGCGAGGGGAGTTCGTACGCCGCACTTTGCTTTGATAGCAGTTCGGGAGAATGAACCTGTAGCTGGGTATGCACCCAAGAACGGACCGAGTAGGTTCGATATGCCAATTGCAATAAACTCCTGCGATGGGTCAATGGTATAGTTGTTGACACGACCGAATGATTTCGAGATAGCAATATGCTCAATCAGCAGAACAATCACAGCCGCAGGGAGCTCACCAAGAAATGCCTTGATAATTGGAATATCTATTTTGGGAACTCCTGCAGCCTTGAATCCGCGGGGGACATTACCGAGTAGCTTGAAGGCAGGATGGTCGCGTCGATGGAGATTGACCGCAGCGCTGATCATGGTGTAGAAGAGAACGACAAAGGCAGTGCGCAATGTCGACAGAAAGAAGAACAGCTTGGCCTTGTGGGGCTGCTTCCTCGTTCCGTAGTTGCACGCAGACCGTATACCATATAACATTGCCAACGCTGTGAGACCCATAGCAGCGTCCATCCGAGCGGATGGGAGATGCTTCAGCGTATCAATGATGATCTTATAGGTTGCCCCACGCGTAGAGAAATGCGCTTTCTCCCCGAGGACTGTCTTCACTTGACCTGCACAAACATTGATGGCGGACCCAGTCATGAAAGCGGTGATAGCAGGAAGGGGAATGAAGTCGACGATGAAGCCAAGACGCAGCAATCCGAGGAATAACACGATCGCACCGCAAATGATGGCCAGAGCGGAAGCAAGGACCGGTGGAGATATTTCGGGGTGAACTGCTTGAACCCTGATGATGATTGAACCCATGAGCGTAGACATGACCGCCACGGGCTGAGAGTGTTAGGTGTTTGTTTCCCAGGAAAGAACGGACTGATCCTACCCCAATAGTGATGTCCTTGGACGTTGCGAAGAACCAATAGATCAAGACCCCCATGAACGAAGAATAGAGACCGTACTCTGGGGGCAGCTTGGCTAGCTCAGCGTATGCCATACCCTGTGGAGTGACCACGGCGCCAACAGTAATGCCTGTCAAGAGCTGCAGATTAGTATCTGTATTTGACTATTCAAATGGAGTTTCTCACCTGCCACGAGATCCCCAATCAGCCATTGCACGTTGTAATACCCGATCCAATGGAGGAAAGGAAAGAGGCCCCAAACGTAGCGACGAACTTGAGGAGCGGTAGGTGTATGACCTCGAAACCAGTCGCCCACCGTAGGCTCACACTCGTAATAGCCATAAGTCCTGGTGTCATCTCCGACGACCGAGGGAATTGGACTCAAATCAATACGTAAAAGCTTTGCGAAAGCGTGACCGACTCGAGTCGAGATAGTCTCCGCCATTGTTGCGTCGGGTCTTTTCCGGCTCTTTGTAGTCTAGAGGGTCACAACCAGCGGCTCGCCAGATTGCTATAGAGAAGAGGAGTTGAAGAAGAAAGAAGAAAAGGGGAATGGCTAGTAATGATAGCCATATTGCGTCCATAAGGCCCGAACCATAGGGCTGATGGCTCATATACTTCGGTACGCGATGTCGTGCTTTTAGTGTTGATTGACCAAAACAATTGACTCTGACCAATCACAGCAGGTCTTGATAGTAGGTCATTCTCACGTCAGATGTGGGAGTTGACAGTCACTCTGGAGAGAAATAATAGGAGAGAATAAAATGTGGGAGATCAGTAGGAAAGCGTCGATCAAATTCTCGTAGGGCTGACCGCTTGGACCCACCCCGGATAGGGCTGATCTCTGATTTACATGTTGTATGTTATGTTGTATGTTCTGGAGCATGTATTATAGTCTTATGCACTTATTCCTCGATTAACTCTGCTGCCTGGAATTAGTTGCGTGTCAATTATGTGCCTTCGGTGTGGGACTTCTTGTGGAACGTGCTATCACCCCTTTGTCCCCATCGCATTCGACCTATAATACTCTCCAGCCTTCCTGAATTCCCCGAGAATATGAATTGCCCCTATATACTCCGTGGTCGACAGTTCTGTGCCTGTGGCGAAGGTGGAGAGAAGCGGGTACCTGAGCTACCCCACAAACATGGAATGGCTTCCTTTTCGGGTTAGCCTTGCCAGTTTGGGTTTAGCGTCAAAACACCTCCTGGTCGGACCGGGAGCTCCTTTGCTGAGTAAGGATCCTTGCATTTTCGCCGGTCCGGGATATTCAGCTATTCCTCCGCTGGTAGTACATACAAACAACATAATTTGAGCGGCCACTTGCCTTCACCATTGCAACCGGCCATATCTAACCACGATACTCTGGTGATATTGATATCCCCATCAGAAACCAATGCTCCTCGTTGTCAGAATTCATAAGCTCGTGGACAAGTCTCTCATACATGGCAAGGCTCCTTCCGACTTTAGAAATACCTGTACTGCGTCTAATATTCACGAGGATCTTGCAAACCACGGAGGGTGAAGAACAAATCTGGCTCTGTGACAAAAGATGGCCTATCAAAACTAATATCTGCTCCGTAATGACAAGAGTTGACTAACGATCTTGGCTAAAGTTGGGGCCCCAGCCCCGGATTTATGGGTTGACCAAGCACCAGAAACGGCCTACCCACCTAGGTGGGCTACGGGTCATGAGCTAAGGCGTACATTAGCATGGTTCCCGCGGCGTTGATCTTCAATGCCGCCATGGAATGGTTTAAAGGGGTTTCGGTTCCACTTGTTGTCTCATCGACCCGCGACAATTACAGCCGCATTCCATGCATAAGAGAGACTATTTCCATCGTCCTTCAGAACGATAGCATCTTGTCCTCAGCGAGTCTTGTGTCTCACAAGTGGGAGTTTGACCATACCCTTGAGTCCCTGATTGCCAAGCGTATGCTCAAACGATGCGGAGACCTCTTGGTCTCGAAAGCACGGGTGATCCTGAGTATCCACTAGCTCAAGAGCGGCTGCTGCTTATATGGTACTAATGCACGAGAAACTCAATGTATAGTCGGGCCGTCTGTTCTTATGGACACTGGGGCTCCGGTTGAAGTATGGCTGTTAGTTGTGCAGTTGATGTCGCTAGCCTGGCTGAAAGCTCATTTCCCTGAGAAATGACACTGCTCAGTATAAAGAAGTGGATGGCCGCCGTTGGTGACTTTGATGCACTGCCTCTTGGATCCCCATCCATCCCGTTGGATCTCAGGCGATGACTTCTTTCATTTTTTAGTCTTGATTCTTTTTCAATCATAACATTATACACAGACCCTAGGGAAATACCTCGGCCCTGAAGACGAGGCAGTGTTTGATATGAAAGGGTGTTTGGAAAGAAGAGAAGAGGAGGAAGTAGCTATTTGTGGCTGATGGCCTTGATATTTGTATCGTTTTCTAGTACATATGGTCAGGTAGCTTCTACATCTTTGCTAGTTATACACAATAATTATTCGTTGTCCCGTCTAAACATTATGCCAAGAGGAAAATTAACCTTCGTTCTCTGACCGCATCGTACCTTCCCAAATAGGCAGCTGAGCACTTGGGCTAGACTTACCTAATAAATGCCTAATGAGGGAAAGCCCTAATTATGTTGGTCTGAGTGTAAGCATAGACATTAGTGAGGAACTTGCTCAATAGGTTAAAATTAGTCGATATGGAGACACCTGGTATAAGCATTCGGTATCAAAACCAACCTCATATTTATATATCGTATACAAGCTCCCCTTAATCTTCCGCCTCCGCATATACTCCACTAACCAGACTTGATTTTACCTAGGCAACGATAGCCGATAATTCCCCCCCGGGAGGAGACTAGTGGGGTTTGAAAAGGAGAACAAGACCAACACTCGGGTTCAATCTGGTCCAACTCCTCCGTATACTATTTTTACTCCGTTAGATTGGCCTCTCCTGCGGAGTCCGCTTCGGGACCGGGAAGCCGACCACACCCGCGTATATATATCTGCTGGGACGAACTACGGAGTAGACGAAAGTCGGTGGAATACAAAAGTTCAGTCTTCCTAGGAACTGCAGAAAGCTCAGGCCAGTGCAGATTACTGCAGCTATGTGCTTGTGCTTTGAGCCGGAAAAGCGGCTTCGGAGGCCCAAGCTTAGGGAGGTCGCACGCAGCACGCAATGCACGAGAGCTACTAGTGTGAGGCACGAGCTTTTGCGAAATCTGTAGATTCCGGATCCTTGAAATTGGGCGCTGCGTCGTACGGAGAAATAATAGAATGGCGATCCGTAGTGTTCCGCATATATGGGCCCTGAGCCAGAGAAAAAAAAACATCAGCCAATCCGTGGAGAAACTATTGAAAATGGAACATCCACCATATGTTGTCCTTTTATTTTGGGGATCACTGCAATAATGACTCAAGGACCATATGACAGGTGGATAAGAACCTTGCGGCCTGCCATTGGCGCCGGTTTATCAATTGGGGGTCGACGCTTTTTTAGCGCCCAATTCGGGTTCGATTGACGGGGTTGTCGTTTGGACTGTGCCACCAGAAGGAGGGGAAACGAGGCAGATGTTGTATCAAGATAGTCCACCGACTGTATATCATACGGTTGCACCGCCAGAAGAAGCAAAAAGCGAGAAGGTCAAACAATAAACCTCGGCCAGCTTCACCGCATATTGGAAGTGGAGAGCCGGATGAAAGAGCGCGCAAAGTACGAGCGGCCATTGGACGTCGAGCTCCAGCGATGCTCCAGAGGTGAAAGACGAAAAGACCAAAGAGGAAAGGCGCCATGTAGTCACTATGCCAACTGTTTCCCCACTGTGAGCTGTGCCGTGACGGGCCTTTTTTTTTTTGTACATTTTGGGCTGAGATTTTTTTCTGCCTTTTTCCCCTCCTCCCATACTCTCACAATAATCCATTGCCCTTTTGCTCTGTGAGCTTGTGTTTTCTGTACACGATAAATCTAGCGTTAAATCTTTGCTGGTCAAATTGTGAAAAACCCCCAATCTCCTAATATCCCATCCATCATCTTTTTACGACATTACGACCTTGAAACGAAATAAACCATGGCCAGCGTGCAAGAGCCACTGATCCCGGAAAGCCATGTGCTGCCAACAGATGCACCAGTTGAACCAATTTCTTTCTCAGATGAGAAATCCACTGCCAGCGCGACCAAGGCAGATCTGAGCGAATCGACTGCCTCGCTCGACTCCACAGCACCACAATCCAAAGATGCAACCCAACCCGAGGTCCCCTTGACCGCCGCGGAAAGGAAGAAGGCCAAGAAGGCAAAGAAGAAGCAGCAAAAGAGACAGGAGAGTATTAGCTCCCTGGCTGCTTCGACGCGAGAAAATTCTGCCGAGCCCGTGGAGGAATCACCAGTCGAAGCTCCCAAGGCAGCTGCGCCCGCTGCCGAGCCAGTGGTGGAGGAAAAGCCTGTCGCTTCCACCAATGTAGAACCCGAGGTTGCTGAGCCTATCACGGACGAGCTAAAGACTGCCGAGGCCGTTCCTGAAGTCGCCGCCGAGCCGATCGCCGAAGAGCCTCCCGCGGCAGAAATCAAGACTGTCGAGGAGGAGCCTACCACCGAAGAGAAGCCTACCATCGAGGAAACGGCTACCGAGGCCACTTCCGCTGAGGCTGCCGTTGAGCAGCCTGCCGAAGCTGTCGTGGAAGAATCCAAGGCGGTGGAGGATATCACTGAACCTACCAAGGAAGAGTCAGAGACTGTCGAGGCCGTTCCTGAAGCTGCCAAGGAAGAGACTGCCACTGAAACTGCCGTGGAAGAATCAAAACCCGTCGACACTACTCCTGAAACCATCGCAGAGCCTGTCGTCGAAGAGACTCCCGCCATGGAGGAATCGAAGACTGTGGAAGCTGTTCCTGAAATCGCCCAGGCGCCCGCTGTCGAAGAATCCAAGGCTGAGGAAGTTTCCGAGCCTACCACTGAAGCTGCCACGGAAGAAAAGACTACCGAGGCTGTCGCAGAGCCTATCGTCGAAGAGACTCCAGCTGTTTCAGAATCCAAGGCCGAGGAGGCTATTCCTGAAATCGCCCAGGAGACTCCCGTCGAAGAACCCAAGGTTGAGGTTGCCGATCTAATCGAGACGCCTGCCACTGAAGAAAAGGCCGTCGAAGAAACTCCCGCCGTGGAGGAATCCAAGACCGAGGAGGTTGTTCCTGAAATTGCACAGGAGTCGCCCGCCGTTGAGGAATCGAAGCCTTCCGCAGAAACAGCCGAAAACGCCACAGAAGAAAAGGCCATCGAGGCCGTCCCCGAGACTGTCACCGAAAAGACCCCTAGCGCTGAAGAATCCCAGGCTGAGGTTGCTGAGCCCATCACCGAGGAGAAGCCTGCCGTGGAAGAAAAGGCTGTCGAGGACGCTCCTGTTGCTGTCGCAGAGCTTGTCGAAGAAACTCCCGCCGTGGAAGAATCCAAGACCGAAGAGGTTGCTACACCTGCTGAAGAAAAGGCTGTCGAGACCGCCTCCGAAACCCCCGCTGTGGAAGAATCCAAGGCCGAGGAGCCTATTCCTGAAATCGTCCAGGAGTCGCCCGCAGTTGAAGAATCGAAGCCTGTCATAGAAACCACCGCAGAGGAAAAGACTGGCGAAGTCGTCCCCGAGACTGTCGCCGAGGAGACCCCCACCGCTGAAGCTGTCTTGGAAGAATCAAAGCCCGTTGAGACCATTTCTGAGACTGTCGCCGAGCCTGCTGTGGAAGAATCTAAGGCTGAGGAGGTTGCTACACCTGCTAGCGAAGAAAAAGCTGTCGAGACCGCCTCCGAAACCCCCGCTGTGGAAGAATCTAAGGCCGTCGAGGTTGCTGAACCTACCACTGAGGAGAAGCCCATTCCTGAGGAAACGGCTGTCGAGGCTACCCCTGAAACTGTTGCAGAAACTGTCATCGAAGAAACTCCCGCCGTGGAAGAATCCAAGCCCGTCGAGGCTGCCCCTGAAATCGCCCAGGAGACACCCGCAGTTGAGGAATCCAAGGTCGAGGAGGTTGCTGAGCCTATTACCAAGGAAGAGCCTACTACTGAAGAAAAGACCACCGAGGCTGCTCCTGAAACTGTCGCAGAGGCTATCACCGAAGAAAAGCCCACCGCTGAATCCGCCACAGAAGAGTCGAAGCCCGCCGAGTCTGTTGCCGAAACCGTTGCTGAACCGGTTGTCGAGGAGACTCCCGCCGCTGAAGCTGCCGTGGAAGAATCCAAGCCCGTCGAGGCTATTCCTGAGACTATCGCAGAGCCTATCGTCGAAGAAACTCCCGCCGTGGACGAATCCAAAACTGTCGAGGCTACCCCCGAGACCGTTCAAGAGACCCCCGTAGTCGAAGAATCCAAGGTTGAGGAGGTTGCTGAGCCTCTCGCCGCGGAAAAGGCCGTCGATGCTGCTCCCGAAGCTGTCGAAGAAACCCCCGCGGTGGAAGAATCCACCATTGTCGTCCCTGAAACCGTCCAGGATACCCCCGCCACCGAAGCAGCCGTGGAAGAGTCCAAGCCTGCCGAGGAGCCAGTAACCGAGAAGGCTGTCCAGGAACCGACTGTGGAGGTGGAGGCCGAGAACAGTGCTGACACCACCGTTGCTGTTCCAGAAATTGCTTCAGAGGCAACTGCTGTGGAGCCGACTGTCGAGGTTTCCGAGCCTACCAAGGAGGTGGCTGAAGAGACTCCCGTTGAGCAACCTGTCACTGAGGAATCGACTGCTGAGCCAATCAAGGAGACCGAGATTGCTGAGCCCATTCCCGAGCAGACTGTCGATGCTGTCAAGGAATCTGCTGTCGAGGAGCCCACTGAGGTTGCTGCCGTGGAGACAACCACCACTGAGCCCACCACCGAAGCAATTGAAGAGCCTGCCACCGTTGTCGCCGAGGAGGCCACTGCTGAGAAGGCTCAGGAGCCTATTGAGGTCGAGTCTGTCAAGGAGACCACCGAACAGGCCGCAGCAGAGGAACCAGTTGTGGCGGAGCCTGTTGTTGAAACCACTAAGGAATTGACTCCTGAGGAGTCTCCCGTTGTTGAGACCGCCATTGCTGAGGCTGCTGCTGCCGCTACTCTCACTGAGGAGTCTGTCGCTGCTTCCGAGACCACTGAAACCGCCGCCATTCCCGCAGCTGCTGCCGCTGCTCATGTCACTGAGGAATCTACTGCTACTATTCCTCAGGCTGCCGCCGCCATTGTTGAGGAAAACGCCACTCCTATTGAGTCTGTGCAAGAACCAGTGGAGGAGACTGTCCCCGCTGAAACTGCCAAGGAAGTCGCCGTTGAGCAGCCGGAAGCTACCAAGCCTGAGGAAGTAACCGAGCAGACAACCGAAGAGCTCGTTGCTGACAAGGCCATCGAAGAGCCCGTTGCTGAGACCTCTGCCCCAGAGCCGGTGGTGGAAGAGACTCCCGTTGAGTCCGCCAAGGAACTTATCGTCGAGGAGCCCATCAAGTCTTCCACCGAGGCTCCTACCGTCGCTGATGTTACTGCAGACGAGGCCGAGAAGGTCGAGAAGAAGCAACCCGAGATTGAAGGTGTTGCTGAGCCAGTCGTCTCTGAGCAGACCGAGACTGCTGCCGCTGCCACTGTTGAAGAGCCTGTTTCTCAAAACGCTGAGCCTGCTGTCGCCGAAGAGAAGCCCGTGGATGAGCCAGTCACTGTTTCAGAGGCTGTTGAAGTTGCTGCCGCTGCTGCGGCCGTGGCCGTGGCCGAGGCTGTCATTGCCGAGCCCGCTGTTGCTGAAACTCCCGTTGTCGAAGAAAAGACCATCGATGAGCCAATTGCTGTTCTCGAAACCGCAGCTGAGTCTACTGCTGAGTCTGTCCCCGAACAGACTCCCGAGGTGGCACCCGTTGTTGAAGAATCTGCTACTGAGGCACCAGCTACTGATAAGGCCGAGGATGTGACTGAGCCCGTCATTGTTGAGCCCACTATCCAGGCTATTGAAGTTGCTGAAGTACCAGTCGTGGAGGAGCAGGTTACCGAAGAGCCTGTGAAGGTTGAAGAGCCCGTTGAAGCTGCTGCTCCCGCGGAGCAAACTCCCGAGGCAGCTCCAGTGGAGGAATCTACTAAGGAGCTCGAGCCCGAGACAACTGTGCTGGAGGAAGTTGTCATCGAGCAGCCCGCCGTCGTTGCTGAAGAGGCTGCAGCCGAAGCGCCAGTTGTTGCTGAGGTTGTCGAAGAGCCCGTACAAGAGGATGCCAACGCTGAGGTCCTAGAACAGTCTACTTTTGTCGTGGAGACCATTTCTGCAAATGAGGTCGATGTTGTGGCTATTTCTGAGTCGATTTCCTATGCAGACGAGCCCGAGATTGTCGCTGAGACATCTGATGTGAAGGAGTCGATTCAGCCCTCCACCTCTGATATCGAAACATCGGCACCAACTGAGCCCGAAGCCAAGCAAGAAGAGACCGCTAGGTCCGCCTCTGACGAAGCCACCGAGGATACTGGCATCAGCACCGAGATTCTTGGTGCTGGTGCTGCTGTCGCTGCCGCCATTGCTGGCGCCAGCGTGGCCGCTGTTGCTCACCACGAATCCGAGACTGCAGCAGAGACCAATGCAGACAAGGAATCCGTTCCGAAGGCTGAGACCCAGCCCCAGGTTCCCGCAGCAGATGCACAGTCCACAGACGGTAAGCCAACACCGTTCTATACTTCATACCAACCGTCTGCCATATCTCTCGAAACTGATCCCGCTCTTGCAGCTCTTGCTGGCGACCGCGAAGCCCTTCTTAGCAAGCTCAACCAACCCTCTACAGACCAACTGCCCACGGCTACCCAGCAACCATCGGTCGCGACAGTCGAAAGTGCCACCGAGTCCCAGCCTGCCGCCGAGGCCAGCAAAGGAATTACCGAACCCGCTGCAAATGCATCCGACGCTCAGCCTGATGCCGACAATGCGCTTACACCAAAGAATAATGATGAGGATGCTCGCTCGTCGAGTCAGAACCGGTCAGTGACTGCTGTTTCTCTAAATGGTGCACCTGACAGCTGGCTCAAAGCAATCCTGCGCACTGTCTTTGTGAATTTCTTTGGGGCCATCTTTTCACCTTTCCGTCGCCACAAGGCCTCCAATTAGACTGAATCTTGTGTTTTCCCGTGCTTTGTCTTCTAGCCAACTGTTTTTATTTCCTTGTGTCTCTCTCCTATCTCTCACTGTTGAAGAAATTTGTGGTCATGATGCAAATTCTGTTTTCAAGCTGATTAACTGACGCTCGATCAGCAATTTGTTTTTCATTGCGATTTTTGCCATGCCCTTTCTCGCGATCTTCTGGGGTTATTCTTGAGCCGTCGATTCTCGATACTGCCGGAGGCGGTGGCGGTGACGGTCACGTGTATCCAGGAGCCCTTGGAAGTTCGAGGATCTATATCCGTGGAATTACGGGATGTGCGTGGCACCACGAAGTATAAAACCTCTCCGGGTGTCCCCCAACCCACTCACTGATTTTATTCCCCTGTATTATCTGTTCCTGGTTCATATTTACGAATTTCATTTGCGTTTTGCTTTGCTTTGCTTACATCTTATGGTTAATGATTTCCTTTTGTTGTCTCCAATGCTATGTTGGTGTTGGCATTGCCGGCCGCTCTTGATGGATCTGTCTGGCTTGCTACTTATCCAGTATACTTATGACATGAATTTGATGAATAAATTCTACTTGAACTGTCTTTGTGCTTGTTTGCCTGTAATCTTCTGGTTTCTTTGCCCATGTATTGGTATCTATGTGCTGGACTTCCTTTGTTCTTGGATTGTTGCACTTCACTATGCTTTTGTGTATGCGTAACATGTTAGAAAGTTGGTATATAGACTTGCGACTTTGCCAGCTTTCTTTAGGTAGAGATTCTCTTTGCCTTTGCGTTTCGTTGCTGGTGTGTTGGTGTCCGTATCTTCGATTCGAGTATGTCAAATACAGAGAACCTGGGCCATGAAGTGCCCACGTGGAAGGCTCCTTCGATATGGGGTATATGAGCCATAATAAGGTCTTAGGCAGCCGTGCCTTCCCTTCGGTTTCAATGGTGGTTGTCATCATAGTCTCTCGGGCACGTGTCCGCGGTTGTTGACCCTGTCCTCTTCGCTTGTTGTTGCCACACACACGTCTTCCTTTTCTTCTTTTCTCCCAACCATTATCACAACTTTCACCATTTGCTCTGGAAAACATCAGGAAAATGGCGAGAAAAAGTCAAGGTTAGTAGATTCCCTTCATTTTTGAAGCATTCATCGCCTTTTACCTCATGGAGTGTCTCTTTCGGTGGACATGGGCCCCGTGTCTATCGAGCACACCATGGAACTGGGCCTTTTCCCTTTTCATCGGAACCTAGTCTTCCTATGAGCCTGAGCCTGGCTCCCAATAATCAGGTCTCCTCCTCCTCCTTATGGGATTGAGCCTCGCTTCTGGGAATCAGGTCTCTTCTCTGTGGGGTTGAGCCTGGCTCTTGGGAATTGGGTTTCTTCTCTGTGAGATTGAGCCGGTTCTTGAGAATAGGGTGGATTGGGCCATTCTGCCTGCAGAATCGGACATCAGCTTGGCTCCTGGGAATCGGGTACCTTGCTATAGAATCGGCATGATTCTTTTGAATCAGATCTCTTTCTTGAGCTATGGATCGGTTCTTTGAATCATATTCCTTTCTTTGGTATTGCGGTTGATTCCTTGAGGTCAGATGCTTGGCTCTGTACAGGCAAACCCCTCTCTATGGTGGTCCTTTCTATAGAAGCAAGTCCGGTGGGTAAAGGAATCATTCTTTGCTCATAGAATATGCCTCGAAAGAAACGATAGAGAAAGAGACACTCAAAAACATGAGAGATATCTATGACTTTGGTCTCACATGGTCAATTGAAGGCTTTCACTTCCTGTTTATTTCGAAGCAAGAAGGGTTAACATGAGTCACTGACACTTGATTTCCTAACAGACACCGATTCGGAAGGTCCCCGCGGCCGTACTGGCCGCCCTGACACTCCCTCCTCTGCAACTTCGTCTCGTTCTCGTCGCAGCACCCTCTCCCAGATCGTACAATTCGACGAGCCCGACATGTGTAACCCACTGGCATCTCCCCGTTCTGACGTGACTGTCACTGCAGTCCCAGTGTCTGCCCCTGTCAAGTCGACCAATCCTAAGGTTGGTTTGCCTTCTGGCAGTGTCGCAGGCAGCAGTTCGCAGTCCTTGGAACTGCCTGAGCCTTCGCTTAACAAACGTAACGCGTTCGCACAGCAACAAGGAAAATTCCCCTCCCACCTTTCTTCCCACCCTTCTCGTTCTTCTCTCCGTGCTACCACTCTCCGTTCTTCTTCCATCCCCCCTGTCCCTCCTCTTCCAATCTCCATCCTGAAGAATCGACCGGGCAACCTCACCCTGACTGAATTCAAACCTCGCTCTTGTTCTGCTCCCCCATCTCCACCCAAGATGGCTGGAAATCCTGACTTTCCGGATGGCAACAACAAGCCACTCCCCGTGTCTCCTAGATACGACCTTCACACACCCAGCCCTCGCGCACCCATCTTCAGAAGGGATGACATGCACCGTCCCAGTCTTAGTTCCATGGAGCGCACTAGCGGTGTCAGTCTTACCACCGTGCCACGTTCCAACTTGACTCTCAAAGATCTTCCTGAGGCTGTTCGATCTCTTCAGTATCGTTATGAGACAGACATTCAGCGACTGTCAAAGAAGATCGACAACATCAACAAGCTCGAACAGAAAGTCGATGACTTTGTTACCGTGACCCGGGACTACATTAAGGACCAAATGGATGCCCAACTTGAGCGCCAGTCTGACATGTCTTTCGAGGTTACCAAGGCGAAGCTTGACGTGGATGACGTCAAGGAGCAGGTTCACGACCTCAAGGAACAGGTCGCCGAAATCAAGGAGGTGGTTCACGACATGCGCAGCGACATCAACGAGCTGACCTCGTCTTTCGGTAACCTGAGTGCCAAAGTCGACATGTGCCTCGGGGGAACGGACAACCCCGATGAGCAATTCCTGGCCTACCAACGTCGAAAGAACAAAGAGATCGACGAGGATATTGAGGAGATCGGGTCTCAGACTGAAGACCACGGAAAGCAGCTTCTCTACTTGAGACAGATGCTGATCCGCAGCAACACTGCTCTCCGAGTCCTGCAAGATGAGCACGGACTCAAGATGTCTGATGACGTGGAAAGGATTCTTCCACCCAACCCTTTGCCTGCACGGGATACCGTTGCACCCACTGGGACCCTGAGGACTCGTGTGTCCTCTGGGGTTGGAGCAATTTCGCCAGCAACGGCGGCTCCCCCAGTACCAGTCGCGGCGTCCGCGACAATGACTTCGCCAGGATCGAGCTCTGCAAAGAGTTCGATTCCTCGTCGGTCGAAGAAGAGGGGCTCGAAGAAGTCCGCCAGCTCTTCTTCCGCGAAGGAGACCACCGAGGGGGAGGCAGCCCCCTCTGTGCCCACCATTCCTTAGGGAATTCGCATCCCCCGGGATGCTGTCGGTGATGTGCCCGTCCCACTCGCCGACGTTCACACTCTGTCCCGGCCTCAGCCAAATGAGGTCGGGATCTCCACGATCCGGACCGCGGAGCCTTCGGGCCGCGTGTCCCCCAGTTGAGCCTGGCAAGGATGGGGGCTCGCAGGTAAGCTCGCTTGCTTGCGAGCCATGCCAGTGCTCAACATGATGCAAGTACAACCAGAAAAAAAAAAAAAAAAAAAAAACCAAAAAAAAAAAAAAAAAAAAAAAACACAACCAAAAAAAAAAACAAAAAAAGGTTTTTGTGTTTTTTGCGACCAGGGGCCCAGGTTTGGAAGGTTAAAGTTTTGTATTAAAA